>NC_092797.1:17546782-18165209 GCF_918797505.1 Bemisia tabaci | reverse complement strand
TAAGTCAGGCAATCGGCCGGCGCATGGCTCGGGAGCTATAGGAGAAAAGCTAGTCGGTCGACGAAAGCGCTGCCGCAAGCTTTAAACCTAGAATGCGTGTGCCTATTGTATCTATTTTAGTCCTTTTTTCTTGTAAGTGATCCCTACTCACAATATCAGAATATGACCTTTCATCGCAATTTATCTGACTTGATTTCGAAAGGATACCTAATCAATTTCAATTTTTCCAAATACTGTATCGACAAAAATGGAGCTCACCCTTAATGGACATTTGGACTACATTTTGCAATTAGGAACTAAAATTTCTGTCCCCTTCGTAAAAGCACTTATCTGCGTCTGGAAACTTACGGCAACACCTTGTTTCTAAAGTAAGCTGAAAATTTTAGTTCTAAATTGTAAAATATAGCCCATTTTACCGAGCCATACGTTCGGTTGTGGCTACGCAGGTAGGTACCTTTTATTGTTTGCTGCATTGAAGTAAATTGTATCAATTATAACAAAGATAAATATTTCTTCGGTAGCTATTCATCATAAACTCCTTGGGTCGAAGAAACGACTTGTTGTGCTAGGTAAAATTTGAGTGGTGACAACGAACTTTCTCTGTAACAACAAAAGTTTCCTCGTCGTAAAAAGAAAAAAAAAAATCTGGCTGTCGCAATCCAAAAAAAAAAAAAAAAAAAAAAAAAAAAAAAAACATTTATTGACACAAGATAATGTTGGCTATCACAATTAATTTATTTTTTGAACGCAATAAAACAATTCCTTACAGTAACGGACATCTCCTCCGCAGCCTACCAAAAAACTGTCCAGGAAACAGTTTTCTTTATTATGAGATTTATTCGGTTACTCTTTTCGTCAGTCGTGGTAAATCCTTCCTATACCAAAGGAAGGTATCAATCATCTTATCTGGATTGATAATTTGATTGAATCACAAATAAAATATGAGCCGTAGCCTTCCATTTTCCCGCGCAATGAAACTTACATTCACTGGAATCTATGGACGATTTGCTTGACTTTTCGTACACACGAATGGTTTAAATTCACCCTTAAGGCCTCCGTTTTTATTTTTTCGATCTCACTCGATCGCCGTTCAATTCAGAGATTGTCTTTTCCAAACCACCGATGCTCAATGGAGAAGGCAATGGTCGCGGAACCAGTAAAAAATTGCGACGCGCTCGCGGTGACTTCAACGCGCGGGTATGAACGTAGTCGAAGATAGCAGCGATGTTAATAGGTCACGCGACCTACAGACAGATGCCCTGCCGTGCCACGTTACGGTCAGATTGCTCGTGACTTTTCACTTTTCTAGGTTCTTCCAATTCCGTCGCGGCACGTCCAACCGATCACCATCCACCGACAATGCTCACCGGTTGGCGGGGGCATTCGCCGCATCGTCCACCGTTGCGGATGCGCCGAAGATCGCGCGCCATTCCTGCGCATCGCATAGTGCACGCGGTGTGGGAGTTGACATGAATGAAAATACCAGGATTCGGTCCAGAGTCGGCGCACAGTAGGCGCTTTGAAATTCGCGGATCTCGAGGGGCCTTTTGATACATTTAAAATCTTTATTTCACGCATTCAGGCACGTAAGTTTATTACCTCGAAGCAACCTATCCATCCCGCTGTGACTATTATTTTGGTGCGCATCGTGTCATCTCTCACGTTCACTGGAAAAAAAAAAAAACTCATTGGATCTAGAGTCCAGACTCTTAAAAAAATCGACAAGAAAAAGTACTCTTGATTCAATCAGAACCAAGCCTCTTAATTTAAGCGGATTTCGTTTTGATTCATGCAAAAATCCGATTGAATCAAGAGTAGTATTTTTTCTTGTCAATGTTTTCAAGAGTCTGGACTCTAGATCCAATGTGTTTTTTTTCCAGTGTTGGGTCTGTTGAGAGAGGGCAGTGGATGAAGAAAAAAGAGTGTGGCAGGTTTTCCTTCTTGATCTTTTGTTTGTTCGCGTTCAGACTGGTTCAAGGTTTAACAGGAAGATTTTTTAAATTAAAATGGTGTAAGGTTTCTTTTTTAACAGCCGATTCCTGTGTTTTTTTTAAAAGATAACTGATTATCCTCGTAAATATATGCCATGAACCACTCGTAAAAAAATTACTGGCGTAAAATTTTATGTCATCAATTTTACTTTTCCGCTTAAAATCAAATCAATCGCTCAAAATTAAATAAAATAAAATCAATCGTAAACCAATTCAATTGAAGTATGAAGTTATAGACGGAATGTCAAACAAAGAGGCTAGCGGGCGGGTCAGATCATCTTGGCTATTGCTTTTTTATTAATTTGAGCACATTTTCCGAGCATTTTGGAAGTTTTGACCTATTTTCTCCCGGAAAAATTTTGCCTCCCTTCTAAAATCTTCACCCTCACACCCCTCCCCCTCCCCATCTTCACTTTAGACAGGAATTGTATTGGAGTTGCGCCTTCGTTAGAGTTCTCTCCTCACATTCCTCTCTCTCCAAGCTCCGTGCGCGCAGAGCGGCGGCCACCGTGCGACGCGTAGAGTATGAATGAACAGCCAATGTCGCGGCCGGGGTACATTCCACATTCCTCGCGGCGCGGCGCGGCGCAGCGACCGCGGTCCGCGTGGATATTACGAGCGAATAAAATTTATTTAGCGGACGGATGCGCCATCACCCCGCCCGCCCCCACCTCCGCCATTACACCCTCCTCCACCCCTGCCGCTCCGCGCTGGTGATCTTAAGTCGCGTTTTATGAATTAAATTCCTGTAACAGGTCTTGTGCCGTCCTGGCCCATCGTCGCCAGTTCTGATCGAATATTACCCCGGCCGAAAAGAATAATTCTGTGAGAATAGAGTGACAATTTAAGACATCGAAAGCTGCTTTGAGTTTTGCAAAGAGCGTGCGACTGTTCTTCTAATTCAACGAGAATATAGTAGCCTAAGAATAATATTTTTTTGTGTTGAAGGTTTGTCCTATTTTTTTCTTGGGTGTCTTACCAATGGTGGTGTCAAGAATGAGTTCACTCATACTTCAATCCATCGAAGTGTGATACCCACCCCACAGCGAGGCAGGAGAGGGGGAGAGATGTAAGGGATGCATGGTTTTAAATGTAAGACTAGAATTAGACTACATTTTGCAGTTATGAACTATACAATTTTTGGCTCATCCGTAAAAACACCTATGTGCATTAAAAAAACAATGGTTCGGTCGTTGTTTCTAAGCTTAGCCAAAAATTGTAGTTCCTAAATGCAAAATGTGGTCCAGTTTACAGTCAATTTTCCAGAAGTTATGACAAGATCTTGAATTTTGATCAATTTTTAAAAATTGATTTATAATTTAATATTTTTTTACCTTTCCTGTGTTTCAGGTGAGTGCGGTTCTGTGGATTGAGAAGGAAACGACCCAAACCAAAGAATATATCTAGCATGGCATATGTCTGTATGTATTATCCCCATTTAATTACGAGGAAGCAAACATTCCCATGATAGTGCGTGCCCGGAGCAACTTATATCAAGAAGAATCCTCTATCTACCTCTCCCTGGGCTGATTTCAGTCACGATATTTTCGGTCGAATTTTTCGACACCTTCGAAATCACAGCAAGATAGATGATGTTAATTATCTGCCAATATTTTTATATTTCTTTCCTGAGGAAATCTTTACGTGATGGGAAAACCCCGATACTGACAGTCTCAGTGTCAGAAGTATTTGTTCAGCCGTCCATTATTCATCACTGGGATTTCTTATTCGAACAACATCAGCATATATCTTAAAATTATAGCAAGTAATAAGTGCTTTAGAACGATTTTCAGCTTCCTCTCTATATTTTTAGTGCGTGTAAAGTCTATTCTAAAAATATTTTTGAAATTAAGGATTGTTTGGACCCAAAATACTACTAGACCCTTCCTTCGGCTATCGTGCCATGCATCAATATAAAATGAAAAATATTTTATCTCGATTAGGCACTTAAAAGTGCTGATCCTACGTTCTTTCCGCGGGGAAAGAAGTATAATATGGATATTTTCGCAAGAAAATTGTAGGGAGTATTTTTGTATCGGTGAGTGGAAGTATCATGTAAAATCCCCCGCTATCCTGATCCACGGTATCTCTCACGAAAATGAAATGTGCCGAAAATTGGTAACGACTAAGTATAATTCTTTTGTCAATTTTTAAAAAGCTATATCTATCACTTCTCGGACCGCAAGATTAATCAGGTGCATCTATTAACCGAATTTAGTCGCATTCCTCCTGTCTCATTAGTTATTTTAATCTAATTGTAAGCAATACTTTTTATAGTTGCCGGTGCCTCCGACCGAGTTACAAGGGATATGGCAGTTTCATAAAATTCTGATTATATTCGGGATTCGGCAACTCTGTGATAAGAAGGAAGCGAAGGTGTTGGTGGACGTCTTCGGCTTTTTCTTCTTTCTCGTAGCTTAACCTTTCTTGTCGATCATTTTTTATTTACACCTGCCTTTTTCGCCTGGCTCGCATATCGTCGTATTAATATGATTGCATACATCACGAAATCTCCTCACGTCGAAATTACGCTGAGCTGGTCATTTCAGAGCTCAAACATACATTGTCAGAGTCTGAAGTTTTTTTGAGTTGTTGAATCTTAATCGTTTTTAGGCTCCCTTCGACTTTATTGTCGGTTGTTCAACTTATACTCGCCATATGTTTTCGTGTAATTGATTCGTAACACCGCACAACCTTTCCGGTGCTTATATTTTTTACGGTCACGTCAAAATTTGACGAAAGCCGACCCTAACTCACAATCAGCCGTTATGATTCATCCTTTCTCGTCATTACCATAACATTTTAAGCTTATTATAATCGTTGTATCACAAAAAATCTGATTTTCCGATGAGAACCTGTATCATCTTTTACTTTATAAAGTGTCCAATGCCAATTCGAATGTTTAAAAATATCTACAGACCGTTCAAAATATTTGAAGAAATTTTATTTATAATTTCCTAGCTGTTGATTTACTACATCTAAACGGTCAGCTAATTGGATTTATGGAAGTTGGCAAATGAACAACCTACGTATCCCATGAAAGTTTCAGCAAATTTTTAAAAACCTATTTTATTAGATTTACCATAAAGAGCAGAGCTCAAAAATGGAATTGTAGCATTCTTAATATATATTCTCAATATATATTGAGCCAACGTAACCTGTGCCGAACCCCAAGAGGCAATCGTTGGATGAAAGTTATAGCGAGTGAAATTCAAGGAAACATATGGATACAATCTAGAAGGATTAAAGTCCTAATTTTTTCTAGCGAAAACAGCATCGCATAATTTCTGAAGTAATTCACCTACGAATTTTTGACAAAGATCACATCCCATTAAGAGCTCATGTCGAAACCTACCCATGATGGTGAAATCATTCCGAGAGTCAACCATCAGATCAGTCCGAACGTTCAACAAACTCGACCGTCACATCCACGGTTCCTCCGATCTCACCATCAGCAAGCTCGCGAAGAAAAAGCTGACAGACCTAATTGGATAAAAGCTTAAATGCATGCAAGTGTCTTTCTTAATCAAATTTCAGCGCTCGGCATGACGGACGCGGAACAGAACCGGATAAAATTCGATACCGGAGAGGTCAATATTCATCGATGAAATCTTATTCGGAGTCCATTAACACCTGTCACTCAGCTGGGGCTCATCCACTAGTTTCAGTTTGCCCGTTCCCAACTCGAAGCTATTGCGTAGGTTTCGGGATCCTTTATCTGGAGCCGCCACTTAGGTTGGTTAGCCGGCTAGTCGGCCGCTCGGATAGTAGGCTAGTCAGCTTGCCTATCCGAGATGTATTAAATGCCTGTATTGTCATCGATTCGGATCACAGACCTGATTTATACGCTGCTCTGTTTATATGATAATTTGTTATTTGTTGTTTTGGATCTGAAGTCAGGCGATAGAATGGCGATAGATTTGCTACAAAACGGAGAGGGGAAAAGTGTTCGGAATTGACGTTTTATGCGTTAGGGAGGACTTGAATTTTAGTGTTTCTAGTTCAATGCACGTTAATGAGAAGTTTGGTATTGAGAATATTGACAGAAAAAAAATCCAATACAATAGATCACTTTCAATAAAACCACCCTCATCGAGTCCCAATCATTGCAGAAAAAAAATTACAAATGAGATAAGGCGAAAAAATCTCTCATTTCCTGAGAGTTAAAGTATAGTAATTTCTAATACGTTCGTCTCTCGGTGATACAAGAGACAGCGCCTTTCATTAGGAGAGAGAAACCAAACACGCAATTTGGCATAGAGCGGCGCGGCGCAGAGAGCAATGATGACGAGAACTTAAGATGGAAAAGAGAAGCCCTATCGGCGCACCGGTCAGCATGAAACACATATTAGAGCCTACAAGACCCCATGAATACTTCACGCATTGCGTCAAACGTAGTGCGGTCAGCAGCGGTTGGCGCGAAACTCCAAGAGCCTTCAAGACTGCATGAATACTTCACGCATTGCGTCAAAAACAGTGCGGTCTCTCGGTCAGCAGCGGTCAGCGTGAAACGCACAGTGCCTACAAGACTGTAGGGATACTTCACGCATTGCGCCAAACACAGTGCGGTTGGCGCGGTGGTGGAAATTAAAATCATTAGACCACATTCATGTTTAATCTTATTCATAATTTTTTCGTTCTTTTCTTATAAATGAAAGGCATCGTCCACACAGAGATTTGTCTACGGAACTTAATTTTCGCGCGAAGTTCCGTGAACTTTAGGTAGTGTTGACAGGGCTTTCACAAAAAATGTGCCCAATGCGAGTAAACGCGTCTTATGTACCCCTCCTCCTCTGGCACGTTCACTTGATGGTTTGTATGGATGTTTCAAAACGAATGAGAAGGGGCGGCAATATACAGGCGGCCCATGGGCGACAAGAAGGTAAATCCAGCCCTGGCCCGAGTGGACTTTTATCATTCTTTTTTCCATTGCAAGCGCAAGGTTTGAATTGCGTCTGTTTTTGTCAGCAAATTCTAATGTGTCCACCATTTTTTGCGCAAAATTTTGATTCTGACACATATGTCATGGCGCCTTATTCTTAATCCTAATTATCGTCCCACTCGATCCATGTGTCGCAGTGCAGGTGAATTTCTGCGAAAAATCATCGAAAAACTCTGAGATGGCCAACTTCCACCACGGTTATCCTCTATCTTATGGTAATGATTAATTCGTATATTTTGATCTTCCTGCTAGTGACTCGGTGGACCAAGAATTTAAACTCCCATGTGAAAACCGTCGACACCGTTTTGACAGGTTGATCTTCGTACACAGTTTGAATCTCTTCTTAATTCAATCCGTTTAACATCGAATACACGCAGAGGCCGATCTCAAAAAGACTCTCTTCGATATTTTTTGAGACGTCTTAATTTGCGAGTTTGCAAAATAACCAACACTCTGCGGACAAGAGTTGATACCTATCTTGTCCACTGTCTATCCCGGCTTCTATGTACATATATTTCTTCTTTCTTCGCACGCGCATTTGTTGACAAACCGCAGGACCAAATCCAACTTGGTGTCTGTGGATTGAATGGTAGGAAGTTTCGATTTTAGTTGTGAGTTTTGGCAACAAACCACCCCGGTCAGTAAGCTGCCGCGCGTCGCCGTCTCTAGATTAAATATGCAAATTTGGCTCAAAAACTCTTTACGTTCACGCAAACTACTCTCATTTGAACCTGACGCCATCAATCAGAATACTTTACCGCTTGTTTACCATCGGTGCCGAGTTTAGGCCGATCTTGTGCACGACAATGCACTAAGTCCTCTGTTGACGCGGCGTAGCAGTTGCTACATTGGAATTCCAAGTGTTATGAAATATTCCTGGGTGGTTTTAAAATATTTGTAGGAGCTATCTTTTGGAGCGTTTGAAGTACGAGCGATAAAGAACACGCGCTCTTTCCGTAAATATCTGCTCAAAATGTTCTTAAAACTGAAACAACTTTTGATTTACTACACCTCAGTTACTTCCTGCTTTAAAAATATCGTAATGCGGGAAGGTCCAGTATAGTAATAGAGGTCATCGTTGCAGTCATCAACTCAGAATTTACAGAAATAGAACATAATTACATTATCAGGCACAACATTTTAGGGAACAGTGGAGGTGTGGACTTCTGTGCTTAATACCCTAAAAGTACTCATTACTTCAGCATTTCAACAGTACTTTTAAAATAACGTCAAGATTGTCACGATGTTCTTGATAATATTATTATTGCGACTACTTTTTTAATTATTTTGAAGCATACTCAAGATATTGCTATCACACACATGTTTTAAAAATACATTTACAACTGTCTAAGTATGTAAAATATACTTCAAAATTAATTAAAATTCGAAAATTGTCAACAATATTAACAACAGATTTTTAGAAATTCAAAAAAATTTGATAAACATAGCCAAATGTATCACAGTACCGCGTATTATGCTATTTTTCGGGTACATTTTTAAATTATTAAGTATATAAGGATCTTCTGTTCCTCAAGGCGGTGGTCATTTTCAAGGGCGTAGCTAGGAATTCTTTAAGGGGGGAGGGGGGGTGGGGTCCATTTCAAAACGTGACGGTAAATTTACATTATTTTGTGTACGTCCTTGATAATATTTTATTTCTGCCCTCCAAAAGTCAAAAAAGGTACAATTAACGAGGCTAAGGGGGAGGGGGGGTGTCCAGACCCCCTGGACCCCATAGGACATAGGTATCAATACTCAATTGACGGTTAACTGCCACAGAGCCGTTTAATTTGATAACTATACGAGGCCAGCAAATTAAGCATATGCATGAGATTTCCGTGTTTGATGCGTCTTTCTGTAATTAATTAACCCGGCGAAAAACGGCACGAAGTTAGGAGAGAGGGCACCCTCACTCGGCCCCGACGGAAAAACCTCTTATCTCCCTCGGGTTCCCATTGGAGATCCGCGGTTCTCGCCTCAGAGGATAGCACTCCCACACACGCGCGCCGTGCTCGAATTAAAACGCAGACCTTTGCGCAGTATGTGGAATCGTTCATTAAGAGTTTTTAATTAGAGTAGAGCTGGTTTAAAAAGTTTGCGTCGCCGTACAAGGAAACGGCCGCGGCGTGCAGCGTGTGGCGAAGATGCCATTCAACGCTGCTGCCGATCGGAGCCAGGAAAGCGCCAATTTTCTCGAAATACTAAGAGAACGCTGCCATTTCAGCCAAACGAGCAGTAGCTCTTAAGTCTTAAGTCTCAATGTCTGAAGTCGTCGTTTTCTGTGGCGCGAATTGCGATACCTATGTCGAGTGTTATGCTATTTAAACCTATGGAAAAGGATCGATAAACAGGGTGTTGGCAGCGAACACCTCAATAATCGATTCTTTACCATAATTTTAAATGGCATAACAATCGATAAATCGCAATTCACGCCACGCCACTGGTCGTTTCTACGAGAGAACGTTACTACATTTCAATGTTATCAAATTTTCCCTC
The DNA here is from genome assembly GCF_918797505.1 of Bemisia tabaci. NCBI lineage: Eukaryota > Metazoa > Arthropoda > Insecta > Hemiptera > Aleyrodidae > Bemisia > Bemisia tabaci. Next base: position 18,155,780 of record NC_092797.1, on the reverse strand, counting down.
GCAAATGGCATTTGCACTAGAGAAATCTATGGCATTATCAGTGTTCGAAACTCACAGGCGCCAACGCGCCAAATGCGCCTAAAAATTCAGCCATGGCGCCTAAAAATTGAAGGCTCTGCGCCAGCGTGGCCCCTAAAATTTCCCCCTAAAAATATGAATTTTCATATGAGGTGATTATTCGAAATTTTCAGCACTACAAGTGAAAACTTTTTCTAATCTTCCACAATTTCATCCTTAGTGCTTTTGTCTTCCCCAAGTTACAGCTACTTACTAGTTCTGTTACGAAAACATCTTGCGTCTAACTTTTCACTAAATGCGCCGTAATATATTGGCAAAAAGTCAATTTGGCCCCTGAATAATCTTCAATGGCGCCTAAAAATCGGGCTTGATGCGCCACATGGCTCCTAAAACTTAAATGTGAGTCTCGAACACTGGGCATTATTATCTAAAAATTTCACGAATTTTTCCCCAGATTTCATGCAAAAATCAGACAATTTTGTAGAAAAATTGCAGAGGTACATGCCTGTAAAATAAATCAATTGTTTGGGTCAATTTTGCAACCTTGCGATGGAGTTACGTTCCTTAGTCGCGAGAGACGACGAAGTGTGAAACTACGCACCTCTATTGCGAAGTTTCAAAATGTCCACTGCTATCTTATTTTTTCAAGGAGAAACAAGCCAGCTTTACAGCCTGAAATTTTTACAGAATATTCTGCTGATGGAGATGAAAAATAAAGGAAGTTTTAAAGATGTTACGCTGACAAGTTTCCGAGGGGAACAATAAAGTGAAGTCCGCAGCGTTGTAAACGAAGTTACGAGGTTTTGCACTTAGGTCGTCGGCTTCATTTCTTATGATTCTTCCTCGGACAAAGTTAGATGGTGTTCGGATGGTTTCTGCTAAAATTCTAACTATCCGTACGACAAAAGTAAATCAACGTAACAATGCTTTAATATTTGGATTTTATTTCTTTGCAGAAAGTTGTAGTGATATTCGCACTTTAAAACATTTTTGGCGACTGTGCTGCGCGGTCAGGAAGATGGCCGCAACGTAAATTATCGACAAAGAGGCGATATAGAGATGGGTCATTGCATTAGTCATAGAATTGCATTTTGATGGTTTTAGCTTATATTTGCCAAAATGAATGAGATCTGTCCAAACGCCAATTCTCTACGTCCAATTAACGGAGACATTTCCCATGGAAAAACACTGCGGATGACAGTGACAGCGTCTAACGCTTTAGTGCACAGTGTGGTCTCTTTAACGTTGATTTCTTTCGTCTTTCACGTCAAGCAAGTGACGTAAAGATTTGTATCGCTGATTGATGTAATCAGGGTGGAAGAAACCGTGATATGGAATTCTGGGCTGTAAAATTCCGGCTGAGGCTGTAAACTTTAATTTTTCCAGTATTTTTATCACTTCCTACAAACATGCATATAAATATCTCTACTGCTGCAATGCTTCGCGTGAAAGTGTGTTTGAACTAAATTTTGCTCTCACTCAGTGGCACTTACAATTTTTCAGTTATTCAAGAACGCAATTATCAAATTGTTGGGTAGATTACCTGCTGCGCTCTTTTAAAAAAATTTGAAGGCACATTCTTTCCATTCAGTGTTTCGCTTATAGTACAAACATCATCCCCCACTTGTCGTGTGGCATACGAAAAATGCTGCATATGCCCTATAAATTCGACGATACGTTCATAAAAGTCGCTTCTACAACGCACTCTGGCGTTCTGTGACACCCAAGCGCCACGTGTGCCTAAAGTCCCACAGGTTTTCGGTCAACTGTGACAACGCAACATCTCTTCGTCAACGTCCTGCCGCCATCCCTTGATGGGACGTCCCTGTTGCCTTTTCCAAAGTGGTGTGCAATCCAAAACTTGTGTAGGCAACCTCTAATACAGTAAAAGCTCGCTAAGCCGAACTATGGTAAAGACAAAATGCCGATTGAGTCGAATTTTTTTTCGGTCCCTAGACACTTCCATTAGTTAAGTGGAGAATCTGTTAAGACGAATAATTGTCGCTAAGGTCGAATTTTTCGTCGGTCCCTGCACAATTCGACTTAGCGAGCTTTCACTGTACTTGAAGATTTCAGGCTAGAATCCCTGCAGCAGGGGTGGTAAAAACTAATTTTTCAAGATGAAGATAATGCACATAGAGAGAATAATTTAAATAGAAAAAAAAAAAAAAAAAAAAAAAAAAAAAAAAAAAAAAAAAAGGGTGAACAAGGCTAAAAACAGAGACATAAATAAAATGGGGTTTAAGGGTTTCTCGATTTTTATAATTTATTTTTTAATTTTCTTCTTGTTTCCTGGTCTAGGAGGGGGTTGAGACCACCCCGAAACGTCCTGATTTTTTTATTAAGTCTCTGTTTTTAGCCTTGTTTACCCATTGTTTTGTGTTTTTTCTAGTTTTTCCAGATGTTTATAACATGGTACAAGCATGCGCGTCCATCCCTCTTTCATCGTCTCCGCTTTTCGACTTCGACCTTCACTTGAACGTATTTATGCCAAAAGGAACTATGTGCATAGGGATTGCGTGAGACATAGTTCCTTTTGGCATAAATGCGTCCACTTGAGTCATGTTAACTGAATACTAATCCTCTTTGTAGCCGCGGGGTCATCATGACCAAAAGCCGTTAATTGCATTTGAGGAGGACAAAAAGTGCCCCGGGAGCCCGTGGTAAGCGTGGTGGTTGGTGGCGAGCGATGCACAAGAGGCGAAACGTGGCATCACGAGGAATGAATAATTTATTGAGTGGCACGGTGGCGCGGAAGGTGGCATCCAGGCATCCAGCAACTCGATTGCAGATTGCGATCCCCCTCGTGTCAGCTCACCAGCATTGTTTGCTTCTCAATTAAGCCCCCTGTCCAGCTACAGGCTACAAGACTCGCAAATGCTGTATTTGTTGCACCTTGCTCCCAGCTCCGGTAGTCCCTGTGTATTACTCCTCCTTGATCCCTTCCTTGTCCATTTCCGTGCAGCCTTCCCCAACAATGGAAGTTGTCAGATAGCCACTCCAAGCAATGGGACATTAGATAGGGGTTTAAGTACCAACATATACCTTTTAAATTTCTTATAGAGCACATTTCATTGTTATATTGAATACAGTGAGCTTATTCAAACTCCTCAAATTCAACCTATATGTAACGATTTTACGTTGTATTCATACTTACAATGTAGTGGGATGCTCTGCCGGGGTAAGGAAAAACGCCGTATGAACATTTGAAAGATGCCAAATTTCCTCGAATGGGGTGTTTATTTTTGAGAAATGTTATGAATATTTTATCTTGAAGTTTTTAGATAATTTAGATCTAATTACAAAGAAAATTCTCTGAAAAATTTAACAGAAAATATTCAGGAGTTTTTCTGAAAATTCGTATTTAATCTAATGAAATTTGGCAACGCTTAAGGGCTCATACGGCGTTTTTCCTTAGCAAGGCAGTACTGTAGATAGTACCAATGGGACTTCCTAAATGCAAGATTGAAAGAGGCCTGAAGAGGTTAAAAGTGATGACTATACATGTTATGTTGCTGAACCTGAATTCGATATTTCCTACCAAATCAGACTTGTGCATGTGCATTTGCTGGAAACAGAGAAAAACAACACAAAATCACACAAGAAGCCTATTTTTTGTCCGCATTGAGGGATTGGAGGGGGGGGGGGGAGGCAAGGGTCTCTTAGACCAGAGTTTGAAATGACACCATGAAACTTTCATTGAACAATTTTCAAAAATCGCATCAGATCGCCACACAACATATCGAACACAAGCTTTAGAAGGATTTTTTTGTGAAAATTTTAAACGCATCATGTATTGTATAATCATGCCTGGGTACTACTGAGACATTTCTCTAATCCAAGAAAATGTTGAAATGGCTGAGGAAAATGTTGCAATAGCTCATTTTTCGCGCCACCGAACAGTAACCATCGCAGAAGACGGGTATTGCTACCCACTAGTAAATGCCGACTCCTCGAAAGCAACTTTTGCATCACCCATCCCAATGACGTGGATAGGCCAGCGCGGTTGCGGGGGTGCGGGGTCCCCAGGGGTTTTGTCTCCGATCGAAGCGCAGCAGAAATGCACGGAGTCGAGTCGGCACGGACAATCTAAAATGACAAAACTACAAAAGATTTGCACGGCAGTGATGTAATAGCGCTTTATTACACTAATCGATTTGGAACGAGTGAGCAATGGAACGGCGTGGGGGGGGGGGGGTAGAGGGGGCCTCGGTGGCTGATTAGCGAGAACCCCGCGCCGTGGCGCACGGGGGTCACTTTTTTACAATTGGCGCTTTAATGTTGCTTTTAGTGTTGTTGCGCGCCGCCGCCGCCGCCTAGCCGCCCCACATTGCGAGTGCACTCCCGCACACGGGCCATTGTTAATTACGGGAACACCGTGCTGATATGAAACTTGAGTAGTTTTGCCATGAATTATGGCTCATTGTTGCTCGGTGCGTAGTTCTTTGCGCAAAGCGAGAAACTTTCCTCGAATCCTCCTCCTTCGTTTTGCTTTCCATTTCTCCTCTGTCCGTGCCTCACGTAAATATCGTTCTCTTAGCAGCCAAAGAATTGTAAAATGAGTAATTTTTGCAGTATGAATAGATGTTACAAAATTTGCTTATCCGCAGTTTTGAATATGTTATTGGCGGCAGCACACATCTCTGCTGAGAAATTTGCCGAGCAGATTTGTAAAACTCTATCTTGTTCAGTAGATTTTGAAAAAATTGTACCTATTTTTAAGACTGTATAATCCTTTCAAAATTTTCTGTCTGAATCAGTGAGTGCCTGCGAATATTTCTGCGCATTGCCTAAAGTAGGTATATCAGCAGGATGATTGTTGAAAATTATGAACAAAGCGATAGACAACAAAGACATAATGAGTACGAAGCTGTCCTGTTGTTGAAATGGGTGGTTCTTATAAGGGAGAAAACGATGGACTAACTTTAGGGTCTGGGTCTCTTTTGGGTTGCCGTTTAGTCTATTACTTACTTCATTTGCCCATTGCAACCACCCTCTTCTACCAATAGGATCCCTCCATATCCTTTTTGCCTTCTTTGTCTAGCGCTTTGTCCACCAATTTCAACAATCAGCCCGCAGGTAGGTTTATGCCTTCAATGTACAGATTACACAGAAATCACCACCGCAATGTACGTATCTTCCGAGCTGTATTATAAATCCAGATTAAAGTTATAGAACGATCTATATCGAGAAGCTCCAGTCTCATTTTCTCAAAATAAACCGAAGAGAAACCAGGAGATGGAGAAGAAGGAGAGGAAGGAAGAGGAGAGACTTAAGAAAAGTAAAATTTCATAACTTAGTGCGGTTCCGGTGAAATTCACTGCCCATTCTCCATTTTAACTCCGAGCGCTCCATTTGACACCCTTTACGAAGATTCCAAAATTAAATCTTTTTTTAATCCAGGCAACAATACCAATCACTTGAACGATTGGTCAACCCACCGTAAGCAAGAATCAGTAAATCTGTCTCTTACGATACCGCGAGGTCAGATCGATGCAAACTGTCAGCTGTATCAGTTCGTATCCAGAACGAGTCATGCAACCGATTTTAACGATCATAACTTTCGACTTTGATTTAGGTGCCCTCTCGACGGATGCATTTTCTGGTATCGGTCCCATCGATGCAACGCAACGATGCAAAAGTTAGGAAAGAGAGGGGTCATCGAGGACCTGAAACGGGCGAAAGCGATAACCGATAAAGTTCGCGACGAAGTCACCGCCGCGAGTCGGCCGGCGCACGTAGGAGTGACGGGCCGATTTGATGGGCTTTTTTCGCGCGAAAGAGCGATCGGCCATCGGCGAAGCGGGCAAAGGTTGATCGGGGCTCAATTTATTGCTCTTCCATTTTCATTTGACGCTTCATTAATACGAGTCCCATCGCGTCACTCTCCGCTCCGACCAATCGAATCCCTCGAGTGGACAACGCTATCGTCTATCCTATTATTCGACTTGAGCCTTTGTGAGAACGTGCTTCCCAACGGCGGAAGGCTCAAGGCGGAACGTAGGTAGACTCCTCGAAAGACCGAGCGCGTTCGTATCGGCACGGCGCGTAATTGTAAAGTCGTGTAAAATTGAAGTTGTCATTTCAATTTGCGCGATTAAACGGGATTTTATGCATCAATAAAAGCTCGCAAGTCGGCCAGGTTAAATGGGGTCGCGGCGACGGCGGCGCGGCGACAGCGACGCGGCCGTCGTGGAAATTCTTTCATGTCCACCCGAGCTAATTGTCTCGAATCAGCGAAATGGGGAAGAGAAACAGAGCGGTCACAATCAGTTTATAACGCCGAGATTGAGAGGAACGGACCGGACGGTGCGCGGCCTATAAATGGTGCCTATCTACTATCAATGAAAAGTCGCACGTGTTTTGCCCGCCGGCCGCATACCGCGCTCGTGTGCAGTGCTCTACCTTTGAGGCTTTTGCAGAGCTGCCGGTGTTACTGGTGCGGGCTCCACCTCGCAGCTCTAAGGGACCTTCGGCTTTCGGCACGTGCTATCTCATTGTGAACATAGGCGTATCCAGGTAGGCGTAGGAGGCGTACGCTCCCTTCCTCCCTCCGTTTGACCGAAAAACAGAAGGGAGAAAAGCAGAAGGAAGGAGGGAGGAACGGAGGAAAGGAAAAGGAAAGACGCTTATACTTGGTAATCATTCATGACGAAATTGTAAACTGCGTATTTGCTTCAAAAGTTCAACAATTTTTTGGGAGAGGCCAGACCCCCTTACGCACGCCCCTCTCCCCCCCTCCCCGTTTGAGGTGTCTGGATCCGCCTTTGATTTCAATTCCCTGGCAAACTCTTCGCTGCTCAAATTTGCGATTTATCCCTCGCTATCTTTAAAATGGTCTATAATGGTCAATTGTTAGGTGCCTTTGGGCCAACTGTTGTAAGAGCTGTAGTATGGTTATGCATCTTCATATTTTTTTTCAAATCGCAAGATATCTTTTATCCGAACCCATGATGGGTTTTATGCGATTCGCATATGACTCATCAGTCCTGTGTCCACCTTAAGTTTGGAGTACCTTTGGTGAGAGTGTGGACATGTTGCAATATGGAGCTCATAAGGCTCAAAAGGGCAGCCAACCGTCCAACATGAAAAATATTAGACATGTTAGACAAATATTAGACATAGATAATATGTTCATAAGTGAGGTTCCTTCCGTAAAAGTAAGTACATTTATGCAAAAACTAAGTCAAATGCGTGCTTTTAAACCGGAGGGTCGTAAAAATTGTAATAATAAAGCATTCTGGATTATTGGAGTTCATAGATCGGCAGCCCTTTTGGCCCCTAAAAGCTCCGTGAACTAACCTCCAAATAACCGACTTGTCCATAATCTCCCCCATTCTTTCTCTCCTCGTGTTACTGACAAATCGGCAGCCATGGCCCTTTGATCTGGCTTCGGAGGTCTGGGGCTTCGGTCCGGTCCGGTTGTCGCGAAACAAGTTGAACTCATCCGTCGTCGCGACACTGTCAGGACCAGAGAGGGGCAGCGTGGCGCGTTGCGTTACGTCGCGTCGCGTCGCGGTGGAGGCACGGGGCTTAACTGTTCTCGACCGCGCTAACGTTCATGCGCAAACGGAGGCATCCCCGTTATTCTTGTCTCTGTCTAGACCATCAATACCGGTAGTGCGACCGAGAGTCCTGTCTCTTGCATCATGAATCAAGTTCATTTCGATCCCTCGATCATCGCTTTTCGATGTCTATCAGTTGAGGCCTCGTCGCTACCCGCGCATCAGTGCAGTTTTTGAAAAGATTGAGATAGTAATGATTTCAAGTAAAACTAGTCCCAATGCATATTCAGCAAAAAATTCGCTCCAAAATTCCAATTTTTAAGCATTAAAAAGTCAGTTTAAACTTTCTCTCCGCCGTAAGGATCCATGTACTTTGAAACTTCTGACACGTATTTCTCAAAATGGCAAAAACTTCACTTATGCGCCGTTTCCTCCAAGCCCCTCATATGGTGATCCTTAGGCGGACTCAGACACTTCGAATGGGAGATGGGGGTGGAAGAGAGGTCTGGGGGGCTTCTCCCAAATATTTTTCGAAAATTTAAAGCATCTAATGTGTATTTGAGTCAATTTTGACACAAAGCATTGCCAGTTATTCAACGGTTCTTACTTCTTCTTGCCTCCATTCCTCCCTTCTTTAAATTCTTTTTCCTCCTCCTTTTTCCAGGCGAACGGGGGAAGGGGGGCGCTCCATACGCCTCCCTTGGATCTGCATACATGTTGAGCTTGTTTCGTTGTGGAATGCGGGTCAATTTCCAAAGCCCTCCTTTCAAAAAAAAAAAAAATTCTGTAATGAAACGGGAATTTAATATTTTTCGAATTGCGCAGTTTTCGAAGCGAGAGGTTAATTTTTTTAAACCTTGATATCGTTCATTAGGCTTAGTTTTAGTTTTTTGTGCTTGATTGTTGTGCGGTAGGAGTAGGTAAAATAACAAAAGAACTATATTCAAGAAATTCGGCTCTTAATCGTGTACCGATGCAGATTTTCTTTTTAAGGAATTTTCAATTTTTCAAGCACGATTTTCAGAGCATTGAAAAATGAACAAGGGCTCACGTCATAATGCATATAGTTGCGTTTGGCAGAAATACGTCCATAATTGCTGAGCTGTCATCTTTAGTTTGCAAGCTCCAGCCCCAGTTTCAAAGGAGGGTTGAGAAGATTAATCCATCTCCACAGGGCATGGTGAGAAAAATATTGAAAATTCGAATCGCCTCGTGTGTAATTTTAACTGTTTTCAACGAAAAATTGATCAAATTGCAATTTCCAGATGAAAGATATGTCACACACCTACTCATTGAAGTCTCTCATGCGTCTCAGGAAGTGCCAGGAATTTTTAGGGGGGGGGGGTTGGTCCTCCCACCCCATAGCTCCAATCATGATCAGCGCAACTTTATTTTGTCAGTTTGAATTATGAGTGCTATTGTCAGAATCATTCCCTAACTACAGAGAATGGACACTCGCTGGTTATTCTGACCTAGAACTTTTTTAGAGACAAGTTTTAAAAAAAATTATAAATAAAGTTACTAAGTTTACGCAATGAATGGCAGTAAGAGTAGATAATTTTAAATGCTCCGTGCCCGTTTCCGGGAATTCGCATAACATTTATCAAGCCTCGGTATCAAAAGTATAATTGCGGACATCATTTTGCAATTTGAAACTACAATATCTGGCTCATCCGTAAAAACTCTTGTGTGCATAGGGAAACTGGTGGAACTCACGTCATTTCTAAACTAAGCCAGAAACTGTAGTTCCTTATTGCAAAATACGGTCCATTACAAGATCCATAAAATGAATGAATGTTCAGACTTCTAATTCAGATAAATTCTCGCTTGGTGACGCGCAGGCAAAATTTCCAGTGATGCGTCTCTCGAACAAAGCCAAAGCAGCTCTGCCGCGCTAAGGAAAAACACCGTATGAACATTCGAGAGTTGTCAAATTTCCTACAGTTAAATGTTTATTTTTGAAGAAAGTTATGAATATTTTTCCTTGAAATTTCAAGGGACTTTAAGTGAAGTTGCGAACAAAATTATCCGGAAAATTGGAAGGAAAATATTCACAAGTCTACCAGAAATTTCGCGTTTTCTCAAAGGAAATTTGGCAACGCCTGAAGGTTCATACGGCGTTTTTCCTTAGCACGGCAGAACTGGTCTAAAAGCCTGTGTCTCGAGCGATGAACACCACCTGAAACCGTTTTAATAGGAGCCAACAAAAAGAGCATTTTCCCATAAAAAGCTCCTCGATAAAACCTGCCGTACGGGTAAAATAGCCACAATACTCGAGTAAGAGTTCCGCACGTCGGAGCTCCGGCACGGACGCGTCGCGTCGCGTCGCGTCGCGTCGCGGCGCAGCGCCACGGCCACGTATCGTATATGCACCATTTTTAACCCTTTTCTACTTTCTTCGACGACTTTTTCTCTTAAACTGTAACACGGAGAGACATCCCGTGAATTCGTAATTGCGCTGTCTCTCAAATCAATATCACTTGCAATCAATCTTCCAGTCCGCTGAATCAACATTCTTTCTTCTTTTATTGCCCATTGAAACTTGCGGTTACCTCCACCAAGTGTTGCCCTACTTCGCGTCGAACGCGAAATGGAGAATTTGCACGCAAATTTTTTTTGCTTCATCCGAAAGTGCCTAAAGAGCTGGTTTTGCAGTATTTGTTATAATTTTTTCAACTGTGGGAAATAGTTTAAAAATATAAAAAAGGTGGGAAAATGCACCGCCTAGTGACGTCATCAAGTGGCATTTCCCATTTAAACGCATGTATTTTAGCAGATTAGATCATTTTGTCATAACTCTTCCAATAATTGTTCAAATTATGAACCAATGCTATCTCCGTGTTTAGCTCACTTGGTAGCGTCGACTTAAACACGAAATTCATCAAATTTCAGACAACTGCAAATTTTCTATTCGTCTTAGCAGATTCTCCACTTAACTTATGGACGTGTCTAGGGATCGAAAAAAAATTCGACTTTTAAGTAACGCCAAGGAAAATGATTCGTATTCAAAATTGAAACACATTTTGCGATTAGGAACTACAATTTCAGGATCATCCATGAAAGTACCTACCGGGATAGGGTAACGCATGGCACACGTGCTGTCTCTGGGGTGAGCCAGAAATTGTGATACCTAATTGCAAAATGCAGTCCAATTAGGTAATCCTCTTGAAAATATCAGTTGACTCCGATTATTCAAACACGGAGGATGGAGCTAGAGATGAACATGAATCTTGAGTCAACGTTTTCGAATGTCAGCTTGTTTAATATAGTAAAATATTTCCAGGTAATTGAAAACAAAGCTCCAAATAGTACAAAAACATCGAGCATAATTGGATCGCATTTTACAATTAGGAGCCTTTTTCGCCGACTCAATTTAGAAACAGCGGTTGTGGCATTAGTCTCCCTATGTAGATAAGTGCTTTTACAATTTTTGTTCCGAATTGCGAAATGAAGTCCGTTCATAAAGTACGCTTTCCTCGACTCTTTCCCTCACTTGGAGCGCTGAGCCATCCTATTTATCCCTGATATTGACTTGTAAACATTTTTGGGAATGATGAAAATGTTTAAAGGAAATTTATGATATTTGAAGTAATCGTGTCAAACGACGATTAATTATCGAATCCGGTCATCGTTAATAAAACGACTTTGGGGCATCAGAAATAGAGCATTTTGCAGGTAGATAATGTACAGTGGAAGAGTTTTTGAGAATGGAGAAGAAATCCACTCTGCGTAAAATATCTGTGCGAGGATAAATTCAAACTTCATTTTTAACGACACTCTTGAGAACGAAACGTCGCTGGTTGAGCAAATACTGATGGCTCAGGTGTACCATCGATTCACAGTTATATTCGAATCGTATGACTAACTGAGTAAACAGACTCATTCTTTAAAGAGGGATATCCACTATTACTATCTTTGACTTGCTCATAAGATAAGAAAATCAAATAAAGACAAATTCCTCAGAGCTCTCGACTTCACACGAGACTTTCTTCACTTGAAACGCTGATAATTGGTAAAAACACCATACTATTTGAGTACTTGCCGGATTGGCTGTTTAAATCCTCTTTCAAAAAATGAGAAATTTTTCCCGTTTTCCTCGCATATCTGAGCAAAAAGAAAACTTTCAATTCTAGAAACAGAGGGAGGGGATGTATTTCTCTTCACACGCATCTGAAGATGGAATTAGAGTGCAGGCTAAGATTAAATTTTTTTCTCGAACTTTTTTTTGGGGGGAAGAAGGCGAGAGGGGGCTCAAAAATTGAAAGCAATTTTGGTAAAATTAATGCTTGGTGGCTTTATTACTGCAGCAACATAATTGAGTTTGCTATTTAGCACCATAGTTCCCCTCCTTAAGCATGACCAATCGGTGATGAAAAAAATGCATGTTTGCGAAATTTATATGTGATAACTCCACAAGCAACACAGATGAAAATACGGTATCTAACTTTGCGGGATGAATAACATCATTTACTACGTTTTCCGAATACCTCTGTCACTGATAGTCTTTAAAAACTAATTTATTAAATCGAATTTATTTTACTTTCTATACTATAAGTTCGCAGGCCTCCTAAATTTTCATTTCTGGTAACGCTCAGTTTTAGCGATCTACCGCGCCGATTCTCATGAGTTTTGCGGCTATCGACAGGCAATTGTCTCTAAATGAGTTCGTTTTATTCATATTTCGAACATATGGCCCAGGTTTTGGTATGTTACGCAGTTTAAGTTGCGAATTCCATTTAAACAATGTAAATGTTTATTTTTTGTCAAAGTTCGTTTGAGCGTTCTACTGGACCGATTTCCATGATTTTTGCGGTTATCGACAGGTGATAGTTCCCAGATAAGCCCGCTCTAATCAGATTTTGGAAATAGGACCCAAGTTTTTTTTTTATATAAGAGTAGACCAAAGAGCTTGTATCGGAAGGAGGACAAAATTTGAAATTCCTGCCAATGAAAAATGGCGGGAATTCCAAAAGCGGGAAATTGAACTAAGCGGGAAATGTTGAATCTTGGTCAGTTAAGGTGAGTGAATCAAAGGTATGCTCCCTTGCTAGAGACTATCGAAAAACAACGAAACACTCCGCTCCGTCTTGTTTCGTCTTGGCGTGAAGTTTGAAATAACTGCCGAATTTTTTCATTCGATTCTTATTGGTCCAATCGCTCCCGCCTCGAGAGAGATTGGACAAGAGCGATTGGACAAATAAGAGTCGGGTATGAAAATCTCTTAATTTTATTCGATCGTTCTTTTGTCGACGCACCGTGGATCGAGTCAAAAGGTGAGGTCGGACAAAATTTGGACACTTTAAACGCTTATAGCTCCGTTTATACAAAACTTTGAGGTTTTAAAAGTGGTTCCATTGGTTTCCTTGTAAAATTTTCTTCAAGAACCATCCCGAAAAATTTAAAATGTGGCGAAATAAACATCAAAATGTGCAGTTTCAGTCTAAAATTTCATGTCCGACCTCTCTGATTGACTCGATCCACCGTGCGACGTGGGCCTGGTTGTATAGTCTCTTACTCTTCTCCTTAAAATCAAACCGCGAAGCTGGCTACTCGCATTTTGATTTCAAAGACAAGACCGCGATCTTACGGAGCCATCACGATTCGCACTACTCAATGCTCGGCTCCAAACTTTCATAATTAACAGTTGCGCTCCGGTGCGATGTGGTCGGGTTACGACTGAAGTCACGAAAGATCTACGGATCGCACCCGCGAGCAATTGCATCCTTGCGCGAGAAGTCTCGAACCAATGGCGTGGCGCGATTAGCGATATATCGATTGATCTGCCATTTACACGATACTATTTCGAAAGGATCGAAAGACGGAGTGTTTGCAACAAACACCTTAGTAATCGATTCTGTACCGTGGCTTCAAATGGGGAAATATCGATCATTCACGCCTCGCCACTGTCAGTGAACCAATCGTTGCCGGTGAGGAGGCATGAAACCAGGATTAAGATATCCACGAGCGCCAGTTGTGCCACACCGCACCGATTTTAATAGGTGTAAAATAGCCATTAAATTTTGTGACTTAATGAAACCGCTCATTCTTAGCTCCCCCGGTTGAAACTCTCGTGAGTAGTTAATTTCTCATGGGGCATCCGAAACGGAGAGAGGAGTTGCCAAAGAACCAAATGGTTTGTGTGCCACTTAATCAGCGATAAAGTTATACGTCCATGTGTAATTAACAGTGAATCATCGATATGATTTGCCCCAATCGGCTGGTTCGGGGCGGATCGTTTCGTTTCTCTCGCGATGACGTTGACGCGCAGCATACTGCATTTTATTCGATCCCAATAAAGTACAGCGTAAATTTTCAAATGGACCAGCAGACAAGAAACGAATTAAAACCATTTTATTACATGCTTCCTACTCACGGTGATTCGACGGACGCCATTTTTTGTGTCCGAGCGACGTGCGATATATCGCATCGATTCGTTCTATGATTTCAGCACCTGTCATTTTTTTCGAAATTTGAGACGGCTTTTCTGTTATCATGAGACTAAAGAATTCATGTACCAAATTCTACAAAGAAATCCAACGTAATAAAAGAAGGCAAGAAACGTAAAGGTTTTTTTTAAGGAAAAATATCGCATTCAATGTACTGTTATAAAAAAACTGCACTCAAATGCGATATTTTTCCTCTAAAAAAAACCCTGCCTTTATTACGTTGAATTTCTTTGTCAAATTTGGCACATGAACTCTTTAGTCTCGTGACAATAGAAGTGCGATCTCAAAATTCGAAAAAAATTGCAAGGAGCTGAAATTACAGAGCGAATCGATGCGATATATCGCACGTCACTCTGACACAAAAAATGGCGTTCGTCGAATCGCCTTTAAATTTCACGTAGAATACGATTCAGGCGACGCAAATTGTTAAAATCAACTCGTAAGTCAAATTTTGTACATTTTTCGATGCTGAATTCTGATCCAACCCTCCCCCTCTCCCGCCACGCCCACCCTATGAAAAGATAAAATTCTACGTAGGTTAAATCGCGCAGTAAACGTTGCCGTAACATCCTTTGTGGCATGAAAATAAACCAGCCTCAATCTTGGCGCTTTTACCCAGTTGTTGGCAACAACTTGTTGCATGATGCTTACTTTTTAAACAACATAGGATAGGGGAAGAACACGGTTTGATTAAGAAGCCTGCCAAAACTGCTGTAGAGCTCGAATCGCCTCACGTTGAGTGCTTTCTTGTGCGCGGGCAATCATTTCCTATACCCCATGCTAACTGAAAACGTTAATATCTTACTTAGGAGTTGATTTAAACAATTTACCTTACCAGAATCAGGCTCCAAGTGAAATTTTGATCAGAGAACGCTTGTCATAGTGCATAAATTTGCACCTTGTTTAGTGGTCTTAGTGAGCATACATCCAGAGACTTAAACGCTCGGGCAGGAAAATAAGCAGAAGTCTGGCATCGTATATCGCACCGAGAATCACGGTATTTGTATTCCCGTGAATCCAAAATTTGAGAAACTGAATAAGTAGAGATTGCATCGCGATCGAGTAAGTTCGTGAATAGTTAGACCATCTTGCCGAGTTACCTTCGTGCCTTGTCCAATTATTTCTCGTGAAAAAGTCATAAAATTATCTAGACACCGCTCGGTTCCTTCAATATAGTAGCATCCTAATTCTGTGACTTCATAGCAAAGGTAATGCTCCTTTTGGCTGGTTACAAAATTTACATTCCCCCCAATTTTTGCAAAAATTGAAAAAAGAGCGTGCCAGAGAGGCTTTAAGGAACCGCGTAAAATTGTTTGTCTGTCCTCAATTTTTCCGAGGTAAATGTACTAGTTATTCGTATGTACATATCAATCAAAACGAAAAACTATGCGATAAAAAAAAAATGATTGATAGATATGAGATGCTATCGAATTTGTGAACCAGGATTACCCTTTCTGCTTCAACCGCCTTGTTCATTGGTAAACTCTTGTTGATCTCATCTCTGTTGAAAAACTACGAAATTAAGCGTGAAGCATCAAAAGACCAATATCGCAGTATCAAAGTGTGTTTGTGACGTCATTTCAGCCTCAGGAATATTCCTAGAATGAAACGCTTGAATATTTTTCTCGGAATAGCCCGCTCTAAAACAGAGCAAGCAACTCTTCCACTGAAATTGAGCTGTAAAATTTTATTTCCGTTTGCTTTTTTGTATGTCTCTTTACCAACAGCGATTAACCTAAATTACAAAGAGAGGTGACTGCGAGTAGTGCGAGTACGTGATTGAACATAGCGGCTCCATGCGTTACATATGAAGATTGATACGTCAGCAATCTATTTCATTGATAATGAGGTGTGTCAGTCAGGCCAGTCGCAGCCGCCAAAGAATCTTTAACATGAATTAGAACCGCTTAATTTGCTTCATCAGTGTTTCAAAAGAGCTGTGCCTCTTTTGAGCACGGTACGTCCCTTTTTTAATTTCCGCATAACATGATCCTTCCTCCAAGAATATCTTTAAAAATAAGGTAACTCTGAATATGTTGGAGTTTTTTTTAGCCAGCGTGCGTTAAAATTTCAGCATAAGGCTGAAAATCTCAATACAGAGGGAAAAATACTACTAAAACACTAAAAAAAAACACTATAAGATACTAAAAAAAAACTCCAACATACTGTCTCCCGACGTCCACCGCAATCAGTTTGTGCAGGTAACTTTAACCATACGTGCAAACTCTTGGTAACCTTGTAAACAATCATAGGTGTTAATGCTCCTTGAAATAGTTAACCACGGTTTTGTTGAAATAAAAGAGATAGCACGGTAATTTTTTTATCTGTTGACTTCATGAAAGGATTTTGTTTTTTCGCCACCCCCCCCCCCCAAAAAAAAAAAAAAAAAAAAAATTAACAATAGGGTCGTTCAAGGAAAGGACTTAAAAAACATACGTTACGCATGATACTCGAAAAATGCTTTGCCCTGTAATAATTTTAAATTACTTTTTGTCAAGAACATGAAAGTTTTCAGCCGCTCGGAGCAGAGAAATTTTCACCAACGGCATTCCAAGCAGTCATTTAGACCCATGAAAACTGATAACATTCGACGATTGCTATCTTCGAGGTGTGTTCATTTACAATACCTGCAAACAACGGCACTCGTCTGAAGGTCACATCATTATGCATCAAGTGAAGTCAAATATCAGTGATTTCACTTGGATTAAGAGGTCCCTATAACTTGAGGAAAAGAGCAAGGAGTGAAATGAATTCGATATGCAGCATGTAGCGCAATAGCCTGTTTCCTGGTCGGTTACATTGCAGGAATGTTTTCCGTTGAACAGTGTTGCAAAATTTTATTGGGAATAAAACAACCGTAAAGTTTCCCGGAAAAATGTTACGACGTGCCACTGAGTATGTAAACTTTCAAATCGAAATATGTGAGTCAAATTTGATTGGAAACATCGATACCCTCCTTAGCGCCCACATTGACCAGTGCGGCCCTAGCTCGATCAGCGCAGCGAGACCCTATATTTATTTTTCATGTGTGATGTGAGGAAACGGCTTCTCCTTTTTGATGGCTATTCAGGCACGACCGTTTTCCCGCCTTTTCCCCCTTTCCCGTAGTGTGGGACAGTTTTCCCCAACCTGACTCCAAATCGCAAGGTCGTGCAAATGCCCGGTCAGCCCCTTCCCCCTCCCGATTGCGCACAGTGGATCAAGTCAATTATAGAGGTCGGACATGACATTTTTGACTGAGACTGAGAATTTTTATATTAAATTCGTCACATTTAAAATTTTTGAGGGGTGCTTCTAGAAGAAAATTTCACGAGGAAACCAATGAAACCACTGTTGGAACCTCAAATGTTTGCAGAAACTGAGTTTAAGCTTTTAAAGTTTCCAAATTTTGTCCGGCATCTTCTGTTTATTTGTTCCACTGTGTGGCGCCCCTGAGTTTTGGCACACTGGAACATAAGTCGCTTGGATCTAGAGTCCGGACTCTTGAAACCATTGACAAGAAAAAATACTCTTGATTCAATCGGGCTTTTTGCTTGAATCAAAAGGAAATCCGCCTAAATCAAGAGGCTCGGCTCTTCGATTCGAGGAAAAATCGGATTGAATGACACTGGAAAAAAAAGAATCTTAAATTTGCCGCCAAGAAGTATTTCTTCTGAGATCAAGACTTTTGTTGCTTAATATAAACTACTTTTTTGCTTAACCCAAGCATTATTTTTCTTGTATTAAGAAACACTGAGCTTAAATCAAAATAAAAAAAATTCTTGGCGGCAAATTCAAGAATCATCATGCTTGAGCCAAAAGCATCTTTTTTTCCAGTGAAGAGTATTTTTTCTTGTAACCGTTATCAAGAGTCGGGAATCTAGATCCAAGTGACTTTTTTTTCAGTGCAGAGAAAACTTAACAAAGTCAGCTGATTTGTGACACCCTTGTCCAAAAACCGTACAAAAGCGAGGAAATCGTTTCTTTACACCCAGCTCTCTGGATTCCAAAGCTTTCAATGTTGAATTTCATTTTGCAACCCTGCCGTCAAGGTTTTGTTGAGTCAACAGTATGAAGGATGAGGAGACTTTACCGCCTTTGCAATTATCGGCTCTGTCCGGCGCTTGTAGCTAGATTATAACGTGTAGGTACCCTGACGAAGACACCGCGCCTCGCCTCGACCATGCTCGCGAAACTTCCCATTCAATTCTTAAACGATCTCAACGTCTTCTTTAAGCTCAAATTGTAAGCAGTAATTATTGATCGCAGTCATGGGAGTTGCCTCGAGCTGTTTCATGCTTTTTAACGATTTCTGCTCAATGAAGTAATGTTTCAATTCTGAGCCATCTTCAATGCTCTCAGCTTATCAACTATATCGGTGACGTCACGATAGGTTTTGTGACTTGTGCGGGTTAACTATTTCAACCGCACTGGCCTCGAGTCTTGTTGGCATGATTTGACGCGACTTTACAAATGAGGATTTTTCTATATGATGATATTTCTACGATTTTTGCTCTTTTTTGAGTCGAAATTAATCGAAATATAGAGGAAATACGGATGATCATACACAGTGGCTCTGACTGAAACACTCGATTCAAGAAAGACACTACTTGGAGAGGGAAAAACTGCAAACAACAAAAGTCTTTTATACTCAAAAAGTCTATAATCATTTAAGAATGTTTTTTGTTGCCGTGTTTATCTATCACAAAAAAACCAACGGACGCAATAAAACCAAAAGTTTTTCCTCCTTTTTTTTTGGAAATATGAACAATTGAAAATTTTACTGGTGGGTCGTCGAAAACTGACCCAAATTCGCCCATTTCAGCCTTACTTACGGGACGTGAAAAATGAGTTTTTTTTTTTTTTCATTTAAATTCAATTATGATTGTTACAACCACCCCCAAGAACCGTTTTTCTGCAATAGGTTTTTTCTTAATTTTTCCGGAGGTTAGGTCGTTTTCAAAAATCTAAAGTTTAATCTCGAAACTAACGAAATTAAAAGAAACACCTATTAGTTCCAAAAACAAAAAAGAAACGTACTGTTTCCGAAAGAAAAAAATAAATGTTGCTGTAGATTTTTGAGCGGTCAAAGTTGGTCACAATCTTAACTACGGCCTCTTAATTTTAATTTTACGATCGTTTTTACCAAATTAGATGTCAGGTAATTTCCCTCCCGCAGGAGCTTTTCAGTAGCTTCAGGTTATTATTGGTTTTCTCCTTCTCGTCAAAGGTTCCATCATAGTCATAATGACGTTGCATTAATTTTATCAGGATAAAATTGATAATAATTAATTCACACGTTTAAAATTAATTAATACGAATAATAATTTGGTTTCTCTCTGTTTCAGACTGGTGAGCTGGATGCATACCTGTGCAAGCAGGAGTTCGAGCGGCTACAGAAACTAGAGGAGGAATCAGCGAACTCGAGTAATGACTTCGATGTCAACAAACCCCGCAGAGAATCCGCCTCCCAGATCGACGAATTTTTCGACGCACCTTCCGCACACCGGAACCTTCATCAACTCAGTTACATCTCAACGCGGAACATGCATTCTTTAAACCCCGAAGACGACGTCTTTTTAAAGCCTCCCTTATGGGAGGACATCACCTCAAGCATACAAAAATTAGACCCGGTGAACGCGGACATGTTAGGCTCGTTAAGCATCAAAATGGAGCCAGCAGACGAGGTCACATGTAACAACAATAACAACAACCATAGTAACCATAATAACAATAACTCTAGTTTCTCGAATAGCTCGAGTAGTATAAAGGAAAGCAATAGGAGTAGTAGTAGCAATAGTAGTACGAATTCGAGTGCGAATTTCCCATCTCACGTAGAAATAACTAGTGCCAGTATTAAGTCAGAAAAGTTACCGATCCCAGATCAAACCCCGCCAACTTCCTCATCTCTATACTTGTTAGCGCCGCATCAGATAGGCTATCAACACCACCAAAGTAGTCACTATCACCACCACCCACAAACGAATTACAAGCTCTATTCGAGTGCCTTGCCCCGGATGGTCTACGCGCCTCCGCCCACGCCCCCCTCGTCGGACCCCGGATCTCCAAGTAGTAACCTACCCCGAAGAACGCCACCCCCGCCGTACCCGCTTCCCTCGTCGATCGTGCCCAGCGCCACCGTCGTCGCTACAGCTAGGACCACGCCAAAGTACAATAGGAGGAACAACCCCGAGTTGGAGAAAAGGCGCATTCACCACTGTGATTTCATTGGTATGCACTCATACAGTTAATTATTCAGTATTTTCCACATTTGAATGAGTGAGAATGAAAACACACCAACTCGGTAACTCAAAACTGCTCAATTTTCATTACAGAGAGTCAGTTTTTATAAAGCACTAGAAAAAAACAAATTGGATCTAGAGTCCAGACTCTTGAAAACATCGACAAGAAAAAGTACTCTTGATTCAATCAGAATCTAGCTTAAATCAAGAACCAAGCCTCTTAATTTAATCGGATTTCGTTTTGATTCAAGCAAAAATCCGATTGAATCCGGAGTATTTTTTCTTGTCAATGTTTTCAAGAGTCTGGACTCTAAATCCAATGTGTTTTTTTCTTCTAGTGAGGTAATTGAAGTTAACGCATCTGTTCCAACTTGGAACTTTAAAGTGTCCTTAAGTACTT
Source organism: Bemisia tabaci (assembly GCF_918797505.1). Classification (NCBI taxonomy): domain Eukaryota; kingdom Metazoa; phylum Arthropoda; class Insecta; order Hemiptera; family Aleyrodidae; genus Bemisia; species Bemisia tabaci. The sequence goes on along the minus strand of NC_092797.1, from coordinate 18,135,190 downwards.
GTTTTTCGGCTCCAAAAATATTTTTCTTGTACGAGCTTCTTCGCCCACTGTGCAGTTCTGCGTTACTTTCATTGAGTACTTGATTACTTTAATTTTTTCGAGTTGGTGTGTTTTCGTACTCACTGATTCATTTCCAGACAGCACCTGATTCTAGTATGTTGACGAAAACGCCATACAAACCACTCAGCCGTGCTAAGGAAGAACGCCGTGTGAGCTTTCAGACGTTACCAGGTTCCCTTCGATTAAAACAGAATTCACTGGGGAAATTTTGAATATTTTTCCCCAAAATTTTCAGACAATTTTGTGCTCAATTTAATATGAAATATTTGAAAATTTCAAAGAAAAATGTGCAAGAATGTTGTCAAAAATGCATGTTTTATTAAGAAAAATATGGCAACTCTTGAATGTTCATATGGCGTTCTTCCACTGGAGTGCGAACTTTCTAGAGTACAAGGACGTACACGCACATACATACATACAGGAGACGTTTTTTGAAATATGACAATTTTATAGCAGAAAAACCAAAATAATTTGCTTTTAGGTAATTTTTAGATAAAAGTTAAGAAGCACGATTTTTGCAACACTATAACTGCATTGGTTTCTGCTGGATTCTACACAACTGACTGATCGAAAGAGAGGATGTTGCGCAGGTGGACGCTCGCTGGGAGGAAGGTACTTTTTTGCAGTTACAGAGAGAAAGACGCAGAAAGTCCACAATACCCCTAAAATTAAGTTTTAAAAAATTATTTTAAAAAAAAACCGACGTGGGCTCCTCTCGATCCAAATAATTCATACGGCGAGACTTAACGGGTCCGGAGGAGAAAAAATGTTTTTCACTCGTCTTTTTTCACTAACATGGCATTTCCCCGCGGGTGTGCGCAATTATCTTACACGTGAATTAAAGCGGTGCGCTGATATACCTCTGACATCCCCGCGATCATGGATCATGTGTCTCGTTAATAACAACGCACGTCGCGTCGCACTCCGGCCATAACTTTTTCCTTGATGAGGAAATCCTAGCTCGCGGCGCCGCAGCGCTATCTAGCAGCCGCATGAAGATGCACGTTAGAGCACAACTCCGCCCAAGGTTGCCATGTGATGAAATGCGGATGGATTGTTCGGGTTTAAACGTGGGAGGATTCTGCACTTTTCGGCACTATGTGGCAGTAACGACTGCGCCAAGGGTACTTAGGAGACGACGGGAAACGTCACCAGCAAAGAGCGTAATAATATTAAATTATCATGACCGCGGCAAACACCTGGAGTGACCGACATCGACGGGCAAAGGCTTTCGAGTAGGGAACAGCGTCAGGAGCGCATAAAAGCCGGGAAGTGTCGTGAGCCTTCAATTTGCGATTTGGTTCCTTAGGCCTTGTCTCCACGGGCCTTTTCACGAGATTTGTCCCAGAGAAAAATCCCACTCACGAAGTTGGAAAATATTGAGTTAATCAATATTTTTCCTAGTATCAAGTGTGGTCTTTTTACTCCTAGGACCCACTGAGAGAGGAAGAAGTGTGAACAAATTGTGCGATATTTTGTTGAATACTCCATTGTTCATGTTTGTTTAGTTAAAATAATGTGTCTAATTTATTGTCAATTAAGTGCAATTATTATTTTAATCCTGGTTAAATACACGACTTTATCTAATTTATCTTCCCGCGCAAACTAGTCGCAGGACCGTATGAGCCCCGTCCCGTGGAGACGGTAACTGGGAAAAATCCCAGAAGTTTCATTCCTGCGATTCGAACTTGGGACAAATCCCATGAAAACGTCCCGTGAAGACAAGGCCTTAAGCGTGTCATAGGGTCGTGCTTTGACGGTTGCATCGTCGTAGTCCGCGTAGGAGGGACTTTTTCCCGAAAAACTCAAAATTCCTCGTCCCCCAGACAAAAGAACGTGTCTCTCTTTCAAGGTTGCGAAATTGACGCAAAGAATGCAATTTTTTACAAGACTCTATCGACGCAATCTTCGTCCGAAATATTGCGATCCCTGCGAGTAATTCTGAGGAATTTTCAGTCAGAGATGCCCCCCAGTTTCCCAATGAAACTTTAATTCGTGAGTTGGAATTTTGCAGCTTTGAAATGGAGGTTTGTTCCATCTTCTGGAAAACTACGGTCTTACAATGAGTCGCACTAAAACTAGTACCATTCTCCCGCTTGCCTGAGCAAAACTCATTGCGTATTATCATTGCAATTTTCACTGATTTTACAGTGATTAAGGTTATAATCAACGAGAATTTAGGACAGAAACTGCTGTATAATTTTTGGTGTAAATAAGTAATTGTGTCTCCATAGATTTTGCAACCGTGGAGCGGAGTTACGATCCTTCGCCTGGAAAACCACTAAATACGGCAACATGCCCTAAGATCTTTTTTTCCACGGACGGTCATAGACGAATAGACGTATTTCTGCCAAACGGAACGATGTGCATTATGACGTGAGCCCTGTTATGCATATATTTTTATGGATCTCGGGGCTCGTGTCTTAATGCAAATAAATCCGTTTGGCAGAGATACGTCCAAATACGAAAGGTTTGTCAAAATTTGATCAAAAGACGGAGAGTTGATGTAAAGAAAATGATCAGAAACGGAGACCGCCTAAGTAATGAAAAATTGCTAATTTCAATCACTCTCACCAATCGAGCACGCATAATTTCCCTATCATTAGGGTACTTAAGATGCATTAAATTCAATAAACACATGTCTGGAAATTAATTCTCACCACAATCGACTTCGTTCGTGTCCGGTAAATTATTCCTAGATCATTTTAAACATGCAGCCCATTATAATTTCCTGCATAATATATCTGCTGCGACTAAAAGTCAAGGTTTATAGTCGTATTGTTACGGAAAATTAAAATGATCTATCCACGCACCGCTGTTGGTGATAAGAGAATTCATAATCCGCGGAGGATAAAAAGGTCAGAGATTGTAAAGCTTGGTGCCGTGCCCATGCGCAGTGCCCACGAGGAAACGGTCCCGAATGATAGCGATCTAGAGCTAACAATAGATCAACCGTAACAACTCTGTTTTCTCATACCTTGTCATTCATTCAATATCAGAGCTGCGAAATTGCCCGCGGGAGAGTGGGGTTGCACGCTAATCTGCTTCAGCATGATGAGGTAAGATCGCGATTGAGAGCCCTTGATCCTGATGAGAGAACTGAAAATAACCAGCGGGCCGATTATTGAAATCCATAGACGACAAAGAAGACAAGAGGGGTTCGGAGGGATCCTTTTGGTGGAAGCGGGTGGTTCCGATGGACGAAGGAGTAGGTAATAGACTAACTATAACGGCAACCCACGAGAAAATTAGTACATTAGGCCTTGTCTCCACGGGACGTTATCCTGGGATTTGTCCCACGTTCGAATCGCAGGAATGAAACTTCCGGGATATTTCCCAGTTAGCGTCTCCACGGGACGAGGCTCATGCGGTCCGGCGACAAGTTTGCGCGGGAAGGAAAAGTTAGTAAAAATCGAGTGTTTAACCGAGATTAAAATAATAATTGAACACAATTCACAATTAGACACATCATTTTAACCGAACAAACACGAACAGTGGAGGAACTAACTAAATATCGTACATACGATAGTTCGCTTTCACTTCTTCTTCCTCTCTCAGTTGGTCCTAGGGGTACAAGTACAAAGGACAAGGACAGGAGGGATGGCAAAATTTTCCTTGGGGTGGGGCAAAACTTCAAAAATCTCAAAAAATCCCCTGAAGCTCATCAAAATTTGTCTTAAGTAAATAGAAAGATCAACCTATTCAAATTATTCAGTAGGGGAAGGGGCATTGCTTCCTTTGCCATTCTTAAATTGTGTCCTTGAATAGACCTAAGAATCGAGATGATCTTCAATATAGTATTTTGAGATCAACAGCCAAATCAGTAATTTATTTATTTATTTTTATCTTTTTTTATTTTTATTTTTTTTTAATATTTCAAATAGTCCATTAGGGATAATCCTTGCGCTTTAGTCCCGTCGCTCCTCTCCGTCCCTACAACCAGCCCCAGTCAACCATTATTATGCTGTTGTATAGGGGAAAGTTTCGATGAAAATCAATAAAATATCAGGTTGGTGCTTGTTACGAAAGTTTTTGGTCTTCATTACTGAATTATTGGGTAGCCGCGAAGGAACTGCCGTCTCAACGATAACCAAATATAGCTTGAATCAATCATTACACAGGTGGACTCAGTTCCGTTTTTTCAAGTCCGTCTTTAACGTTCAATTCAAATGCCATTTATCAAGTGCGTAATAAAAAAAAGAACACCTGGTTTAATATATGTACTAAATTAAACAAACGTCCATTTAGAACAAATTTAGGGAGAAGAGGCATTTGTTAAACTCAAATCTGATAACTTACTTCGCAAGACTAATATGTAGAGCCAGATCACTCGTCTAATCAATCACCTTTAGTGATAAACAACATTCCATAAAGGAAGACCCGTTCTTCTTCCTCTTTTTTTTTTGGTTCAAGTTTGCACACAAATGTGTATTTGATGATTTTAGTCGAGAAAGATATGGTTGAAGTTCATTCATTAATTGGATGAGCTCAGTTTTTTGGTTCGCGGGCCACAGGAGACGAATGCCGTGGGGCACATTGATGCCGGATTGAAGCTCAATTTTTGTTTTTAGTGCTCCATTCTATTGCCAATCCAATTATTGCATTCAAAACATGTGCAACACCTCCTCAGCGACGGTGACTTTATTTAGAGTAGATTTGTATTTTCCATCGGGAAATGGATATGCTTTGCTAATGTACATGATAATTGAAAACATACTGATCATATGTGTTGGAGAAAATCTATCTTTTTTTATTGCTCTCAATTTTTTAACGATTTAAGTAATTTTTTTCTCGTTCCACGCGTAGAAAGACTAATTTCTCTTTGCAATTTAAATGCAGAGCTTGATCACCATTTACTCCAATAATTCACCTCTCTTCGAAACCATCAAGCGTCTGTCGTATAGGATCATTGCAAATTTAAACGATAACTTGTTATTTTTTGTTTACAGGATGCAGTAAAGTCTATACCAAAAGTTCTCATCTGAAGGCACACCAACGAATACATACAGGTAATAGTAATTCCCTTGGATGTCTCTTTTAATTTGTTAAAAATCCTACGTATAATGAAAATAATATTTTATCAACAAGTTTCGTAATTCCATCAGATCGTATCAAAAAATCAATTATTACTGAGGGTAAGTTTAATTGTACAACTATGAAATAAGTAAATAAATAGGCATGCCATTTCGTTATTTTAATCGTGCCTACTATCGGCATCATTTAATTCTCTCCTCCATTACAAGGAGCGTTCTTGGTGACTTAAACGCGCGACATAGAAAAAAAGAGAAAACTGCTGAAGGTAGGCAAAAGGGATTGTCTATAAGATTCATTTCCAAGAATCTGTCTGGCAATTGATCAGTGTTGTCACTTCAATTTGCAACTCTTACGAGAAAAAATTCTCAATTTTTAAATGTTATTCTTTTCATTTATTACCTTCATTTTCTGGGTGGAAAATCGGAGTTTATCCTGCCGGAATACTAATGCACTGAAGGATGATTAAAAAGATATAGTATATACTTTCTTGCAGACGCACTTTACTGAGTTTGATCATGTTGCTTCCAAGCTCATCTCTTTTTCCTCTATTTTGAAGCGCCCGCTATTCTCTTGTTCCAAAGATCCCTGTTTGTGAAATTCATCCGAAAGATCCATTTCTTAAGCGGAAAGTGAGACTTGAGAGATGATTGATCAAAAACTTTCGGCATTTGAAATCAAATTTCCTCGAGTTATCTCCAAAATTTTGGCAATTTGTGGCTCTAACCTCGCGGCCTAAAATTCCAGGTTCGAATTTTAGTAGTGCGGAGGACAAGATATTCCTTTATTTCGTTATACCTCTCACCGGCTTGTACATTTCTTTTCTCGGATTCTTTATCATCGCTAGTTTTGGTTTTTTTTACTTTGCCTATCAAACCTAAAATTCCAAAAAAAACCCAACTTCCAGGGTCTTATATAATTTGAGGTTTAAACCTCATGAGTCCAAAAAAGAGATACATATCAATGAATCAGTTTTAACTAAGTTTTTTTGTTTTGTTTTATCGTTCCAGATTTGTATAACTCTTTCGTAATTTTTTCAGCAAAATTAAGTAAAATTTGTAAAATCTAGGATCAATATTGCCGTGCAAAGTTGAATCAAGCTTCGGAAACATTAAGAAGGAAAACCTAGACCCGATAAGCGCTAGCCGCATTTACGACAAACGTCATGAAACGGTTTACACCAACTTTCAGTCACACCACAATGGCTTCTAAAATACACCACCGAGCATGTGGAATTGTATGGTGCCGAGGTATTGCGGTCCGAAGAGTAGAGTGCCATCGGTTTGAGACTTTGTTTGGACATAAAGCTATGCGAGGAGGCCATCAGGCCATGTTGCTTCGATGGTAAAGCAAATATTGGTCAAAAAAGAACATTTATTTAGGCCCGAACGTGTAGCGCGCATCCAATAGCTTTGTTCTTTCAATTAACTATATGATTAATGACGATTCCCCGATCCCGCTTCGTATTCCGAGGTCCGAGTGTTTGCTCTTTTCTCTGTGGTATTTGCTTTATTGCCTTGCTAATTGATTGAACTTCGCGGCGAGGATTCTTGAAGCTTCGACAGCGCGCCGCTGAGATGCGCTGGTCCAGTGTCAAAAGCAGCTAGATTTCAGTGAAAAAGCACGGCATTTCATCGTGAGAGGTCTAAGTCTTAAATGGGCTTAAAGAACTGGCGGATACTGGACTGTTTCATAACAATTCAACTCGATAACAACCTCTTTACAATTAAGATGCTTCCTTTATTGGGGTGGTATACTGCCGTGCTAAGGAAGAACGCCGTATGAGCCTTTACATATTGCCATATTTCCTACGTTAAAAAACGAATTTTCTGGGAGAATTGCGAATTTTTTTTCTTCAAAATTTTCGGATAATTTGGTTCGCAATTTAATCAAAAATAATATCTGAAAATTTCAACAAAAAATATGCATAGCTTTCTTCCAAAATAATTTTTTATCCGGAGAAATTTGGCAACTCTGTAATGTTTGCATGGCGTTCTTCCTTAACATGGCAGTATAGGTGTCGGATTCATATTCCATAGTCGTTCTTCAAATAGGCTGTATTCCTCAGGATGGCTGCATATTACAGAGGCTGTAGCACAGCACCATTGTAAAAACAAAATTTCCGAACGTCGGGTAAAATTCAGCATTAAAACCTTGGAAGTAGACCCCACCAAGATATTACAATAATTTGAAAAATAGGCAAAAGAGTACTGCAAGTAAACAAGAGAATATACTGTGCCCATGCACCCCAGAATTTAATCCATGATACATATTCGTTCACAATGAGATATCGAGATACCATAGACAACCGCAGCTGATTGGCAGTGACAACTGCGTAAGACAATCTCATGGTGCAATAAAATTGATTCGTTAAGACGAACAACTAGTCAGTTTCAGAGTAAAGTTTGAACTTTGACCGCAAAAACAATAGGGTACAGTTTAATGGCGGATCTACTTCGGCCTGGTCGTGATTGACCGAAAACTGAAAACCTGATGGAGTTTGAGATAAGAGCGGTTGTACAGAACGTCTTGGAATAGCTGCAGGTTAGAATAAACCTTAACAGCGGGTTAATTGTTTCTTTAAAAAGTCTTATAGGATCGAAACTGTCTGCGAACGGACGGGATTTTCATTTCTTTTACGAATACTTCAAAATGACGATTAATTGGATTTGTACAGGAAGCGCTTCTTTGCCATGCAGTGATAGCGATTCTAAGATCGCGTCACTTTACTTCGTTTTTCCAGGAGCTTTCTTATTTAGCTCTGAATTATTTTCGTCCATAAAATTCCTGAATTTTCCCATTCTTTCAAAAACTTCGATTTTATTTCCGAATTTGGAATGAAATTAAGGGCAATTGAGTTGAACACGATAGCAGTAACATCAGAACCGATCAAATTTAAAATTTTGAATAGATTCTTTAGGTTTGTTTGCCGTTTTTTCAACGAAGGAATAATTATTTTAGCATTCAAGGCGATTCGTTTCTCCTCGCCCTCATACAGCGGATTTAACCCGTGACCGTTTCGTTGCCAAAATATTTTCTGATAGAAATTCAGAGAAAACTCGGGCAAAGGATGCGTAGGTAGTGAAAATGGATTATTTATTTTTTCAACACCTTTCAAAAGTAAAATTTACGGGAGAGGAATATCAACTAAGTCAATAAGCGAACAGTATATAAAAATGTCGTAACTCAGCTCATATATTCAGAAAATACAAGAACAGCAATCAAAAGTCGGATTGCGTTTTTTATTTAAAATCAAAAACGTTGAAATTGGAAACGTGCGTGGTTTCATAAATAACGTCCCGCGGAAATTACAGCACAATAATTTTTAGAGTCATAAATTAAACCCCCGACTCTCTCGGTGCTGGTGAATCAGCTACTTCTAGGCGCAAGCCGCGAGACGAGCCTTTCGGAAAAGTTTAATAAATCAATCATGAGTTTCGCGGTGAATTTAACGCGAATGGCGACTGGTTTCCGCCTGTTGGACAATGATGTTGGACTGGGGTCTTACTATACATTTGCTTATACGAATGGCAGAAATGAAATGTCATTATTCATGCGGAGACGTAGGGAATCCCTTACGTACGAGCCGCGATAGACTCTGACTCGAATCTCTCAACTTAAACGATGATTTGACTCGATTAATAGCACCATGGTGGAATAGTTGGAAAGAATACAAAATTTATCATAAGGCACATATCCATCGATCCTCAGCACCAATAAATAAAGAGCACTGGGGGAAAAAAAAGAAAAAAAAAACAAAAAAAAACATTGGATCTAGAGTCCAGACTCTTAAAAACATCTACAAGAAAAAATACTCTAGATTCAATCAGATTTAAGCTTTAATCAAGAATCAAGCCTCTTAATTTGAGCGAATTTCCTTTTGATTGAAGCTTAAATCTGATTGAATCAAGAGTCCTTTTTTTTGTCAATGTTTTCAAGAGTCTGGACTCTAGATCCAATGTGTTTTTTTTCCAGTGTATAGGGCATATATCCATCGATCCTCAGCACCATAATAAATAAAGAGAAACAGTTGAATAAATAATGGAATCCCTGGAAAATTCAGTTAAAATTTTCGTACGTGACGTGGTATCGAATGTTGATTTCTCGTTCATTTTCTCGCGAGAAATCATGTGTCTCTAATCTTACAAGATCCAAGGAAAGCGGTTAATACATCATTTTACACGACAAAAGAGCTGATATCAAAAAGTTCAAAGTTAAGTCTTTTTTTGGCAAAGTTGTCTGCTCAGATATCTCGCATTGTTTCCCGTAAACTAAATTATGAGTCCTAACCCATGGAACTTTTTCTTGACCCAGAATTTCTTCTCCTTCCGTCAATTGAGGTGTTTGGAGGATTAGGCGCATAATTGCAGTTTTTGAAAAAATTAGGATAATAATGATTTCAAGTAAAACTAGTCTTTATGCATGTTCAGCGAAAAATTCGCTCCCATATTCCAATTTCTAAGCCAAAAAAAGTCTGTTTGAACTATCTTTCCGCCATATGGATCCATGTAATTCCGAATCATCGAACATTTTTTTCTCGAAATAGCGAAAACTGTGCTTGAATACCTCGTCCTTCAAGCCCCTCACTTCAGGAGACTGCTTAGGTTTATGGACTAACACTGGAAATGATGATCAGACTAAGGGACCAATCAGAGTTGGTTCTGCATTTACGAAACTACACTCTCAAACGAAGAGTGTAGAGACAGCTCTGAGGAGACCGAATGAGGCAGTCATGCTTTTAGCGCGTTGGCAGTATTCAAATCGTCGGTGCAGGCGTTAGATGCGTATCAAATAGCTGGGCCTGTGCGATGTCACGATGAATTGCATTTAATTTAGTCGGAGTGGAGGGAGAGTATCCTCTCGTTTACCGCCTGGAGGTAGATCGAAGAAAGCATCGATGTATCGCATATCGCACAAGTGCACAAATAGACCGCGCCTGCCATATTCCAACTCGCGACTCTTAACATTCTTTCGGCGTAGAGACCGTTTGCCCATTCTATTCGGAATTTATAGTTGCTAAGCGGTCTCAAGCTCACCGAAACATATGCAAAACGGAATTATTTACATAATTAGCGTTTAAACGGCATATTCGATACACAGTATGAAACACATTAAATGGCTTTTACACGGGCTTTTACTTTGGATGGAGCCTTAAAAGTAAGGGACGGTGTTAAATGCCACGTTTTATTGTCACATGCCTTCCATCCAGCTTTAGTTTACCCTAATGCGCACTTTCGTGTCTCATAGATCACACACATTATTGTTGCTAGCATGCTAAAGAAAAGTAGATGCTTTTCAAGAGGGTTCACTTGCAGGAAGAAAATCATATTTTTGTTTTAATTTTGCCAAGCTTTGACGAACTTTGGAAAATAGTAGATGTTTAATAGTGTTAAAAAAAATCAATTGAACACTGATTTCGACAGAAAATTAATCTCTAATTTTCCTCCGATTCCTCATTTCCTGATACGCTCATCTAAGAGCACGTCAGCAGGCTGACAATTGAAATTGATAGACAAAGCGGCAGACAAAGAGGACATGGAGAACTTGGAGCGATCCTAATGGTTGCAACGGGTAGTTGTCGTAGACTATGTGGGAAAATGATAGACTAACCGTAAGATCTCTCGCGGGTTGCCGATACTTAGTCTATTATGTACCTCAATTTTCCATTGCAACCACCAGCTTCCACCAATAGGATCGCTTCATTTTCAGTGTGTCGTCTTTGTCTATCACTTTGTCCATGAATCTCAATAATCAGCCCGCAGATAATTCTGATGAAGCAACTAGAATTTATCAAAATCGGATTTCGGCCCCAAAGAAAACGGACAGATAGTACCTTTCGAGAGAAACATGATGCAATGGGCAACAACCTAGTTGGATACTTGCCATTTCGATGAATTTTATGAATACGTCGACTTAAATATATTGCTGAATAGTGGCGTATAAAAGTTTTATTAGCAACAACATTTTGATGGCACACCATGCCAGTGGTGCCTGTGAATAACGCCACACGCAGTTGAGTAGACCTGAATGGTTTCGAAAACGAAGTAAATGGTTCTCCATCAAAATGTCGTTGCAATTAGTAAAACATGGGCGGTACTCAGCAAGAGGGAAACAGCTTTCTTGAAGAGAAAGAGGTCTGTCAGTCGGAAATTGTCGGCAAAATTTCGCATCGATTTCTGTACAAAACATTTGAAGTATCAAAAATTTTTTTATATGGTTAATAAATATTTTTCCGTTTTCTCAAAGGCAAGAAAAGTCAGTTCAGCTAAGAAATATTTCGGTTCTTATGAGGAAAATCTCGCGTTGTAAGATTAAACTTGCGATTCGTGCGATCGAAATTCTTTTATGTGTTCGGTTTTGTTGAAGAGTTAGATCGGAAGATACGAACGCGCAGTCCTACAAAATAAAATTCCGCTTTGTCAAACCGATTAGTACAATCGATACAAAACACCTTAAGTTCAGATCATACTATCAAATTTTTTATTTCAGTGCAGTGCGCTTCGTCAGTTGTCTCTTTCTCTTCTTTACAAAAGGAATAAAAATATCCCACAACGCAACCAAGTGATAAGTTTGTTCCTTTATGACCGGAGAACTCAGCCAATCAATTGACGAGTAGATTTATTCTTCCTTACTCCCCTTTCGCTAAAAACCACCAATTACGTATGTGTCTCTGTTAGACATTAAAGAAAGGCGCAGCAGTCGTAAAATGCATCAAAATGACAAATTCCAAGTTAAGCTACGACCTCCGTATTTCCTCAAAGGGAGTGTTCATCAACTACGTGACGCAATTTTTCGGTATTTTTGACCCCCCCCCCCCCCCTTGTATCGCTTTTTTGATGTAGGTCTCTATCCTCTAACACTTAAAAATAAAGTGGCAAAATGCTCTGCTAGACTCTAACCTCTAACACGTAAAAATAAAGTGGCAAAATGCTCTGCTAGACCCTCTCTTCCCTAGAGCCTGACGTAACTTGTAAGCGGCCCCAACAGGGCAATTTTTCTGTTTTCAAATTTCGCGCCAAAACCCAATTTTGACGATTCCAAATGTATCAATTACCTTCAGGTGTTCCAGAAAGAATTTACCTATGTTCCATTTGCCTCGATCGCTGATTAGCCCGCCACCACTTCCTATCTCCTCGGTTTTGTAGAATCCTGCGGCCCGATTATTGAAATTGATAGACAAAGATATAGACAAAGGAGACATAGAGAGTATGAAGCGATCATATTGGTTAAAATGGGTGGTTCCTATTGATTAAGAAAGAAAATTATGGACTAACTATCTGGTCCCTCATGAGTTGCCGTTGTTTAGTCTATTACCTACCTTCTCTGTCCATTGCTACCATCCGCTTTCACCGATAGGATCCCTCCAAAGTCCTTCTTTGTCTCTAGCATTGTCTATCAATTTCAATAATCGGCCCGCTGGCAGGAGCTAGGACCCTCTATTAGAGTATTCTCATCCCCGCCCGTTACTTTCTGTAGTATCGACCTTAAAACAAATCAGATGTCCGGTTAAAATAAACATCAATGTACCATTGACGGGAAATATGATAGCATTGAAGCGGCTGGTTTGGGTCGAACCGGAGGGGGGGGGGGGGCTTGGTTGTGGCGTGGTACTGGCTGGCGTGGCGCAGTGCCGCTCAGCGTGATTCGGGAGGGGCGACCGGGGAGCACAGCTGGAATCTGCGTCCTGTGCTGTACTCCTGCAATTCAGGAGCTGAAGTCGAGTTGTGGGGTACGTTGCCAAACTATACTGATTAGTATATTGTAACGTACATGGTGATAACCGCAGGAACAAATGAAGAGGATTTCTAGGGGTTCAGAAGAGTTCTGATCAGATGGAAAAGTCCGAAAATTTGATTTTGTTACATTAGGACATTTCATCAAGGGTATGAGAGGAATTGAGAGCTGACAAATCCGTCGCCCGACTAACAAAAGGGCGTAACTAAACTTAGAGATGAGCCCGGGGAATCATTGACTTTTATGGACGACAGAGTTCGTTGCAGAGTGAAGTTGCGCCCTTATGCCAGGAGAGCGGCGAATGTGGTCTACGGTGGACCTGCAGCACTTCAGAGAACGACGCTTTGATCAATCGATCAATCAGTCGTTGATTTCGGGCTGGAGGGAATTTTTCCGGGATTTTCGAGCACCAAATCACGCTAGTGTACGTCTGAGATTGTCACACCAAAACCAAGTAACGTTTTGGAATAGCTTTAAGAGTACGCCCCGAGAGAAATTCTCAAATCAAAAGGACAAACAAAACAAGTTGCGATCCTCACGTGGATTGTACCTTGAAAGCTATTTCAAAAAACTTCCTAGTCAAATTTTGTGCACAAATACCAGGCATACTATAGCGTGGTGCGATCCTCGGAAATTTTCAAAAAATGTTCTACAATCCAGGAATTATCAAATGCTCGATCGACGATTGAATCATCAGTGGTGCAAAGCAGTGGCGAGGCGTGAATGATCGATTATCGATATGTCCCTATTGAAGCTATGGTAAAGAATATATTATTAAGGTGTTTGCTGCGAACATTCCTGTTTATCGATCCTTTTCCATAGGTTTAAATGGTAGATCAATCGATACATCGTAAAGCACGCCACGCCACTGGTGCAAAATCTTCTAGACCACGCGACCTGCGGGGCGATTATTGAAATGATATCGACTGTATGTCAGCGCTTTGTCGTGTCGCGCCATCGACTAAGCAATGGCTTAGTCGATGGCGCGACACGACAAAGCGCTGACATACAGTCGATATCATTTCAATAATCGCCCCGCAGGTGGGTCACGATTGCTCACGTGTGAAAATGGAAAGGATCCGAACACGGGGTTCTCTAATGGGGATGCCGGCGAAATTTTTCTTTTTACGTAAATTGCGGTAAAAATCGCGTATTTTTTGCAAAATCGCAGCGATTTATCATAACAGAGCCGTAGAATATTATTATTATTTTTTTTTTTTTTAAATTTCTAAGGAGAGAGAGGTCTTCAAAATGGGAAGGCGAAGAACTTTCTGGATCCTTGGAATCGTTCTCCAAAAGGCTAAAGACCCATCTTTATGGGATATCTCTAAGGCTAGGACCTATTTAAAGAACGAATACGGCTCTTAATTTCCCGACGGCCCCTGAATTTCCCAACGGGTTAATCCGACATCGTTGAGCGATGGTAGCGTGTGGACTCGGCGTCCGCCAGTCGGCGCCGCGCGGGGCTGCTCTGCCGTGCTAAGGAAGAAGACCGTATGAGCTTTCAGACGCTGCCAAATCTCCTTCGGCAAATCACGAATGTTCGGGAAAATTTGTAAATATTTTCCGCCCGATTTTTTACAGAATTTTTCTCGTAATTTGATGTTGAGTGTCTGTAAAATTTCAAGGAAAAATATTCACAACGTTCTTCAAAAATAAATGTTTTAGAGGAGGCAATTTGGCAACGTTCGAATGCTCATGCGTTTTTTCTTAAGACGGCAGTGCTCCCCGCCGCACACGACCGACTACTTCATCTTGGGCGCGCGGCCGCAGCCGTAGCAGCGTCCGAGCAGCCGACCTCTGTTGATTTATCGACTCGCCCGACCATTAACGTCCGGCTACAATTTGTAAAGTAGAACTGTTTTATTATTTTACAATGGCTTTTCAATGGAAAAATCACCGGCTCATAATTACGTTGAAAGAACGAGACCGAGTATACCCGGTGTTTGCCTTTGCACTTGTCCGGGGAAAGTCGAGCTGGGTGGCTCCGCAACACCCGCTCAATCCAGTATGATGGATTTTACTTTGTATCCGTGCCAGCAGTAGTTTCCTCCTATTTGGCTTTTAATTGTAACTCGTATTTACCTCCCCCTTTTTTCCCTCCTCCGTTTCCCGAACCCCTTCAAATCGTCAATAACAGAACTGCGGGGTAGAGACGTAGCTAGCCGACACACACTGGAGCGAGTCAATGGGAGAAGTCGGACAAAATCTGGAAACTTCGAAAGCCTGTATTTTCGAAAATACGAGACAATAAAGTTCAAGAGTGGTCTTAATGAATTTTTCGTGAAATTTCCTTGCAGAAACGCCCCTCGAAATTGAATTTGCGACTATTTAAACATCAACATTTAAAATTTCAGCCGAAAAATTCATGTCCGACCTCTTCTATTAGGTCGATCCACCAGTGGCGTGGCGTGAATTGCGGTATATCGATTGTTATGCCATTAAACCTAGGGAAAAGGATCGATAAACCGGGTGTTCGCAGCGAACACCTTAATAATATAGATTCTTTACCATAGGTTTAAATGGCATAACAATCGATTTATCGCAATTCACGCCACGCCACTGGTGGATCAACTGTGCGACAGCACGTAGACACGGAATTGAACCGAACTTTTTCCACCTCTAATTTGCCTTAGAGTCCCTTTATACTCGAAAAACATATAGATTTTAACTCGAGAAATTTTGTAGGGATTTTCTTCGATAATCTCAAAGTGCCCTCAAAAGACTGATGCAAAAATGAAAGAGCCTTACTTTCAGGGGGGCTTCTGGCTTTCAACAGAGGGAAAGGGGGAAAAAAGATAGAAATTCTAAACTGCGTAAAACATGTTTTCTTCAGGGTAGAGGATGCCGTGGGCCAAATTTAAGTCACTGATTACTGTTTTTCATCGAAAAATGGACCTTAAAACTTTCAGAAAATTGATGTCTGTCATAACAGAATAAAAGATTCTGCTTTGAGTTTATGGCGAAAAGAAGTTTCATCTACCAAATAACAATTGAATTTGTTTTAAATCACAAGAGAGCGCAATTGCCTTTCTACTCAACTTCATTTATTGCTGAACGCACTAGAGCTCCACAACGGCTTTTTCGGAAACAAAATTTTTGAAATTCAAACTTTTCAGCTTGAAGTACATTTCTTGCGCCAGATTGTTAGCAATCTCTCTTGCAATGGTATCGTGACTAATTTTTCAATGTTAATGATACTTGGGTCCCCTTTTCCGTGGGACGCAATCAATGAAGCAGATTAATGATCTTAACGGTTAGTACGAGAAGAGTAAGATTATATCTGAACCGGAAAGAGATTCGAAATAGCGCGAATACAATTCGCTTTTGCAGGTGAAGGGCTTGAATGGAAACTCAGAGTATGTACGCAGAGGATATTCTGTGGTCATATCAGCGTCGACAACGGCCCAAAGTTTACCGGGCACTGGTCTCGGCCATCGAAGAAAGAGGTGGAGTGGTGCAATGAGAAAGAGCAAGTTTATTTATTAACTGGTTGAAGTAATCAGTTTTCCTGTAACTGACAGCACTCATTATACCGCGCCTCGGATAATGACCGCAAATTGATAAGCATCTGCCATTGGCTCCTAAACAAATGATCAGAACAACTAATCGTTCCCTGCTCACAGTTGCAACTTATTGTTGACCTAACAGCTTTCGTTGTTTTGGCTACACCAGCATTGCGTGAATGCGTGCGAAATTAGGAGATTTTCTGCCCGTATTCTACCCTCCACCGACTCAAAAAAAAAAAAAAAAAAAAAAAAAAAAAAAAAAAAAAAAAACGAAGTTGGGCACCTCATTACTACCTACTGAGGAGAATGACCCATACAGGCATTGAGACGTACATCAGCTTTTCGTATAATACTTATTTCCTACCACTGAAAACATGGTTAAAAACATATTTTAAATTAAAAGAAAATTCTATTTGGTGATGGAGAGTAATGTTAATGGGTAAAGAAAATTGTTTCCTATTTGAAGAAATTTTTTGTTTGAAATGAAGTTTTTTTATCTTTTCGTTGTTTTTCATTCAAAGAATTATATGTATTGTAATCATCGACGCTAAATTTAACTCTCTTTAAATTTAAAAAAAAAAAAAAAAAAAAAAAAAACGGAAAAATTCCGAAAATATGTCCTTCACTTTAAACATTTTGTTGAAACAAAAATTTTTCATCCCAAATTGTTTTGTTTAAATTAAAGAGAATTTAGTTTCAGTTTAATTTTTTTTAAATAATTTTTCTGAGTGCAGATATGTACAGACAGCTAATCATTCAGTTAGCTAAATTCAAATTTTTAAATTCCACTGGTAAATTAGTATTTGAACTTATTCATGCTAGAAGGAACTATCTGAATAGGCTCATTGTGTTTCATAGTTCCTTTCGATTAAATGCATGTGTGCATAGATAGTTTTAGCATAGACACATCCATTTGATAAGTCTGTCGAAATATCAGTAACAACGAGTAAACTCAAATAATCAAGTCTATTTCATCAAGATAATACGATAATTGCACTACGCGTCGAGCCGTGCCATGTGTTAAACTTAAGGATTGGCCTCAAAAAATAAAAGAAATGAGCCAAAGGCACTGGCAGAAAAACACCACATAACAAAGAGATCGAAAACAGGCTAGGGGGTGCTCTCATTTGGTGCCCAATCGA
Organism: Bemisia tabaci; assembly: GCF_918797505.1. NCBI lineage: Eukaryota > Metazoa > Arthropoda > Insecta > Hemiptera > Aleyrodidae > Bemisia > Bemisia tabaci. Next base: position 18,117,714 of record NC_092797.1, on the reverse strand, counting down.
GCCCGTTGAAAGGCCGGAACGAACTCATTTTTCACGTTTGTCACGATTATAGACTCTGTCCTCCCGACTGATTGTCCGGCCAGTCAATGAATCAGGAGTCAAGCACCAGACGTCTGGCGGGCTAGGACAATGCAAACGTTTCAGGACTCCGTCGGAAGGAGTCTATATTTTTCCAATCGCGAATGATTCTCAAAAAAGAGAAAAAGAAAAAAAAAACATGCAAGAGACTCCTATTCTACCCGTCACCATTCACGAATAGAATCGTTACTTCAAAGGCGTCTTGATGCTTGATGGTCCGTCCATCGTCCGGAAGTCTGCTCTCCAGGGGCTCCTTCATTGAGCGCCTTGATGCCAGATCGTGATAAAAAGAGCATTTCATTCAATCCCTCATATGCCACGTACGGAATAATGAGGCAAAGGCCACCGAGTGTGGCAATGGAGTGTGGACCTCCCGCAAAACTCCTCGAGGATCCCCCGGTATGTAAACTTGAGAGCGCTGGAGGATACTATATCATTCGGTGCTCCATGTATAATCCATCCACGTATATACTTCAGTGGCTCTTATGCGCCAACAATAAATAGCCCCGTGTCATTGACAAAATGAATTGTCAAAATTTTATGATAACACGATTCTATGAAAATACAGACAGTGTGAGCTATACGGTGGCTTTCGTAGTCGAGGTTGTCACATTTCTTTAAATATTACTTCGACGGCTGACAGGTGTCATTTTTGGGGCCGTTCAAGTATTACGTAAGGCACTTGGGAGGGGGGGGGGAGGTCTGAGCTTGCCTCACGTAGCCTTACGAAGGGGGGGGGGGTCAAGCCTAGTCTTACGTAAGCTTTCCGCTATGTAAAAAACAACCCGAAAAGTCCCCAATTTCCGTTTTATGTACCTAATTGGTAAACACCCTGACAATTAAATTTCAATTATTTGCATCTTTTTTGCCTATTTACATCAAAATACCTTAACAAAAGCCTTGAATTTATTCCAGCTTTTTTACCAGGCATTCTCCGTCGTGATTCAAAGGGGGGGGGGAGGGGGTCAGAGATTTCTTACGGGTGCGTTACAGGGGGGATGGGGAGTCAAAAAGTTGGCAAAAATGACTGACGTAATACTTGAACGGCCCCTTAGAACACTCTTCTATTGCACTCTACATGCTCATTACTTTTATGTTCGTCATTTCAACCATACTATATCTAAAAAGAATAATTATTTGCTCTCATAAGATATTTTCACCTCTTGATTTTTTCTTATTTTGGAATTAACCGTAAATAATATCTCAGTCCCTCCAAGGCATTTTATTTATGAAAATGAATTCTACACATCGTCGCCCGGCTGACATAAGGGCGTTACCACACAGCGCGATGAGCCTTGAAAATGCTTGAACCGTATGGACGATGGGGTCCAACGCGAAGTGTAGTTACGCCGTTATGTCGCCGTCATGACGACATATAGTGGTCACTTCGTCGAAATTCAGACTATTCTGACTATTATTTTCCTTGAGACAAGGTTCATAGGGCCCGCGAAAGAAGGCTGCAGGGTCTCTCCATGTCAGATTTCGTCAGGTGAGGAACAGACGCCCTCGGTAACACTAGCCTTATTGGGGTGAACAAAATATGAGCTCATGGACTACAATGATGAGCAAACAAGAGGAGGTCAAGAGCATCAAGGTGTTATAGGCCTGGACGCTATGATCTCATTATATCGAGCAGTGAAGTAAGAACCCTGTTCAGTTACTGCCGCGCGTGGAAGTCGGTGTTTTGTTCTTACGATCTTGAGGCCGAAATCAATATCCTGTGCCGATGAAAAATTGATTCAGAAACGTCAAAGGAGCGACAGAACTGAATCGATCGGGTTGATTGATTGGATTTCGGTGCGACAAGGTTAAGTCGCGTTAATCAGGGCTAAAATTGGGAGGGGGTGAATGTGAATCAAACCGAGAGTCTCTGTCTTTTAATAATGCATCTCGAATTTTATGTCCCTAACTTCCACCTAATTAGCCTATCGTATCCACTCTTAATTTACCGGACATCTCATTGTGTGTTGTCAAGTTGGTCTTCAAAAAAAAAAAAAAAAAACAAGTTCTCGAAACGATTTTCTGCTAGCTTTCAGCGTTGAGTTTCAACTCACAATTCTTGAGGTGTTTTCTGTGGATTTCAAGCTTTACTGATTTTGAAGTTTCGAGCACATTTTTCAGACAACGGGAGATTTTTTAGTTTCTTTTTTTGTAGTTGAAGTAAAAAATATTAAGTCATCAATATCAAGTATAATCAACATCACAACTGTATCTCTTAGGATATCGATTTTTTTTGTTCAATTATTTTTTTCAAAACTCATTCATGCAGTAAATTTCTTTAAAAGAGAGGGCTACTCATTTAGTGAGCGATAAAATTGTCGAAACATTCTTTATAGCGCGGGAGATCAGTTGGGAAGCCGCATGCCTTGATAGTTGATATCATCTTAAGATTTGTTGGATACAACTATTCTAACGTCTGAGTCGCGATGGAGTATAACCGCCTAATTGAAGGCGTTTTCGTCATCATATTTTTTAAGAGTGTCGCCTTCCTAGAACTCTCACTTTCCGCTCGTATGCTTAAGATAAATAAGCGTTTCCCGATAAATAAAAACGTATCTTTGAAGTACCAAGCTTCCTGTGTCGAAGTTAGGCTAGATCGTATGGTGAGCCATGAGCCAGGTCAGCCAGGTGAGCCTCAAAGGCTAGCTGGCAAGCCGACACACGGGAAAATCAATCATTCCACCACGGATGATCCTCATTTCACGTCCAGACAACGAAGATTTCATCTGTTTTATCTTCGTTTGAGTAGAAAAACATGTTTGGCATGAAGAAGTGAAGAGCCAAGTCAAGTCCCGTATACATGGGGTTTCTTCGAATTTGATCGATGTCAGCAGTTTTGTTTTGCCACTGTCCTACCCGGTCTTAACCCCATCCTCATGCACATCTCTGCCACTGTCTGTTTCTCGCCAGCCAGACCGACGTCTAATTACAAGCTTCATCAACGCTCAACACTTTTTTCTCGCTGTTGCCACATTATTTAAGTCAAAGTTTATTTTTTGGTACACATACGGCATAATCGCGGTGGGGACTTCCCTGTAGCCGAAATATATTCATGATATTCATAAATGAGTAATTACACAGAAAAATCTTGTGCTAAACACAGGCATAGCCATATATTTTTCTGGGGAGTCTGAATGAAACTATTTTCCTCTTCAGTAGCTACGCACGGATATCATGAGTGAAATTCAGCATTTTCGGGGGGAGATTCTCCCACTAGCTCAGTCCTCTCATTCCATGTCCGTCAAAGGTTCCAGGATTCGGAACTTTTTTGTTCCTATTTCTCCCACTCCATAACCGTCCAAAGTTGTGGGATTCTTTTTAGATTTTTTCACAAGTTCCGGAAATTTCCGGAAAATGCAGAAGATCTTGAACATTTCGGGAATTTCAGAAGTTTCTGGAAAAATTCAGGAAAATCTCAAAAGTTCTGAAATTAGGTACTAGTTCCGGGAAATGGGAGCACTGCCTTAGCTGCGGACCCCTTCTCACGCTTATGTCCACACCATCTTCTTTCTATACTATAAGCTCCAAGACCTCCTAATTTTGCGAAACTGGTAACGCTTAGTTCCAGCGTTCTACCGGGCCGATTTTCATGATTTTTGCGGCTATCGACGGGCAATTGCCTCTAGATAAGCCAACTTTTTTCAGATTTTCAAAATATGGCCCAAGTTTTTTTATATTACGTGGTAAAGTTGCGAATTCTCCCATTTAAACAATGTAAATTTATACTTTTTGTCATAGTTCGTTTGAGCGTTCTACCGGGCCGATTTCCATGATTTTTGCGTAAATCGACAGGTAATAGGCCCTAGATGAGCCCGCTGCAATCAGATTTTGGGAAAAGGATCCAGGTTTTTTTAAAATCACGTTATAAAAGTGAGTGAGTTTACAGAATGCTCCGGTACTGCTACCGCTATGCGCGGGAGGATGCGCAATGGTCGAGGAGGTTGCGCAGTAGCTGGGTAGCCTGCGCATCAGCTCTACACTTATCTACACAAGATTCGCACCTGCGACTTCATGTCGAGCGTTGGCCGAGTCGTCTAAGACGTCAAATGCGTCCGCTTTGATTAGATCGCAGAGTGAGTTTGATCCCCGACTCATGAAATCTTAATTATTACCTGACTATCATTGTTCATTGTTTTACTGCAATATTTCATCAAGCAGTCATTCCAAAACGCGTCCTTTTAATTTTAAAGTAATTTTAAGTAAAGTTTAAAATTAAAGTATACCTCATATCGTATTTTTTTAGGGGAAAAATAAAACTAACACTAATAGGAGGGTAAAAATAGGGCCGCGAAGCGGCCCATTGATGGCGCGGAGCGCCTTCAGGGGGTTGGGCCGCGTAGCGGCCAGGGGCGTAGCCCCCTAGTTTTGTATAGGGTTCTTCCGCGAATAATTAATCGCAAAAATCGTGTAAAAATGTATGTGTCGATTTTTTTCCTCCTCTTTCTCGTATTTCCCGACGCGAGTTTTTATCGGTGAAGCTCGCATCTTCGAATCCGACAACCCCTCGTCTGGGGCACCCTGCTTATCCGCTGGGTGGAAGCTGCTACTGTCCGATCCTTCTCCTCCCTCCTCCGCCACCTCCCATGAGAGATGTTGCCCATACTCATTGCCTCTCGTTGCGGCTGGCTTTGAGGAGCTCAATTTAATCCCGAGCGACAGGAAACAAGTCCGTGCTTGGCTCTTGTCCCTAGTCAATAATCGACGAGCAAGCTCGTGGCCTCGGGACTCTATGCGGTAACGATTGAGGTGCTCGAGTTTTTCCTCCGTTTCACGGCAACATTTAAAAGATGAAATATTCTGTATCGGTTATTTTTTACGGAAGAATGAAATCAATGCCTACATTTTTAGGAAAGTAATGTAAGAAAATCAACTAATTTCGTATGGTCATGTTCAGAGAATGGCAGGAGACAGGTTGACGAAGAAGGTCCTTGATTGGGTACCTCCTGGGAGAATGCGCAGAGGGTGCCCAATGAGAGGTTGGAGGGAGGGGATTGAAGCAGGAATGTTAAGGTGCTTAATTCCCCAAGATTTGTGGTTCGACAAAGAGCAGTGGAGGTTAGGAGTCGTAGAGCGCGAGGGAGTGCTATAAAGCGACCTATATGTCCTATGTGACCAGTGACCTATATGTGAGAAAATGATTTTTCTTACATATGTAGCAGGCAAAAGAATTTTTACAAAAAATTAAGGAATCTCTCCTTGCCCGCTATGCGGCCCCAGCTCGGGGAGCTATCTCGTGCCCCGTAAAAAAAATCCGGGCCAAACTTTTGGAACTTAAAGATAGTGGGCTTATTGAGGGATCCCACACTCAATAACCGAAAAATTATAGAGACTGACCACGTAAACCTATAGATGTTGCTACATATATAAAAAAAAAAGAAATACAATGGAAAATTGAGAGTAAGCTAGTGAAAAATTAAAGTTTACTTAAAGTGTGCTGTAGACTAACTTAATTAGGAGAAGATGTAATCGCTTTAACTACGGAGAGCAACTTTGGAATAACCTGATAATATTAATGTCCCCGGCTATTTAAGCCATCAGAAAAGTAAATTCTCTCGCGATCGTACGGTGTTGAACGAAATAAAGCCATCCAAATTTGAAGCATAATCCTAGAGCTTCGTCTAGGACATCCGACAGAGGGCACAAACCGGAGTCAAAATAGCCTCGAATTACTGTGCCGAGTCGAAACCAGCCTCGGATTCGGAGCCAGTTTCACGGCGAGCCGAGGGGACAATTGGGTCGATCCCGATCGAGTGATAAGCGTCCGTGGAGTGTGTTTCCAAATTTCAGGAATGCCGGGAGAAGGGGGACAGACGGCGGGAGCGACGATAAAAAATGGTCGAGGCAACCTCGTATACCACTACACGAGATCCCATCGGGAGACGCTCGTTCATTCAGCGTTCACGGCAGCGTAGTGACCAAATCGGTTGACACGAAGGGTAAAACAAAACCAAGTTCATTGAGAACTGGGAAGTTCATTCATGCCAGGTGCGAAGGACGGGGGCGGGGGGTCACGGGAGGCTCCCTCCCGGGGGGGGGGGGGGGCAGGTCGACTCTTTACGATGCGTCGGGATCTGTGGCGTCACGCTCCAACACCGGTCCCTAGCCATCGCGGCATCTTTCCAGGTCCCCTCTCTCCCTTCCCCGAGTCCTCCGTCGACCATCTTATGATACCTCAACAGATCATACAAACCGCTGCCTTTGGCTCATCTACATTTTAGCCGTCCTGGAACTGACCCAATCTTTATCATCTTTTTATCGATCGAGCTTCTTCAGGTCTCTGCTCATACGTCGGTTTCGATCTTCAAAAAGATCGTCACTGTACATAATGCATCTCCCTAACGCACTCAACGATGTCATAAAAAGTCGTAAGTAGTTCATTAGCCGGACGCCAGGGTGGCAAAAGCACGAAAGTAGCACATCATAGTTGTTTTTAACATCCTTTCCTTGCCAATGTCTACCTTGTCGACATAAAAAAATTTGCGATGAGACTGTGAACGAGGAAGGAACTGAAGCACTGAGACGGCTTGTTTATGAATTCTGTTTTAAAACTTTTACCTAGAAAACGACAAACATAAGGGGAAGTTCAGAACACAACTGTTAAGTATGATAGTGGCGGTCGGAAATTATCACGTGGAAAAAAGCACGGAAAGCAAAATGGAAGAAGGTCGTAACTTTGACATCTTGAATTTGATCAATACTCAGTGTAAATAGTTAGGCACGTTTGAAAGTTGATTTTAAACTATTCGCAACCTGTAGCGCATATTAGGTACTTGTTTTATGTAAAATTTGAAATGATCATATGAAGCATGCACCGTGCGAGGCTTTATATATTTGAACACATTTTACAATGGGGATACTATTTCATGGCTCATAATAGTGACAGCATACATATACTAGTAATTTCCATACTCAGATACGAACGAACCAGAAATAGTGGTTCCACACTACAACACATGGTCCATGTGCATGCTCCGCTGGTATTGCGCCTTATTTTTGCCACTGATATCTTAGGTATTCTACAATATTCACAAAATTATACCCAGAATAATTACAAGATCATATCAACTTGTATTTCGCAGTTACTTTGATGCGTATCTAACTCTATCATTAATTTCGTGTATGATATGAAAATTCGAGATTTATATCATCCAAATTTTGGACGTTGGATTTGGAGGGGGAGGGGGTTAAACGATAGTAATCCTACTTGAATAGAGTCGTAAATTACGATTAAAGCTGTTGAGCCCCATTCGATCTGACTTGCATTTGTTCCCGTAATTTAATCCTATTTTTTTCTTGATCCGATCCGATCCAATTTTCCTCTTGCGCCTCTACTTATTCTTCTCCTCTCTTTCCTTTTTTCTATTCTTCCTTGTCCTCTTCAGGCCTAAATACACGATCAGCCTGAGCTCAAGTTTAGCGTCAGTTTGGCATTTGCTCAAAAATCGAATCTCTTAAATTTGATCGTTTCAACTAACATTTGTAGTGGAATAGATAAAAGGTGAGAAGACGAGTGGAAATCATCTAATTCGGAACGTTGATTGATGGTCAGGATTTGGCTGAATCCTGACGTTCACCAAGCAACAAACTCATCAAACTGACGCCAAACTTAAGCTCAAACTGATTGTGGATTTAGGCCTTTCCATATTTTCTTCTGTTTTCATTTGCGCGGGAGAATCTGAAGCAACTAGGATTTTAGTGGTCATCTGTTGCTCTTCTTAGGTGTTAAAGGAATCACGAAGGCAAGAAATATGTGAAAAATAAGTATCTCTGCCGTCACTGTTAAAACTGGCATCCATGGCACCAAGATCAAGTACATAGGAGAAGTGTCCTGCATATCCACTCGAATAACTGCAATCTTGAAAAGATCCTAAATTCAATCATATTTACATCGGGTTTAATAAAAAACGTAGCAGTAAAAACGCCACGGTGCCTCGTAAAAAGCGTTTCGTATCACCAAATTTGTAGGTGGTCTCGTAAAGTGCCGTAATCATATTTTGACAACTTAGTGCCACTCGAGCTGTTGTCAAAGGGACCCGGGGCACAAAAGGCCCCTTTCCAGACCTCCCTCGCTTCACCGTGGCCTCCGCTTGCGATGCGTTCCATTTGCATAATTCCGATCGTGTGCACGATACCCGACAACCAACGGGTCGATTCTTGAATTTTTATCGAACGACCTTGATCGATTAATAGTATCATTTAGATGGGGATCTATCGATTCGATGACGATTCAATAATCGACCCGCAGGACCTTCGGAAATATTTTACTCGCATCAAAATAATTCCAACTGCATCGTACACACGACAAGCGTACTTACTGTCAAACGACGTACTTCTGTCAAACGGAACTATGTGCATTAAGACATGAGCCCTGAGACTCATAAGAATATATGCATAACAGGGCGCACGTCATAATGCACATAGTTCCGTTTGGCAGAAATACGTCCAATTTCGAACTACTCTCGAGATTTGAAGAGAAGCATGAGGGTCTTTCTTTGAGGCAATACTGCCGTTCAAACTTCGATTTCGCTCGGTTATCTATCCACCACGATTTAAAGTAAATTATTTTTACTATAAACTTTGCAACCTCGAGGGTCGATCCCAGTTGTTACGAGTAACCGTGCATTTGGCCTTTGATCCACCGCTTGAAACCAACTCGGAGATTTTAGGAAGAATATGTTCGTAAACGTATCTAACCGAGTAGAGGAGGTTCCTAATATTTTAAACATGAGCCGATAAACGATTGTCGGCTCCCTGTTATGGCTACAATAAGAAAATCACTTCTTTTTTCATAAAAAGATGCATTTTTGGAAAATATTGAGTATGCATCAAAAACTTCATTTCTTCAGTAAATTGAGGCACTTTATTCTAATTTCTATACCCATTACTTAGCATTGATATCAGTCACCGAGGCGGCTAATCTGTTAATATTGAGGCGTTGAAAATGTACATTTAAACAGAGTATTTTAACTTTTGCTTCCCTCAAATTCGAGACGATCGAAATATACATTTGTACCAACTCAAATCCATTCGAAGCTTGAACTTTGAAACAAAAAATGCAAGCGCGTCGTAATCATATCTGCTAACATCGAAGCTAAAACTCGGAGGTTTCAAGCATACACTAATTAAAATTTTGACGTGTCGTAAACTTATTTACGATTTTACAAACCCAAGTAGAAAAACTTTTAAACGATTGAGTGTGTTTGAAAAATGAGAAACGGGAAAATCTGGACGTGAAAAGCAGAATGATCTGTCTGAAAGGTTTGAGGGAACAATGACCGGGGCACCGCGGCGAAGACAGGGGGCGGAGGGGGCAAGGGGGACAAAGGGATGGGGGGTAGGGAGACGCAGAGTAGTAGTGCTCGCGCGACAGGAGATCTTTTGGCTGTTAGACCCAAACAATAATAATATACATCCATTGTTTTTCCTAAATGAGCCATTGTTCTTTCCAATACCCGTCATTCTATTCTTTTCTCTGCACCGCTCTGAAACACTCTGAAACACACTCATACACGTACGCACAATATGTGAGGATGTGTATATCCATTTTTGTGACTCCAAATACATAATTAGTCATCGAAATAGAATAGCGCGCCAGTCGCGGTGCAATTGCTTACTGCTGTCGTTCCTCATGTGGCTCCGTGATATTTTGCCAACTAATCAATTACATTTTACAAAAAACAAAACTCTCTAATTTGAACTACATTTTGCAATGAGGGGCCACCATTCCGGTTAATTTTAGAAACAACGTACGTCCGCTAGTCTCTGTATACTAATATATGATTTTATGCGGATGAGCCAGACATTGCGATTTCCTAGTGGGTAAAGGAAGTTCATTCTAGCGTTGGGTTGCGCTGCTGTCTGAACCAAACAAACTCTGGGTAAATTTTTAGAAATTATTTTGGAACAAACGCGCCTAACGGTTTAAATATGAAGTTTTTGTTACAAGGTTAAATTAAGAACAAACTGACGGTCTTCCATAACCTAAAATGAGCTGCTGCGGCCAATCAGAGGGTTGTAATTTTCAGCAATAATATCAAATTTCATTCTTTCCTCCCCGGTTCGGTACAAGCACGGAAAAAATTAAATTGCTGATTTAACAATTCAATTGCTAAAAAAAGTGACTGCAATGTTTCAACGTATAGATTTTACAACAAAAAATGCTACTTTAACCACCGCCGTGGTTAAATTAGCTGACAATAGTGGTTAAAGTAGCATTTTTTATGTGTAAAATGTACGTTGAAGCATTGCAGTCCCCTTTTTTTTATTTTTTTTTTTTTATTCAATAAATTTAATAGTTAAATCAGCAATTTAATTTTTGCCGTGAATCTAACACAGGAAGGTTAAGAGTCAGAAATGAAAGACTCCATGTGCCGCGGCCTAATCTCCCCTAAAAGTCGTAAATTGGCGCCATTCAGAAGTGTTTGCCTCTTTTCGCTCTTCTTGTTGAACCTTAGTTGTGAAAATGTATAGCTGCATGGAACCGTGCAAAAATCGTCATAAATATATCTAGGCTACTCGGTGGAACATGCTCATATATTTTTTGCGCAAACTATATGTTTTCGATTAGCCAACACAGGTAGTCATAATTCATACTGTGACGTTCCTTTGTAGGGTGCTAACGTTTCTCAACTTCTAGGCAACGTTGCTCTTTGCCGCTCATAGCGCGTGCAGCGTTGAAGTGAGGCGAACGCGTGCGACACTTACGTAGGTGGCACATGTGGGTTACGATGTTAAGTTGAAAAACGTCAGGCGCACTATTTACGATCTGATTTTAGCGGAATCAATTCTTGCGTTTACGCAGTTTGTCATATGCCACTATAGGTTTTTCCTCAGACTATTAAGTGTGGGACTCTTGAATAAATCCAAGGCATGTTTCCCTAATCGTAAAAACACCTCTGCTTTTGTTGGGAAAAATAAAGACAAGAAAAATGCAAAATTATGATGACAAATCACTGTATTTCTATTGGAGCAGGAACTTTTTTGATACAGTCACAAACAAATATGCTCCAGGTGAACCAACTAGAAATGTGGAGATGAGTAGGAAAAAAGTAAATGTTTTTACAACCAAAACTCAGTTCTCTTGATCAATTTGTTTACAACTATAACAGGAAAGTTCTCAACTCGAAAGAGAACCAGAGGAAGAGATTTATCAACACCGATTTTTCATTATTATTTCATTATTTAAAGTATTTATTCCAAATTATATTGTTCATGGTTTATGAGATTCCAGTTAATTTTTCTGCAGCTCCGCAAAAGGCCACAACGCCTCTTCCTGCATCCACTTATAAAAGAGAGAAAAAAGGATAAAAGAGGTTCTTTTAAATATGTTGAATGCGTCACGGTTTTATATCGTTGGAAGTAATGAAATCGTGAAAATGTTTGACCTAATGCCGTCGCTCAGCTGCTAGCTCTTTTTCCTACCGCTGCGTTAAAGTCTCCGAGACTGTGCGTAACAGTTTACGCTATGGTTGCTTCCACCTTGTCCATTTCAATGATACACCCTTTGAGTAAATTATATTTATCACTAATTGATGATAACGATAAGGGAACGGTAGGATCAGTGTCATACAAATTTAAATTTGATACAATCCCTCAACCTCAGCCTGATTTCGAAACAAACGCGGACCTCTGAGAAGGTTTCGAAAGGGAATACAAAATCGCTGGCCGGCCACGCTTGAAAGGTATCAGTTCACCCGCTCAGGTTTCGAAAGAACAAAAGGATATTAAGGTTTCATTAGAGGCTAACGATAATAAAGGGCGCATCCTGTCCCACGTCACCACAAACCCCCGTTTTAATATCAGGGTGAGGTCGGTTCCAAAATCCGGGCAAGGAGGGCTAAGATGTGTGGATTCCGAATGAATTAGTGTACTACGTGCACGAAGAAAAGCGGGAGATCTTAGTCCAATTGGACGTATTTCTGCCAAGCGGAACTATGTGCAGCGAGACATGAGCCCTGAGACCCATAAGAATACATGCATAACAGGGCTCACGTCATAATCCACATAGTTCCGTTCGGCAGAAATACGTCCAATTTGGACCTGGATACTGACAATTTGTGCATGTAAAGAGCATGACCGGTAACCGAGTCATGCGCTGAGCAGGGGATGGGAGCAGAGGCGGGAAAATGAGGGCGGAAAGCACTCGAACGTGCCCCAGTCTCCACCACCACCACACGGTGGGCGACTGTCTACCGCCTTGCGACCGAAGAGACAATACTGCCGTGCTAAGAAAAAACGCAGTATGAACATTCGAGAGTTGCCAAATTTCCCCGGATAAAACATTTATTTTTGAAAACAGTTATGCATATTTTTCCGTGAAATTTTCGGATATGTGTGTTCAAGTTGCGAAAAAAATTGTCTGGAAAATTGGGGGGAAATATTCAACATTTTTCCAGTAAATTAGGTTTTTAGTGAAGGAAATCCGGCAACGTATAAAAGCTCATACGACGTTTTTCCTCGGCACGGCAGAATAAAATCCCGCATTGAATAGAAAAACTCCGCCATTACCTGATTTTCCCGAGCTATAATCGCAGCTTATTACACACACAAATAAAGTGTGATTTTAACCAGAAGTAACGTAAATTCAACCGCGAGCACTCGGTTTTTGACACCGTGGTTGGAGAGAACAGATAACCAAACATCTACTAGACTTTTACCATTCACCAAAAGTATTGGTGAATGCTATTCAATTTAACTTATTTGCTATATTAAAGAGTCTATCAGTGATTATCATACTCATATCACTGCCGCTCAAACCATACTTTTTTTCTTGCAGTATAGGTGCACGCAACAGTCACTTTTTAAAAAGTCGTAGAAATCAAGATTTTTGGTGTTTTATGGGGTTTTTTTTGGAGCAAGTTGAACTCCCTTTTTTTCTGCTCGCAACAAAAGGACAAAATGCTTCTAGGGAAAGATGTACTCACGAAACCTTTTATTTCAAAATATCAGTTGCGCGTTAAAGGGAACAAATATACAGAAATAATAACACAAATTGAAGTATAACGCGTGAAAAACGAAGACATGAAATCGCACCCCTCTGATAGATGTAAGGGCGTGTCTCAATTGGACGTATTTCTGCCAAACAGAACTATGTGCATTAAAGCCCTGAGACCCATAAGAATTTATTCATAACAGGGCTCACGTCACAATGCACATAGTTCCGTTTGGCACAAATACGTCCAATTTCCACGTGAGCCTGTTTACTTATGCTTTTTCGGGCTTTTGCGGAAATCTAGCGTTTAGAGGTCATAGTTCAATTATTTCAACACGCTCTTCAAATCACATAATTCACATCTCAACTGCTCCAATAATTACACTGCATCACTTTTTTCTTTTCTATTTCGTCCACCATAAGGATAAGACTGTATGTTTATCCTTTCTCCATAGTAGCTTTCTTTCTTACCACTGTGCGGCGCGATCCGCGACGTGCGCTCTACCGAGTCGAATAACGTTTATACAGTCGGCTGCCCATGAAACTTAGACAAACGATTTTAATAACAGATGATTACAAGCACATGCACGGAGGAGGTGCGATAACTTCATTCTCAAATTTTGTTACAGTTCGTAGAATCATGCTATTGAGTGATTTTTCCTTCCGGTCTGTGCTTCAGTGTCCGCATTTTTCCCTCAGTCGGTTACTCTCCGAGTTGATGAGCCACTTGACTTCTGAATGATTTCTGCACTGTAAACAGGGGAAAACATTGATGATATTTGGACTGCATTTTGCCATTTGGACCTATAAATTCTGGCTCATCTGAAAAAACACTTATGTGCGTTGGGAAACTAATGGCACATACGTTGTTTCTAAACCGGGCCTGAATTAGGTTCCAATTGCAAAATGCAGTTCATTTGCTGCATGGTGGTTATAAACGCAAAATAAAAGTCCAAGCGCTTTTTCTTTGATTTTGATTCTCATACATTTCAGCATCCAAACCTACGATGTTGAAATCTAAGTATCAAATGGCGCATTACGAGTAATACCGTTGTGTTCGGGCTCTCTCAGTCGTTGCGGAAGTTTAAAATGGAGCACATTAGCACATTACATAGCGTGTTGACTGTTCACACATGCTGTGTTCTGAGAAGATTTTAACCATTTTGGCAACCCGCGAGAGACCCTATAGTTAGTTCATCATTTTCTCCCTTAGTCTACGGGAACCACTCATTACAACCAATAGGATCGCTCCATACTCCCTATGCCCTATTTATCTATAGCTTTGTCTATCAATTTCAACAATCAGCCCGCTGATGAGAGTTAATTGTTTTCGCATTCAATGATTTTGAAGTTCGACCGCGGATGAAGAATGAACCGCGGACGGTATTACTGCCATTCAAGATGTTGTCCCAACAGATATCCGCCGTTGCGCAGACAGCCGAATTCCAATCACGTTCCCCAGACTGGAAGCACAATCTCGACTCATCTTTTTTTCTCGGGCTTTTCAAACCTCGATGCAAGAGATAAAGTTGAAGTAAAATTAATGGTTTTATTTTTTTCTGGATTCCTTTATCTCGTCCGTATCTGGGCTCGCGAAAGACAGTGCGCACTGCAGCGGGCACTCATTTACTCCATCCTCGCGTCTCTCTCGCCTCCACTCGCAAATTCGACGCGAGTAAATCTGATTGCAGTAGCTCAAGTTCGATTTTCGCAGTCGGCGATGGCCTAAGACAGATTTCACGATAAACCCGACGCTGTTCGTGTAACTCTTTTCACACTCGTTATTCGTTAATTGAAAAGCAGACATGTGAGCAGGTCCGCGCCTCAGACTCATTCTTCACATCTCGGCTACCTGTGTTGCCAAACAACACCAACTAACGGTCTCATCTCTGCATGTTCAACACCTAAGGAGTACGTCCCACAATAGATCGAGTCAATCAGAGAGGTCGGACATGGAGCTTTTAACTGAAACTGAAAATTTTGATGTATATTCCGTTAAATTTTAAATTTTGAGGGGCGACTCTCATTAAAAATTTTACGAGAAAACCACCGGGACCACTTATAAGATCTCAGCATTTTGTAAAAACGGAGTTTTGAGCTTTTAAAGTTTCAAAATTTTGTCCGACCTCTCCCATTGACTTGATCCACTGTGCGCCTCTTGACCGCTACGAGGCCCAACCTCCAAAGGACATAGAGAAAAAAATATTTTAGGCTGCTCTAACAATCTGAGCGATGTAATTGGGTGAGGCAAAAGTTAAGTTCGGGCGCGGTCAATGGAGGTGCTTGAAAGACAAGGCGCAATAGTGCAGTTTTTGAAAAAATTGAGAAATTAATGATTTCAAGTAATGCTAATCTTAATGCATATTCTGTGAAAAATTCGCTCCCAAGTTCCAATTTTTAAGCATCAAAAAATCAGTTTGAACTTTTTTCCACCACAAGGGTGTAAGTAATTCCCAAACTTCAAACACGCATTTCTCGAAGTAGCAAATACTACACTCACGCGCCCTGTTTTCCAGGCCCCTTAATGCTACTTTCCGCCTAAGATGATTGATGAGTAGCTGTGGAGCAAAAAATCAAATTTAATTCGCCTAATAATGACTGATGAATATCGGGGTGAGCTCATTCTCACGCGAATTTTAGGATTCAAGTTTGAATTTCCATTCATTAAAAAAATATCTACCGAAATATTTAAAATGCCACCTGTGGGAATCAACTTACAACGCATGCAACGAGTAAATAAAAAGAAAGACTGCCGAAAAGTAAGCGCTCATTAGAGGTTGAATTGCGTAAGAAAACTGTAATAAGGTTGGTTTGTTTGTTCAAGGGGGAATTGATTATATCAGTAAGTCAATATGACCTAAACGTGGTTACAACAACAATAATGAATTGATGGAATTCGTTCCACTTTAATGGGTTAACGCGGCGAGCCATGGCATGAGGCCAAATTAGAAACGAGACACGAGCGGGGGATTTCGACTGGTCATCGGTTACTACACGAACAAACTTACCTACTCACTCACTAATCCGTGTCTTTTGACTCATTTTTTGTCTTCTTTCATAAACCGTAAATTTTGGGGTCCTGAAGTGAAAAGTCAGTTTTCCTATCAGCTTCGGGCTCTAAGGGTGAACAATAGAAGAGCGTGACTGAAGTCCTTAATATCCTCACTGCATATAAAAAAAGGTATAATTTATTTGCATTTTTATCCTCATCTAATCTATCTTCACCGAAAAAAAAAATTGAGTGAAAGAAACTACCATTGAGTGTTTCCCGAAGAAAATATTTCAAGGATGACAAGGAGCCTCGTAGTAGTCGTAGTGTCAACAAGGTAGTTTCTTAAGTTACATTGTAGAACTCCCAACACCTGCGGGCTGATTATTGTAGGTGATAGACAAAAAGGACATAGGGAGTATGGAGCGATCCTATTGGTTGAAATGTGTGGCTCCTGTAGACTGAGGGAGAAAATGATGGATTAACTGTCGGGTTTCTCGTGGGTTGCTGGTATAGTTGGACCGCGTTAAACAGAAAGGAACCAAGCCACATCAGCTATTGCCAAAGTTAATCGGCTAATTTAATTTTTTACATGAAAACAGTTGTGCGGATTTCCGTGCAAATTTCAGTGAATTTTCTCCATAGCACGAAGCAAATTCCTTGACATTTTCAAAGGGATCCGCACAAACGTTTTCTCGTAAAAAATTAAATTGCCCAGTCAAAATTGGCAATAGCTGATGTGGCTTGGTTCCTTTCTGTTAAACGCGGTCCAGTTAATCTATTACCTTCTGCCGTTGTCCATTGCCACCACCCGCTTCCACCAAATTCCTCCAAATCCCCTTGTCTTCTTTGTCTATAGCTGTGTCTATCAACTTCAATAACAAGCCCGCTGCATGATCGGAAACATTTACATTGACACAAGCACCATACTTTAGTGCCTGAAACCACTTCAGCGGAAAGAAGAAACATGGAGTCGTCAACGAGGGACCCAAACGCGGGCTTCGCGATGATTACCGTGCATCAATCGAAGGAATCCGATTCGAACGTTTTGAACATTTGCTCACGTCGATCGCCGATGGCTCTCGCTTGTTAGGCACTTACCGAGGAGCCCAGGAATCGATGCAAGATCCCAGCTCGGCGAACTTCCGATGCATATCAAGTGGAGGCAATGCGGCGCATGTTCGCCGAATGTTGACATACCTCACCGCGATCCGAGCCTTCAACATTACAGTCGTCGTCGTCGTCCGTCGAGCCTTCACCCGTGCCCGGGACAAGAAAATGAAGTTTATCAATCCATAAGTGTCGCCTGTCGTCATTCCTTACTTTTAAGAAGCAGGCAATGCGTCTTCGAAGCGAGTTAAGCATCTACAGTGTTGGTAGGGGCCTAAAAGACAACAAATAAATTGAGACGCGAGATTGAGGTGACGTACCAGCGTTGACAAGTGTCCACAACAATGCGATGGATGTTTCCTTTCAAAGTCGTCGTCTCCCGGGCGAAGGAACGTAACTCCATTCCGAGGGTGCCAAATTGTATCAAACAATTAATTTATACAAAAATGTACACGCGCAATTTTTATCCAAAATCTTTCTGGTTTTTTCTTGAAAGCTGAGGAGAAATCAGATAAATAATTTTCAGCTAGAAATAGTGCCCAAGATCTCCTTGGTTAATATGCAATTTGCGAGGGTAGAGTTGGCAACATTGAAATGGACTTACGTTCTTTCGTGAGGAAAACGACCAAGTGTCGAACTGTAGGAATTGGCGCCTGACTTGACACTTTTGACAAGGTTGTCGTTATTATAGGGACGGTAACAAAGCAAAGGAAGATCTCTTGTTCCTCTGCCAATTATTTAAATGTAGTCGGGACAAATTACTATCCGTCGAACAGCGGAACATCCATCGAGGGATATCTCAATCCGCGACCGTTCAAAAGCACTGTTCATTATCACGATGAATGTACGACTCCTCAGAACCAATACGTCCTTCAATAGAATTTGAAAGCTGAGAAGCGTGGAAATAAAATGCAATGAATTGAAGGCTGCTATCGTGGACTTTGCAAAGGGAATATTGCATATGAGGGACTACCGTTTGAACTGACTTTGAAGACAAATCATGTTGAAACAGCCTGTACTTAATTCAGTAATACAACCATTCAGTCGTGGCGGTGCGTAAATCATATAAAAAATAACGTGTTATAATTTGTACATTCGTTTATTATGTTCATTTTTAATAGTCACACTCAAGAAAATTTTCAGTAATTTTTTTAAATGTTTATCAAAAATTAGACTTGCAATTACAACTTAATTTTGTAAGATCGCGAGACTTTGACGATGACATGCCCACAAAATACGCTTCCGGAAAAAACTCTCAGCATTCGATGTAGTTATTGGCTTTTTTCACAAATTGGGGCGTATGGCAGGGCTGGATTAAGGGGGTGGCCACATGGGCCAAGGCCCATGGCGGCAAATCTATAAGGGGCGGCAAATTTTGCGATTTTTTTAAAAGTAGGTATAAAAAAAATCGAATTTAAAAAAAAATTACTAACGAGAGAAGGCGACAAAATCTCTCATTTCCTGAGAGTATAGTATTTTCTAATTTTGTCGCCTCTCAGCGATACAAGAGAAAGCACCTTTAATTAGTCGAGTTAAGAGAGAATTGAAACACGCAATTTGGCCTGGAACGGCGCGACTTAGAAAGAAATGATAACGAGGACTTGAGATGAAGAGGAGAAGCCCTCGGCGCGGTGATCGGCATGTAACACATAGCGCCTACATGACTGCACAAATACTTCACGCATTGCATCAAACACAGAGCGGTCATTGCGGTCAGCGTGAAACAGATAGCGCCTACAAGAATGCATGAATACTTCACGCATTGCGTCAAACACAGTGCGTTCACCAGCGGTCGGCGTGAAACTCATAGCGCCTACACGACTGTCTGAATACTTCACGCATTGCGCCAAACTCGGTGCGGTCTGCGTGGCGCGGCGGCGGAAGTTAAAATCATTAATCCACATTTATGTTCGTTCTTTCATAATTTTTTCGTTCATTTCTTATGAAAGGGAGGCCTAGTCCACACAGAGATAGGTTTACGAAACTTAACTTTCGCGCAAAGTTCCGTGAACTTTTGCTAGTAGTGTTGACACGGCTTACGCAAAAAATGTGTCCAACACGAGTAAACGCGTCTTATGCACCCCTCCTCCGCTGCGCTGGCACGTTCATTTGATGGTTTTTATTGATGTTTCAAAAGGAATGAGAAGGGGGCGGCAAAATACAGGCGGCCCATGGGCCCATGGGCGGCAAGTAGATAGATCCGGCCCTGGCATATGGGATATTTTTTTCGCTCTTATCTTAAAAAGTAAATTCAAAAGGACGTTATTACAGGCCAGATAGTACAATACTTGGATCAGTTTTCCAACCAAAGATGACAAGATCCGACAGTATCCCAAATCTTACTCCTCGACTAGGATTGAGATGAAAATGGAGGCGAATGAGTTTCACGGCGCGCATCAGTACATCCGCTCAAGCTCATCTCAATGCACACTATGTCCAAAGGTCTGTGACCCATTGTTACCTTTCAACAAATTCCTGTACGTCCAACGAGCAGAACGACCACACGTACCTATTGTTGATATTCAAATTTTCTCAAATTGTTCCCATTTCATGTTCCACGTCGCGGCGAAAAAAGAGGAAAACGGGACCACACGAAAAAAAGAGAAAAATCAACTGTTTATTGTCGCTTTATCGGAGAAAACAATTACGGTCGGGTACAGGTGCCAATTCGTGCGAAAAAAACATGGGATGTCTCGACAAAGACAAGGGATTTTCCTGTCACTTTGCCGACGCGCACACTCTTGAGGCATTGCGCATTGTTTTAGCCGTGTTTCGAATTCATGGCGGTTGCGAGCGCGACGCCCGCAGAGTGAAGGCGAGCGGCAAAACGTCAAAAGTTGCCAGAATGTATGATGCACATTTTATATTTTACACTTCTCCATACGAATTAAAGAGCTGATATTCGGCACTATTCGGCAGCTGCATGTAACGTTGACAAAAGTACACGACAAGGGACCGCGGAAATGGCAACTCTTACCGCCCCTTCCGCCTCATTCATGTACCGATTAATGCACATACTGTTCGGAGCATTCACGGATCACGTGCTTGGACATTTTGTCGCTTCGTTACAGCGCGTGGCAAAACATTTTAAACAGTTATTGAACTTAGATCAGTATATGCTCAGTTTACATCTCCGAGTACCCACGTCAAATCCACGACCAACTTGCCCACAGTGTCCCATTGTCGGTGGCATTTCTACAGTCTACACGTATACATGCTTCTTCAACACAATTTGGACTGGGTTGTCATTTTTTAATGGTTCTCGTACTGCACTGCCGTGCTAAAGGAAGAAGGCCGTAAGAACATTCGCGAGTTGCCAAATTTCCTTCGATAAATTGAGGAAAGTTATGAATATTTTTTCTCTAACTTTTCGGAATCTGTAGGTAAAATTGTGAACCAAATTATCTGAAAAATTGGAAGGAAAATATTCATAAATTTACCAGGAAATTCGCGTTTTATGAAAGGAAATTTAGCAACGCCTGGAGGTTCATACGACGTTTTTCCTTAGCATGGCAGTATAGGTCATGGAGACTTGAATATAAAACACGAGCATCCCGGGGTTGTTAGTGAGCATAATTTACTACAAGACAAGATTTGTAGACAACACCAGTTACAGGTTATCGAATAGAGAACTATTGCTGCACCGATTATGATGTTTTCTAGCCTACCTCGCAAATTGAAGGCAAAACATTGAAAACCCCCGGTAGGGGTATCTTCACACCCTTTCATTTGGATTCGTTTCCCTCTGACAACTCAGTTTCAAATTATTTCTGCGAGAAGAACACAGAATCGCTAATGCGAATTGAGACCTATTTTGATGGATTTGTGTGCCTCCTGACTTAGCTTCAATGATGTGCCCGAAATATTTACAACTTTTAGATAGACTCTGTTTATCCCGAAAATTATTCAGTTGAATTTTAAACTGCATGCTTCCACTCGAAACAGTGCTTTAATAAGATTCTAGCTTACAGCTGTTATAGCTTTTCCTAACTCCTTTTCCCAATGGTACATCTCATATCTAAGTTCCCGCGGCGCGGCGCGGCGGGCGGCATGACCAAATATTTGTATTATAGGTATGATCGCGATTAAGTAAGCCGTGCTATCCTGACAAGCGAGACTTTCATTGCTCTTCGCGTATGGCTGTTCGATTTTCCAAACCGAGATATTTTGATTGGTTAAAAGTGGAATTCTGGGTAGAACTAGTGCACAAGTCGAGTATCAGGAGCCGCATTCAGCATTTCATCGCAAGAGGATGTGTATGACAGGTCATATTTATTGATATTTTCCTCTCTGAAATCGTTACCTGTTCTCAGGAGCGTAACAAGATAAAATTGAGATGAATCCGCTCGTGCAAATGTATTGCCAATGTTGCCGTTTCATTCGCGCTTTCAAAACCGTGGCTCGATTTCAGACTACAAAGCAAAGCTCGTGAGCCAGGTAGCATTTTTCAGCGAAAAATTTGCTGCATTTTTACATTAAGTTGCGATTTTTTCACGATTTTACGGCAGTAAAATCGTAGGATCATAAACATCTGTGCGATTATTTTCGAGTTGTCGCAAATTTATCCCTATGAAATCGCATTCGATAAAATCAAAATTTTATCTGAATTTATCACGATCTTGTATCCCATAGTATCGCGGTAAATCGACGTCGATAAGGATACAAGATACAGGGTTATTCAAAAGTCACGCACCCCTGGCCATGAGGGGGGTGGTCATTTGAAATTTGTGAGTACTCCCCCCCCCCCCGCCCCCCCCTTAGGGGATAAAAAAACTGGAAAGTGCCTAATAAAAGGTTTCCTCTTAATATGAGGAAAAACGTCACAAACCGCAAATCGATATCTTAATTAGAACTAAAGTTATGGCCAGTGGTGCGTGACTTTTGAATAACTCTGTATAACGAAGCACGTTGACCGAATGGATGAAGAAAAACCAGCGAAAGATTGTATGACCAATGACCAGACAATACCCTCGGAAAATAGATTACCGGGACGACCTTCTTAAAGAAGGGAAACAAAGCTGGCTCTCTTTTCCTGAGGGTGATCGAATGTTTCATCGCTGTATTTTAATGATTTGACGAATCCTTTATATTTACCAATACTTTAATTTTATATTTTTTTTATGATTTAATATGCTTAGTAATAGATAGCTTGACAAACAGGGCTATGCCTTTGTCGTTCGTAGGAAAATAAGAAGAGGAGGATTTTCTCAACTCGAAGCACCGAACCATCAGAAGCGCTATCAAATCGAGAGATCGATGAGATGCAACCACTCGCAAGATTTTCTGCTAAATAAGCGTTATTGTCGCAGGATTTCTTCAAGTACTCATCACTATACCCATCGGGTAATCGGTCCCAGAGGATCGATGAGCTGATGAGTATGCCGATGATCAAACATCTCTTCTAGGAGAAACCATAACCATCGACAAGCGTTTCCGAAAATCTTGGGAGCATAAATTCATAACTACACTTGGATTACAAAACACACGGGGAATACTGAACTTTGAATGCGTGATTTTCTGCATATCAACGCGGCAACTCTGTGTGTTACATGCGTCCAGCTATTGAACCGCAAAAGACGCGAGCAAGGCTAGGAGTTCAGATTCTTTCCCTTTTTTTAATAGCACAAATGGAGTGAGAAAATTAGAGGTAAGCTGATAGTTGTGCAGTTTTGCACATGTATCGCCATCCGCTTGTTTTCAGATATCGGAGCAAATATATCTGTCGCTTGTCGCTCGCCCCAGCATATCCCTGTTGCCAGATTGCAAAGAAGCATCCAGGGGGCTCGTTTAAAATTACTTTGAATCAGGGCTAATTATTAAGGGTGTTTGACAACGGAGTAGCACTTGTCGGCGTGCAATGAAGCTGTCAGGTCGCTGTGCCTATATCTATATCCTTGCTCCTTACTTGAAGCTCCAGACTATCTCAGTCGGTCGCTGCGCAGGACCCCTGTTGATTTATGGTTCGATAACGGTTATAACGAGAGACGTTGTTGCCGTATGAAGAACTCGTTAGATGTAAATTGAATATTTTACCAATTTACTTCTTTTGGTGGTAACGTACCACCCATTAAGTAGTGGGATACTGCACGGAGAATAATCCTCTGGTTGCATCAAAAGAAATTCCAATTAATGATTCCGGCACGAGAATTCTAGTTGAGCCAACAGGAAAACTCACTGTTTCAAACTACATTTTTGTTATTTCGAAGAGACGCCATGTAATTTTAAAGCGATTTCCGGTTGACTCAACCAGCTCTCTCGTCCAAGAATTATTAACCGGAAAATTCTTCTCGAGTGGCTTATCTGTAAAATCACTTATCTGAAAAGGGATATTAATGGAACAGGGCCGGATTTAGGGGGTGGCCACATGGGCCGCGGCCCATGGCGGCAAATTTTGCATTTTTTTTAGATGTAGGTATTAAAAAAATTGGATTCAGAAAATAAATTTCAAATGAGAAAACCGTCTTTCGGTGACACAAAAGACAGCACTTTTAATTAGTCGAGTTAGGAGAGCAATCAAACACGCAATCTGGCCTGAAATGGCGCGATGCAGAGAGCAATGATGACAAGAACTTGAGATGAAAAGGAGAAGCCCTAGGCGCGGCGGTTGGCATGAAACACATATTAGCGCCTACAAGACTGCATGAATACTTCCTGCATTACGTCAAACGCATTGCGGCCAGCAGCGGTTGACGCGAAACGCAAAGCGCCTACAAGACTGCATGAATACTTCACGCATTGCGTCAAACACAGTGCGTTCAGCAGCGGTCGGCGAGAAACGCATAGCACCTGCGCCTGCAAGACTGTAGGAATACTTCACGCATTGCGCAAAAACACAGTTCGGTCAGCGCAGTGCGGCGGAAGTTATTAAATTATTAAACCATATTTATGTTTGTTCTTTCATAATTTTTTCGTTCATTTCTAATAAACCTAACTTTTGCACAAAGTTCCGTGAACTTTTGCCAGTAGTGATGACAGGGCTTTCGCCAAAAGTGTGTCCAACACAAGTAAACGCGTTTTATGCACCCCTCCCCCTCCGTCACGTTCACTTGATGGTTTTTATTGATGTTTCAAAACGAATGAGAAGGGGCGCAAAACACAGGCGGCCCATGGGCGGCAAGTAGGTGAATCCGGCCTTGTAATGGAACATACATTGTTTTCAAAATGAGCCAGAGGTAAGCTTGATTGCAAAATGCAGTACAATTCCGATTTGTTCCCCGATGAAATTCCAGCGTTAGAGTTGGATAGGACTCACAACCGCTTCTTACTATTCATTTTGTTCGCATAATGAGCGGAAAGTTCAATTTTGCTCGATCTATTAGAACTTTCAAAGCAGACCAGATAATGATTGAAATTTTCGAAAGGCTGAAACGGAGGTCGGACCCGTGCGGCACAAAGATTTGCATATCGATCCGTGGAACTTTATGACGTTCCTCCTATCACACACAAATGCTGTTGAGGACATTGTGCGGCGCCGTTGTTGAATTGTAGCTTATCGGCAAATGTTTTATGATACCAAGAGAGCCAGGAGAGTAATGGAGCTTTGCTTTGATTGTTTGTTTCAGGAGAAAAACCTTATCGATGCCAGTGGCCAGAGTGCGAGTGGCGATTTGCCAGATCAGATGAATTAACTCGTCACTACAGGAAGCACACAGGGGCGAAACCGTTCAAGTGCGCCATTTGCGAGCGCTCTTTTGCCCGCTCTGATCATCTTGCGCTCCACATGAAGAGGCACCTACCCAAACAGCCCAAGTGATCCACGGCTTGAATATTTCTCCTCATTCTACCTGGTTCTAATCAACAAATTATCTGGGAGAAACCCCGTTTTTAAAATTTCAATGTAACTCAATTCTAAGACGAGAAACGCTATACAAACATTTACAAAAGCACTATTCTTCGAAATAATTTTTTTTAGCAGATACAGATGGATGACTTTTCCAAGGTACACCCTTAAAAATATCGGAGTGTAATTCGGTGTATATCTCATTCCGGAATTTATACAGCGCTTGAAGAGCTAAGCGTTACAAATGGAAGGTGATATTTGCTTCGTAAGAGCGTGAAATAGCAGTGAAATTTTACATAAATTCATGTCCTACAGAAAGATTTGGTAAATGAGATACATGTACTATACAAGAAAACTAAATTAGTACAAAATTATTTGTTTGTATCAATATATTATATGTGTAAAAACATCATTACGAAGACACCAATTGTTGAAAGGTAACCCGAAGCTTCAGAGCATAATCATTAATTAAAAGATATTATTTACATTTGAGAAAAGAGGGACCCTCGCAGCCATCATTTTCCTTCACAACGCCGTACAAGCTGCTAACCCCTGGAAAATTAAAAAGAGGGAAAGTAAATTAATGTCAGAAACTTTTGAGTTTGCATATTTTGATCAATCGTATCTGAAGGAAACTGTAGGCAAATTGTTTTGACAGACAAAATAGGCTGATTGAATAATATTAAAGTTAAATAGAGCAACGTGATCTCAATTAATTGGAAGCTAACAAAATGGGTACTGCAAATTGTTATCCAGAAGATGATAATAGGTGAATTTTAAGAGTGATCATTTCGAGCAAAGCAATTTGCTGAAAAGTGACAGTAGAGTGTTCTCATTGTAAAAAAATCCTCGTGAAATCTTGTAGACAATAAGTACTAGATTTCTGGCACCGTTAATCCTGGATCCGTTTACGGTTAGTAGCAGCGTGATGGGTACAACTAGAAATCTAGTACTAGCTGCTAGATTTCTTGGGGATTATGATTAGGAATCTGGTAACCTCTCACGTTATTTTTCTATCTTTGTACCGTCAATATAAATGAAAAAGTCCAGTCTTGAATTGTAACAACATATTAATTAAAAATCAAAATTTAAGTTTAGAATTAATGTAAGTCGTTGCTTTGTTTTTGATCTATGATCGATGCATTGTTTTCTTTATTTTTTATGTACACATGCCCTTATTCATTTAATGGGCTAAAGTTTTTAGGTAAAAGTTTTCTTTTTCCAGAGTGCCATCACTTGCTGTTTCTTGAATCAAAGTTTTATTTTGTTTTAAATACGCCTCGATGCGCTACTTTGACCTTTTAAATAACCAGTGAGAATCAAACAAAACATTGAAACATGTTTTGAAACCCGTGAGACATACCGTGCCATTAAATAGTGTCAATATTATTGTTGTTTTTATTGTTGATCTCCTAAAATTAATCAGGATGATTATTAAAATAACTTTTAGTTGAAGTTTTGTTGTATTTCATAAAATTTAAAAAGTGCCTGTTTATTGCTAAAACGCTCTACTTCTGTGCAAAATTACTTTTATTACTGTTTCGATAGAGCTCTTTCAAGCATTTTATAATATTTTATGATTAAGATAAATCAAGAAAAGGGAAATATGAAAGTCATACATTCAACCCCCTTGAATTGAAAGAGAATGAATAAGTTCCTCTTATTGGAATTGGCCTTTTATGCTGAACTTTTCTCCGTCTTTAAAATTCATTCCGGTTCTATTAAACCGAGCATAGTACCTCCACCTTTGCAGTAAATTCACATCCTTCTCTTTAGCTCATATATAAGATTATTTCAACTCATTAAAAACAGTTTTATGTAGAATTAACGCTGGGACGATGGACTCTGCTACGGACGTGTCCCAACTGACAAGAGTGAAAAAAATATTAAAGGGCAGGTATATATTATGTAATGCTTGAATGAGCCTGAAAATGTTGCTGCTCCAAGTCTCTGTATACAGCATTGCTTATATGTTTTCCTACCGATGTCTTAAGTGGAGAAAAACGTATCAAAATTGAAACATCTTCTCTCCGCGTAATTCGCATCAATCGAGAAAATCGATCAACATCACTCAATGAAACTCTGTTGATTTATTTCGTATTAAAAATGTCCTCAAATAACTGTCGGTAATTTTGTAGGTTGATTGTATTCCAAAATGCCCATGTACTGTTCAGTAAAAAGTTTTGAAACTACTTGCGGCTCTTTTTTTCCGACTTACGACATCGACCTATGCAAGCATAACGATATTTCGGAGGTTGTAATATAAATGTAAATATTGATCCCTTATGTTTCTGGATTCGATGGTTGAAGTTTATTGATATTTGAAGCTGTATACATGTGTCCAGTTTATTTACTCTTGACCAGGAAAAATTGCGTCTCATTGAGATCTTTTGAACCAGAGAATCTACAAATTTTTGTTACATACGTGTATAATATTTAATTTTAAATATTTATTTTCAGCATAGCTGAAGAGTATTGTACTTATTCTCAGATTGATTGTTGAGTTTCAGATTTCTTTATTTTATCCATGTTTCTCATTTTAAAACCTAACATAGTAATACAAAATCTGTAAATTCAAAAAATTGTATATTTGTGTACGTATATATTACCAACTTTAATGTAAATCTGTCATAATTCAAGAGGAGGTCTGAATAATTAACGAATCTAAAAAAGTAATAATGACGCAAAATGAATACTCGGTCATTGAGAGCCTTCCAATTAAAGGTGCTGGTTTTCATGAAAAAAGAAACATTTAATACATTTAAAATGACCCACCTGAGTAACCTTTTCCTTCGTTGATAAAAGTTTTCATCAAAAGATCATCATCAAGATTTTATCTCATAAGAATCAATATTTGGTTTTAGATTTGAAAAATTCATTTATATTGAAAGATCCAGTAAAAACCACATTAAGTGGCGTTTTTGGTTTCTATAAAAAAAGTTGAAAGTTGAAAAGCTACATAGAGTTTAATGGACTGAAAAAAAAAAAATTATTCGCACTCTTCTCCTTTCAAAAAAGCACTATTCTTTTAACTTTACGAAACGTTTTTCACACTTCAATTTTCCCAAAAATGCCGCTTGACATATTTATCAAGTGGGCCTTTGAATCGATTATCTTAAGTAGAAGTCATTAAACAATAATAGACTTCTTCTTGAGGAATCAGTATTCGGGGGACTTAAAACACTTCATGTCTACGTCATATGCACTCAAAATATAAGGGTCTGAACACACACAAGAAGCCCCTCCCCTTCCTTTATTTTCACATGGACGACGGACGTGACGCAAAATCTTTATCAGGGAAAGATTCATAAATTAGCCACAGAGAGGGAACATATTAGACTTTTTTGGCCAGTAGGCATAACACCAAGACTCTATAATAGAGATTAGATAATTTTATGTCCATAATCAGACTTTATATCAATTTTCACCTTGACGCCTTTCCAGATTGGTAAAGGGCGTTTCTGAGCCAAAAATAAGCAAAATATGATAATTTTTCCAAGAGTTTTATTTTTAGGATACACGTGCCTTATTATTAAATTCTGTTCGAACTGTATTGAAAACTTCCTCACTTTCTAACGTCTTCCATAAATGTGAATCCAAATAATAATAAGATATTTGCAACAATATTTTTTTATATTCATACAGTGTATAGAACCAAAACATTTCAGCTATGTACTTACTTCATAAGTTTATTTTTACAGTTCCTTCAAAACGAAAGAAAAATCTCTTTACAACTTTAATGTCTCTTTAGATGTAACAAGAGGAACGCCACTATTTGCTTTCTGATTTCTTTCTAGGGTTATTATCGCAGACAAAAATATTCTTTTAAACATAATTGAAAAAATGAGTCATTTCCTTTTCCTGGAACCGGTAAAAAGGTAGAATAGTTCTGCCTTGAAATCTAACATCAAATTCAAACATTGTGGATGGTGCAGTATTTTACTACCAACAACGAATGTCTCAGAAATGTAAAGTTCCTCATTGCCCGGTATATAATCTGCTCCGGTTTTCGTCCGTACAGGTATTTCAACATATAGAAGGTAAAACTGAGTAAGAGGGGGGATAATTGAATCGGCTCGTGCGAAAACCGCTAATGTCCATTTTTTTCAATTTTGAGATTATTGGGTTAAAATACTCTCGGAGGGCAGACACACTCATGAATGTAGTGAAAATATTTGTTCCTTCGGTTTGAAGCTCTTTTCAGGGGGGGCCATGGTCCGAATCATGCGAAAACCGCTAATGTCCATCTACCGTTATATGCCTCATTATACTGTACAACAAACCGAAATAAAAAAATGTCTCCTGGACGACATTAGGTGATCTTTATGCATTTTAAGGCGCTGAATCCGAATATGAACTCCGTTTTTTTCCATCACCCTCCAATTTTCCGGAAAAGCCGATTTTACTCGGAAAAATGATCATTTTTGGGCATCTTCGGTGTTTTTCCGACTGTTATCCCAACTGTAAAATTGGAGGGTGATGGAAAAAAACGGAGGTCATATTCGGATTCAGCGCCTCAAAATACGTAAGGATAACCTTATTATGCCCGAAAGGCATACTGAAAAATATGCGTTTTCGATGATTTAGAACCGACCATGCACGAATCATGCGAAAACCGCTAATGTCCAGTTCATTGCTGGTAGTCCCGTGATGAAACTTGCTTTAAGTGCCGCAATTGTCAAGAATTTTAGTTTTTTAACTTTATATGAATGATAAAATATCGTTTTAATATCTTTAGAATGAACATTGAAAGTATCAAACGGCTCCAAAACTCGGCGATTTGTACGAATCATGCGAAAACCACTAATGTCCAGAGTCCTTTTTTTTAAATTACTCCATCCCAGACTGAAGAGGAGCTGGAAACTGTTAGGGATCCTTTTCTACAATCCATTCTTGTAATAATCAACTTCTGAACATGTTTTAATCCCGCATTTAAAAGGCTTCTACAGTTTTTTGCAGTTTACTCAAAAGAAGAGAAAATGGACATTAGCGGTTTTCGCACGAGCCGATTCAATTACCCTGTGTAGCCTGTCAAAATTCCGAGATGAAATGCACGCCGTTTGATGTTAGCATTTATGAGTCAAAGTCACAGCTATCCGACTATGGTACCTGACCTGTTTATCGTCAGAGGAAAACTTCATCGGCAATTTTTCGAAGTTGACAATTCCAGGCGGGGAAAAAAAATTAACATCACCTGTGACTATCCTCTAATTTTTTTCGAGTAGAGGATGATTACTGGTAGCAATTTTTATTTTTTACTCTCATTGTGTTCCTTAGGACTTGGAACAGTTCTATGAATTTCCCCCACTAGACTTTTAAGATACTAGTAATCACCAATAGGAATCGCTAGTTTTGACTAGCAAAACGTCCATCGATAGGTTTAGTAAAAGTTTTATTGTTTCTCATTCTATGTGTGTTTTTTTTTTTTTTTTGTATTATTGTACCAAAAATTACTAAACTAAATCTCAGTATTAAATTATTCCTTCAGAAAACTCACTATACTCTTCGTGTGGAAAATAAAGTAGAAGCATTTCAGCAGAAAAAAAGAAAGAAAGAAAAAGAAGAAAAAACAATTTTACAGAGGGAAATAGGATCGTTTCTTCATAATAAGAAAAATGTCAACAGTACCAGTTATTCCAAAAATGTTGGAAAATGCTGTTATATTCTCGTTGACACAGCGCAAACATGAGGGGTAAAAATAATAATGAGAAAAAAGAATGTATGTTATGTTATGTATGTTATGTTATGTTACTGAAGAGGCTATGAAACTTCGAAACCTTTTATCAGGGGATTTGGAGTCTGTAACTTATTTAGGAACTTGAGTGAGGATCAGTGTGTTGTTTCAAGAGTTTCATATCCGGAATTACGTCAACCAATAACATCTTGTGCGGTTTTTTTCAGCGAACTATAAAACTGGTAAATGCTGTCATTAAATCTTATTTCAGTCAGTTTTGGGTCAGTATTTTCCTCTTTTTGTACTACAAATAATCTGAGAGTGCCTATTATTTTAATTTTTATATTTGTGTCAAAGCCATTTGTATTTTTACTGTAAACGTTTATAAAATGCCATAAAATATAAAATAATGTAATAAATAAATTCATGAAAATTTAAGTCCTTGACTTTTTTATTTTCTACTTATAAAACTTTTAAAGAACTATCTTTGCAGTTTTCGCTTCCTTTAAAATACGATCAAGCTTCATTAAGGAACATTTTTCTCATAAATAGACAAACTCCAATAGAAACAATTAAATCACATTTTGGA
The DNA here is from genome assembly GCF_918797505.1 of Bemisia tabaci. Classification (NCBI taxonomy): domain Eukaryota; kingdom Metazoa; phylum Arthropoda; class Insecta; order Hemiptera; family Aleyrodidae; genus Bemisia; species Bemisia tabaci. Next base: position 18,086,563 of record NC_092797.1, on the reverse strand, counting down.
GGAAGAGGTAATCTAAAGGTAGGTAGTTTTAAGATTGACTGGCCACACATCGAACTCTTGGTCTCCAAGTCTCTTGGATCCAGAGTCCGGACTCTTCAAAAATTTGACAAGAAAAAATACTCTTGATTCTATCGGATTTTTGCTTGAATCTAAAAGAAATCCGCTTAAATTAAGAGTCATGGCTCTCATTTCAAGCAAAAATTCGAATGAATCAACACTATTTTCTCCTGTTAATTAAAGGCATTGAGATTCTGGACTCTAGATCTAAGATACTTTTTCCAGTGAATATTTTAAGTTGAAAACTCTCAGAATGCGAAAATTAGCGTTGAACTATATCTCTGAGATGACCTTATGTTTATGTTGATCACTTATATTAGCCCTAGGATTATTCGGCCCCAAATATTTAATTACTTAAATTAAGTTATCATTCATAAGCATGATCATTCCATACTTTGAACATTTTGAGAAAAGCTTGTATTTGAATTGAAAGGAACTGCTTTTTATTATTTCCTACTGAATAATTCCAACTTGTTTTGAAAAGAATCCCATCCTGAAAAAACAAATATTTTCCGAAAATAGAAAAGTAACGAACTTCACTGAAACTTGAAATTTTTTAAGTATATTATTCATAATCCAGGGGAAATACACAAAACTTTAAATGCGTCAATAATTTAGTTCTCTGTTGAAAACATCAAATATAGAAACAATTAGGCAACGTGAAATGCAGTTACGCTGATTCCGTTTAATCCATCCAATTATTCGTAAGGTAGGTAATTATAATTTTCAGAAAATGGCCAGACAATTTTGAAAAATAGGACCTGACTAAAATCGCAAGTTTCAATCTGAGAAATCTGATGGAGATATTTTGAACGCCTAAACCTAAAATTACGGATTTTTCCGGAAGGGAAAGGAGGCATTTCAAGGATCGAGCCCCGTTTTTTAATATTTTCAACCACCAAAGGGCACTTCCTGTTTCGGTACGATCAAAACTTCTTCCGGTAGTAGATAGGCTACCTCTATAGAATATTTTCTACCACCGCAAAATAAAATTTAAAAAAGTAAAAGTTCGGGTCATTTTTGATGTCGCCAACCTGAAATGAAGTCATGATTGAGCTGATACGCAGCGCGCTGAGCGAAAAAATACCAATTATGTACATCTATTGAAACATGATTATTTTGAAGTAATAAAAATTTTACGAAAAGGATTATTTAAATATGAATCAAGTTGATCTAGCAAAAATAGTTCGTCGCAGATATATCCAAAAGCTATTAAGCGCTCAGCCGATAGGCAGCGCTTTTTGATTTCGACTTGCCTCTGAGTACTATAGTATAATAGTGCTAATGCGTTTAAATGGCGCACCAGCTCATCGATGTGTGGGCTTTTTTTTTGGGGGGGGGGGGGTCCATTTTTAAAATAAATAAAGCTGTGAAAACTGTATTTTATGCTTTTAACGTAATGCGCAGGTAGTTTCGATCGTTTGTCTATAAGAAAATTTCTTAGCGGTAGAGTAATTCTTATCGAAATTGATCGTTGAACTCAAATGAAGCCTAAAAAAAACGCGCCTGATGAGCTCAACGGTGAGCTCATTTTCGGGAAACAAAAATACGCGTTTACGGTTTACTTGGTAACCTTTGTTTGCTATCAGCTGATGTTTTATTTCCATTTCCCAGCCAAGTCGACGGAGTTTATACGTCCTTTCTTCATTAAATACATTTACTAACACCTGAGCGCTTATCTAATACGACAGTATTAGAACTTTCCCGCTTGTTTTAACTATTTCCATACAAACATTGGTGGAACATATGTGGGTCGGTAAGTTAACGATTACCACTAAACCGGCTAATAAAATATTGGATGAGTCAACCATCTAGTATACGAAGATCAAAACTTGCTATTTTTCATTCGTAAAAAATGATACCATCCATTCAATGGAGATGCCACGATTTAAAAATAAAAAGTGATATCATTATTTCACATTTTCGTCTCTTTTCCATTTGAAAAGCATCTTTCTCGCAATTCATAGCCGATGTGATTGGCTACCGCCACCTTTGATTTCACCTCTGATCCCCGAATTACCAGACTCAAAGTTCCTTCATTTCGTTGGGTATGCAATCTGATTTCCGCGGAGTTAAAATAGTTGCTCGCACAGTTAAGATGAAGCGACCAAGCAACTGCGGACATTGCGCACCAAGGACGCCCGACGCAGCCTTTACTTGCCGGCTAAAAGTAGCTCTGCAAGGACAACGGGAGTCAAAACGCCTTCATTTCTTACAGTGATCCACAATACAAGCAGCCTTCATGCAGGGATTTTTTATTTACTTTACAGGCGTTACTTTGGGGGTCGCATTCGTAGATATTCCTAAGATATTTTAGCAGGATACCTCTAAACTCAGAAAAGAGAGGTTTGGTGTTTTACTCGCCCGCAAGAATCAATTTTCGCATTTAAAGTTATATTTTGACTGCCGCTTATGTTTAGCCTTCACACCCCCTCCCCCAAAAAATTAAATACTTTTTTTTTCTGAATGAATTTTCATAAACTGGAGGAAATGCGCGTTTTATACAACTCATAACAACCGTAAATAATTTTTTCCCCCGAAGATATATTTCAGTCCATCCCTTCTTAAGGTGATCCAAATAATTAGCGAAGAAAAAAATTACGAGAATATTGGGCGCATTAATTCGAAAGAGCTCCGTCTATATGGGGAATCCATCGCAAGTAGCACCTATACAACTACACCTCTTTTGCGTAAATAATTCACATTTCCTCTAAATGGGAAAAACCCGCAAGTTTCCTTTCTGCCACACATGAAGAAAAATTTGAATCAGATTTTGAATCTTTTAATTCCTCGATTTCTGGTTTTTACGCTTAATAAGCCGTTGAAAACTATACCTGGATAGTCATCCATACGTTATATTGGCAGATTAATTTTAAACGAGGGAAGATACCTTATACTCGCTCACACTTGTATATTTCTCTTTATAAGATAACTAGTAAATTCGATCTTGAAAATAATCAATTTTTCTTACTTTTTCACTGACAATGTTCTCTACCTCCTTGCCACAGACTTTTTCGCGAAGGATATACTCTCCAATTCCTTCCGATTTCAATTCTACAATCACCTAAATCACGGTTGTAGTCCACCATTTCATTTCCCTCGCCAGATGAGTAGTGCAAATTACAGCCCTTTGAGAATGGAGCATTTTTTTAAAAAAAAATTTTACGTGCTGAGGGGTGGGAGTTTATAATGTAAATGGTCTCTAACGAGGCATACCTAAAATTAAAAAATGTGCGTGCCAGCCTGCTCTGCTGATATCTTACAGCACTTTGGGACGTAAGAGACTGGCAGATTTTATACCAATAAAAAATCAAAATTTATCGATAGTCTAGTCCAGAGGTCGAAAAGAATGGAACAATCGCCCATATCTCATCGCAAATAGAACTTTTTTGTTTCCTTCACAAAATGCGGTTGACAATCCGACTTTTTATCGGTCCATGCGGCCAAACGTAAACTTGCTATTCCATTGCGCGTTCAGTTCCTCCGAGGAAGCCCGGAGCCATGACTAAACGCTAGAGCTATGCCATGTATTGTGACTCGCGGATTTTCCTTTCGGACGTTGCCAAAAACCACATCATTTCATTCATTTTTGACGCAAAAATCTACTCCTTTCGACAACATTTTAAAATACTAAAGAAAATCAAGTGATAAAAAGAGAAAGTAACGAAATGATGCGCAAATGCGCAAATAACAGAGGCGTGTTGTACCTATTTTATTAAATTATTGAACTTCCTGACCATTAATTTCCCACGCCTAAGTTTATGAGGCCTTTGAAATCACGAATAAATGTATTGTCCGCTGTGTTCTGGTATACCGTGGCTCCTACAATCTTTGTCCCATCAATAATGCAACATGAGCAAAGCACATATCTTTTCCATAATTTTGATGTAACCAACAGGAATTAACCACGAAGTTTTGTCAAATATACTGTCACTGACCTGATGTTTCAGTGAGGAACATAACCAGGGCCGGATTAAGGGGATGGCGACATGGGCCGCGGCCCATGGCGGAAAATTTTGCATTTTTTTTTAGATGTAGGTATTAAAAAAATAGGATTCAGAAAATAAATTTCAAATGAGAAAACCGTCTTTCGGTGACACAAAAGACAGCACTTTTAATTAGTTGAGTTGAGAGAGAAACCAAACACGCAATTTGGCATGGAGCGGCGCGGCGGCGCATGCAGAGAGCAATTATGATGAGGACTTGAGATGACAAGGAGAAGCCCTCAGCAAGGTGCACGGTGAATTGAGTCAATGAGAGAGGTCGGACAAATTTGGAAACTTTAAACGCTCATAACTCCGTTCATACAAAAATCTGCTGTTCTGCAAGTGGTTCCATTGGTTTTCTCGTAAAATTTTCTTCCAGTATCACCCCCTGAACTGTAAAATGTGACGAAATAAACATCAACATTTGCAGTTTTCGTCAAACATTTCATGTCCGACCTCTCTAATTGACTCAATCCACTTTGCGGCGCGGCGGTCGGCATGTAACACATATTAGCACCTACGAGACTGCGTGAATACTTCACGCATTGCGTCAAACACAGTGCGTTCAGCCAGCGCGCGGCGCGCGGCGGTCGGCGTGAGACGCATAGCGCCTACAAGACCGTAAGAATACTTCACGCATTGCGGCAAACACAGTGCGGTCAGCGCGGCGCGGCGGCGGAAGTTAAAATTATTAAACCACATTTTTTATGTATTTTCTTGCATAATTTTTACGTTTATTTCTTACAAATGGAAGGCCTTGTTCACACAGAGATAGGTTTACGGAACTTAACTTTCGAGCAAAGTTCCGTGAACTTTTGCTAGTAGTGTTGACAGGGCTTTCGCAAAAAATGTGCCCAACACGAGTAAACGCGTCTTATGCATCCCTCCCTTTCCCCTCCGGCACGTTCACTTGATGGTGTTTCTTGATTTTTCGAAACGAATGAGAAGGGGCGGCAAAATACAGGCGGCCCATGGGCGGCAAGTAGGAAAATCCGGTCCTGAACATAACCGTCAATATTAGTGGTTTGAATTTTTGCTTTGAACATAACCCATTTTTTCTACTTTTTCGAACAGAGTTTCCCACACTGCCCATAAAAACAATTTTTTCATAAAATTTCCTCGTGAGAACCAAAATTCCCGTAGCCCTAGTAGCATTCTGACTGTCGTAACAAGAATCCCATCGGAACGATGGGGATTTTAGTTTTCTGTAAAAGCTGTCCTATGAGGAAATTATGTTTTCACGGTGAATATGTTCCAATTTTCAAAACATGCATGGCTATATATGACACGTTCAACTGACTTATGACGCGGCTACATATTTCTTAGGACGAGTTTCGGTGGAAAAATGAAGAAATTACACACGCAACCTCAGCAACACCCGGACAGTACGCCGCGCCACTTCAACGGCACAATACCCGGGTACAGTGATGGCGGCGGACACTACGTACTCAGCCTGGAATTAGAGTCCCTTTATACCCAGAGTAACGACAACTCGATTATCAGCTGACTGGCAGCCGACCTTGGCTGGCCATGGAGGCCGAAACTAGTGCACTCAAACGAACGATATTGGGGGATAAGGATCAGGAATCCTGCGATGTCTGTCACACAGAAACAACAACATCAACAAATTGATCAATTAAAAAGAAAATGAGATTGGTTTGTGAATAATTTCTTAATCTATTTTCATTTTGGACCGATGGCAATAACAATTTACTCTTGATAAACCACAATTAGGTAATATTTTCATTATTCTTGTTCACATACGAGGTACCGCCATCTTGGTGCACTAGTTTCGGCCTCCATGAGCGAGAACCAATCAGAATTGGATTTTTTTTTAGGCCACTTTCAGCCCAATCCTGGCCCAACCAAAAGTGAGTTGTCGTAACTCTGGGTATAAAGGGACTCTACCTGGAATATTATAATCGCAATCGCATTATTACAAGACCGAACTAGAAATTGTGCGGTGAACAGGTTACTTTTAAATGCAGCTATCAAGTCTCTTCCTATTTTTATTGCCCAATCGTGACTTTTCACTCCTTTCCCGATTTGCCACCAAACCTAAATCCTTTTATCAATTCGCATGCGCTTCCTCTGCCCCCTCCCCTCCTCTCGTTTTCCCTCGACGACTTCCAAGAGCAGTGCCCAGGGTCTTCGAACCCCCTCCTTCCTATGCGACCCGCGGCTTGGTCGTGCTCGGCAAAAACCGTGAATTACGCGACATTTTTTATTTTGAGTTGAGTGGTTCTTACTTAGCGAGGCAGTTCTAGCTCTACGATTTGCCTCTCCATATTATTGGTACCTGGAATTCCATCCCTCTCCGGCCATTTCGTATGACCCGTTTGATTGCGCTGCGCTGCGCAGTCACCCGGACTTTTGAATAAATTTCCTCGCTAATTTTACGACTCCTCTTCGATGTTGCATAAATTATAAATTAACGTGCGCGACTCGGATGGCCTCAACCCTCGACTGAACGTATTACGTACAGTTGAAATCGTGGAGCTATGTACGTATTCGGAGGAACTACGCACGATTGTTACTCGAATTATGAAATTGTACATGAATCTAGTCGCTTTTTCAAGTTGGTTCGTAATAATGAGACTGGTCTGGTAATATTTTTAAAAACGCTTGGTGAAATTCTTGGAAGAGGATTTGGAGAATCCAGCGCGTAAATGTGTTAAGGAGCATTTATCTTCTCGTGGAAGATAGGTTCAATTCTGAGAAATCAAGTGAAGTTCTGGTATGATAAAAGTTTAAACTCCTGTCGGGAGTCTAAAAATTGAACTTTGACATCCAATTTTCCCCATTCAATATTTTTAGAGTAGCTCTATCTGACATTATGGAAATGTTGGACTATCGCTGCTAGAAAAGGTAATCCTACGTATTAGCCTTACTTGTAAAAACTTTGCATCGGAAAATACAAATAAAAAATTTGGCGTGGCGTGATTTCCGATGGATCGATTGATCTGCCATTTGAACCCAAGGAAAAGGATCGATAAATAGGGTGTTCGCAACGAAGACCCTAATTATCGATTCTTTACCATGGCTTCAAATGGGGTTACATCGATAATTGATCATCAACGCCTCGCCACTGTCCTACTTGATTTCTTGGATTTCCTCAAACTCTAGCCGGAACTTTTCATTTGAAACTGATTTTACCGAGTTCGGCGAACTGGTTTCGTCAAACTTCAGAGGAAGTTAGTCCTCGTGGCCGCAGCTTTGGACTACGATGGTGAGTGGCAGCGGAACGAGATGAAAAGGGGGACAGGGGGGAATAAGAGGGAGGAGAAGGGGGAGTAGGAGGCTAGAGATGCAGAGAGGGGGACGTAGCGATGCGATAGAGAGTTGCCACTCATGTTCCACCATCATTCACCATAAGTATGAGGAGGTTGAAAATGCCAATAATTTGCATAGAATTACTCGCAACACAATGAACAGGAACTCTTGTATTGTTTTTTGTGTCAATGATTCGTCTCTCTTTTCTTCTTTTTCTTTTCCCTCCAACATTGTTCCGATGTTGTGCTGTACCCTTCTCGAGCGGCAACTTCATTATGATTTTATGATTTCTATCCCTCCACGCGCGCGCACGTGTGTGCCAACAATCCGTTTGTCAACTGCAATTCCAGACCAATGATGATGATGCAGATTTGGAGCTACACGGAAACGCTCGTCTTTCCGTTCGGCTCGTAGGCAGGATTTTCGAGATTTGAAAGTTTGTATACAATTTCTGATGCCGTGCCGCTTGCGCTGAAATGACCGCAAAGTGAAAACGAGCGCTCCGATTATTGCCCACTTGAAAAATATCGGTTGGGTCGTGGAGAGAGATGTAAAAAGCCATCGTTGTCACGAAAAATCAAGATTTTTGGAATCTTGAGGTGTTCGCAGCTATTTTCGTTCGTAAAAACACTAGCATTTTATTCACATTCCATCATTAAAATGCAGTGCACCAAAGTCATTCATGAGAAGGCAGAAGGCTCTCTCAATTTGTTGGATGTCATCTCGTCGGCCGGTAGCATCCCTCACCACAATCCACATATACATGGATAAGCAAAGGAAAAGCTCGATACGCCATGACGTGATGTGTCACAAGGGGGAGGGTCCCTATATAAAAACGTTGATATTTTATGGGGAAGTGGTCCCCTCCCTGGCCCTCCTGGAGGGTTGAAGGGATCGTGACCTCCCCATGCCATAACGTAATGGGTCACAAGGGGGGGGGGGGCATTTAAAAATGTTGATATTTAAGGGGAGAGTGGTCCCCTCCCTGGCCCCTCAGATGGGATCATGATTTCTCAAAGCGTTTTCCATCATTGATTATGACGTCAGTCCAAACCAGAACATTCTAACTCAATAGTTGAAAAAGTTATGACACGTCGGGCATCCCGGTATACTCTTTTTCCTTAAATATATCTCTTTCAAAATTTTATATTTGTGCTGTGAGTCGTTTTACCGTGTTTAACGTACAATTTTTTATTGCATTTACCATCATATGCATTTAGACGGACATATTTATGATAAAAAGAGCTATGCACAAATGAACTTAACAAAAGAAACTACGCACGTAGGATTAGCGTACTTCGTGGTTCCTTTTGATGTATCTCATTTACTCCTAGCTGCTTGTAGCAACGTCGAAATATGTCAAAATTATGAGATTTTTCACGAAAAAGTCAATTGGAAAAATGGGATGGGGGGGGGGGGGGTCGATTGATATTGATAGAAATGGCAACGAGGTATTGTATGGTAAGACTTAAAATGATCGCTTCGTCGCAGTTATTGAATAAAAAAGTATAGAAAAAATGAAGGCAATACTTCCACAAATAAACAAAAAATGAATTAGTATTATCAGCATTTCGAATTTTAGTCAGAAACCCACACATACATACATATAACAGCTAGTTCTACTATTTTCACGTCCGACCGACAAAATTACTTTTTCTGAGTTTCAGACACACGGTATCTGAGTCAGAAATTCTGACCACCCTTAACTGTTTGAGTATGGTGGCTCTTTTTCCTCTCAAATCTGACAACAATTTTTTAATAGCACGGAGGTTAAGACCCATTAAACCACGCATAGATCGAATAAAATTTTAGTGTTTGATTATAATTATGTCCACGCCTATAAATGACTATTTACAACAATGAAGGCGAAATTTTCATTCGCGTTTAAAAAGGACCTTTTACCATCCGTCAAACTTTTTAAACTCAGATAAATCATGAACACCAATCAAAATCCTAACGTCTATGAATTTGTGAGGATACAGCTTAAATCATTGAGTAGTAATGTTCACGTCCGAGTAATTGTGTTACTTATTCCCAGTCTCAGAAACTGCCTCTCCATTCTCGGTGCTGGTGCTTGGTGCTAGTACCTGTAATGTGCCTGTCAACAGATTACGGACCGCATTTTGATTCATGGCTTCATCTGCTCTTTTTATTGTTTCTTCATACGAATAATAATTCTAACGAGCTCGAAAATGAATGACATTTGCACTCGTAGATATTACTCAAGCTGGCAACGATGAAAGACCTAGACGATCTTTTCCACCAATGGGTAGTTTGATTCCAGAGGCTTCCATCAATGATTTATTGCGCGCTCCTTCAGGCAATATTTCAACATTACAACTATTATAATTGATTCTATAAATTTATTGGATTCCTTATCATACCTGGATATTACTGTGAAAAATTTTAAGAATTGATAGATCGGACAACTCTGCGCGGTAATAACGCACATCGACAGTTTTGTCGATAGGCGTTCGTTAAAAATTAATATTTATGAGGGTTTTAGTGTGAATTTTCCGTATTACAACGCAGCATGCGTTACGAGCTTGGAGGAAGGAAGGACAGAAAAAATATTGCGTGAAGTAAGAATTAAATGATTCCCAGAGATTTTATTACTGCTATACTTTTCGGCAAAATCGGAGGAGACTTTAACGCAAGATCATGAAAAACACCCATAAGCATACATATATTCCTGTAGTTAAAAGTAATTTTAAACTTAATTGCATCACATAGAGGACTGACCCTAAGATTTGTAAAATGGTACGAAGAATATACCATAAAATTACAGAAAATGAATTGATAAAATGAAAATAAGTGGATTGGCGTTGCTTTCAAAATAACCTCAAGAGGAGAAATCGCCTCAAAAGCGGATTGATGAAGATGAAGATATCGCACTGGCACAAAAAATGTAAGTACGCTTTACGATCACGACGTGCTAAGAAGTCGTAAATTTCGAAGTGAGAAAGTATGTGACAAGGTTTTCTAGGTTAACGCTGATTGTTTGGGTAGAGCGATTGCACTTCTTATAATTCGCCATGCATTTTGAGTCAGTGGCGCATTGCAATAAACCTTCTCGGCGTTGGCCAAGAATTCCATTCGTCAGAATCAAAATTGGCTGATCCGTTGGATAATTGTGTCATACATGTCACACGGCCCGACTTTACAATAACGAGCGTGCCCGCACATGCTGGCTGCTTTTACACTCCTCTCCTCTAGCATCCGGCGGTGAATCTGGCCGTTTGCGTATACACTGTCCGCCACTATACATATGTGTGTATGTGTATGTGAATCTTGATCATCCGTCAATGCTTCATGACCGTGCTGGGAAGAGGGTGCTTATGCGCTTTTGCGTCTCAGTCCAGTTGCAGATGTACAAAAAAGATTATTTGTCTGCAGTATTGTGAAAAAAGTGTGTTCTATACGTCAGTCTCTTCGTCTTGATACGTACAATCGGGTTTTCAACCGTGTCAAGTTCAAAACTCAATCTGGCGCACTCTCCCCCCCCCCCTCATTCAAGATGGCGCCCAAAAAATTTTAAATTTTCTTAAAACGCCGACCAAGGTGTCCTTTTCTATGTAATTTAAGTCGTAGAATCCGAATTACACGTTTACAAAATCCTCCAACCTAAGGGGCGGGCCCAATTCCAAGATGGTTTTCAAAATGGGGCCTCCCAGTGGGAAAATGGCCGTCTGGCTTTATGTACTGTATGACATATCCGCTAATAGGCTTTCTGGGTCGAAAATCTGAATATAAGGTCAGAAATTGTTCTAGACTCGTCAGGAGGGGGGCTTAGAGTGCCCCCCAAAATGGCTGCCAGGGGGTCGAACAATTTTGAATTTCTTTAATACCCCGAGTGGGATGTCTCTTCGTAAGTATAATTTTGGTCGTAGATTTTGAATTGAACCCCCGTTTCAATAAACGGTCATTCAACCTAAGATAGGGGAGGGAGGGAAAAAATTCAATCTGGCAGCCATAATGGGCTTTATGGTAGAATAATGACCATAGGTAGCTTCATACGCCGCATGAAATGAATGCCAATAGGTTTTCTAGGTAAGAAATTTCAAATATGAGATGAGAAATTGTTCTTTGCTCATCGAGGAGATGTAGAGGGTGAGGAGGGAGCCCTAAAGGCTTCTTTTCTACCCCACGAAGCTTAAAATCTTCTTTGAGAGGCTTTAAAATTCTTCTGAGTAAGTAATTAAAATGAATGTCGAAACAGGCATGGATAAGGAATACTTAGCCGCTGGGATAAGTTTTAAAAGAAAATAGGGTAAATTGCTGAGGAGTAAGCGCGAGTTGGCAGCCCCCTTCCCCCTCTAGACTTGAAAATTTCAATGGTTTTACCTTTCCATTATTTTGACACTGGATTCGCTCTCGCGTAAAAATGACCGTTTTGAACGGGTCGGTTCCTAAAGCAGCTTTTTGGAGTTTGAGAGGTAGTTTCAAGATTATCTAATTAGGAGGAGATTATTTAATAATGCCATCGTTCTTTTTATAAAATTTGCCATTGGAATCAGTCGCCAACTTGCAAATCCCCGCACCTTGCGCCAGGCCCATTATTCTGTACTCAGCAGACACGTATGACGCAATAAACCAAGCTATTCCGTGGCATGTTCAACTAACTCATCGCTCATAAGCTGTGTGATGTTTCTTTTTCCTCGTTTTTTAAAGAGGTTCATTTATTTTGAACGGTTTGAATCAGCTGTCCTAATTTTGACTCACATCTACGGCTACTACCAGAGTTTGTCAATCGGAACTTGATTTACAACCCAGTGCCAAGCGCGGCGCCCGCCGCGAGGGAGGTGCAAGTATGCATCCGATGTTCAGTAGCCGGTTCCTGAAACAAGAGCCCAATTGACATGGTTATCTTGACTGCGGAGGATGATAATTTCGCAGCGTGTGATTGGCAGTGATGTATCGTGAAGCGAAGGGCAGGATCACGCTTCGGGAGGAGCGGTCCCGTCGACCGTTGCGCTCTCTAGCGGATACTCAACGAGCTACGACTCCCTGCGGGATTCAGCCTCATCTTGCGCCTAATTTCCTATTCAGTGTGGTCTAACATTGTTCTGGTGAATGATATCAAGGCTTCTGTTTCTTGTATCCAAACCCACGCAATCTCCCGCGTCGTAGAAGACCCTGGCCGTTTGATTGCTCCAATTTTTCTGGCCGCATCGGCTACCTTTTCGCCTTTAGCGCGGTGCACACTGCACGGGCGACCGCACATAATGATGCTTCGGAACACGATAATAACAGCAATAGCCATCCTGTCCGGTCAGCCTCCTTGCCTTCTATTAATCGATGAACCAATCAAATAAATAAACCCATTATGAATGCTACCGACCAATAAAATCGGCCTTATTATTCATATTCCCCCTACAACGAGAGAGGCGCTTCTTTATGAATTTACATACAGATAAGAGAGATACAGCCGTCAGCCCCTGGAGACGGGTGAAAAATCATCTTGGATATTATCCATAATTAATAGCCGGCGCGTTCACCGGAAAAAAGAATGACGGTTCAACCATATTCTTCGCTGATTGCGAACCATGAAATATTGTGGAATTGGCCATACTTTTGGTAAAATTGACTCAGAACCTGATAAATTGTGCAAGAAAGAGAAATTGAGGCACGTTATTATTTTGGCACCAATCAGCCAGCCTAGAGCTTCAATTGTCTATACTCGTTTCTTTTACAAAGATACCTCTTCGGCACGAATAGTTGCTCTAAAAATCATATTTTTAAGGAGCCCAGCTAATTTTTAGCTATGCGAAGCTGCTTTTTCTCCCTCAACTCCCTCCCATCCTCTCTTTTAAACCCCCTTTCCCTCCCACAACTTAGCCAAGGAAATAAGATATTTTACTCTGTTACATTTTTGTAAAATTTTTACTGTATTATCTTAACGAAATTGTTTGTATTTCTGAGTAGATTAATAACATAGAATAAAAAAAATTAAAAAAAAGTAACAATAAATAAAAAAAATCATGCTCAGCACATCGTTAAATCAGAACTTAAATACAAATAGTGCTCACAACGTAAGTGCATGCGTAGTGGATGTTTTTGTAGTAAAAACGAAGAATTGAAGGCTCTCAGTCATTTTGGATTCTCGCATTGCGACCAGCTGCCGCGCCGCGTGCGCGCTGGTCGCGGGTGAAGTGGTGACTGGTGACGAGTGCCTGCAGAGTGAAAACGCCTTAAACTCTGCGTTTATGCAACACGGACATCCGTGGAGCTCGAATAGTTACATTCGGGCGTTGTGCTGAAATTCGTTTGGTGTTCATTTCTTGATTCTTTCTCTAACAACCTTAGATATTTCTATGTACTTTATCCTTGTCTCCACGGTTTCCTTGTTTTCTTTCGACTATTTCCGTTTTAGACTGCTTGCGTACCTTTGTCTTTGTTATCTACGTTAAATCTTGTTAAATCTTCATTCACGCTTTTGGGGTTTGCGCTTTTAGAATTATACATGTAAAGTTCTACAGATAACTTTTAAGCCGTGACAGTTCTTTACTGAAATCTTTCGTCCTTAATACCCGTAATTTATTAGATGTGCTGCCAGTAATAGAAGGGGCGGGCCTCTGAAAAGAATATAGGACTATAAAATTTACGCTGAGGGGGGTGGGGGCGTTTCAAAATAAACCCTGATTCAGACGACAGCATCCCTTTCATCTTTCGTCATGCCACGCCACTGGTTGCTTTATACGTACGGCCCGATTCGAACTTGATTTGGTCTGCGAAAATCGCGATTCTTTTACCTAAACAAGTTTGCACAATCAGTCATGCAGGAAAGGAAGCAAAGCAATTGCAAGAACTACGAAGTATTATAAATCTGAACGGTTGAAGAGGAATCGAGGAGGATAAAATAGAGAGATAACTTTGATGCAGGGCGGCAGTAATGCAAGCCACAGACAAGTGGCGAAGGGCCTTGACAAGTTTAAGTCCATTGCAATGACAGATAAAGAATAGAATAGACAGAGAGGGAGAAAAAAAAAACAATTGAAAAAGAATGAGCTGTGAATGAATGGGAGGACACAGTGTAGAGTAATGAATGGATACATACCGTGAAAGTTACTGATAAAAAATGAAGAATAAAAAAATCTGCTAGCTTGCACAATAATTAATCATTATGAGCCAAGACGGAACAGTAATAGAGGGAAGCTCCTTGAGAGAACACCCACTACTTTCCTGTACCGATTTTTCTTGTCTCCTCTGTCTCTTTATTTTTCCTGCAGTTAGTCGTTCCGCTTACGAACGAACGTAACTACATTCCAGTGTTGCCAAATTTCTTAAAATAAAAAATTAAAGTGCCCAATTTTTGACAATACCGCGGACTGTGGCTTGGTTCCTTTCTGCCTAACGCGGTTGGTCCCGTACCATTTAACTTATTGTAAGTTGGAACATTTTAGAAATTATAGCCATGTACTATACAAAACACTTCGTGAACTCATTACAGTGGCATATAGATTTGCTACCGTGCTCTGGAGAGCTGAAGCAAGTGCATGCTTTGGTTTGAGCTTTGAATTGCATGACGTCATGCTAGCCGTGGCTCACAATGAAATGCGCTTAATGCACGGTTTCTTCCACAGCACAGCAGTTCGGGAAAAGATACGTTTGGATGGGTGAGGGCATAGCAGGAGAGAGGAAGAGAGGGGGCACAAGGGTGTAAGCGACAGGAGTTACTGTCTGGATTTTCCTCCTTTGACAAGCCGAAGACCATAAATAATACATATTAAATATTAAATATGAAACAGTGAATAGAAGCTAGGCGATTTGGCCCTCCGGGTTTCGAGCTTGCTGCGTCTCTTGCCACGTTTGTCTCCCTTCCTCCCTCATCGGCTCTCCTTTTGCCTCGGGCGGTTACGGACACTTCGAAGAAAGAGGGCTTCCCTCAGAAAATTTTCGACATTTTAAAGCATCTAATATGCAGTTTGAGTCAATCTTGTCATGAATATAATTACCAAATATAATCGTCTTTCCTTCTTCTTTCCTCCGTTCTTTAGAGGTGCAAATGGCCTTAGATGCTAAAGCACCGCTTTAAAATAAAATTATATTACTACTACTACCTTCCTTCCTTCCTTCTTTCTTTCTTCCCTTTTTTCCTCCTTTTCTTCGGTCGAACGAACACCCCTTCACCCGCCCGGTCGTGTGTGACATAAATCCGCATATGCATTTTTCTTCGTTTTTTAAATTTCTGACCATCTTATGTAGCAGTGTATAGGAAAGATATCAGTTATGAAGTTACGCC
The DNA here is from genome assembly GCF_918797505.1 of Bemisia tabaci. Lineage (NCBI taxonomy): Eukaryota > Metazoa > Arthropoda > Insecta > Hemiptera > Aleyrodidae > Bemisia > Bemisia tabaci. Next base: position 18,071,005 of record NC_092797.1, on the reverse strand, counting down.
ACTCTATTTAGTCTTCCATAAGTCACTCGGAAAATTCGCGTCCTCGAATAACGAAAAAATCGTGTAGGTAAGACTCAAGTTTAATTTGATGGCTTTTTCATTCAGTTAGAACCCGACCATTTGCAGATTTGCACTAATACTCACTCTTAGATAAAGGGGGGTTTTGTGACAACGGTTTTTCAAAATTTTTGCCCTATTTTTGCTCGTCTCTAATGCCCTAATCTAAAATGCAAGCCTCCAATCTATTTGACTTTTTTTACATGCTTAGTGGCAAAAAAACTTACTTTTAATGTTTCTTTTTTCTTTATCGGGTTGTATCATGGTACTCACATTTCCTTTTCCGCCCGATGTGAATTTTTCGGTTGTCAACTTAACACAATATGGCCATTTCGGCTATATCAGCCGTCATCAGGTGAATTACAAAAAACGTATAATATACGGTACCAATGAGTTGATCAGCAAAAGAGTAAATTGATCGAGAGCTGAATTGGAACGGCATTCCTGCTAATACCTGCTTTTAGTCTCAAGCCATCAGGACCATAAATAGTAGTGTAACCACAGCTTCATGTGTCGAGTAATTAACATCCGATCGCAGGAAATGAATCACAGTAGTGCTTTATTGAAAGTCGGCATCGATAAACGAAACAGGAGTGGATGCATGGGACCATGTATCACGAGAAAAATGAAGCAATCTATCAGAAATTATCTATGAGCGCTTGCACGCAAACCTTAGGAGACGCATGGCCGGCATAACGCAACCGCGGAGGCAAAGTTCCCTCCTTGAAATCTCATGAAACCAGATACGACGGATTCTTTATGACGGTAAATAGTCGGCCCCTTTTTAAAGGCACCACGTTGACTTTCAGATCTTTTGCCCTCGGAATTTAATCACAATTTGCTTTTGCTCTACATTTTGACCGTCTTAACTTGATCTGAGTCAATTTTGACGCGTAATTACTGGATCGCACAGGTGGCGCATGAGGAGCGGCTGCACCGGGCGCAAAGCAAATTTGCCTTGCTAAGGAAAAACGCCGTATTAGCCTATAGACGCTGCCAGATTTCCTTCACTAAAAACCGAATTTATACTAGTAAAATTTTGAATATTTTTTCCCAAAACGTTCAGACAATTTTTTACGCAATTTAATCTAAAATATCTAAACATTTCAAGGAAAATTATGCATGAATGCCGTCAAAACTACATGTTTTATCAAGGGTAATTTGGCAGATCTCGAATGTTCATACGGCGTTTTTCCTTAGCATGGCAGAAATGGTCATTTCAAATAGCAATAAGCTATTCGAAAATGTGCTTCATCTTTTGCATGCTTTGACGGAACCAAAATACGATATGAGACTCTGTTGGTCGATAGCGTCCATTTGAATCTCGCCTTCAATTTCACCGCATAGGCAACAAATATACCAGGGTGCGCGAATAGTTATCTATTCGAGTAAAATAGACATTCATGCCACTCCATGAGCCTCGATTGAATCGATAAACAATGGTGTTAACTCATTGGTAGGTAGTGTTCGTCTAACGGTGCGCCTTCAATTTTGACGCAGAGGCAACAAACAAAACGTAGAACACGGAAAGTTATCTGTTGAGAAAGTATACCTAAATGTCGCTTCGTAACCGCTCCGTTGGGAAACCAAAACACCATGCGTAAACTCATTGATAGTCAGTGTTCACTCGAGGTTTGCCTTCAATTTTTTCGTATAGGCAACAATTATATCCGGGAGCGCGAATATTTACTCGAAGAACACACATGTCTATTGTCCCATAAGGGACCCTCCCTAAATTACGTGACGCACTTTTTGGCATTTTTGACGGCGTGCCTTACGAGAATCATGCGTCTTTCTTGAAGTTCCATTCTAAACTTATCGCAAACGCGAGCATAGAGGGATCAACGAATATTGATGTCATAATTGCTTTCTTAAAAAAATATCTTACAAAAAAAATGAGGTGCTTTATAGAGTCTAGACAATGGTGGTAGAACAAGGAGAAGTGAACTGAAAGTTTTCAAAATGAATTCAATTACATGGAAATGAAAAAATGGATATATATTTTTTCATTGTAAACATCAGAGGATATTCGCTCCGAACTTTCTATAATTTCCGATAACTTGACGCAAAGGCAGAGCTGGGTACCGTAATTATGGGTGCGTGTGTTCCGTTTGCAATTTTTGAGCGTTCAGCACGTTAGTAGTGTACGCTCTTTCCCGTCGTTTTGCATCGGGTATGTTAATGTATCCATTGGTAAAGGCCCGCACTGCTCCATGGGAATCAGTGCCATTTTTCGTGGCGGGAAGCAATACTTAGTTTCTCAATTTTTTGTATGTATCATTTCTACCTTTTTTCTCTTATTTTGTCCACTTTATGTAATGCCTGTAGGCTTGTCTTTGAGAAATTAATATCTTTACGTTTTAAACCTCTGCAAGGTACTTTTATTTAATGACTCTTTCAAGGATCGTTCAAATTTTTTGTCGTTGTAGTTCTAGAAAAATCTTTGGGTACAAAGTACCCCTTCACTATAATGACCCCTACATTTTACTCTATGATGACAAGACATTTCTTGTAATTATGTATGTTTCCTAGGTTACGCTCCACGTTTAGTTCAACAGCGTCTTGCAGCGCTGTCTTCCGTCCGCGCAAAACCACTCTTACATACATTAACCACTTACATACAGGGTGTCTCAAAAGCCCTTCCACCCCCTCTAAAATTTTACGTAATTGATATTTTGAAACGAAACTTTGGGGATGTTCATCGATCATTGTTAGCTACTTTTGGGGCCTCCCAAAATTTTCGGGCCCCCCCGTGGGGAGGGGTTGCGGACCCCAACTTTTTTTTTTCAAATAGCAACCCCTATCTTATGCTACTTCATTCGAAAAAGCATACAAAACTAAGAATTTTGGCGCAAACCGCAGATCAATATCTTAATTTTTGACCGAGTTATGATAGGTCAAAGGTCAAATTTGACCTATTTTCAAAAAATCATAACTCCGGTTTATATTATCGTAAAGAAAAAAATAAAACGGGAAAATCTACCAAATTGTGTCCGCTTTTAAGTAAAAATTGCAGAAATCACTTCGCTGTAATTTGAAGGGGGGCTCGGACCCCCAAATACGTCAATTCAAAGGTCATTCAATTTTCCCGCGGAAAAAGGCAATTTCCCATAGATTTCCCTCCACATTATCTCAGTAAGGTGAAAATTAGTTCAAAATTACGTTAGCAAGTCCATAAATTTCGGGAAAAGTTGACAAAAAACGAAATTTTAACGGTCAAATTTAATCACCTTAAATTTCTTTTCTTTTTAAACTTTTCCCGAAATTTGGGGACTTGCCAACGTAATGTTGAACTAATATTGACCTTACTGAGATAATGTGGAGGCAAATCTAGGGGAAATTGCCTTTTTCCGCGGGAAAATTGAATGACCTTTGAATTGACGTATTGGGGGTTCGAGCCCCCCTTAAAACTACAGCGAAGTGATTTCTGCAATTTTTACTTAAAAGCGGACACAATTTGGTAGATTTTCCCGTTTTATTTTTTTCTTTACGGTAATTTGAACCGGAGTTATGATTTTTTAAAAATAGGTCAAATTTGACCTTTGACCTATCATAACTCGGTCAAAAATTAAGATTTTGATCTGCGGTTTGCGCCAAAATTCTTAGTTTTTTATGTTCTTTCGAAACATGTATCACAAGATAGGGGTTGCCATTTGAAAAAAAAAAGATGGGGGCCCCTCGCGCCCACCCTGAGGGGGGACCAAAATTTTGACCCGCCCAAAAGATGGTCCCCTTTGAGATAGGAATATTCCCAAAGTTTCATTAACCTAGCTCAATTCGTTCAAAAGTTAGCAGGGGTGGGACGGACTTTTGGTACGCCCTGTATGTGCTCGAGTACGGAGCTCTTTCTTTTAAACTCGCAGAACGGTCGATGTGAAGCCGACCGCTGCCATTCGCTGATCAAGTGAAAATGCCGGAAAATTCTTCGTTTACCTATCAGACAAAACCTGACAGGTCATCTCATGCAATTTTGAAGATGATTGCAGGCTTTTAAGTTGGGCGGGTACCCATTTTATATGTGCTCGAGTACGGACCTCTTTCTCTTTAACTCGAAAATCGTGAATAAGAAGCCAACCGCTGCCATACGCTGCTCAAGTGAAAATGTCGGAAAATTCTTCGTTTACCCATCAGACAACACCTGAGAGGTCATCTCATGCAAGTTTGAAGATGATTGCACGCTTTTAAATTGGGCTCTTACCCATTTTAAATGTGCTCGAGTACGGTCCTCTTTCTCTTAAACTAGCTAAATCGTGAATGTGAAGCCGACCGCTGCCATTCGCTGCTCAAGTGTAAATGTCGGAAAATTCTTTGTTTACCTATCAGACAACACCTGAGAGGTCATCTTATGCAAGTTTGAAGATGATTGCATTCTTTTAAGTTGGGCTAGTAACCATTTTATATGTGCTCGAGTGCGGAGCTCTTTCCTTTAAACTCGCAGAACGGTCGATGTGGAGCCGACCGATGCCATTCGCTCCTCAAGTGAAAATGCCGGAAAATTCTTCGTTTACCTATCAGACAACACCTGAGAGGTCATCTCATGCAAGATTGAAGATGATTGCACGCTTTTAAGTTGGGCTAGTACCCATTTTATATGTGCTCAAGTGCGGAGCTCTTTCCTTTAAACTCGCAGAACGGTCGATGTGAAGCCGACCGCTGCCATTCGCTGCTCAAGTGAAAAAGCCGGAAAATTCTTCGTTTACCTATCAGACAACACCTGAGAGGTCATCTCATGCAAGTTCGAAGATGATTGCACGCTTTTAAGTTTGGCTCGTACCCATTTTTATGAGCTCGAGTACGGACCTTTTCTTTTTAAAATCGCTAAATCCTGAATTTGAAGTCGACCGCAGCCATTCGCAGATCAAGTGAAAATGTCGGAAAATTCTTTGTTTACCTATCAGACAACACCTGAGAGGTCATCTCATGCATGTTTGAACATGATTGCACGCTTTTAAGTTTGGCTCGTACCCATTTTTATGAGCTCGAGTAGGGACCTCTTTCCTTTAAACTCGCAGAACGGTCGATGTGAAGCCGACCGCTGCCATTCGCTGCTCAAGTGAAAAAGCCGGAAAATTCTTCGTTTACCTATCAGACAACGCCTGAGAGGTCATATCATGCAAGTTTGAAGATGATTGCACGCTTTTAAGTTTGGCTCGTACCCATTTTTATGAGCTCGAGTACGGACCTTTTATTTTTAAAATCGCTGAATCCTGAATTTGAAGTCGACCGCAGCCATTCGCAGATCAAGTGGCGGGTACCCATTTTATATGTGCTCGAGTACGGACATCTTTCACTTTAACTCGAAAATCGTGAATGTGAAGCCGACCGCTGCCATTCGCTGCTCAAGTGAAAATGCCGGAAAATTCTTCGTTTACTTAGCAGACAACACCCGAGAGATCATCTTATGTAATTTTGAAGATGATTGCACGCTTTTAAGTTTGGCTCTTACCCATTTTAAATGTGCTCGAGTACGGACCTCTTTCTCTTAAACTCGCAAAATCGTGAATGTGAAGCCGACCGCTGCCATTCGCTGCTCAAGTGAAAATGTCGGAAAATTCTTTGTTTACCTATCAGACAACACCTGAGAGGTCATCTCATGCAATCCTGAAGATGATTGCACGCTTTTAAATTGGGCTCTTACCCATTTTAAATGTGCTCGAGAACGGACATCTTTCACTTTAACTCGAAAATCGTGAATGTGAAGCCGACCGCTGCCATTCGCTGCTCAAGTGAAAATGCCGGAAAATTCTTCGTTTACCTATCAGACAACACCTGAGAGGTCATCTCATGCAATCCTGAAGATAATTGCACGCTTTTAAATTGGGCTCTTACCCATTTTAAATGTGCTCGAGTACGGACCTCTTTCTCTTAAACTCGCTAAATCGTGAATGTGAAGCCGACCGCTGCCATTCGCTGCTCAAGTGAAAATGTCGGAAAATTCTTTGTTTACCTATCAGACAACACCTCAGAAGTCATCTCATTTAAGTTTGAAGGTGATTGCCAGCTTTTAAGTTTGGCTCGTACCCATTTTTATGAGCTCGAGTACGGACCTCTTTTTTTTAAAATCGCTGAATCCTGAATGTGAAGCCGACCGCTGCCATTCGCTGCTCAAGTGAATATGCCGAAAAATTCTTCGTTTACTTAGCAGACAACACCTGAGAGGTCATCTCATGCAATTTTGAACATGATTGCACGCTTTTAAGTTGGGCTAGTAACCATTTTATACAGGGTGTACCAAATGGATACGTATCGAATATATTCGGATATCCGAAACCCCACTTAAAATTAGTTTGAAGTAATTTCTGTGATTTTTATTGAAAAGTGGTTACAATTTGGTAAATTTTCTCGTTTTTTTTTATCATTTCGATAATTTGAACCGGAGTTATGATTTTTTGAAAAAAGGTCAAATTTGACCTTTGACCTATCGTAACTTCGTCAAAAATTAAATATTGATCTGCGGTTTGCGCCCAAATTCTTAGTTTTTAATGTTCTTTCGAAAGATGTATCACAAGGTAGGGGTTGCCATTTGAAAAAAAGGTGGGGGCCCCCGCGCCCCCCCTGAGGGGGGACCAAAATTACGACCCGCCCAAAAGATGGTCTCCTTTGAGATAGGAATATTCCCAAAGTTTCATTACCGGAGGTCAATTTGTTCAAAAGGTAGCAGGGGTGGGACGGACTTTTGGTACACCCTGTATTTGCTCGAGTACGGAGCTCTTTCTTTTAAACTCGCAGAACGGTCGATGTGAAGCCGACCGCTGCCATTCGCTAATCAAGTGAAAATGCCGGAAAATTCTTTGTTTACCTATCAGACAACACCTGAGAGGTCATCTCATGCAAGTTTGAAGATGATTGCACGCTTTTAAGTTTGGCTCGTACCCATTTTTATGAGCTCGAGTAGGGACCTCTTATTTTTAAAATCGCTGAATCGTGAATGTGAAGCCTTTCGCTGCCATTCGCTGCTCAAGTGAAAATGACGGAAAATTCTTCGTTTACCTATCAGACAACACTTGAGAGGTCATCTCATGCAAGTTTGAAGATGATTGCACGCTTTTAAGTTGGGCTAGTACCCATTTTATATGTGCTCGAGTACGGACCTCTTTCTCTAAAACTAGCTAAATAGTGAATGTGAAGCCGACCGCTGCCATTCGCTGCTCAAGTGAAAATGTCGGAAAATTCTTTGTTTACCTATCAGACAACTTCTGAGAGGTCATCTCATGAAAGTTTGAAGATGATTGCACGCTTTTAAGTTAGGCGGGTACCCATTTTATATGTGCTCGAGTACGGACCTCTTTCTCTTTAACTCGCAAAATCGTGAATGTGAAGCCGACCGCTGCCATTCGCTGCTCAAGTGAAAATTTCGGAAAATTCTTTGTATACCTATCAGACAACACCTAAGAGGTCATCTCATGCAAGTTTGAAGATGATTGCACGCTTTTAAGTTTGGCTCGTACCCATTTTTATGAGCTCGAGTACGGACCTCTTATTTTTAAAATCGCTGAATCGTGAATGTGAAGCCTACCGCTGCCATTCGCTGCTCAAGTGAAAATGCCGGAAAATTCTTCGTTTACTTAGCAGACAACACCTGAGAAATCATCTCATGCAATTTTGAAGATGATTGCACGATTTTAAATTCGGATCTTACCCATTTTAAATGTGCTCGAGTACGGACCTCTTTCTCTAAAACTAGCTAAATCGTGAATGTGAAGCCGACCGCTGCCAATCGCTGCTCAAGTGAAAATGTCGGAAAATTCTTTGTTTACCTATCAGACAACTTCTGAGAGGTCATCTCATGCAAGTTTGAAGATGATTGCACGCTTTTAAGTTGGGCGGGTACCCATTTTATATGTGCTCGAGTACGGACCTCTTTCTCTTTAACTCGCAAAATCTTGAATGTGAAGCCGACCGCTGCCATTCGCTGCTCAAGTGAAAATGTCGGAAAATTCTTTGTATACCTATCAGACAACACCTGACAGGTCATCTCATGCAATTTTGAAGATGATTGCACGATTTTAAATTGGGATCTTACCCATTTTATATGTGCTCGAGTACGGACCTCTTTCTCTTTAACTCGAAAATCGGGAATGTGAAGCCGACCGCTGCCATTCGCTGCTCAAGTGAAAATGCCGGAAAATTCTTCGTTTACCTATCAGACAACACCTGAGAGGTCATCTCATGCAAGTTTGAAGATGATTGCACGCTTTTAAGTTGGGCTAGTACCCATTTTATATGTGCTCGAGTGCGGAGCTCTTTCCTTTAAACTCGCAGAACGGTCGATGTGAAGCCGACCGATGCCATTCGCTCCTCAAGTGAAAATGCCGGAAAATTCTTCGTTTACCTATCAGACAACACCTGAGAGGTCATCTCATGCAATTTTGAACATGATTGCACGCTTTTACGTTGGGCTAGTACCCATTTTCTACAGGGTGTACCAAATGGATACGTATCGAATATATTCGGATATCCGAAACCCCCCTTAAAATTAGTTTGAAGTAATTTCTGTGATTTTTACTTAAAAGTGGTTACAATTTGGTAAATTTTCTCTTTTTTTGTTTCTTTACGATAATTTGAACCGGAGTTACGATTTTTTGAAAAAAGGTCAAATTTGACCTTTCCCCTATCATAACTCGGTCAAAAATTAAATATTGATCTGCGGTTTGCGCCCAAATTCTTAGTTTTTTATGCTCTTTCGAATGATGTATCACAAGTTATGGGTTGCCATTTGAAAAAAAAAAGTTGGGGGCCCCCCGCGCCCCCCCCTGAGAGGGGACCAAAATTTTGACCCCCCCAAAAGATGGTCCCCTTTGAGATAGGAACATTCCAAAAGTTTCATTACCCTAGCTCAATTCATTCAAAAGTTATCAGGGGTGGGACGGTTTTGTACATCCTGTATAAAATGGGTACTAGCCCAACTTAAAAGCGTGCAATCATGTTCAAAATTGCATGAGATGACCTCTCAGGTGTTGTCTGATAGGATGGACGTCACATACGTATGGATATATTCGGATAATGGATGGGTTATGCGTCTACGAGTTATTGTATGTACTTTTTAAATGCCGATAGTGGAAGTCAGCCTTGTGCAGGTCCGTGCGGCGGAAGGCTAGGTCCGTGCAAGTCCCCGTCACCTCGTGCAGCCTCGTGCGAAGGATGGGATTCCCGAAATTATGCCTTTGTTTCCCTTCCCTCTGCACGAGGCTGCACGAGGTGACGGGGACTTGCACGGACCTAGCCTTCCGCCGCACGGACCTGCACAAGGCTGACTTCCACTAGGGCGATTTAAATTCCGAACCCTTAGGAAAAATAGTAACGAACGGAGTGACGTTATATAACCATTCAGTTTTGACGAGCAAATTTCAGGTGAGATTATTGTTAAATAAAAAATTTAGCAGGCCAAACTCAATCTTTATAAGATGGTAGGTTCAGAGGCTATGCGTGGCCTGTATTTTCAGCGCAAATAATTAAGCGCCTGTAGGTATTTAATGCGAGCACACCATTGAAACAAAAAACGCATTGATGTCTGTTTTGATACCATGGCTCATGGCTGAGAGGAATGTTGGCAAATACTTTCCGAGCACGTAATTGCCTAGAGAAATATTGCCGAGTTACTGAGAGCTGTCCAGTACCGAGAGGGGGTGAATTGGAAAAAAAAATCGAAACTGTAAGACACATAGTTACTTTTTAAAGAACCTTCCTCGGACTACATGTCAAGGAAACATTGTGTATGAAAGAAATATACCTATGATCCACTTCAGATATTTTCGATGATAAAGTGGAAAAGTAAAAATCGCTCCTTTTTATCTCAATACGTCCACGTTTCTAAATAAGAAAAGATTTTAATCATCCGTCTAGTTCTAAACAAGGTACACTGAAAAAAAAGTAGTTAGCGTTGAGAACTAATTTGGTAAGTTCTCGCCAAGTAGAATCAAAATTAGGCTTCAGAACTAATTTATTGTACTGAAGCACCAATCAATTCGCTTCATACGCTGACTTGACTTTACTAGAGCGCGAACCAGAATTGGAAAACAGCACTAGCTGTAAAATTAGCGCTGTGGTAAGACAAATTCACCTTCGGGTCAAACTAATTCGCCCTCAACACTAACTGCCACATTGTCCGTTACATTTAATTAGTTTCGAAGAAGTGGCGTCGGTACAACAGCCTCAATCGCGTCAGCTCGTGAAAATCAATTAAAATGTGAAATTTCGGGCTCGTTTGACCATGTAAATACTCCCGGTATGATTTATAGTGTCCTCTCTTTCTTGAAAACGTTCGAAAGCAACATAAATAAACCTGTTAAGGTTAGAAATCGTCTGTTCGATTCAAAACGTAAACAAGCATGATATTCGTTGGAGTCGTCAATCTTCTGTATTAAATTGCGATTAAAGCGTTCCGCGTTCAGTTTATATTTTACGAAAATCTGTGAACTTACTGCTTACTTCTATAGTTCGTGTTCTCCCGTAATTTCAAAAGAATATCTCAAGTGTTCGGACGAGATATGTTTATTCAGTGTGAACATTCCATACCGTTTCATGTGTGAGTGTGTGTCTCTCTAAAGGATAATTCTGTCTACTTGCACATACCTATGGGATATTCCTTTCCTCTGTCGTTCATTTGGAACCGGTCAGTTGATTTTTACCTCTCATCTTTTAAGAAATCTTCTTTTCCTGAAAGTATTGTCCAGTTATCATTCGCTAAGCCGTTTTCTCCTCTCTCAGTTTTGAGGTTAGGTTGACCCAACACTACCGAATGCGAATTAGAGTAGCGGAATTAGTTCCCAGCACTAATAGTGGTTAGTGTACAGAAACCAAAAATCATGTGTGTCCAAATCACACAATATGAGTTAGTGTATAGAAACCATTTTTAGTCATCTGACGCTAACTCATTTTTTTCAGTGTATTGAACAAAATGCCACGAATTACACTTGTTTCCAATTTTGGCATGAAGAAGAAGGAATATTTGGGGAAAATTTTTGAGACAAACCCTCTCCTTCCTCTCCTTCTCCTTCTGAATCCTTTTCTCTTCCGTCTATATCTTCTCCACCTCTCTCGTCTTTTTCTTTTCTTTCGCATCCTCTTCTTTCTCATCGGATCCATCATTCTACCGCTTTTTTAAGGGGTGGAAAGTAAGAACGTCGAAACGGCACCTTTATACAGAGTAATGATCAGTTTCATTTCGCAGTAACTAACATTCGTAAAGCAAAGCTGACTTCGTTGGAGGTCTGAAATGAGAGAAAAAAGTTGTCGGTCGAGGAATGACTGACTCCTCGCATGAGATGCGCGATTTATAGCTGACTTTGGAATTATTAATTAATTAGTGGGGAGTTATAGAGACCGCATCTAGTTGTGAGAAAAGCCCGGCACCCGTCACAAGAAGTGAGGAAAATAGTAGCGTAAGTTTGGTTAATGCCCGTGCATTTTTATTTCTTCACTCTTGTGGAGCTGCCTAGCCTCACCTGTAATTAGCTACCTCCTCAACTAGCAGATAGGTACCATTTAAGCTACTTATCTGCAAAGAAAGCACGCGCACTTGCCTGGCAGCTTGCGCTCTGTGGATTCGCCGGCAACGCGACCCGCGGCTATTTTACACTCAATACGCAGGAGCCAAATTAGACTTTTTATTGCCTCCTATCATCGTTGGGCAGTTAATAATTCTTAGAGCAAATGTAGATAGTGCCAATTTTCCCGAGGCTCTTTTAAATTAAATTAAGCTGTGCAAATAACAATCATAATAATGGCACATAACTGGATTTTTTAACATTGTAAAATCCTACATGAACCACAACACAGCAGTGAAATAAAATAAATTGAACCGATTCCGTTCTTTGATTTCCTTCTTCTTTCTGGACCTGCCGCAAAATATTCAAGGATCGTTGGCCGAAGTGCAAAACCACATATCACTGTTAGCAACGATTCAGATTTACAGTCATACATTATTTTGTCTCTGAAAAACTAGTTGACGTATTCTCTTGAAAACTTCCTTGATTTTTCTTCTTTGTTCGCAGAATCCTCTGTGTAATATTCAAGCTATACAGTGGGCTTGTTTCTCTCCGAGAAAATCAAATAGGAGCGAGAATTTTGAAACATTGCAACGGAGGTAGGTACGTGGTTTCGCACTTTGACATGGATTTGTGTGTGTGTGTGTGTGTGTCATTTTTCAAGTTGATTCTATCGATAATCTTCATCAAGGACATAAGTGTCACCAAAGATACGATCAATTTTCCTAAAGTTCTCTTATAGTAAATTAGGCTGTGCAAAAAAAATCATATTGAGGATAAAAAAAGAAGAAGAAAATTTAAAATCCCTTCATTTTGCAGCATGATATACATCTCGGCAGTTAAGTACAATAAAATGGATCAGTTTCGTTCTTCAGTGTCTTTCTTTCGTGAACATAAACGGGGCACATTTTAAAAAAAACCTCGGAGACGACTCTGAGCGAGCTATTTTAAAATAAGATGGTATACTTTTAGCTATCATTCGGTGAAGTATTTTACTTCTTAGCGGGGAAAAATACTCTTTTATTATGTGAAGAGGAACGCATGAGTCATGTGGTAGAATCCAAAATTCATCCTTCTCCTAAGCTAGTAGGTTTTCCATTCAAACTGCAAAGGAATTAAATGAAAATATAAATAGAAATTGCCCATTTTCTGTTCATTCTCCTGAACTTCGTTTAGATGGCGAATTTTCGCGACTGGATTCGGTGAATTTCTTGGATAGATGACTGTTGTACCTATCACTGGTGGAATTCGGACCAATCAAAATCGAGTTTCTAATTTTCAACCAAATCAAGCCGAAAAAGAAAACAAGCCGACTCCCGGATTAGGTTAAACAAGCGCGCCATTTAGCCACTGCAACACGACTTAATCTTCGATATTATATATCGACGGTGAAACTACCAAACCACGTATCGACGGTGAAACTACCAAACCACGTATCTCGGTTGCGGTGTTTAAAAATCTACGCTCACATTTTATTTTTTTAAAGTAGACCAAATCAATATCATTTCTTGAAATTTTCACAGAATTTTCTCCGCACGAAGAGGAAAATTCACAGAAATTTTCAAGACTGGACGTTCAGTAGTTATTCATTTAAAAAATAAAGTATGACAGGAAGTCTGCGACGTCACAAACCGAGATACGTGGTTTGGTAGTTTCACCGTCGGTATCTCGTTTGCGGTGTTTAAAAATCTACGCTCGCATTTTATTTTTTGGAAGTAGACCAAATCAATATCATTCCTTAAAATTTTCACAGAATTTTCTCCGCACGAAGAGGAAAAATCACAGAAATTTTCAAGACTGGACGTTCAGTAGTTATTCATTTAAAAAATAAATTATGACAGGAAGTCTGCGACGTCGCAAACCGAGATACGTGGTTTGGTAGTTTCACCGTCGATATCGGACAAATTATATACAAACGTACCTACAAAACTATGTGCTCTTTTTACACTTTACTTTATCACCATCACCTCGCCGTGGTTGTCGTTGCTCAGTTGTTGTTTTTCTTGCGAAGAATAACGTCATTTTGAAAAACTTGATAACTTTTCAGGGTCTCTGGTGAAACCGTTTACTCCCAACTACTTTTCGACCTACCTCCTACCTTCGGAGGTGGGTCGAGAAATTTTGGGTTTTGGTGAACTGGAATGAGAAAAAAACGTTCTTCTTTCGGATGCAGTCGAAAAAGTCAAGCAAATCCACTCGCGAAAATTCCCCTGATGAATTAATTCGATTATTTAGAAATTAAATATACAACGAATATGGCAATGATGTTTAATAATGACTGGAGGTCATGATAAAGTGGGCCTTCTTTATCATTTCAATGTGGCTACTCGTGCGCATTGCTCCCAAGCCGAGACGTTCCGCAAGACAAATGATGTGCATGCAAATGCATGAACTTAATAGATATACCTACAAGGGAGTACTTACCTTGTGTCTACTTACATTCAATTTACTGGTGCGTTTCCGATCAGAGAAGAATGCTACGTTAAAGCTGTTGCGATTGAGAAGTTCATCGTCCTGCAATCGCCGATGCTTCCTTGCACCGAACTGAAAAAAATTCAAACTTTCGGACATTGCAGGGAAGCTGTAATGGGAGTTAGAAATTATGTCATAGCATTTGTTGGTGGTTCTACCATCATGTCATGCTGAAAAGTGTTGTGACACCTTCTGACAATTAGTAAATCGATGTAAAAAGGGGAAAAGAACTTTAAGAAAAAAAAACAAAAAACAAAAAACGAACAACATGATCCGCGTAAAAACTATCAAAACGTATATTCACAACTACAAATTTCCACCGTCAAAGATAACCGCACTTTAAAAGGACGACAGAAAAAGAGAAAAAATATTTTAGAAAAAGTTATTTAATATCCTAAAAATCAACGAAAAAGAGAGGAGATACTCTTTTGGATATAGATTCACGATAGTTTTTTTCATCCACATTTTTGGACACTTTTCTGATAGAATATGTACGAAAATCGTCAGTATTTCAATTTAATAAAAGAGTGAAGAATTAGTCTTTCCCTCAGGCAATGGAAAAGATGTTCGATTTAACCCTTTCCTTGCAAAGCAATAGTGATCCCATCAAGTCCCTCATGTAATTTTTACTTCGATGAGAGATATTTCACAACGTTAGCGCAAGGTTAAAGATTCAAATAAACTTTTACTAGAAAAATTCTTCAGCTAGTATATTGACAGATTTCAGCTGTTGGACGTTCCAACAATAATTTTTAATAAAAAGAGCACCCAAGCCGTAAGTTGGGTGTATCTGGTTTCATTTTTAAGTCTTTTGAACAGGGCCGGATTTACTTACTTGCCGCCCATCCCATGGGCCGCCTGTATTTTGCCGCCCATGGACCTCCTGTATTTTTCCGCCCCTTCTCATTTGTTTTGAAACATCGATAAAAACCATCAAGTGAACGTGCCGGAGGGGGAGAGGCGTATAAGACGCGTTTACTCGTGTTGATCACATTTTGGAAGCCCTGTCAACACTACTAGAAAAAGTTCACGGAACTTGGCGCGAAAGTTAAGTTCCGTAAACCTATCTCTGTATGGACAAGGCCCTCCGTTTATAAGAAATGAACCAAAACATTGTGAAAGAACAAACATAAATGTGGTTTAATAATTTTAACTTCCGCCGCCGCGCCGCGCTGACCGCACTATGTTTGGCGCAATGCGTGAAGTATGCCTACAGTCTAACATGCGCGTTTCGAGCCGACGGCTGCTGCACGCACTGTGTTTGACGCAATGCGTGAAGTATTCATGCAGTCTTGTAGGCGCTATGCGTTTCACGCTGCCCGCTGCTGACCGCAGCGACCACACTGTCTTTGGCGCAATGCGTGAAGTATTTATGCAGTCTTGTAGGCGCTGTGTTACATGCCGACCGCCGCGCCGAGGGTTTCTCCTTTTCATCTCACGTTCTCGTCATCATTGCTCTCTGCACCGCGCCGTTCCAGGCCGAATTCCGTGTGCGGTTTCTTTCTCAGTCTTAACTCGACTAATTAAAGGTGCTGTCTATTGTATCACAGAGAGACGACAAAATTAGAGATATACTCTCAGGAAATGAGAGATTTTGTCACCTTTTCTCGTTCGTATTTTTTTTTTTTTCTGAATCCGATTTTTCTTTATAGCTTTATTTAAAAAAAAAATGCAAAATTTGCCGCCATGAGCCGCGGCCCATGTGGCCACCCCCTTAATCCGGCCCTGCTATTGAAACAAAAGTTCGTAAAATAATAATGTAGCCTACTTACATGCTTTCACTTTTTCTTCACTTTATTAGCCAAGAAAAAAAAAATGACAAGGATCTGGGAGGAAAGCCAAAACAATAGCGCACACCCGTAAGCCCAAGCTTGTTTTGGTGGGCCAAAGAAACAAAATAGCAATGTAAAAATAGTTAAAAATTTTGAGTGATACACAACAGAAGTTCAATAAGTAAAGTTCCATCTCTAGAGGCATCGAAGAAATGTAGGACCAGGGGAACCACAACTCTTCCGTCTCATCCTTTTTTTTCACACTTCGTCCTGTTCACCCTACTGTTCTTCCTTTCTGTTTTCACCCCCCTCTTCTATTAATTTTTATCCTCCCTCATTTTGCCTCTGCTATTGTTGTAGTCGCACTTAGCCTAGTTTCTTCCCATGCGCCATTTTTAATCCGATCCTTGTTGTATTCATTTAACCAGAAGTTACCGTTTTGATGCCGTAAATGGTATTGCATTCTCATCTTTAAGGGGCTTTTGTGACTCTCAGAGTATAGCTTATTTAATGACTGGAAGTACTATTTTTCTCTCAGAATCTTTCGCAGATTAGAATGGCATACCTACGGTCGGTAAGTTTCAGAACCTTGCATGATCTGAGAAGGGCGCGATTTGTTTCGCGAGAGGACATAACGTTCACGCGAGCATAAATGATTATTTAAATCAGTGTACCCTTCGAATATTGGAGCTCATAATAATAAGTAAAAGTGTGAACAACTGAACACCTGTTCAGAATAAATAGCCGGCGTGGAGACAGAGCGTTTGAATGAAGCAACCAACGCTGAAATGCCGAGAGCGAGCCAAGTGTGTGACACGTTGCGACCCACGGGCTACAATCCAGGAAGTCCAGCATATTGTTTACAACTCATAATTCTCCGATCGGTCCCTTCCCGCCCTCTCCACGCCACCTCTCACGGCGAATTTGTAGCCTCACAGTTTTTGCCGCCGTAATAGCTGTACGTTAATGCGAAATAAAAAGTGTCTTGACTTGTATCATTACGCGCATGCAGCGCAAACGCACATTCGTACGTGAATGTAAGTGCTTATGTAAACATATTGGGGACAAGCGCACTATTGAGCCCATGACTCAACATGACGTTTATAAACTGGGTTTCACGAATATATCACATTATTGCTGCACTTAACATTTGATCAGAAAAATGTTGGTTCAATGCAAGGCGTCTAACGTTTCCCCTTTAAGTTATTACGGTTTCGTCGGGCAACTGGCATAAGTGCTGGTTGCTCCCTTTCCTATATGATGAATAATGGCGGCGTCTGTTATTATAGATGGAGGCATGGATGAGAGACTTGATAGAGATGCGATGGTCATGATGGATGACGTGGAGGTGCATGCTGAGACACCGTTTAGGTACTTTGGTATATTTTGGACAAGGGCCTGAACATGTCCCAGCATGTCCAAACGTGCGTGGAAGAAGAAGTTGCAAACTTCTGTCGTCCTCTGCTTCCTAAGAGAGGTGCTTTTCTTTGAAAAAAAAACCTGTTGATAAGCACGATTCTCTTCCATCCTCCTCTATGGGGTCCAGGTATGATATACACCGCTGGAAAAATTAAAAACAGAAATTTGATTTATAAAACAGTAAGATCGTTGAGGAAACACATGGTTTCAGGGTATGCTCCAAATTCTCACTTGATTTTCTAGGATCACTTTTATCGCGACATTTGTGGGAGAAAAACTAGGAATATTCAATGAAACGGATCCACTAGAGGTAGATAACAGGAAGATGCAATATTTGAGTGCAAATATTTCGAGTTATCCGGTACCGAGGCGCGCCTCTTTTCCCATGGGAGAGTTGTGCACACAAACGCTATTTTTCAATACGACATATCCAGTTCTATATTATTTTAAGTGAAGCAAATTTTAGTGGTGATGTTTTTGACGAGAATAAAATGAACAGCATCACTGATCGAAAATCAGAGAATAAACTGCATTCATGCCTAGTGAACTGAAAGGCGTCTTATGAGCACACAAAATTTTGATTAAAATGAAATGTGCTCATCCGCACCTTTGAGTATCAGAAAATCCAAAAAAACAAAAATATGATTTTTGTACAAAATTTCGGCCCAATCCAAAAAATGTCACTAATTACCCAAACAAGGGTGCTTGGTTTTTTTTTACCAAAAAAAAACCAAGCACCCAGTGGCGTGCGGTGGGTTCCGTGACAGGGCAAGCTCTAGCGTTCGCCATCGGGGGGGGGGGGAGAGGGGGGTTTAACGTAGCCTCTTTCCCTTCCCCCTCCCCCTAGCCTCCCTAGAAAATTCTTAAAATTTTACTCTATTTGCTCTATTTTTCGGATGAAATCTGATGGAACGTAACGTCTTGAAAAACTGTATTTTTATTTCTTTCTCTCTTATTTATGATTTCGTTTACTCAACTTGTTTCGAATGTTATTGAGCATTGGAGGACGGCTCCTTACTCATAACTCCTAATTTTGCCACTTATTTGAGGTATTATAGTCTTTATTCTACAGCATTTAAAATTTTTTGAGTTACTTAAATTTCCCCCCAAAAAAGGCTTTCTGCATTTAAAACATGATTGAGAATTGTCTAATTCATCACCAATTAGATCCAAGTGAGCGAAATTTTATAGAACATAAAGGCATTTGCTCCGGAGGAACAATTACAACCGCGACGGAAAGAGGGAACAAGATAGCGCATCGGAGGCAGAAGCAGCGCGCTGCGGTGACGGGCCAAGAGGTGGCCAAGAGAAGCGAGCTGCGATCGCGCAGCGAAGGGCTCGGACTCGGAACGTACCGCGCTCCCCGCCTGCCTTGATTCCGCCGCCGAACAGTGGCTCTCCGCTCAGCTGATCGCAAGCGATTCTCCAGCGCATGAGTTGGACAGCTTTATGCAATAAGGAACTAGGGTCAAATTTTCGATTTTTTTTTTATGATGAATTCCGTATCAGGAGGGTATTTACTTACTATTGAGAAAAAGAAAATCCTCAAAAACAATTTTTATCCCGCTTCAGCGACCCCGCAAAAATTCGTCGTCGCAGGATCACGCGAAGTTCATTTTGCAATTGGGACCTATACTATGGTTCCCTATTGCGTAATGCGAAACTCGGATTTCCCATTTTGCAATTCGGAACTATAGACAGGACGGCATAATGCTTTCTCGGCATTCTCGGCTCCTGTTCGACCGATCTTGCTGATTTTTGGTATTCAGGGGAATTTTTCGACGGGAAACTCGAATTTCTGGTCAAATTTTGAAAATTCAAAAATCCAAGATGGCGGATGTGGCCTAAAATGCTATCTCGGCTCCTGTTCGATGGATCTTGCTGATTTTTGGTAACCGGGGGTATTTTTCGACGGGAAACTCGAATTTCTGGTCAAATTTTGAAAATTCAAAAATCCAAGATGGCGGTTGTGGCCTAAAATGCTATCTCGGCTCCTGTTCGATGGATCTTGCTGATTTTTGGTTACCGGGGGTATTTTTCGACGGGAAACTCGAATTTCTGGTCAAATTTTGAAAATCCAAAAATCCAAAATGGCGGATATGGCCTAAAATGCTATCTCGGCTCCTGTTCGATGGATCTTGCTGATTTTTGGTAACCGGGGGTATTTTTCGACGGGAAACTCGAATTTCTGGTCAAATTTTGAAAATCCAAAAATCCAAAATGGCGGATATGGCCTAAAATGCTATCTCGGCTCCTGTTCGATGGATCTTGCTGATTTTTGGTTACCGGGGGTATTTTTCGACGGGAAACTCGAATTTCTGGTCAAATTTTGAAAATTCAAAAATCCAAGATGGCGGTTGTGGCCTAAAATGCTATCTCGGCTCCTGTTCGATGGATCTTGCTGATTTTTGGTAACCGGGGGTATTTTTCGACGGGAAACTCGAATTTCTGGTCAAATTTTGAAAATTCAAAAATCCAAGATGGTGGTTGTGGCCTAAAATGCTATCTCGGGCTGCTCGACCTATCGTGGTGAATCTTGGTTGTATAGGGGGTATTTTTGACCGGGAAACTCAAAGTCCTAGCCGAGTTTCGAAAAATTGAAATTTTTCAAATTTTGACATTGAGCTTGTTCAGTGATTTTTGATTTTTGCGTTTTTTGAAATATTTACTACGCATAAGCCACAAATAATTTCTCAGATATTTTTCGCATTTCAATCCACGAAAAACAAGTTTGAGGTTGCGTCTTCTGAGCTCCCCTTTAAACGTGTGTCCGAGGAATGAAAGATCCCCCAGGGGATACTTACTCAAGTAAGGTCATTTTCGGCTACATCCACCATCTCTGATTTTCGAATTTTCAAAATTCGATCAGAAATTCGAGTTTCCCGTCGAAAAATACCCCCGGTTACCAAAAATCAGCAAGATCCATCGAACAGGAGCCGAGATAGCATTTTAGGCCACATCCGCCATCTTGGATTTTTGAATTTTCAAAATTTGACCAGAAATTCGAGTTTCCCGTCGAAAAATACCCCGGTTACCAAAAATTAGCAAGATCCATCGAACAGGAGCCGAGATAGCATTTTAGGCCACATCCGCCATCTTGGATTTTTGAATTTTCAAAATTTGACCAGAAATTCAAGTTTCCCGTCCAAAAATACCCAACTACCCCGAAAATCAGCATGATCGATCGAACAGGAGCCGAGATAGCAGTATAGGCCGCATCCTTAATCTTGGATTTTCGAATTTTCAAAATTTCATGATTCACGGGTTTGTTGACCTATTCAAGGGTTTATCGATCAATTCACGGATTTTTCGAACGAATCACGGGGTTGTCAATCGATTCACGGATTTGCGGATCGATTCGCTGGTTTTTGATCGATTCTCGGTCGTCAATCGAATCAGTGCCGATCAAATCACGTCAATCGGTTCATGTTCTAACTTTTCGATCGATTCATGTCGGTCATGTCGGAATCATGACACCGGTTTTTCAATAATTTGTCGATCGAGTCGGTGTTGATCGATTCATGCTTTCATTTTTTGATCGATTCATGTCAATCAAATCTATAAACCCTCCCGTCCAAATTGCATGTTAATATTTGCCACCATTCTCGAAATATTAGCAAGTCGGTAGGTATCCATATTTTTGGCACACCCTGTTTTCTATAGAATATCTTTCCGCAGGGACAAAGCACCTCCCCCCTTCCTCGTATGATGGAAGGAAGGGGTGTTTTCTCTGTTGGGGTTAACCCTCCAGTTTGTAATAGTGACACCAGGGTCGTCTCCCCTATGCAGTCAGTGCTAAAACAATCTATAGTTCCTAATTGCAAAATGAGCTTCCCCGGATTCTTCATTTTGCAATAAGGAACTATAGCCTTTTTTTGTAATTATTGGCAACAGTGTGATGTTTTTGACAAATCTGTCAACACAGGGTGTTAAAGGAACTCCATAGCTATAAAATGAACCATCAAACCGCAACATTGATCGTTTTGATGAAAAACGCCAATGGTTTTTGCAAAAGTTGCTCTCCTGAAAACCTACCGTTCTGCCTATAGTTCCGAATTGCAAAATGCTATCCAGTTGGCCCGTGTTCAGGCCGCGCAGCGCGCTGCGCCACCTCCATCCGCTCTGCCGCTTTCCTACTTTGGTGGCTCTATACGTATTTCTGTCTCCCTCTCTTTCTGTTTTAATGCAATTTACATACTTACTGAACGCATTTTATAAATTACATTTGCTAAAATGTAAAACATTTAATAGGTGTAATTTTCTTCTTTCTTTTGAAATCTTTGGGCAAGCAGTGCTTGCCTTGCTTATCCGGACCGCACGCCACTGCAAGCACCCAAAAAATATGATGGCAGTACCGTTTGGATTCATCATATAAAAGGAAATGATATCAAAACGGCCCAATTTTCTCTTTCATGCCCATGCAATATACCAAACACCCCAACTTTTTTCACAAAAAAAAAAATAAATAAATAAATACCTATAAGGTATGATGACCTGAACACGTTTATTGGATCCATCGCTTTAAAGGAGTATGATATCAAATCGGCCCAACTTCTCTGAAATATGCCCATCTCGGATCAATAATTTTTTTGAGACCTTCCGACTCATCGCTGAGGAGACACTGATCATTACTTGACCCTTAGTATATGTCCTTGTTTAGATGTCAAAGAGTTCCTTATGAGAACTGTAATGAATTTTTTTTCTTTGAAGAGATAAAATAAAAAAATCGTCATAAAATTGAAAAAAAAATTCGAAGAAAAAAAAAGGAATGGGCCGGCCGGCCGTACATACAAGTGGTAGATAATATAGGGTGATTATCGTCTCTCTTTCACATATACATGAACAAGTATCATCGTCAAAAGGAGGATTAGTCCTTCTTGAAATCGTCATTGAAAGATAGACTGAAAGATATTCACACATGAGTGAACAACTTAACAACTTTCAAGCAATGCCATATTCTTTGTTTGTTTCTGATAGAAGGCCTTACAAACTACTGAACCTTGGCGTATTATTGCGAATATTATGTGCCTCCTACTTACAATGCTTCTTTCTTAGCAACTTCATGGATGTTGGCAAGACCGGGTCGGTCACCCATGCCAAAATGTTGGGGCATACCAATGTATCTACATTTCCCCCTTTTTTTTTGTACGTGCCGGCCGGGCCATTCCTTTTTTTTTTCTTCGAATTTTTTTTTCAATTTTATGACGATTTTTTTATTTTATCTCTTCAAAGAAAAAAAATTCATTACAGTTCTCATAAGGAACTCTTTGACATCTAAACAAGGACATATACTAAGGGTCAAGTAATGATCAGTGTCTCCTCAGCGATGAGTCGGAAGGTCTCAAAAAAATTATTGATCCGAGATGGGCATATTTCAGAGAAGTTGGGCCGATTTGATATCATACTCCTTTAAAGCGATGGATCCAATAAACGTGTTCAGGTCATCATACCTTATAGGTATTTATTTATTTATTTTTTTTTTTGTGAAAAAAGTTGGGGTGTTTGGTATATTGCATGGGCATGAAAGAGAAAATTGGGCCGTTTTGATATCATTTCCTTTTATATGATGAATCCAAACGGTACTGCCATCATATTTTTTGGGTGCTTGGTTTTTTTTTGGTAAAAAAAAACCAAGCACCCTTGTTTGGGTAATTAGTGACATTTTTTGGATTGGGCCGAAATTTTGTACAAAAATCATATTTTTGTTTTTTTGGAAGGATATCACGTATTTTTGGTATGACTTCTACGAAGTATCAGGCAAAGAGAGTTCCCATTTTAAATTTAAAAGTTGTTCCCGCGGGCGCGAGGCAGAGAGGAAACGACCCCCCCCCCCCCCCCCCCTCGAAAGCGGCCCACCTTTTTTTAAGGAATTTCGTTCAAACCGCATGTCAATAATCTGTAATCGTTCTCGAGACATCAGTAAGGAAGGATCCATATTTTTGGCACACCCTGTACGTCACAGAAAAAAAAACCGCAGGTCAGTATTGAAATCGTGACAAAGTTGGGTCACTTGACGTAATGCCTAATTCTCATTGGCTACGAACGATAGAAACTACAGTAAAGCGCATTGACTTATAACGCAATCTAGGTCGCGCGGTAGGTAAGACAGCTAGCGGGGTAAATCAAGGTAAAGACGCGCCTTCCGCTTAGTGGATACATCCGGATATACGAACGAAAAGTACCCGTATCAGGCAACGGCACTGGCATGACAGGCATTTCCATTGTCTCGGTCTCGGACTTGCTGGGTGTTGCTGAATGCTGAGTTGCCTATCGTCCCGCCTGAAGGGACTCTAGTCTCGCCGAAATTTCCTAATGCGCAGTCTAAGCCATCTGTGGCCATAGATAGTGCATAGAGACAAAGAGGTTATGATAATTATGTTATTGTTTCGTTTGGAAATTTTGAATCGGGTTTGAGCAAAATAGCATTGCAATTTCAATTTCTCCTGGCTCCTGTCTCGTTTTCTATGTCATATTATTTCTGAAATTAATAACAATATAACTTCTTGAATGGTTTTCTCATTGTACGCACGAAACATTTTCAATTTTATGCTGCCCCGAGGAATAATACTTCCAAATGTGACCATTCTTGATTTTGCATGATTCCTTCTCTCTCTAGGTACCTTTTTCGTTGTGAGTGAGTTTTCTTTTATGATTCTCTGATTACTGAGGGCACAATGCTTGGGCACAATGTGCCTGAAACGAAAAGTTGCTACTTACTTGTTTACTATGTGCATTCCTATCCAGACATCATATGAAATCATCTTGGTACTTGCGTTAAATCTTTCCGTTCATAAGGAGATGGTATACAATAAACTTTAGTTGTGATGACATAAAGTTTCTCAACTGCATGCTGATTATTGAAACTATGTCAGTACGACAAGGCAAGACAGCCCTATCTTGACCGTGCAATATGTCGCATTTCGATCTCTTATCAGACTGCTTCAAACTTTCAATAATCGGCCTGCTGCAATGAAATCCTTTTATAGCTTTCATTAAAATAATATTTATTCTATTCTTGATCAAAACGAGGGAGGCCCCTTGAGTATTACTACGGTTCCTTAAATAGCTATTGTAGATAAGAACAGTTGCGGTTACTTGAAATGAAGGCTAATAATTTGAGAATAATTGAGTTCAGTCCCTCAGAGCTGGTAAGTATATCATGTGGAGTTCCATCATTTACACTGCTTATGGCCATCCCTGCTCTGTAACCATTCAAATCACAGCTTCTCCGAGTTACAATTTCATAATCAGGAATAACATTGCACGATGCTCTCTTATGAAAGAGTGTTTGGGGAAGTGAGTGACAAAAATTCTCTATCTTGAGGCAACTAGTTTACTCCCAGCTAGAAAAGATAACCAGTAGGAGTTGATGCTTTCGCGAGCTAAAATCATAGTTGCCACAATTGAAATTGTTATAGTTGCAAAGACATAAACCTTCTGTACTGTAATGAAACAGTTTGATAACATTTCATTTTTATAAGCCTGTATCTGCCAATGCTGGTCATACAGAGTCGACAGCGATTGAGTTTCAATGCGTTATCAGGGTACAACGGAGAATACCATTCTAATTCTTGGTTTTACTTTCAATAACATTTCATTTTTATGAGCCTGTATCTGCCAATTCTGGTTATGCAGAGTCGGCAGCGATTGAGTTTCAACACGCTATCAGGGTAAACAGAGAATACAATTTTGATTCTTGGTTTTACTTTCAAGGATGGATAAAACAGTCCATTTTCTGTCACACCTTCAGGCATGAACTTTTCAGCTAAGAACTCAAACAAACGACAACTTAGGAGCCACTTGTCATGTACGATTCTTCTGGATTGGTCTGTCCCTTTCGCACGGTAGACCGAGAACCAGAGTTTAAAGTAAAAACATTACATTACCTTTACTCAAGGCTTAGTTTTATATCCTACGCTATGTGATCCCTCTCATAAGATTCTATCAAGCTAATGATTCTGCCGGTAAGTTAATTATGTGGAGTACCACCACATCTATGCTGGGAATTGCCAGGGAGATCCTGCAACTATCCGATTAAGGTAACTCTCACATCGATATAGTGGCAGGCAAAGTGAGTAGGTATCAAAATTTGTCAGGCGAGGACTCAGATAATCTAGATTTCAAGAGGCACTGATGTTTTATATTGAACAGCCACTCTGTATGTGGTATAGCCACTCCTATATGTGATAAGCAGTGACGGCAAGTTTGCGTCTCCAGGAACTGCAAATTTTAGCCAATGGGTAGAGAGGTTATCATAAAGGATAGCCTGCATTAGTTAGCAGATCAATTTTATTAAACCAATAAATTAAAGTAGTATAGAATACATACCTTCTGCAGAGGTCAATATGAAAGGTCTTTATTAGAAGAATTTTATCCCAACACAGGCAAATTAGTCGATTCAATCAACTTCTGACACAGAATCCAAGAGACTTGCTAATAATCAAATTAACGGTAATGTTTAAAGTCAAGTATCTTGGATGTTGTGACATTGAGTTGATTTCATTAACGGAGCGCTGCGTAGCTTCTTTGAGTAGACACATACGCACGACTGATTGGTGAATGCGTAAACCGCGTTTCCAATATAGAGCATTACAAGTCTACGAAAACATTGAGGCTTTATGCACCGATAGCATGATACACTGAGAAGAGACACATCAACTCCAGAGGAGTTCGGCTGCTAGCAAAATTTTAGGAGAAAGTGGAAACACAACTTCATCCCCACAAATTGAGACCCCGACAGACATCATCGTATTGAGGGAAAGGATGATTTTCTGGTGGATAGTTGTTGAATCTGATTAACGAGAAATAGTATCTAGGGCTCACTAATATCATCAATTATTCATAAACAATTACTTGTAAAGATCACTAGATCCGGGCCGCTGGGAAGAAATAGCAGGTTGCGATCTGAGTAGGTACTTACTGTAACAGCACATGGTAACAGCTCATAGTAAGGGTGTGGGAATCATAAAAGGATTATATAGAAATGGATCCAGTTATCTTCGGCTACGATAAAATGGAAACACGCATCAATTAATCTATCTTCATCTTATTATTTCAATTAATCTATCTTCTTCGTATTAATTAAATATTTAAAGCCATAATAACAGTAGCATAACCTGAAATTTAACCTCTGGAGTCGGCGCTCACCATCCATCGCGCGGTTCTACAAGTTATTTTCAAATTCAAATGTGCTTGAAGAATTGAAGGACCCGCTCCTTCTTTCGATTATTTCTCCTTTCGACGTCTATGTAAGTCTGAAAACTTTTCAAAGGTTTGATCCTTGGAGTTTACAGATTCTAATTATCCCCAGTTTGATGGGTTTTATGCTACCCTTACCTCCACAGCCCTGGCAACATATCCGACTTTCAGAGCAGCAATAAACGACCTAATTATTAATTGTTCTCGATTACACCTCAACAATATCAAATTTCCAAAAAATCATTTTTAGTATATGTGACGCTGATTCGAAATATCTATACTTGTATGGGGTTTTTTTCTACGGTATAGCTGTAATGTCAGTGAACTAAACACGATGGTCAATCCCGCGGCCGACCGTTTCGCGGCCCCGTATCTGCTCTCTGCTCATCAACAATTCCATCAGTGTCAGCTTTTGGGGTCCATGTCGTCAAAAACGATCGTCAAGTTTTGGGGTCCAAAATTTGTCGTTAAAGCTTAATAACTTTTTTAATATTTAACTAAACTTAAAAAGGGTGGGCATTACGAGTAGAGCTGAGCATACTCTACCCAAATATTATAGGGTTTTGGGGTTTACTCTCCGACTTAATTAGTAGGAGAGCTTAATGGACCGCAAACCGTGCAGAAAAGCCCGGTCGCGTTGTTTCGTGTAAAACTAGTTAGGCAGCAGCCACCCGTCTTTTTTTTTTTTTTTTTTTTTTTTTTTTTTTTTTTTCATTTGGTCTCGTCACTTTTTAGGGGGAGTTTTTTAGGATTGGGCCGGGGTGGCTACCGCCACCTAGAATCAAGAATAAGTCTTTTGTGCATCATTTGAATTTTCATGCAAATCGATTAGACACTGACGTCGGTATCAAATTGCGGCTGCGGTTGCCGCTTGGGAGAGTGCGTGGTAAAAAGCATGACGGAAATGCCTCCAAGTTAACCGCAAATAGCTCCATCGGATTTATAGTCGTTTCTTTCTCGCATAACTTTTTGTGCCTTATGCGGGTGCAATTCTGTTCAGTGTCGGAACAAACCTCAAATATAGAGGGACACTCTCTGTCTACGCTATTCATTCTTGAATGTTGCGCTCTGAGGAGGGGCGTACAAAAACCTATAAACTTTCAAATTAAACAGAGCAATTAAGTTTCCAGAAGCTGTGCCCAAGCTTTTTCGAAGCGATGTCTAGTCTGATTCTTCCTTATAGTACTGCTGTATCTGCGAGTAAGGATGCAACAATGGCATTCGTTCATATTTGTGGC
Source organism: Bemisia tabaci (assembly GCF_918797505.1). NCBI lineage: Eukaryota > Metazoa > Arthropoda > Insecta > Hemiptera > Aleyrodidae > Bemisia > Bemisia tabaci. Next base: position 18,043,363 of record NC_092797.1, on the reverse strand, counting down.
TTTGAAACACCGTCTGAGTGCGGTGCACACGGTATTCAGAGGGCTGCATCCTCAATGTACCGATGCTGTTATTTTGAGGCATGCAAAATTCATTATAAAATCTAATTTTACCGTCATTAATCAAATGCATTAGGCTGTGACACAAGCAAACGATTCATTCTCCACTCTGATTTCAAATCAATTTAGATTATGAAAAAAAATGCATTATTTCTAAGTAAAACTGGATCTCAATATGGACCCCTACACGAAGCCTTAGGTAAATAAGAATGTCACACGATTTTTCTTTAAAATCTTACATAGAGAGCCATTCAGACGACAAAAACTTCGGAAATAAACTCCTGTAGGAGATATTGACAAGTATTTTTTACATAGATCAAATGGAAGTTTCAAAATACAAATGACGTCATGTGCATTTGTGCCTTTATCCAATGGTAATATTACTGAGCCCTAACACTTTCGGTGAAATTGCGCCAACTACAGGCAGTGGGGCTGAGCCCTACAGCCTTTTAGTTGGCGCCTTTTTACCTTAAGTGTTAGGGCTCGGCACTAAGTTATTTTTTCTTTTGCCTAGTTTTGGAGTTGACTTTCAGGCTTTCCCTTGTACGATTCCTTTCTCTTGTGAAATTTTGGAGAGACATAATGCCGCGTAGTGCTTTAATTAATTCATGCCTTGTCTGGGGGACTATTTTGCTGCAGTCGTGGAATTCAGTTCCTGGTGCGTGGTGCGTTTCTGTAAAATTTGGTCCATATCGTTCATACCCTTCACTTCCAATGAAAATTCCCACCTCTGGTAGCGTGCCCTCTCCTTTTCGAAACATGCTTCGTTAACGGACATCCTTTTGAAACCCCTCCCTAAATCACATTGCGCTAAAATTTTGAATCTTAACCCCCTCCCGCCACTCCTCACGTCACTCACCCGTCACCGCACGTGCTTGACATAATTCATAAACGGCCCTAAGCATGAACATAAAGGAGATTCGATTAATTTGAAGAACAGAAGCTCAAACGGGCCAGCGCATGCGCTTCGACAAAGCAGCCCAACGGTGGAAATTGCAGTGCAGTGAGAGATCGCTAAGTGGAAGCACGGCTCTCGCGGATGAGAGACGCTCAACACGGCAGCGGACCGACACCCACGCAGCGCCGCTCGCCCGTCTTACGGAGGAAAACAGTGACTCTATCCCGAAATGAGCCCCAAAGCTCATAAGAGCACGTTGAGACCATGGCTCACGTCCAAATGGAGTTACTGCTATATTCCGCATCACGGCCACGATCGTGATCGGCCGCGGGCTCCTCCAGTGCAGAAGCCGAACGCTTCGGGTTCGAGCATACATGCTATACTGCCGATCTTGGGACAAACGGCGTCCCAACGATCGAATGTTGCCAAAGTTCGACCGATAAAATATTTATCTTTGGATAAAGGTATGAGTATTCTTCCTTGATCTTTGTGGATACTTTTAGTTGAATCGCGAATACGATTCTCTGAAAAATTGGAATCGATATATTCGAAAAATCCACCCAAAAATTTCGTTTTTTATCATGGAAAGTTCGACAACGTCTGGAGGCGTATACGGCCTTTTTGCTCTGCATGCGGTAGTGCATACTGAAAATGATATCTGTGCGTGAAACACCGGGATGTGAATGTGCAATTGGAGTCTGCCCCTGGCGAGCTGGACGTTGGATCCTGTGTTTTTGATGCCACCAAGTCGGCGGGGCGCACCTTTCCTCTTCTCCTCACATCTAACATTCGTATCTGCTCTCTTTGATCGTCCCGCCACATGGGCGCTTATCCTGATTCGCCTTTGAGGATGATTTGCTGTGGACCGACGATCAATATTTTATTGTTTTCGTCATCCTTTGGCACGGAGGAGATGCTGTATGAAATTCATCGTCCTGCCTTCGGTATTGCATACCGATATACGTGGCACAAGCAGGGGTCAGCTGCACTGACTGAAATTCGCAGTTGAACAATACTACATTTTTTTGTCGTATGCAGTTTTTGGTTTTGGTAAGTAAATTTTCGAAATGACCGTGTATCAGAGATTCTGGGCGATAGAGAGTCAAGTGTCTTATGACCATGGCTTATGAGTTCGCATATTTTGGCACTTAGTTCCTTTTGATTTAATATCAAACCCCACTGTTCCATTTTCCCAAAATGAATGGGACCTATTTTTATACAGTGTTTCTTACGGAGTTCAAACGAACACACCCAATCTTCTCATACGTCTTTAGTTCCTTACACTGAAAAAAAAAGACATTGGATCTAGAGTCCAAACTTTTGAAAACATTGACAAGAAAAAATACTCTTGATTCAATCGGATTTTTGCTTGAATCAAAACGAAATCCGCTTAAATTAAGAGGCTTGGTTCTTGATTTAAGCTAGATTCTGATTGAATCAAGAGTACTTTTTCTTGTCGATGTTTTTAAGAGTCTGTACTCTAGATCCAATGTGTTTTTTTCCAGTATAGAGTAATACGTCCAAATTAAACTATAATAAATAAGATTCAATATGAGAATAAATATTCATTCTTTTGGTCCATGACTGTAGAGCACGTTTGGCAAAGAACCAGCGGCGTGGCATGCTTTGCGATATATCGATTGATTTGCCATTTAAACCTGTGGGAAAGGATCAATAGACAGGGTGTTCGCAGCGAACACCTTAATAACCGATTCTTTACCATAGCTTCAAATGGAGACATATCGATAATCGATCATTCACGCCTACGCCACTGCAGAGAACTCTTCGAGCGGCACGTCAGACGGCTTGACTAGTACCTCAGCAAGCCGTGTGAACGCACCTCGAGTCTACATTTCTAACCCTGCGTTAAAGTCTCCTCATGGATCCTCGCTTCTGCAGAAGTATGTGGTGTAGTATTGTGCTCTGTTCTACTCCATTGACTCATTAAATATAACAGCAAGTTTTATATATATATATATATAAATTTTATTTCTAGTTTGTTATTTCATTAAACAGGCATAATCGAAGAGCATTAAATTCGTGGCTGCGGACCACAAGCAACCAATATGATAAATTATTCTTCTCTGTCACATGCTAGGCCAGTGGTAATTCCAGGATGATGTGAGCTGTATGATCACCTAAAGCATCGCCAACTGAGACTATTTGCTCCCCGAGGTAGCAAAGCCTTTCCAGACTTCAAACCGCGCGTTCGCATCGCTTCGTATTGTCGCAAGCGCTACAAAAGTCAGAGCGCCTTCACTTTCTCGTATAGGCAACATAAACATCCACTGAACAGTGATAGTTGCATCCGAACATTGGCGTAAATTTCGCGCAGCATGGTTGACGGGCCTGCATACAGTGCGCAACGCCTACCTCTACGATATCTCCAATTTTTTGAAGGAAAGAAATTATATTTTGACCTTTAGTGTGAAGTATCTTAATTGAGGACACCGCACCAAAAACAGCCTATAGGCGTACAGGTCGTTATTACGCCAATCTGCTTTTCGGATTCTACGTACCCTGGACTATGCTGTGGTAGCGATAGAATATACATAGGTAACGGCTGGAGGTCGAAAAACCTTTTTTTTCCGAGTTAAGTCAGGCCTCTGGATCGATGGGTGCAAGAACGACCTATACGCGCGGCTTTATCATTCTCGGTTCGCGGGCATCGGCGCGGCGCAGCGATAGTGATGGTTCGATTTTTTGATCTCATTTTATAAAGATTTGTTTTTATTTCAGAAAAATGAGCTATTGAAATAATTTATTCTCCTCTCAAACTATCCATTCCTCCAAAAATGTATACTTCGCATATTGCCACCAAAATGACTGTCGGGCGTAATACGGGCCTATAAACTTAAGGGCTTATAAGGTGCTAGTTACCCCTATACTCACTATCGATATTCTTTCATTTTGCGTTAATCATGGGTGATAAAAATGATTTATACTTCATATTGCCACCAAAATGACTGTTGGACGTAATAATGACCTATAAACCGCTTTTTTAAATTAAATATAGTGGAGTGTAAACCCAAAATGTATCGCAAAATCTACTCGGCATCCTTCAATAGAAGGGTTACGTCACCCAAAAACACCAAAACAGGGTACCTGCATAGAAAATTCTGCGCAGTACATCAAAAACAAAACTTTAAATGCGTTTTTCTCAAAACGCGGTTTCCAGTTATAGGCTGTTCTTGGTGCGGTGTCCTCAATTGTACAAGCTTTAATTATTTTTCTTCCGCAACGTCCACGAGAAAAAGAAAACTATCGATAGAATATTTGAAAAAAATACCGCATTTACCAACCTGTGATTTGCATACAGAAGGCTGGATCATTGCAACATTATCGTTTGATCTCTCCAATCTGATGAACTTATTTGAACGCTTACCGAGGATTTATGTGTAAAAAAGTGAGGGTTCCATTGCTGAGTTTTGGAGGAAAGGATTAATCATTTTCAGGTGACAAAATATGATTCAAGGGCTCAGATCTGCTAGAGAATTATCAAATAGCCTTGCTAAATAGACAAAAATCATCCGAAAGGCAGTATTCTCCTCAGGTGCATTGCGGGAGGTCATCTGCCTCTCCCTCGAGATGGCGCCCCTGCAAGGCGCGAAAAATAATTTGCGGTACGCGACCGCGAGGTGTCCGGAGGGGGAGCGAAGTTAGGGCAAAGGCCAACGGTCGAAAAAACGGATGATCCGGGGATTAAATGACGATAAATACGACGGCGGCCTCGAGTGGCGGGGATAGGAAGAGGAACTGACAAATTGAGTGAGTTTCAGCGGATGGCGCGGCGGCGCGGCGCGCGGCGGCGGCGGAGACTGAGAAGCCTCCGGGCCGAAGAAAGGTCGCGGTCGGCGGAGACGATAAATCGAGACCGATGCGATGCGGGCTCACAATCAGGCCCGGGAAAATGGTCGCGCGCAGCCACTACCGCCGCGCCGCGCCGCGACAACAGTCAGAAGCTCAGGTTTGAGGCCGCGGCCGCTCCCTTGCAAAGACTGTTCAGGCATATGTCATGCAAATAAGTTTTTCTAATCTTCGTTTCTACGAATCTAATAAATCATTTCTGTTGCGAGTTCGCTCCTTCCCTGCGACCGACTCGACACTGTTGTCACTTGGACAGCGCAGCGTTCGGCCAGAGAGAGGTATCCGCAGGGCCGGATTTACCAATAGGCTACATAGGCTATAGCCTAGGGCGCAACATTCTGAGGGGCGCAAAATTTTTGAGAATTTATTAAAAAAAGTGACTCATCAAAACGTAAACGTTCCTCAAAACTGTTTAAAATCGTGTTTTTTTAAAGGTGAATTTGAACATTATCCTGAGGCCTAACATCCTCCTTCTGATCTGGAGGGGAGGGACGTATGGAAACCCCCTCCCCCCTCCAACGAGAGCGCCTGCTTTTAGGGGCGCCACCCTAAGTTCAGCCTAAGGCGCTAAAATGTAAATCCGGCCCTGGGTATACTTACATTTTTGAAGGGAACCTGCTATCTTAGGGCGAGACCCCCACTAAAACTGATACCGCATGTACTGCCAAAACATTTGATTTTGACGTTTTCCTTCAGATTCTTTTGTCAAAAATTGTCTGCATAATCAATTAATACATACCAGGGGCGGACTGGCATGACAGTCGAAAAGTTAAGATGCGACCTACATTTGGGTGCATCTCCTGTCGTTCGTGGGCCTTCGAAAGGGGGTCCGGGGACGGCCCTCCCGCGGAAAATTTTTGAATATTTCACACTTTTTAAACGCAATTTTAAGAATTTTTAGTGTCCATTTCGAGGATATTTGAACTTCAAAATAACCCACTCTGAGGATTCTTCGGGGGCCCCTTCATCAGGTCTGGAGCCCCAGGATCCCACTACATTTTCCTGTATATTACGTATTATAAGCTTCAGGCGACCTTTTATGTCTCTAAGAGACACATTTTCAGGGATTTTGGGGTCTTGTAGGGACTGAGAAGGATTGGAAAATTACAACATTAGGTACGGGGAAAAAACGATGACTCGAAAAACGAAAATCGCCGCGTATCGTTTGTAGGCGATCGCTTCCCCGCCCCCATGGCCAGTCCACCCCTGATATATACTCATTTTCACGTATGTTACAGTTCGTAAACCTAATGACGACCATTTTTCAATGGTCAATATTGGTTGACCATAGGCAGATTCCATGTTTTTTAAAAAAAAAAAAAAACCCCAAGGTTGAACTGAGAGCGGTTTACGGACAGGAGTCAAAATATAATGTGTCAAGAAACGTGTATTTCGGTGACTAAAAAAATGAAAAATGTCTAGTAGTTTTAATTTTTTTGATGCATTCGATTTTACGAAAATTTGATGAGAGCTGAAAAAAACTATCCTCATTTTTGGCTTAAGCAGTTAAAAAAGCATAAAAGGAGCCCAATAAGACGAGGGGAAGAGCGCCTAAGTAAACGCTACGTCACAGATGTCATGAAGAGGGGTCGTCGCTCCTGATTGGTCAGGGTCGCGACCTCTGCCCTCCTTAGCGGGATCTTCCGAAAACTGCATTTTTCGGGAGCTCTCGACTTGAGCTTCGCCTCGCGAATCAGTTCTCTTTTGCCAGCGCTGTGAGGAGTTCCTTATTAGCTTTCTTCGAGATCTTCGCAGTAGCATCCTAGCCTTTTCTCTTTGGATTTTGTTCCTCAAGCTTTAGTTTTTTCTCTCTTGCCTTTTTGCATCATCATCCTGGTAACGTCTATGATTGCTTTTCCACTCTCTCTCTCTCATTTTATTAGTTTTTAGTCATTTCTCGAGACTGCACTTGGACAAGTGAGCAGTTCTGTTTTTTCTTTCCATGCGCAGTAGCAGGTGGTTGTGCTTCATTCTCCCCGGTTTGCATTACGCCGTCGCCGTGTAGTTAGCTTTACACCTTTGCACCTTTGCTATGAGGTTTGAGTTTTGTTTTTACGCCGTCGCCACGCCCTTTATTATGTCTAGTTAGGCATCACATTTGAGCCGCGGACATGTGAGTTTGCCATGGGGCTTCCACCCCCCTACGCCTTGGACTGGGCCGCCGCCATCCATCCTAGCCTTATTCAGATCAGCATGTGAGTAGTTGTTGTGTATATTGGCGGGGGGTATCCAGTTTAGGTTAAGTTCTCTCTTTTTCTAGTTTGCCATTTTCTTTTCTCTCTCCTTAGGTTTTTCGCCCTTTTACCCATAAAAGGTCGTGGTCCCTCGTGCCATTTTCTCTGCAATTTAGCCACTTTCTTCTCTTTCATTCATTTTCCTCTCATGCCACCTAGGGGGTCGGATAGGGGCCGCAGTCCCCCCAATTTCGACTTTCCTCAGTCAGTAAAATTCTTAGTGAAATGGATGTATTCGCTTCCTTACAAGAAATGAAATATAAGAGGAGACTGTGAAACACTGCAACCAAGAAGTGCCCTATTCGCATCCAGTGCCTCAATTGACCCCGGTTATTTGTCGATGGATGTGCGCTGAAATCGGGTTTCGGAGGTATTTCGAGGACAGAAAATCGAACTTGAAGTCAGCAGATTTTAAAAAAATCCGAAATTTCCAAAAGTGCCGAAAATACTGAAACTTCGTACTAAAGTGTGCTTTGGCATGACATTAACAAATTTGAAGTTAGATTTCTAAAAAAAGAAAAAAGAAATAAAAGAGAGAGAGAAACCGTTTTTCGCCCATTTTGTAATTTAATCGGCGGACACTTCAGAAACTTCGGATTTTTAGAAAATTAGACTTCAAGGTCAATTTCCTGTCATCAAAATACCTCCAAAACCGATTTTAGCACACATCCATCGACAAACAACCGGGCTCAATTTTCGGCCATCTTCAACTTTATCCGGCCGCCGGTTTGAAACAGTTTGAGATATTGACTTCGGGTTTGCGAGGAAAGTTTTCTTTTACGATGCTTTTTCCGTTTTTTGGAGTTATATTGTTTGAGGTGATCATATATTTATACACTTGGCAAAGTTTTCGGGACCCGGGCCTATTTTATTTCCGCAATTAAAATTATTGCTGTTCCTGCAGGAATTAAAATTGTTTGAAGATCAGCTACCCACTATGCATGGAATACAAGTACTCTAACTTGTCTAATCCACTCGTTTTTTTTTTTTTATTCACGGGGTTTTTATTTTTGTCTACTGAGCGAGTTTTGATGATTGGGATTATTTTGGGTAATTCTCCTGTTGATGTTTGTTTTTACGTGACACTCATTTTGTTCTTGCTCATTTGCACTGTGTGATATCAATGGGAATTATTTCTGCTAATACAGAAGGATTTTCCAATGATTTCCTTCGGTTCTGGGAGTAACTCGAAATAATTACAGGTTAGTCTCTCAATTTTATGTTATACTTGTGGGAGTGAACCTAACGTGTTTTCCACGGTTAGAAAATCACAACTACTACTACCGTGATAATTGCTACGTTTTTTCAATAATTTGAACTGTGATACTACCCCTGCGAAATCGAGGTGTGCAAGATTTGTCTCTGCTAAAATTGTAATAAGTATGTCCTATAACAACTGCTGGAGATGAAATTAATATAAAACGCGTGTATTCTTGAATGTTATTTGTCCGTAGAAAAAGTTTTTCTTCTCTCATTATGATCACCGTAGGTAATATCTATTATTATTATTATTAAATTGATCTCATATGAAATCAATTGTGAGATTGTTCGAATTATAGCGGTGAACGCTTAATTCGAATTTGAGGATCACCTTGTTACATAAACATAATAGCTATAGTGTTTAATGCTACAAATCTTAGCATTATTAATACTGATAAAATTATAAAACTGAATGAATAAAAAAAAAAAAATGGGAAAACAAATATATCATTGCGGAACAAACTCGGGAGAAAACGCCAGTTTAATTAATGGCCTAAGTAGCTGTTGCCTTAGGTATGATATGAAACATTCCGCCCCACTCGACCGTTACCTGTGCTTTATTCAAATCAAATTCCGAATAAAAGGAGGTGTTGGTGCTTCTGGGACTTTTGGGGAACAAGGGGATCAACCAGTCTCCTCATTCTTATGTAGTGCTCGTAAGTTTGGTGGCCCTGAAAAGGGCCGTTTTAAAGTGTGGAGCCAGGTGAAGAGAAGATCTACTTCGAGCTGGTGTACTTGGTGACAGCCTTGGTTCCTTCAGAGACGGCGTGCTTAGCCAATTCTCCGGGGAGGAGAAGCCTGACGGCGGTCTGGATCTCCCGGGAGGTGATGGTAGACCTCTTGTTGTAGTGGGAGAGACGGCTGGCTTCGGCGGCGATACGTTCGAAGATGTCGTTGACGAAGGAGTTCATGATGGACATAGCCTTGGAGGAGACTCCGGTATCGGGGTGCACCTGTTTCAAGACTTTGTAGATGTAGATGGCGTAGGATTCCTTCCTCCTGCGCTTCTTCTTCTTGTCACCCTTGGTGATGTTCTTCTGGGCCTTGCCCGCTTTCTTCACTGCCTTTCCACTTGCTTTCGGAGCCATTGCGTCGATGAGTTCGAGCTGCAAACGAGTGACTGCTCAGCGCTCAGCTCGGGTTTATATATACAATGGGCCGCCTCGATGCGCCCAATCCCAGGCGGTTGAACCGGCTCGCGGTGGGGCGCCAGGTGCTCAACGGTTTCCCCTCTCTGCTCTTTTCTCCTCTCCAGTAACGGTCACGTTCATTTATTCCATTTTTCGAGCACCGCAGACCTCTCGGTCGCCAATCTCATTTGAAATGCCATTTTTCTCGGTTCTCAAGAGCTACTAAAGCTTCGGTTCAGAGTTCGGAGTTCCATCGTCAATAAGGTTCGGCATAACATAAGACGAAAATCCACAGTCGAGGCGACTATCACTATCCTTTTACTCAGTCCCAATCGATGTTCTACACGGGTTCTACTCAATATGCAAAACTCTCAATATGGCTAAATGATACCCAGAGAGGGACGTAAAACTCTCAAAACGTCTGAATGAAATACGACTGAATGAAATGGCCTGCAACTCTCAGTGCGGCAAAATGAACTTCAGAGAGAGACGTTCAGCTCTCAATGCGGCACAATGAAATTCGGAGAAGGATGCGAAACTCTCAATTTGGCTAAATGATACCCGCAGTGGGACGAAATACTCTCAATACGGCTGAATGAAATACCTACGACTAAATGAAATCCAAAGAGCAGGGGCCTACAACTGGAAAAATGAATTTTATAGAGAGACGTTCAACTCTCAATGCGGCACAGTAAAACTCAGAGAGGGATGCAAAACTCTCAATATGGCTGAACGATACCTACCCAGAGAGGGACGTTAAACTCGCAATATGGCTGGCAATGAATGAAATCCAAGGAAGAACGTGCTACTCTCAGTACGGCACGATGAAATCGACGACACGAGTTCGAGAACTGTAAGTAAGTACATGGTTACGAACACTGGATAATGAACTGCAAACCTCTTTCGTCGATTATCCTTAAAAAATAGCTACACCACGCTGTTTCGCAGGAAAAATACTGAAAAAAAAATCAACATTTCGTTAAAATAAAAAGCCTTGCCGTACACGCGTGTTGATTTTTTTTCATTGCAGTTTAGTGGATGCACTTTTCCATGACTTATCTCTCGCCAAATGCTGCTATATTCTGGTCAATCAACATTTCAAGGATTCAAAAACTGGCGAGAGATAACAAAAGTCAAGTACCGAGTAAATGGAGGTACAGGAGAAACCAAACACACCGAGTAAGGGTTGAATTTCAAGTTTTACACTCAAATAACCAGTACTAAAACTCAAATAAACATAAGTTCATTTCAAGCTCAGCTGACGGAATAAACGAACAACGACCGTCATAATGCTGTCAAGTCCCAGTTTGAAAATGGTGAAATTAGTGGAAACAGGAAATTGGGAGTAATATGAAGAAAAATTAATTAAATAAATGAACGGAATTCAACATTTTCATAAGTTTATAACGTCAACTTTAGGTTGAATGATGAGTTCCCGCGTCTCAAATACATAGAAATGCATGAACCTTGATAGCAGAGCAAGGAAAGTTTAAAAAAAAAAAAAAAAAAAATCCTACCCTCACATTTCGAGAATACATGTTAGTCTTTGAATATTTCAAAATTGTATTTATTATTCAAACCCACACTCTGACGAAGGATCATTACTTGAAGCATTATAATTGAGGATCAATCCTAAGATTGCGAAGAGTACATGTATTTTTTAAGCGAGCGTGAAAACGCGCTACGGTGCTATTTTCCGCCGGAAAGATACATCCATTCTTCTAAAATGAAAAAAACAAAATGCCATTGCCAAATACCAAATGGCTAAAAAAAAGCATGGCTGACAGGCCCGGCACAGCGCTTGGGGACAAGCAAAATCGCAGCGCGCCTACATAATCGATAATGGCATCCCTGACGATCAAAACTAGGAGCCAAAATATCGAGAAGAAATAAGTATATCAATTCTTTGTTTTGTGGATTTAACCGTGTTAAAAACCATAAGAATTAAAAACTGTGGATTTCCGCACCGTTGCACTTCCTTCAGTATAATTAACGGACAAATTAGCTATCGGCTTTTGATTTAAAACATTCCCCGCGCTCTTGCGGGACCTAATGTGCTATGTTTAAATTCCGAATAAAATGAGACCTTTGTTCTTCGGGGAATTGCCGCATTCGAAGCGTAAGTAGTACCCCCCCCCCCCCCCCCAAACAACGTGGGAGGCGGGAAGGGGGGGGTTGAGTGGGGTACCCCCCCTTTCTCGCACATATTAAATAGGAAGGGTATGTTTTGACTTCGGACTCGAATTTTTTATACTAAACAAAGAAACAGAACTTTTTGTTCTGTGCCTTTTCCCCCTAGACCCCCATTTTTTGGAATTATCGGGCGCTTTGCTGCAATTTCTGGGCAGATTTCAGTAGGGCACTGTAAGTGTTAAAATTATCCGATTTTCAAGTCGAAAATTTCAAATGTCAAGTAGGGGTATGTTTTGACTTCAGATTTGGATTCTGGGCGACAAGTTGCGTGGAATTGATATGGCACGTGGCCTATTTGCCCCAAATTACCTTAGGACCCCCTTTCCCCACAAAGAACCGTGTGCGTTTGGAGGAAAGAACGGGTAAAAAAATTGGGGCAATCGATCCATTCGCAATGTCAATTCTACGTAACTTTTCGCGTAGAATCCAAACTTGAATCAGAATATACCCTTGCCATTTGAAATTTTCAACTTATGGCCCTCCAAAGCCCCACAATTTTGGGTCGACAGGGGTCACGTGGCACACCAACGAAAAGGTTTCGATCTTCTCTCTCAGAAGACTTTTAGATTTCAGAAATCGGATAATTTTAACGCCTGCAGAGCCCAATAAAGATTTGCCCGCCCATGGCTCCAAAAAGTGGGGGGGGGGGGGGGGCTCGGGGGAAGAAGGCATACAATAGAAAGTTCTTATTTTTGACTATGAAATTCGAATCCGAAGTCAAAACATACGCTTCCCATTTGAAATATGCGAGAAACGGGAGGTAACCGCCCTCCAGGGGGTTTAAAGGGACTGACAATATTTTCATTGAATTCTTCGAGGTTAATTTACCGCACTAAGTTTTGTTTTCGTCTCGAGGCTCAATTGTCGGCCTATGAAGGGCCGTTTGTAACTAAAGATACGAATGTTGGCAATATATAAGAAATGATATAATATATGAAATATTCAAGATATATATGAAATTTTGAAATATATATACGGAACTGTCGCAATATATGAGAAATGTGACAATATTTAGGAAATCGACTCCAAAATATATGGCGAAAATCGTGCAATATATAAGAAATGTGTCAATATATAAGAAATCGACTTCACAATATATATGGCGAAATTCGTGCGATATAAAGGGTAATCCATAAGCCCTTTCTATCGCATCTAAATTTTTACCTAATTGAGGCAAAGATTTGAATCCTGGGAGATGTTCTTAGGTACAAGGGAGCTACTTTCTGGCCCCCTAAAATTTTCCGGGGAACCCTTAGGGGGGAGGGGGGACGGAAACCAATTGTTTTTTCAATTGAGAAGACCCCCTTTGTTGTACCTTGTTCGAAAGAGCATCAAAAAAGGAAACTTTTCGGATAAACCAGAAGTCCATATCTCAAACCAATTCAAAATGGCGTTCGGTTAACATTCAAGATGGCCGAAAATTGACACCGGCTGTTTGTCAATGGATTTGCGCGAAAATCGGTATCTACGGGTATATTGATAGGAGAAAAACGAATTTGAAGTTAGATTTCAAAAAAAAAAAAAAAAAATCCGGCCATTTTGGAATTTTTTTTCTTTAGAAATCTAACTTCAAATTCGTTTTTCTCTTATCAATATACCCGTAGATACCGATTTTCGCGCAAATCCATTGACAAACAGCCGGTGTCAATTTTCGGCCATCTTGAATTTTAACCGAACGCCATTTTGAAACGGTTTGAGATATGGACTTCTGGTTTACCCGAAAAGTTTCCTTTTTTGATGCTCTTTCGAACAAGGTACAACAAAGGGGGTCTTCTCAATTGAAAAAACAATTGGTTTCCGTCCCCCTCCCCCCTAAGGGTTCCCCGGAAAATTTTAGGGGGCCAGAAAGTAGCTCCCTTTGACCTGAGAACATCCCCCAAGTTTCAAATCTTTGCCTCCATTAGGTAAAAATTTAGAGGGGATCGAATTATGGATCGCCCTTTGTATCGCACGAATTTCGCCATATATATTGTGAAGTCGATTTCTTAAATATTGACACATTTCTTATATATTGCACGATTTTCGCCGTATATTTTGGAGTCGATTTCCTAAATATAGGCGCTGAATATCTTAAAATTATAATAACTAACTAACTAACTGTCACATTTCTTATATATTGCGACAGTTCCGTATATATATTTCAAAATTTCAAAATTTCATATATATCTTGAATATTTCATGTATTACATCATTTCTTATATATTGCCAACATTCGTATCTTTAGTTACAAACGGCCCTTCATAGTCGGCCGTTCCTGGTTCCATCGAGAAAGATGGTGGACGAGTGCTCTGGATCACCCGGTAGAAATCCAGGAGTGAATAGTCAGCAGCTTCTACATGCATCAAGGCGAACAATAAAACGAGGGGAACTTTAACGTGCGATTGCACTTTTAACTTGGCGCTTTTCCCCCCCTCATTTTCTGTTCAAGATTATTTTGAAGACGCTATCTTTCCGGGCCCGGGAACAAATGGCTATAGTGGCAAAATTTGCCCACGTGACAATTTACACGGCAAGTTACACTTAAATCGAACGAGAGATTCCGCTTGGATGCATTACAAATGGTATATGGTAGCTACACAAATTGGTGGCCCTGAAAAGGGCCGTTTTAAAGTGAAGAGACGACTGGAGGGAGACAGCTTATGCCTTCTTCTCGGTCTTCTTGGGCAGAAGCACAGCCTGGATGTTGGGCAAAACACCTCCTTGGGCGATGGTGACGCCAGAGAGGAGCTTGTTCAATTCCTCGTCATTACGGATGGCCAACTGCAAGTGACGGGGGATGATCCTGGTCTTCTTGTTGTCACGGGCGGCGTTACCGGCCAACTCGAGAACTTCAGCGGCCAAGTATTCCATAACGGCAGCCAGGTAGACTGGCGCTCCGGCACCAACACGCTCAGCGTAGTTACCCTTGCGGAGCAGACGGTGGATACGTCCGACGGGGAATTGGAGTCCAGCGCGGGATGAACGGGTCTTGGACTTGCCCTTAGTCTTGCCTCCTTTACCTCTTCCAGACATGTTGAATGTTGCGTTTAAATCTGCTGCGTGGCGCGAATACTAAACGAATGGCTCAATAGGGGGAAGCTTGGCTATTTATACCTGAGCGGCTGCGTTTCGGCAGCGAATGGGAGGGGCCTGGTGGTAACTCCACTCTCTCGGAAGGTCGCCCGGGTTGGCGCGTAACACTGGGGCCATTGTTCCACGTTTCAACGGGCACAGCTGCTCGCTTCTCCATAACTTTTTACATTTTATCGGGCAGAGGCCTTGCGCTCATCGTGGAATAAAATACGAGATGATGAAGATTCCACGATGAATGAATTGGAGCCGACGAGTTTGCGGTGCTCGTTCCTTCCGAGTTCACTTCTCAGTTCACTTCTTCGGAATGCCTTAAACTCATGAGATTAATCCATGGATGAAATATCCAGTAAGTGAAGTCCGTACCATTAGCCCTATGGAGTTGCAGCTGATTTCCGATTCGACGTAACAGCGCAATGAAGTCGAAATACTGGTACAGTGGACTCTCGATAATTCGAATTTGAAGGGAATCGGCTTTTTCTTCGAATTAGCGAGGTTTCGAAATAAAGAGAGTTCGAATTAAAGAGATTCCATGTGGAAAAATTTCGAATTAGAGAGGTTCGAATTATAGAGGGAAGGCGCCATCTGAATTCGAATTATAGAGGGGCAAATGGACGGATTTACGCCAAAAGGTCTTTAGGTCAAAGGCCAAGCTCTTTCAGACACCCAGGTACATGAACAGTTGACTTCGAATTGTAGAGGGAATGTACCTTCTTAATTCGAATTACAGAGGGAGGACCATATTTACTTTCCACACTTCGTCGAATTACAGAGAGAATTTTTGTCGCAATTTCGAATTATAGAGGGCCGCGCCAGCTTAAAAATTTCGAAATACCGAGGGGAGAAAAATACATTGATTTTCTTCGAATTATCGGGAGATTTTCAAGGGAAACAGACTTTCCTTCGAATTAATGAGGTTTTCGAATTATCGAGAGTCCACTGTATGCGAATTACGAACACCAAGAATAATTTCAATAATCGTTTGTCACTGAAAAAAACCATGTTAACAACACAACAACACCGGAAGTAACATCAGAGGTCGGGACGCTGATTGTGCTTCCACAATATATTATATCTGTAGTTAGGTTGCATAATACGATAGCAAAATGATCGACGTCAACGTACATACACGTTGGTAAATGATACCAAAGCGGTAATGGAAACTGCTTTCACAACTAAAACTGAGATACTAACCAAAAACACAAGAAATTTGAGTACTTGAAATTGCATAAGTATCATACTGCTCGCAGGTTTACATATTTTCAAATCCAGCGCCATGACGGAAGGCTCCCATTGGGCGGCTCATCGACCACTCATCGACTGGGGCGCAAAATTGGCGGGAATCTCTACTATAAATACTCCGAACCTCCACCGTTCAACATCATATCACTTTTAGAGTTCTAGCAAGTCCTCGATCCGTGAAAGATGGCACGTACGAAGCAAACCGCCCGTAAATCCACCGGAGGAAAGGCCCCTCGCAAGCAGCTGGCCACCAAAGCCGCCCGCAAGAGCGCACCCGCCACCGGAGGAGTCAAGAAACCTCACCGTTACAGGCCCGGTACCGTCGCTCTCCGTGAGATCCGTCGTTACCAGAAGAGCACTGAGCTTCTGATCCGCAAGCTGCCTTTCCAGCGTCTTGTCCGTGAAATCGCTCAGGATTTCAAGACTGATCTCCGTTTCCAGAGCTCCGCTGTCCTCGCCCTGCAGGAGGCTAGCGAAGCCTACCTCGTAGGTCTCTTCGAAGACACCAACTTGTGCGCCATCCACGCCAAGCGTGTCACCATCATGCCCAAGGACATCCAGCTGGCTCGCCGCATCCGTGGAGAACGTGCTTAAGCGCATTCATAGATCCTGCACTCTTTTAAAACGGCCCTTTTCAGGGCCACCAAATCTCTGAGCATATCCGGTGCGGCACATCATCTGACCAAGTCGTGGCAGAGGGAAATGGATTAATGGAAAAATCCATAAACTTTACAAAGTACCAACTGCGACTCAAGGTACCACGGAGGCAGCCGGACCTTCTCCATGGAATAATAGCTATGCCTTCTCTCGGCTTAATAATTACACGGGGCCTCGTGGCGGAACGAAATTTTAAACTCACGTTTTGAGGTTTGGGCGTTGGATTTTCTACTTGATGATGTTTCACAGAATATTTTCAAGAGTAGTATGAGAGAAATTATACATGGTTGTTACTGTAGTGATTACTGATGTGATACTGCGTTAATTAGTGATAAAAAGAAGTATCAAAATTACTTTTTTTTTTTACCCATACCAAGATGTACAGTTGATTATGAGGATGAGCCCCGCCAAGTTCAAAAACACTCTCAGATATTGGTTAAGCTCCTTCTCAAAGTGCTTGCTGAACTTTAGGCACTCTAATTATGTCAAATTGCACAGAAAAGTCTTGCGAGAAGCGAAAAGGAAGTATACTGAAAAAATCATAGAAAATAGTGATAACCCTCAATAAGACAACGTGGAGATTAGTCAACTCTATATGATACGATAGGTAAATCCAATGACAATAAAATCAACGAGATACTAATAGATGGACTACCCGTAACAGACAACGAAATCTTAGCCCAGAAATTCAATGAATACTTTACCTCCGAAGTCCCCAAATTACTTGAGGAAACGTTCGAAAACAATGAGCCTCGGATAAATCAACCAAAACTATCTGAAAAACAAATACAGCGCCCTTCCAGTATTAATAAAGTGTCCTTTTCAAGTATTGAAACAATAATTAAAGAATTAAAAACTAGTACCTAGATCAACAACCCATTCCAAAACTCTGGCATTTTATCAAACAAGTGAATGGTGAAATCAGGAAACCGCTCACAAAGATTTTTTATTTACTTGTAAATTCATCCACTTATCGGAATGAACTTAAAAAGTCGACAGTCGTCTCCTTAGGCACATAAAAAAGATCCAAAATACCTAACGGCAAATGACAGACCCATATTGCTCTCAATAAATCCAATTAATAAAATCTTTGAGAAAGTAACAGCTCCTAAGATTCTTTATCAAGAATCAGTTATTTCACAGTAACCGGCATGGATTTATCCCAGGCAAGAGCACCCATACTGCAATCCAAGAAAAACTGAGAATATTACGTCATCAGAGCTATAAAAATAAATTGATTGCGGTCACATTGTACTGCGATCTCAGTGCTGCGTTTGACATAGTAAATCATGAATTAATATTATTATATAAACTAAAACACCATGGATTCAACGAATCAACCCTCAAACTAATGTTTTCCTACTTACAACATAGACTTCAGGCCCTTCTTCCAAACAGTGAATGGATAAAATCCCTCTATAAGGCCATCGAAGTCGGAGCACCCCAAGGCTCACTCCTAATTCCTCTCCTACGCATTCCTCATCTACAGAAATGATATCATCGATGCACTACCCAAAGAACTCGGCATCACAATACTATTTGCAGGCGATGTTTCAATAATAGTCTCGCAGGGTCAGATATCAATGAAATTTTCTTTAAACTCAGGTGATATAATTTTTCAAAAGCTTACCGATTGGTTCTTTAACAGTTTCATGATTTCCAATTTTAATAAAACATGTCCTATGATATTCAACGGCCCAAAATCTAGATTTAATCAAAGTACAATTATGACTCATAATATTAGCCTGAACATAGTTGACTCCCAAAAATTCCTAGGAATTTTCTTCGATGAAGACTTAAGTAAAATTCAACACACAACTATCAGCAATTTCGGAAAATCCCCACTCAATTATTCTCAAATTGAGAATTCTCAGAGACTCTCTCTCTCTTTACTAAATCTTTACTAAATCTCTACCGTTCCCTATTTCTTTCCTTAGTCAGTTATTCAATCCTATATTTCATCAGTAAAACTTATATTGAAACAATTTTCATAATTGAAAAAAAAAAAAAAAAAAAAAAAAAAAAGTACTCGAGACAATACTCAATCTTCCGAAAGATGCCTCTTGTAAAAAGTTATTTGTCAATAGGAAACTTCATACAATCCCTTCATTATATATCTTTCATACCTGTTTATATGAATTTACCTACCTACAGTTTTAATCTTAAGCCATTACCGGGAACAACTTTTAAATTTAAAATGGGAACTCTCTTTGCCTGATACTGCGTAGAAGTCATACCGAAAATACATGATATCCTTCCAAAAAAACAAAAATATGATTTTCGTACAAAATTTCGGCCCAATCCAAAAAAAGTCACTAATTACCAAAACCAAAAAAAAAAAAAAAAAAAAAAAAAAAAAAAAAAAAAAAATCAGGCACCCAAAAAATATGATGGTAGTACCGTTTGGATTCATCATTTAAAAGGAAATGATATAAATAAAAATGGTCTCATTTCCTCTTTCATGATATACTATACACCCCAACGTTTTTCACCAAAAAATCGTCATAAAATTGAGAAAAAATTCGGAGAAAGAAAAGGAATGGCCGGCACGTACAAAAAATGGTGGAAAAATATGGAACGGCTTCCGTAACCCTAAAAAAAAAAAAAAAAAAAAAAAATTTCCAAAAAAATAAAGTACACCTATTTCTTTTCTAGAGAAAAAAAAAAAAAAAAAAAAAAAAAAAAAAAAAAAAAAAAAAAAAAAAAAAATAAAAAATAAAAAAAATAAAAAAATAAAAAAAAAATAAAAAAATAAAAAAAATAAAAAAAATAAAAAAAATAAAAAAATAAAAAAAAATAAAAAAAATAAAAAAATAAAAAAAATAAAAAAATAAAAAAAAATAAAAAATAAAAAAAAATAAAAAAATAAAAAAAAATACAAAAATAAAAAATATAAAAAAAATACAAAAATTAAAAAAAAAATAACAAAAAATAAAAAAAATAAAAAAAATAAAAAAAATAAAAAAAAAAAGAAATAAGAAAATAATAAAAAAATTAAATAAAAAAAATAAAAAAATAAAATAAAATAAAATAAAAAATATCTTAGGACTAGGTCGAATAACGGCTGGTGTTGCTGGGGGACTCCAGCGGCCGATACGTGTTGCCGATACCCGTTGATTCGGACTGATGAGTGTTGAAAACCGATGCGCGGCAACCCGGGCATATTCAAATATTTCCCGCGCAATTCCAACTGAACCTGCTCAAAAAAATAAATAAGAAAAAATAAAAAAAATAAAAAAAAAAATAAAAAAAAATACATAAAAAAATTAAATAAAAAAAAATAAACAAATAAAATAAAATAAAACATATCTTAGGACTAGGTCGAATAACGGCTGGTGTTGCTAGGGGACTCCAGCGCCCGATACCGCCCGCACCGAAGAAATCTTGAGTTGCAGGAAACCCAGGAAACCCGGACCCTACTTCCTTTATTCTTCGAGTGTGCAACAGATATAAGAAAATTAATAGAAACGAGCATGGTGATACGTCCCAATAATACTGCCGGAGTGCGATTATTAATCCACGTCGGGTCGATACTAGACCAGTATAAACAGAGACGTATACAAATATATTATTGCTACAGTGGACTCTCGATAATTCGAACCTCGATAATTCGAAAACCTCGTTAATTCGAAGGAAAGTCTGTTTCCCTTGATAATTTCTCGATAATTCGAAAAAAAATCAATGTATTTTTCTCCCCTCGTTATTTCGAAATTTTTAAGCTGGCGCGACCCTCTTTAAGTCGAAATTGAAAATTCTCTCTGCAATTCGAAGTGTGGGAAGTAAATATGGGCCTCCCTCTATAATTCGAAATAAGACGATACATTCCCTCTACAATTCGAAGTAAACTGTTGTCTAAAAGAGCTTGGCCTTTGACCTAAAGACCTTTTGGCGTAAATCCGTCCATTTGCCCCTCTATAATTCGAATTCAGATGGCGCCTTCCCTCTATAATTCGAACCTCTCTAATTCGAAATTTTTCCACATGGAATCTCTTTAATTCGAACTCTCTTTATTTCGAAACCTCGCTAATTCGAAGAAAAATCCGATTCCCTTCACTTCAATTTCGAATTATCGAGAGTCCACTATATATTCATTCAGGGTTTAAATCACTAAAACTGATCATTTCACGTGAAACTTCATCAAATTCTTGCTGTTTCCCTCAGGCTACGGGCTACGCGCGTAGCTGCGCTTGCGCACCGCGCTCAGTCCCTCTGGCTCGAGAACCTAACCGTTCGACGTTCAGTTGTCGACTGGTAATGCGAAGAGGGTAAGAGCCGCACAGCACTCCTCTGATTGGCCCATCTACCCTCGTACACGTCACAATAGTTCCAACGAGGTCCCGCGCGCGGCATCGTTTTTGAAAGCGTAGCAAGGCCCCTCCACTCCTTTTGAATTTACCGCGACCCCGCGGCTACATTGTTACCGTTCATTGGTTCATTTTCGCGGGAAGTGGAAAGCGGTTCGGCCAATCGCAACGCTTCACTTCGGTCGAGCGACTGTATAAAAACGGTACGCACACACCTTCGGCTATCATTCTTTCTCGTGAGATCGAAGTAGCGCAATCATGACTGGTCGTGGTAAAGGAGGTAAAGGACTCGGAAAAGGAGGAGCCAAGCGTCACCGTAAGGTGCTCCGCGATAACATCCAGGGAATAACCAAGCCCGCCATCCGTCGTCTGGCCCGCCGAGGTGGAGTCAAGCGTATCTCTGGACTCATCTACGAAGAAACCCGCGGAGTTCTGAAGGTCTTCCTCGAGAACGTTATCCGTGATGCCGTCACCTACACCGAGCACGCCAAGAGGAAGACTGTCACCGCTATGGATGTCGTCTACGCCTTGAAGCGTCAAGGACGTACCCTCTACGGTTTCGGAGGTTAAGCAGCTTGCCACAATCACCGCACAACCATCTCTTTAAAACGGCCCTTTTCAGGGCCACCAAATGTACGAGCACCACACCAGGTCATTCCAGGCACGCGTTGTGTACGGCCATGAAATTCCGTCTTATACCTATACCGGAATCCCACGCTGAAAATGGCTGTCGACAATCACCGCTCGACGGCTGTAATTTCGCTTATTCGAGTTGTTTTCGTCCAGATTTGTATCAAATCTATTCGAATAGTTCCGAACAAATCTCACAATATCCGATGGCCACTAAGCCTCGTTTTTTTGCCCGATGTTATAAACAAACAATCTAGGAACAAACGAATAAACAAACTAGGACGCTTCGGGCCAATTACATGCCCATTCTCAACTGGAACATAAGCTAAAAAATTTCAAATTAAAACAAGAAAATGAGCAAGCAACTGCTCAAAGTAGGAATTAGTGCAAACTCGCATGCATGCTGTTGCATGCTCATCTTCTTGTTTGCACTAATTGGCCCGAAACGTCCTGGTTTGTTTATTCGATCTCCTTAGCCTTGTAAACCCATCTGGTTTGTATTAAATGTGTTTTTATTGTTGTTTGCATTCGGGCTATATTGTGTTTCATCCCTCTTTTTCATGTCCCATGTTAGTCAGTCTGTCAGTCAGCCAGCCAGTCAAGTCAAGTCAAGTCAGTCGAGCAGAGTATAGAGGGTGCGGAGGACCTGAAACACAAGTTTGACGTAAGAGCAAGAAGTTGCCTACGTTGGCGCGAGAGTGCGCGGCGAACGGATTTCCGCGCAGATTGGACGAGCGAGAGTTGCGGAGGGATGATGCATGAGAAATCGCCTATGTGGAGGTGCTCCGGCAGCAACAAACGCGCCGCCAGTTACGGGAAAACAATAGAGTAGTAGATTAGTTGCGTACGTTGCAACAAGCTGAGCGCCTGTTTTAGCACCGAGTCGGGCCTCTAACCTTCTATACGCTCTGTAGTTAAGTCAGTCCAGTCAGTCAGTCAGTCAGTCAGTCAGTCAGTCAGTAAATTTAATGGGACGATCAGCAGTTATGGCTATTTTATGAAAGTCGAGTCCAGCCTGCCAAGTTCAGGTCAGTTAGTGAAGTCAGTTCAGTCAGTCAAGTCAGTCAGTTTAATGAGACGGTCAGCAGCAAAGAGATCAGATTTCTTTAGTTCATGCTTTTTTTTCGAAGCTAAATTGCTGATAGTGAAATTGAGCGCCATTAAGAGGTTTCACCCCGTTTGTGAGGGACCGTCGCATTCATCCGTTCGTTCGTTCGTTCGTTCGTTCGTTCGTTCGTTCGTTCGTTCGTTCGTTCGTTTGTTCGTTCGTTCGAAAAATGTAAATTTTAATTACAACGTCTAAAGCCTGCCGGCAAACAGTGCCATTTGAGAGGCATAAGAAGCTTTCACTGAAAAAACTACAGATATCTAACAAGAAAGCACAACTAGAAGCAAATCATGCCTCATATGAGTATGTAATGACATACTTAAGAAGTAACAGTGAAACTCCCTACATAAACTAGGGGAAACCGGGACTATGTTGATCACATTTTTTGCAAACTTGTGTCCGAAGAAACAGAAGGATTGAATGCTCTAATCCTTGAGCATACAGTGTAGAATTAAAATCAACCAAAAATATTGTACAAAATAGTTTAATTTTGTGAATTTCATGCGTTTTTTAAGAAAAAATCCATTTTGGTCAACATAGTTGACTTAGTCCTATGTTGATCAACCCCGGGGTTAAGTGAGCCACCTGTAAGGAGGCTATGTGAACCTTCTTCAGTTGATTGCAATTGCACTTAAAAGAGCTTAAAACTCAATACCTTTGGAGCTGAAAATTTTAAAATAATTTTTTTTTTTTTTTTTTTTTTTTTTTTTTTTAAAGAACAGTATCAAATCTAATAAGTGAGTGGGTACGAAAGGATACTTAAAAAAGAAGAAGAAGATCTACTGCTCCACTAAATAAGACCATTTTAAACTTATAGAAAATGATTTTGAATCCATACGCGAAAAAAAATGTAAAAAGTATGTTTTCTTAGTAGGTCAACATAGCCCCAGAAAAATGGTCCACATAGCCCCGATTGAGGTTACCTCGAATCGAAGTCATCCAACTAAGAAACAAGGGGTCAAAAACCATAAATCCATACACTAAAATGAAAGGAAAGGGGGTCTCCTTCAAATAGGAACAAAGAAAAATGAAATATAAAAGAAATACTCTGCACCACAGCAAAAAAAATTCAAAATTAAAAAAATCGCATTTTCGGGCGATTTTCGAAGATAAAGAAGAATGTTATAGCACAGAGCATAACTGAGGGGGACACCATCGATGTTGATGTTTTAAACTGTTAGTCTACATCGCTGCCAACCTTCTTTCTCATCAAACATCAAATTTACCTTTTTCCCTACAAAATTCCCACGATGGTTATCATAGCCCCGTGGCCAACATAGCTAGCCCCGGTCTCCCCTATTATGTAGCAATATTAATCCTTTCATCCGTCGTTCTAAAACTTTCCTTTTTATTTATTTCATTAAATCTTCGTATCTCTCTACTTACTAATGTATATATTTGTGATGTTCTTTCGAGTTCTTTCTTCTTCTAACGAAACGTTTCGTGATGGTAATGTACACGATGGAATTGGTAAGTAGCTGGATGAGCGATGTATGCGCTATGCTCAGTTCCATTGCGGGGCGTTTGACATTGACTCTCCGTGGAGGTAGATGACCTCCATTAATTTGAGAAGTTCAAATTCCAGGCATTTCGGCTCCTCAAGGGTCGCTAATTATTCTGTTT
This sequence comes from Bemisia tabaci, assembly GCF_918797505.1. Lineage (NCBI taxonomy): Eukaryota > Metazoa > Arthropoda > Insecta > Hemiptera > Aleyrodidae > Bemisia > Bemisia tabaci. The sequence goes on along the minus strand of NC_092797.1, from coordinate 18,019,091 downwards.
TTAATTATCAAAATAAATGCAACGAGCAATGCCTCACTTTGCAGGACGAATGCAGCCTTACAGCAAGACAATAGGACTGGCATGGAGTACCTATTCTTGACGGCGCGTTTGAACGATTCTAATGTCGAATAATCGGGGATTTTCACCATTTTTTAGGAGTCTCTTATCAAAGAAGATACTGCATAACAAATACCCTTAGTGAAGACCATCTACTACCCCCAAAAACATCAATTTTGGGGAGGAAAACGGGTGCCTAGTCTCTTCACACAGGTTAGAGAACTCGATTCAGAGTGCGGACACACCAACTTCGAGGTCCGAAAAATCGGCGCTCTTCCACCGATTTTGATGAGGTCGGACTTTTTTTGAAAGCCAAATACGTCCAGAATTGAATTTGCACTAACCGTAACGCGGTGAATTCTCAAAAAACTTACAGAATCGTCAATTTATTCGAGAAACCCCAAGCGCATAACAAGGGATGACCAGAAAACCCAGTCCAGATTAATTATATTACCTCGCGACGGGACAGAAAAATTCGTTGAATCGGAAGACCAAACTATGTAGTTCATAGTTCAGAGGGGATCTCTCTTAATTATTGGTTAAAAATACAGCAATTTAGAGAAAAGAAAAGTGTCACGAACACGGAACGAAACAAATTAAAATGAACAGTGCAAATACTGCCGCTTTGTTCCTTTTGGCTCTTGCGCGAGGGATAAGAATATACTCCCCACCTCGCCACTCGTATCTTTCGTTTCTCTCAATTCGAACGCTACTCTCGCACCGCTCTCAACCATGTCTGACGCTCCAGTCGCTGCCGCTCCGGCAACCCCCAAGACTCCTAAGAAGAAGGCTGCAGCCAAGCCCAAGAAGCCCGCTGCTCACCCTCCCACCGCCACCATGGTCAACGAGGCCATCAAATCCCTGAAGGACAAGAAGGGATCCTCCCTCCAGGCCATCAAGAAATACATCGCCGCCACCTACAAGGTGGATGCCGACAAACTTGCACCTTTCATCCGCAAGTACGTCATCTCCGCCACCGGTTCTGGCAAGCTCATCCTCACCAAGGGTAAAGGCGCCGCCGGATCCTTCAAGCTCCCAGCCAAGGAAGAGAAGAAGAAGGTAGCCAAGAAACCCGCCAAGCCAAAGGCGGCAAAAGCCAAGAAACCAAAGGCAGCCAAGCCCAAAAAAGTCAAATCTCCGAAGAAGCCCAAGGCAGCCAAATCACCGAAGGCCAAGAAGGTCGCCAAGCCACCCACCAAGAAGCCGAAGGCACCGAAACCCAAGAAAGCTGCAGTCAAGAAAAGCCCAAAGAAAGCCGCACCCAAGAAGAAGTAAACATAACTCCACCACCCTTCTTCACAACGGCCCTTTTCAGGGCCACCAAACCGGAGCACATACTCTCTCTCACTTTCATCTACGCTTAGAGCCTTCTATCATAGTGTACCATAGTTGTAGCATACTGCACTATTTTTGAAACTTCATCGGCACAATGAACACTAATTTTTTGTTTAAATTGAACTTTTTTCGAAAACTTTCTTGAAAACCGATTTTATAGTTAGATGACTTACTTCCTTATTCAGTCACGTGAAGATGGGTGGCCTGCCCACCCGAAATGACCATTGTGCGTAAAGAATAATAAGAAAGTAAGTCATCTAACTATATAATCGGTTTTCAAAAAAAGTTCAATTTGAATAAAAAACTAGCCTTACATCATAACCACCACTATTACAGAAAATTCCGACTTTTATAATACACGCATCACGCTTAACTGAGTCTAATATCCGTGTTTGCACACGTTCAACTGAGAATCACCGATCCGGGGTCCAGGGATATTTTTAGTGTATTTTCCGAAGAAAATACACTATTGCATTCTCCCATGATGTCGGACCCAGACCTGAGACATTGTGAAGAGCACCGATCACGGGTCGTAGATCACGAAAATATACAGGGTGATCCAAAAGTCCCTTCCACCCCCTCTAACTTTTTACCTAATTGAGGTAAAGATTTGAAACTTGGGGGATATTCCTAGGTCAAAGGGAGCTACTTTTTGGCCCCCTAAAATTTTCAGGGGGGCCCCCTTGGGGGGGGGGGGGGGGGCAACGGCCCCCAACTTTGAATTTTCAAATGGGAAGACCCCCTTTGTGATAGCTCGTTCGAAAGAGCATAAAAAAAGAAAACTTTTCGCGCAAACCCGAAGTCAATATCTCAAACCGTTTCAAAATGGCGGCCGGTCAAAGTTCAAAATGGCCGAAAATTCACACCGGTTATTTGTCGATGGATTTGCGCGAAAATCGGTATGTAGGGGTATTTTGGCACGAGAAAAACGAATTTGACGTTAGATTTTCAAAAAAACCGAAATTTCCAAAATGGCCGCGGGTTAAAGTTCAAAATGACAAAAAATTGATTTTTTTAGAAATGTAAGTTCAAATTTGTTTATCTTATGCCAAAATACTCTCAAATTCCAAGTTTTAGGCAAATCCATCAGCAAAAAACTGAGGTGACAATTTTCGGCCATTTTAAATTTCAACCGGTGGCCATTTTGGAAGTTTTGGTTTTTTTGAAAATCTAACGTCAAATTCGTTTTTCTCGTGTCAAAATACCCCTACATACCGATTTTCGCGCAAATCCATCGACAAATAACCGGTGTGAATTTTCGGCCATTTTGAACTTTAACCGGCCGCCATTTTGAAACGGTTTGAGATATTGACTTCGGGTTTGCGCGAAAAGTTTTCTTTTTTTATGCTCTTTCGAACGAGCTATCACAAAGGGGGTCTTCCCATTTGAAAATTAAAAGTTGGCCCCCTGAAAATTTTAGGGGGGCCAAAAAGTAGCTCCCTTTGACCCAGGAATATCTCCCAAGTTTCAAATCTTTACCTCAATTAGGTAAAAAGTTAGAGGGGGTGGAAAGGGACTTTTGGATCACCCTGTATGCCATTCAAATTCATGTATATATATATATATATATGTATGTATATATGTATGTAAATAGCCTAGAAGCTGATCGTCGTTAACTAAAACTAACTAACTAACTATATGTATGTATGTATGTATGTATTTCCGCCTTTTGAAGATTTTTCGATTTTTGAGTGGTTATATCTTCCCTACGTTGAAAGATATTTTGACCATTTTTTTTGCATTTAGTAGAGACTCATTAGAACTACTATTCTGCGAAAAAAAATTGAAATTTGAGGCAATAGATCTTGAGGGGTGGGGCTAGAAAGTGGGGGGAGGTCAAATCTTGTCCACTCGATAACTCGAGCGAAAATGAATATTTTGAGCTGAAATTTTTATGGGTGGTAGTTCTTCTATAGGACTGGTTTGGTATTGAATTTGAGCCAAATCGGCCGAGCCGTTTAAAAATGGCGAGCTTTGAAAGTTTTAGGCGAGGGGTGCGCGGCATGAGGGGAGCCGGCCGGAGCAGGGCCGCACAGTGGGTCGGGGGAGAAAGTTTTTGGACAAGCGGATCGTCGCACAGTGGGTCAGAGGGAAGAAGTTTTTGGACAAAATTTTCGTCGCACAGTGGGTCAGGGGGAGGAAGTTTTTGGACAAAATTTTCGTCGCACTGCGGGTCAAGCTTTTCGTCGCTCAGTGGTTCAGGGGAAGGAAGATTTTGGACAAACTGCCCGTCGCACAGTGGGTCAGGTGAAGAAAGTTTTCGGACGAACTGTTCGTCGCACAGCGGCCCAAGGAAAGGAAATATCTGGAAAAACTATCCATTACACAATGACTTACAGACGTACGATTTTATGACTACAAAAGTCCCACTTCGGGAAATACACTTCCTTCCCGCGGTGGATGCGCGGGACACTTAAAAAGAGGAAAAACTAGATGTGCAGACGACCCTGAAAAGACGCGCGCGAAGCGAAGCGGAGCGCCGGTTTTTTTTTCTTCTTTTTTTTTTCTTTCTTTTAATTATGATAAATGTTACCCTCTATCTTAGCTCCAACTCTATAGAGAATACTATTTCATCCGATTGTTGTAGGCCTTATCGGCCACACTATTTCCCTCGAAAGCCGTAACATGCAACGATTCTATCACTCGATAGCTCAAAATTCTTTAAAAAAAAGGCAATAGTGTATTACTCCCGCATGACTCCTGATCGATATATCGAGTCGACTGTGGCCAAGCATCTAAAGAGCGGTTGCGGCCAGAAATCGATAGAGTCCGTCAGAAATCACCGAATTCCACGAAAATAGAGCAAACATTAGCCGATATAGCATTTTAGGCCGCGGCCGCCATCTCGGATTTGGAAATATTGAAAATCCGACCAAAAATTCGAGTTACCAAATGAGAACTACAACCGGATACCGAGTCTCACGAAAATCGCGGAAACAGGTTTCGATTTAGCATTTTCGGCCAGGGCCGCCATATTAGATTTTGAAATTTGGAAAATCTGACCAAAAATTCGAGTTTCCGGATGAGGAGTACAACCGGATATAGAGTCTCACAAAAATCGACGAAAGAGGTTTCGATGTACCATTTTAGGCCACGGCCGCCATATTGGATTTTGAATTTTTGAAAATCTGACCGAAAATGCGAGTTTCCCGATGAGAACTACAGCCGGATACCGAGTCTCACCAAAATCTAGGAAACAGGTGCCGATTTAGCATTTTCGGCCACGGCCGCCATATTGGATTTTGAAATTTTGACAATCCGACCAAAAATTCGAGTTTCCCGATGAGAACTACAACCGGATACCGAGTCTCACGAAAATCGACGAAACAGGTTTCAATTTAGCATTTTAGGCCACGGCCGCCATCTTGGATTTTGAAATTTTGAAAATCTGACCAAACATTCGAGTTTCCCGATGACAACTACAACCGGATACCGAGTCTCACGAAAATCGAGGAGACAGGTGCTGATTTAGCATTGTAGGCCGCGGCCGCCATCTTGGACTTTGAAATTTTGAAAATCTGACCAAAAATGCGAGTTTCCCGATGAGAACTACAGCCGGATACCGAGTCTCACGAAAATCTAGGAAACAGGTGCCGATTTAGCATTTTAGGCCACGGCCGCCATCATGGATTTTGAAATTTTGACAATCCGACCAAAAATTCCAGTTTCCCGATGAGAACTACAACCGGAGACCGAGTCTCATGAAAATCGACGAAACAGGTTCCGATGTAGCATTTTAGGCCACGGCCGCCATCATGGATTTTCAAATTTTGACAATCCGACCAAAAATTCGAGTTTCCCGATGAGAACTACAACCGGATACCGAGTCTCACGAAAATCGACGAAACAGGTTTCGATTTAGCATTTTAGGCCACGGCCGCCATATTGGCTTTTGAAATTTTGAAAATCTGACCGAAAATTCGAGTTTCCCGATGAGAATTACAACCGGGTACCGAGCCTCACGAAAATCTAGGAAACACTCGCACCTTAGCATTTTAGGCCACGGCCGTCATATTGGATCTTGAAATTTTGAAAATCGGACCAAAAATTCGAGTTTCCCGATGAGAACTACAACCGGATATCGAGTCTCACGAAAATCGACGAAACAGATTTCGATGTACCATTTTTAGGCCACGGCCGCCATCTTGGATTTTGACATTTCGAAAATCTGACGAAAATTCGAGTTTCCCGATTAGAACTACAACCGGATACCGAGCCTCACGAAAATCGAGGAAACAGGTGCTGATTTAGCATTTTAGGCCACGGCCAATCCGATTTTGACAATCCGACCAAAAATTCGAGTTTCAACGTAGCTTATCGTTTTCCTCATACCCAGATACCCCCGAACACCGAGTTTCAGGCGAATCTATCGGCAAAAAGTCGAGGTTGCCAATTGTTGACCGTTTTGAACTTTAATTGGGGGCCATTTTGAAAAATTAGGGTTTGTTTAAAAATCTAACATCGAATTCGTTCTTCTCGGGTCACAATACCCCTAGATACCGAATTTAAGGTGAATCCATTGGCAAGAAATCGAGTTTGTCAGATTTTCGGCCTTTTTGAGCCTTAACCGGTGGCCGTTTTGAAAAATTAGGGTTTTTTTAAAAATCTAACGTCAAATTCGTTTTTCTCGTTCCAAAATACCCCCTGTTACCGAGTTTCAAGCAAATCCATGTGCAAATAGCAGAGGTGCCAATTTTCGGCCATTTTGAACTTTGACCGGCCGCCATTTTGAAACGGTTTGAGATGATGACTTCGGGTTTGCGCGAAAAATGTTCTTTTTTTATGCTCTTTCGAACGAGGTATCACAAAGGTGGTCTTCCCATTTGAAAAAAAAAGTTAGGATCCGTAACCCCCCCCCCCCCACCCAAAAAAAAATTGGGGGGGGGGGGTCAAAAAGTAGCTCCCTTTGATCTAGGAACACCCTTCAAGTTTCAAATCTCCACCTCAATTAGGTCAAAAGTTAGGGGGGGGGAGGGGACTTTTCGAACACCCTGTATAAGAAAGTTTCCTCAGAAATTGTCTCTACTTAGCCCCTATGTGCTCTATTGACTGGACTAATTTACAGTAGATGATTTAGCGTTGAAGTTTGTATCGTAAACTCACTTGAAGAATGGCTAAGTTTCATAGCTGGACACAGACTTTCAAACGGTTGGCTCTGAGTTTGAAATCAGGCCTTTCCTTCGACAACAAAAGTCCCATAAGAAACCGACTATCATCGTCCGAATCTACTTGTCATTACAGGTGAGGAACGAATTTTACCGGCAGAGCAGCATAAGATCGCTCACCTTCCAGATTAGAGATCTTTGGAAGGAGAATGAGGTTGCTTATCCGGGACAGCGCGAACGCAGTCCCGACTCCCAAAAATTACGCGCCCGAGGTATCTACATTTGAGATACTCGCAGGGGTCAGCCCAACCGGAGTGCAATGGAATGGCCTCGCCCTGGGGGAACCGCCTTCTTGATCACGGTAACCCCCACGCCAGGTAAGTATGGTTTGGAGGTTTGCAACACTGGGTACCCATGCACAGGGAGGCTCTTACCTTCACTGAGACTAAGGCAAATTTATTCGGTTCGTTTTGATGCTGTAAATTGATCAAAATCAATTTCTTCAATTTGTTCACCGGTAAATCACCCCGCTCTACGAACAATACCCTAGGTTGTACATCTGAACAGTCAAAATTCCGTGGAGAAAAAACAGAAATCTATATAGAAATCAACCCAGGAGTACAGAGTCGTCGTGCACACGCAACAAAAATTCTTCCGCGATAACTACGCTAAACAGCCGCACGGAGCGCTGGGTGCACGGTCGGTAGATTGTGGTGTTCACTTCCAGAGGGACTTGCCGACCGGCGCGATCTTTAAATGCATAGAGTACGTGGAGTCGTAATGTAAATGGGAGATCTGGCGCCATGTTCTGCTCGACGAATTCCGAGCCCGGTGTGCGCCGAGTTCGGGTCGCTTTTTCGATACATTTTCGATCCAAAATGGCGGTGTGGAATACGTGGTAATTCCTATCTCCTCTGTTGTTGTTGTTGTTGTTGTTGTCATCGGATGGCCGGATACCCGTGTATCGCAAACAATCGATTCTGTATCGAAAAAGTGACCCGGCGTCACTCAGGAGTCTTGGAATTCGGGACATGGAAAATGCTTAAAAGTGCCGCCAGCTCTCCCACTTACATTACGACTCTATGTACTCTATGTTTAAATGCTGCGTGCATGATCCGCCGCCGCAGAAAATGTTATTCAACAAATATAATATGTTATTCGGCGGTACCGGGCTTCCTATAGATTGAACTATAATTGTTTGAAGAATATTAAAAGTGAGTTTTAAAGCCGCTAGGATTTAGAAGAGTTTTTCTGAAAAACCAACAAGAGCGAACTGCGTGCTCTTGCGTTTTTAGCTGAAGAAAAAGCTGAAAATTTCAAATGTGCTTTTTCCTCCTGTTTCAAAGGTATGACCCAAGCGTTCCCTAGTATTTTCATAGTTAACAAAGATTTAAACGAAATAGCTGTCCTGGAGTGATTTCCTGATGTCATTATTCTTTTGTGTAATTTTCGCGTAATCATGTTCGTGAAAACTTTAGTTTCCATTGCTTCCGCAACAGTTGAAAAAGAAAACGAATTTCTCACTAACTTTAAAAGTGCAATGTACTCCCGCTCAGAATCTGATTATTCAAAAAAAAAAAAAAAAAAAAAAAAAAAAAAAAAAAAAAAAGGCAACTTTCATGCAGTGTAGCAATGACGTTTAAATTCGTGTTAACAAGAAATATGTTTCATTGACAGAACAGTTCTTAAAAAACTGGGATAGGTAGGTCCCACCTGAGATGTCGAAAATGTAACCTAAGTCCGGTGTTGCTGTGTGGCGTAACCCGAGTTCAGCGTTGTCGTGTGCCCTAAGCTAACCTAACCTAACCCAACCTAACTACCACCCATAAAAATTTCAGCTCAAAATATTCATTTTCGCTCGAGTTATCGAGTGGACAAGATTTGACCTCCCCCCACTTTCTAGCCCCACCCCTCAAAATCTATTGCCTCAAATTTCAATTTTTTTTCGCAGAATAGTAGTTCTAATGAGTCTCTACTAAATGCAAAAAAAATGGTCAAAATATCTTTCAACGTAAGGAAGATATAACCACTCAAAAATCGAAAAATCTTCAAAAGGCGGAAATACATACATACATACATACATATAGTTAGTTAGTTAGTTTTAGTTAACGACGATCAGCTTCTAGGCTATTTACATACATAGATACATACATACAGGGTTATCCAAAAGTCACTGACCACCCCTGTAACTTTTTTCCAAATTGAGATAGAAGTTTGAAACTTTGGGAATGTTCCTCGGTCTAAGGTAGCAATTTTTTGGTCCCCCCAAAATTTTGGGGGGCGGCCCCCCTTAAGGGGGGCGGGGGCTAACTTTTTTTTTTCAAATGGCAACCCCCCCTTTGTGATACCTCATTCGAAAGATAATAAAAAAAGAAAATTTTTGGCGCAAACCGCAGGTCAAAATGTTCATTTTTGACAAAATGGCGGCCGGTCACAGTTCAAAATGGCGGAAATTTGGCATCTCCGTTGTTTATTGACGGATTGGTGTGAAACTCGGAATCCTAGGGTTTTTTGAGATGAGAAAAACGATTCTGGCATTGGTTTTCCAGAAAAGTCAGTCCTTTTCAAAATGGCGGCCGTCAAAATGGCGGCCTAGAGCGGGAAGTGCAGATATTTAGGCTGCATATCGTTGGATTTGCAGGAAACTTGGTTTCTTGGGGTCTTTCAGCACGAGAAGAACGAATCTTTCATTGGATATCTGAAATTTTGACAAATTTCAAATGGCGGCGGAAAAATGGCGGAAAATCAGTTTTACGGCTCTTTACCGATGGATTTGCATGAAATTCGATATCCTGGCGGTTTTTGCCGGGATTAAAAGGAATCTTTCATTAGATTCTTGAAATATCAAATAATTTCATGCTAATCCATCGGTAAAGAGCCGTAAAACTGATTTCCCGCTATTTTTCCGCCGCCATTTTGGAATTTGTCAAAATTTCAGATATTCAATGAAAGATTCGTTCTTCTCGTGCCAAAACACCCCCAGAAACCAAGTTCCCTGCAAATCCAACGATATGCAGCCTAAATATCCGCACTTCCTGCTCTAGGCCGCCATTTTGAAAAGGACTGACTTTTCTGGAAAACCAATGCCAGAATCGTTTTTCTCATCTCAAAAAACCCTAGGATTCCGAGTTTCACACCAATCCGTCAATAAACAACGGAGATGCCAAATTTCCGCCATTTTGAACTTTGACCGGCCGCCATTTTGTCAAAAATGAACATTTTGACCTGCGGTTTGCGCCAAAAATTTTCTTTTTTTATTATCTTTCGAATGAGGTATCACAAAGGGGGGGTTGCCATTTGAAAAAAAAAAGTTAGCCCCCGCCCCCCTTAAGGGGGGCCGCCCCCAAAAATTTTGGGGGGACCAAAAAGTTGCTACCTTAGACCGAGGAACATTCCCAAAGTTTCAAACTTCTATCTTAATTTGGAAAAAAGTTACAGGGGTGGTCAGTGACTTTTGGATAACCCTGTATATATATATATATACATGAATTTGAATGGCATACAGGGTGATCCAAAAGTCCCTTTCCACCCCCTCTAACTTTTTACCTAATTGAGGTAAAGATTTGAAACTTGGGAGATATTCCTGGGTCAAAGGGAGCTACTTTTTGGCCCCCCTAAAATTTTCAGGGGGCCAACTTTTAATTTTCAAATGGGAAGACCCCCTTTGTGATAGCTCGTTCGAAAGAGCATAAAAAAAGAAAACTTTTCGCGCAAACCCGAAGTCGATATCTCAAACCGTTTCAAAATGGCGGCCGGTTAAAGTTCAAAATGGCCGAAAATTCACACCGGTTATTTGTCGATGGATTTGCGCGAAAATCGGTATGTAGGGGTATTTTGACACGAGAAAAACGAATTTGACGTTAGATTTTCAAAAAAACCAAAACTTCCAAAATGGCCACCGGTTGAAATTTAAAATGGCCGAAAATTGTCACCTCAGTTTTTTGCTGATGGATTTGCCTAAAACTTGGAATTTGAGAGTATTTTGGCATAAGATAAACAAATTTGAACTTACATTTCTAAAAAAATCAATTTTTTGTCATTTTGAACTTTAACCCGCGGCCATTTTGGAAATTTCGGTTTTTTTGAAAATCTAACGTCAAATTCGTTTTTCTCGTGCCAAAATACCCCTACATACCGATTTTCGCGCAAATCCATCGACAAATAACCGGTGTGAATTTTCGGCCATTTTGAACTTTGACCGGCCGCCATTTTGAAACGGTTTGAGATATTGACTTCGGGTTTGCGAGGAAAGTTTTCTTTTACGATGCTTTTTCCGTTTTTTGGAGTTATATTGTTTGAGGTGATCATATATTTATACACTTGGCAAAGTTTTCGGGACCCGGGCCTATTTTATTTCCGCAATTAAAATTATTGCTGTTCCTGCAGGAATTAAAATTGTTTGAAGATCAGCTACCCACTATGCATGGAATACAAGTACTCTAACTTGTCTAATCCACTCGTTTTTTTTTTTTTTTATTCACGGGGTTTTTATTTTTGTTTACTGAGCGAGTTTTGATGATTGGGATTATTTTGGGTAATTCTCCTGTTGATGTTTGTTTTTACGTGACACTCATTTTGTTCTTGCTCATTTGCACTGTGTGATATCAATGGGAATTATTTCTGCTAATACAGAAGGATTTTCCAATGATTTCCTTCGGTTCTGGGAGTAACTCGAAATAATTACAGGTTAGTCTCTCAATTTTATGTTATACTTGTGGGAGTGAACCTAACGTGTTTTCCACGGTTAGAAAATCACAACTACTACTACCGTGATAATTGCTACGTTTTTTCAATAATTTGAACTGTGATACTACCCCTGCGAAATCGAGGTGTGCAAGATTTGTCTCTGCTAAAATTGTAATAAGTATGTCCTATAACAACTGCTGGAGATGAAATTAATATAAAACGCGTGTATTCTTGAATGTTATTTGTCCGTAGAAAAAGTTTTTCTTCTCTCATTATGATCACCGTAGGTAATATCTATTATTATTATTATTAAATTGATCTCATATGAAATCAATTGTGAGATTGTTCGAATTATAGCGGTGAACGCTTAATTCGAATTTGAGGATCACCTTGTTACATAAACATAATAGCTATAGTGTTTAATGCTACAAATCTTAGCATTATTAATACTGATAAAATTATAAAACTGAATGAATAAAAAAAAAAAAATGGGAAAACAAATATATCATTGCGGAACAAACTCGGGAGAAAACGCCAGTTTAATTAATGGCCTAAGTAGCTGTTGCCTTAGGTATGATATGAAACATTCCGCCCCACTCGACCGTTACCTGTGCTTTATTCAAATCAAATTCCGAATAAAAGGAGGTGTTGGTGCTTCTGGGACTTTTGGGGAACAAGGGGATCAACCAGTCTCCTCATTCTTATGTAGTGCTCGTAAGTTTGGTGGCCCTGAAAAGGGCCGTTTTAAAGTGTGGAGCCAGGTGAAGAGAAGATCTACTTCGAGCTGGTGTACTTGGTGACAGCCTTGGTTCCTTCAGAGACGGCGTGCTTAGCCAATTCTCCGGGGAGGAGAAGCCTGACGGCGGTCTGGATCTCCCGGGAGGTGATGGTAGACCTCTTGTTGTAGTGGGAGAGACGGCTGGCTTCGGCGGCGATACGTTCGAAGATGTCGTTGACGAAGGAGTTCATGATGGACATAGCCTTGGAGGAGACTCCGGTATCGGGGTGCACCTGTTTCAAGACTTTGTAGATGTAGATGGCGTAGGATTCCTTCCTCCTGCGCTTCTTCTTCTTGTCACCCTTGGTGATGTTCTTCTGGGCCTTGCCCGCTTTCTTCACTGCCTTTCCACTTGCTTTCGGAGCCATTGCGTCGATGAGTTCGAGCTGCAAACGAGTGACTGCTCAGCGCTCAGCTCGGGTTTATATATACAATGGGCCGCCTCGATGCGCCCAATCCCAGGCGGTTGAACCGGCTCGCGGTGGGGCGCCAGGTGCTCAACGGTTTCCCCTCTCTGCTCTTTTCTCCTCTCCAGTAACGGTCACGTTCATTTATTCCATTTTTCGAGCACCGCAGACCTCTCGGTCGCCAATCTCATTTGAAATGCCATTTTTCTCGGTTCTCAAGAGCTACTAAAGCTTCGGTTCAGAGTTCGGAGTTCCATCGTCAATAAGGTTCGGCATAACATAAGACGAAAATCCACAGTCGAGGCGACTGTCACTATCCTTTTACTCAGTCCCAATCGATGTTCTACACGGGTTCTACTCAATATGCAAAACTCTCAATATGGCTAAATGATACCCAGAGAGGGACGTAAAACTCTCAAAACGTCTGAATGAAATACGACTGAATGAAATGGCCTGCAACTCTCAGTGCGGCAAAATGAACTTCAGAGAGAGACGTTCAGCTCTCAATGCGGCACAATGAAATTCGGAGAAGGATGCGAAACTCTCAATTTGGCTAAATGATACCCGCAGTGGGACGAAATACTCTCAATACGGCTGAATGAAATACCTACGACTAAATGAAATCCAAAGAGCAGGGGCCTACAACTGGAAAAATGAATTTTATAGAGAGACGTTCAACTCTCAATGCGGCACAGTAAAACTCAGAGAGGGATGCAAAACTCTCAATATGGCTGAACGATACCTACCCAGAGAGGGACGTTAAACTCGCAAAAAAATTGGGGCAATCGATCCATTCGCAATGTCAATTCTACGTAACTTTTCGCGTAGAATCCAAACTTGAATCAGAATATACCCTTGCCATTTGAAATTTTCAACTTATGGCCCTCCAAAGCCCCACAATTTTGGGTCGACAGGGGTCACGTGGCACACCAACGAAAAGGTTTCGATCTTCTCTCTCAGAAGACTTTTAGATTTCAGAAATCGGATAATTTTAACGCCTGCAGAGCCCAATAAAGATTTGCCCGCCCATGGCTCCAAAAAGTGGGGGGGGGGGGGGCTCGGGGGAAGAAGGCATACAATAGAAAGTTCTTATTTTTGACTATGAAATTCGAATCCGAAGTCAAAACATACGCTTCCCATTTGAAATATGCGAGAAACGGGAGGTAACCGCCCTCCAGGGGGTTTAAAGGGACTGACAATATTTTCATTGAATTCTTCGAGGTTAATTTACCGCACTAAGTTTTGTTTTCGTCTCGAGGCTCAATTGTCGGCCTATGAAGGGCCGTTTGTAACTAAAGATACGAATGTTGGCAATATATAAGAAATGATATAATATATGAAATATTCAAGATATATATGAAATTTTGAAATATATATACGGAACTGTCGCAATATATGAGAAATGTGACAATATTTAGGAAATCGACTCCAAAATATATGGCGAAAATCGTGCAATATATAAGAAATGTGTCAATATATAAGAAATCGACTTCACAATATATATGGCGAAATTCGTGCGATATAAAGGGTAATCCATAAGCCCTTTCTATCGCATCTAAATTTTTACCTAATTGAGGCAAAGATTTGAATCCTGGGAGATGTTCTTAGGTACAAGGGAGCTACTTTCTGGCCCCCTAAAATTTTCCGGGGAACCCTTAGGGGGGAGGGGGGACGGAAACCAATTGTTTTTTCAATTGAGAAGACCCCCTTTGTTGTACCTTGTTCGAAAGAGCATCAAAAAAGGAAACTTTTCGGATAAACCAGAAGTCCATATCTCAAACCAATTCAAAATGGCGTTCGGTTAACATTCAAGATGGCCGAAAATTGACACCGGCTGTTTGTCAATGGATTTGCGCGAAAATCGGTATCTACGGGTATATTGATAGGAGAAAAACGAATTTGAAGTTAGATTTCAAAAAAAAAAAAAAAAAATCCGGCCATTTTGGAATTTTTTTTCTTTAGAAATCTAACTTCAAATTCGTTTTTCTCTTATCAATATACCCGTAGATACCGATTTTCGCGCAAATCCATTGACAAACAGCCGGTGTCAATTTTCGGCCATCTTGAATTTTAACCGAACGCCATTTTGAAACGGTTTGAGATATGGACTTCTGGTTTACCCGAAAAGTTTCCTTTTTTGATGCTCTTTCGAACAAGGTACAACAAAGGGGGTCTTCTCAATTGAAAAAACAATTGGTTTCCGTCCCCCCTCCCCCCTAAGGGTTCCCCGGAAAATTTTAGGGGGCCAGAAAGTAGCTCCCTTTGACCTGAGAACATCCCCCAAGTTTCAAATCTTTGCCTCCATTAGGTAAAAATTTAGAGGGGATCGAATTATGGATCGCCCTTTGTATCGCACGAATTTCGCCATATATATTGTGAAGTCGATTTCTTAAATATTGACACATTTCTTATATATTGCACGATTTTCGCCGTATATTTTGGAGTCGATTTCCTAAATATAGGCGCTGAATATCTTAAAATTATAATAACTAACTAACTAACTGTCACATTTCTTATATATTGCGACAGTTCCGTATATATATTTCAAAATTTCAAAATTTCATATATATCTTGAATATTTCATGTATTACATCATTTCTTATATATTGCCAACATTCGTATCTTTAGTTACAAACGGCCCTTCATAGTCGGCCGTTCCTGGTTCCATCGAGAAAGATGGTGGACGAGTGCTCTGGATCACCCGGTAGAAATCCAGGAGTGAATAGTCAGCAGCTTCTACATGCATCAAGGCGAACAATAAAACGAGGGGAACTTTAACGTGCGATTGCACTTTTAACTTGGCGCTTTTCCCCCCCTCATTTCTGTTCAAGATTATTTTGAAGACGCTATCTTTCCGGGCCCGGGAACAAATGGCTATAGTGGCAAAATTTGCCCACGTGACAATTTACACGGCAAGTTACACTTAAATCGAACGAGAGATTCCGCTTGGATGCATTACAAATGGTATATGGTAGCTACACAAATTGGTGGCCCTGAAAAGGGCCGTTTTAAAGTGAAGAGACGACTGGAGGGAGACAGCTTATGCCTTCTTCTCGGTCTTCTTGGGCAGAAGCACAGCCTGGATGTTGGGCAAAACACCTCCTTGGGCGATGGTGACGCCAGAGAGGAGCTTGTTCGTAGGCACCGAGAAGTAGAGGCCCCCACATCGGTTTTGGCAGCCTGCACAGAGTAGTGCAGACGCCGTTCCCGCAGCCACACGGGCGATCATATTAAAACGCGGCAGTTTATGAACTAACGCGGTTTATTTCAATTATTCGCGGTGCTCGCGAATTTTGCGAGTTTATGAGTAATGTTAGGAAGGGGTGAGATTGATTTTATTTGAAGGAAAAAATGAAGGTTTCTGCACAATTAAACTTATACATCTCCAAATTCGAGCATCAACCTGAAACAAACAGGACAAAAAATGGACATTAAGAAGTAATAAAGCAAAATTGAATTTACCTGCAAGCGTGTTGTTAGGAGATTTTGATTAGGTAGTGTGCAAAGGTAGGAGACATTGTAATTAATAGGGAGGAAATGAGAATGGTGAGGCATAAAATTTAAAGAAAATGGGGTATTGAAAAAATGAGAAGTATCGGCATATTGGCACAGAAGTCAAGCAGCAAAAATTACGAGTGCATGTGAAAAGATGAAAATTATTTCAATAAGAACTTGCAAAGAAAAGCAATTAAAATTTTAGACGTTCTTCTAATTTGGAAGTAGATGAAACTGAAGTAAAATGAATGTTTTTAAACTAAAAATTTGAGTTATGAAGGCAATTACGTCAACTTGTTAATAAAAATTTGAAAATTAGTTAATTTTTAATCTGAGATTAAGACAAGGGAAAAATGTTACTCAGTTTCTCGTGATTTAAAATAGAAGGGGGGAAGTAGCTTAAAAATTAAGTTTCCTGATCCTCTGCACATTGGTTTTCTTTGTCTTTGGTCTTCAGCTCTTGATGATCCTCTGCGCTTCTTCCACTTTTTCCTGGTGTGTCATTGCGTTTTCTGTTTTCTTCTGGATCTTCCGTTCCTTTCTTCAAGAAACTTTGGTTTTCTTCACATTTTTTCTCCATAAGTGCTTTGCTGACTGTTGTCGTCTTCATTTTCTTTCCATTGGCTCCTTTCGAAGAACTGTCAAAAGTGTCCAGCTTCCGTTTCTTAGTTCGCCTCACTCCATCGTTCATTCTCTTCACATAATTATTTAAAAAAATGTTGGCTAATGTATGCGCAACCTTATTCAGCATGGTTTCCGTGCTTCTCCCACATTCTTCAATTTCACATATTTCATCAAGATCAATAATGAACTGTAATTTCTTTAGAATGAGTCGCTTGAGAAGGCCGCGCTGGCTGGGAACCTTCAAAAATTTTTCTTCAAAGTCCTTGGAAATGAGAATGACAAATATTTGATACGCAATGCAAACTACTTCATGCAAGACAGCAGTTGGTTTTTTAAGGCCACCTCGACTCAAATTGGACAGATACTCTCTTGTTTCTTTGCTTACGCCTCTCACATCAACATTGAATTCTCCATTACTAACTACAGATTTCTTACAATCCAGGCAATTTCCAACTAGTTTTAACAGCAAATGGCTACAATAGCCTGCAAGAAAATATAGCACTGCTCCTTGGCTTTCACTTATCTCAACTTCATCCGACTTATCCAAACAAACATCGAAGGCTCCTTCATTTGGAACATTCGCGAAGATCTCCTCCGGAATGTCATCTGAAGCACTAAAATCTTTTATTTCGAAGTCACCATATTTTTCAGATCTTAATTTTAGGAGGCTCATAACTTTTAACTTCCTTTCAGATTCCAATATTTGTGCTAGAGAAATATGATAATTACAGCCACTCATCTGTCGATATCTCCCAAACCTTGATTCAATTCCATCAGTCTGGAATTTTCCGAGGAGAATGTAATGTGGATTGAACTGTTCAAAAATGTATTTGCACATAGACCGAAAAGTTTCTGTAGTGTGAAGTAAGGCAAAGTGCGTGTCGAATGTAAGTCTTCCTGTCTTTTTATCCTTATTTAGGGATGAAGGAATTTCACATTCTCTCCATTTTTTCAGAAAATTTGCAAATTTTTCAAGATATCCCAGATTTTTGTCGTCAGTCGAGCGAATGGGGTCTCTGAAGGGGTCTCGTTTGTGAACCCCTGTGTTGGGTGCCCTGACATTCACGATGCGCCACCATGGAAGGAAAATTTTGATAAATTCTGCAGTTCCACTGATGCCATCTTTTGCTAATTTTTCAAGAGCAGTTATGTTCTTCTCATCAAACAAACGCAGTGCAATGTTAACGTTCTGCCTTTCAAGAGAAGATGGGAACAAAACTTTTTGTGAAAGTGCTGGTGCTAACTTCAGAATTTCATTTCTCTCTTTGAAGTAAATATTTTTTAAATCTTGAACACTTGCACTCATGATCAAAGATGGATTATCCATCAGTGGGAAGAAGAAAGTCTGAAATGCATTTTTTTGATTTAGCCAATTGTTTCGAACACATTTTGCAAGGTGCACAGTGTCAAATAAGAGAAATATCTTTTCATTCTTATTGAAAGGGTTGGTAATACTTTGCTTAATTTTTTCTCCACCACTCAGTAGTTGGTACATAGACCTGTTCATCTTGTTGTTGTCGCAACTTAAAGACAATACGGTATATCCGATGAGAGTCAACACCTGTAGAACTTGCAGCACCATTTGCTTCAACTTTGCTGCATCAGTGAAATTTACCGGAAACAGAGCTACGACATCCTCTTTTTTCCCAAAAATGGAAGATAACATGAAAGCTTGGACTTTGGTGGAGCCTCCTTTATCAGGGGCCAAACCTATGATTTTTCCTCCTTTGCTCTCCACATTGGGGATTGTATAGATTTCATCAAACATTAAATTAACCACCTTTTCATTACCCTCCATATTCTTATACTTGGCTGTTAAATAAGCGACTTGTTCTTTACTGATCCCTGTTTCACTTTTGACATCTCCAGACAGCCTTTTCAGGTGCATGGGGTGAGGAAGCGTAAGAACCTTCGAATTGCGCATCATGGTGTACCCAGATGGAAAAGCAAAGAATAGTGAGCAAGCCCACATTAGGAGACATGAGGTGTACCGAGGGACAGAACAAGTTAACAATTTGATTTGTTCCCTGCAAAATTCCAATTTGGTCAGTTTGGGAGAATTTTCCTCGGTTTCATTATTTGTTGTGGATGGTGTCCACTTATCTAGAATTCTATCAATATGATCACACAATTCTTCCATATTTTCCTCAAAGGTTGACACATCTTCAGCTGTCAGAGAAGAAAGATGGGTGAGTAAGCTCTCAAATGCAGACCAATGGCAACATTCATAATCTTGGTTAAGGAATCCTTTAAACCTTACTACTTTCAGCGACCGGTTCCCCACAAATGCCTGGATTTTCAGATTTTTGAAAATTTTTAGGCTACAACTGATTTCGGGGATGTTATTGATTGTGGCTTTAACTTTGTATAAAAACAAGAAATCATCATACTCCTCAGTCTTGAAGCCTGACAAACTTCTGGACTTAAAGTTCTCAAGCAGCTCTTGAAAATTGTTTATCTTATCTTGGACTTGCCACTGTTCAAAATCATGGTTGTCTCTTTCAATGAGTGCCTTGCGCCTCTCCTCAGGTTCTCTACGGGTAGTTGGTGCCTCCGTCGACAAGTAATGTGGTTGATTGGGAAATATGCCAGGGACAGCATCACTCTTCAAATGGGGCCTCTTCAACAAAGTAGGTTCACTCTTTCTCTTGTTGGTTGAATACCTATTGATATGTTTCTCGTGAAAGTGCTTGATGCACACAGATGAGGACTCAGTTACAACAAAGTCTTCCGAGCGATGTATAGCTCTAACCCACTTTAAACGCTGTTCTTTGTCAATTGGGAATGTAAAAGTCTGAACGTCTATATCTGGGCCTCTGTAGCCTGATTTGCACCCAGGCACACTGCAGGTGCGTGGCATTATTACCTAAGCTACTTTGAAGCAATTTCACACAGCAATACTAAAAACAAACACATAAAATCCATGCATAACAACTTCATAATCACCTGTCATGCCATTGCAAAAAATCCAAAATTTGAGAAAGCGTCGTCCAAACTAGATGCGACCATTAATATACCGAAAATCACTGAGAAGAACTGTAGAAAACACCAAGACAAATTCCGAAAATCTAATGAAGCAGGTGGATAACGCACATACTCGTGGAACCTTCGAGGTTAGGAGACATTTCATGTGATGATTTCGAATCGAAAGAAGTCACAAATATTATGCACATATTCACAGCAGTTGAGTTTATACGTTGTTTGTCAAAATATTACTAAACATTAAGAAATCATCGATGATTTAAGAAAAAACTTAAACCTCACGTCAAGCTGAATCCACGTGACCCATCATGTAAACACTCAGTAAACACACTAGTAAATCTCGTTTTCCAGACCATGTTTTTTGAAGAAGAAACTAAGAAACGATGTTACCGCGAGTACACTGCCAAATAAACGCTATAAACGCGAAATTAATTGGATAAATCCGATGTAACTGGCTGAAATCCTCAAGTCGACCCGCTAGGACAGCCTTGGTAACCGGACCGAATAGCATGCACTACTCTGTGCAGCACGAAATCGCGAAATTAGGCTATGTGGGGGCCTCTACTTCTCGGTGCCTACGGCTTGTTCAATTCCTCGTCATTACGGATGGCCAACTGCAAGTGACGGGGGATGATCCTGGTCTTCTTGTTGTCACGGGCGGCGTTACCGGCCAACTCGAGAACTTCAGCGGCCAAGTATTCCATAACGGCAGCCAGGTAGACTGGCGCTCCGGCACCAACACGCTCAGCGTAGTTACCCTTGCGGAGCAGACGGTGGATACGTCCGACGGGGAATTGGAGTCCAGCGCGGGATGAACGGGTCTTGGACTTGCCCTTAGTCTTGCCTCCTTTACCTCTTCCAGACATGTTGAATGTTGCGTTTAAATCTGCTGCGTGGCGCGAATTCTAAACGAATGGCTCAATAGGGGGAAGCTTGGCTATTTATACCTGAGCGGCTGCGTTTCGGCAGCGAATGGGAGGGGCCTGGTGGTAACTCCACTCTCTCGGAAGGTCGCCCGGGTTGGCGCGTAACACTGGGGCCATTGTTCCACGTTTCAACGGGCACAGCTGCTCGCTTCTCCATAACTTTTTACATTTTATCGGGCAGAGGCCTTGCGCTCATCGTGGAATAAAATACGAGATGATGAAGATTCCACGATGAATGAATTGGAGCCGACGAGTTTGCGGTGCTCGTTCCTTCCGAGTTCACTTCTCAGTTCACTTCTTCGGAATGCCTTAAACTCATGAGATTAATCCAAATCCATGGATGAAATATCCAGTAAGTGAAGTCCGTACCATTAGCCCTATGGAGTTGCAGCTGATTTCCGATTCGACGTAACAGCGCAATGAAGTCGAAATACTGGTACAGTGGACTCTCGATAATTCGAATTTGAAGGGAATCGGCTTTTTCTTCGAATTAGCGAGGTTTCGAAATAAAGAGAGTTCGAATTAAAGAGATTCCATGTGGAAAAATTTCGAATTAGAGAGGTTCGAATTATAGAGGGAAGGCGCCATCTGAATTCGAATTATAGAGGGGCAAATGGACGGATTTACGCCAAAAGGTCTTTAGGTCAAAGGCCAAGCTCTTTCAGACACCCAGGTACATGAACAGTTGACTTCGAATTGTAGAGGGAATGTACCTTCTTAATTCGAATTACAGAGGGAGGACCATATTTACTTTCCACACTTCGTCGAATTACAGAGAGAATTTTTGTCGCAATTTCGAATTATAGAGGGCCGCGCCAGCTTAAAAATTTCGAAATACCGAGGGGAGAAAAATACATTGATTTTCTTCGAATTATCGGGAGATTTTCAAGGGAAACAGACTTTCCTTCGAATTAATGAGGTTTTCGAATTATCGAGAGTCCACTGTATGCGAATTACGAACACCAAGAATAATTTCAATAATCGTTTGTCACTGAAAAAAACCATGTTAACAACACAACAACACCGGAAGTAACATCAGAGGTCGGGACGCTGATTGTGCTTCCACAATATATTATATCTGTAGTTAGGTTGCATAATACGATAGCAAAATGATCGACGTCAACGTACATACACGTTGGTAAATGATACCAAAGCGGTAATGGAAACTGCTTTCACAACTAAAACTGAGATACTAACCAAAAACACAAGAAATTTGAGTACTTGAAATTGCATAAGTATCATACTGCTCGCAGGTTTACATATTTTCAAATCCAGCGCCATGACGGAAGGCTCCCATTGGGCGGCTCATCGACCACTCATCGACTGGGGCGCAAAATTGGCGGGAATCTCTACTATAAATACTCCGAACCTCCACCGTTCAACATCATATCACTTTTAGAGTTCTAGCAAGTCCTCGATCCGTGAAAGATGGCACGTACGAAGCAAACCGCCCGTAAATCCACCGGAGGAAAGGCCCCTCGCAAGCAGCTGGCCACCAAAGCCGCCCGCAAGAGCGCACCCGCCACCGGAGGAGTCAAGAAACCTCACCGTTACAGGCCCGGTACCGTCGCTCTCCGTGAGATCCGTCGTTACCAGAAGAGCACTGAGCTTCTGATCCGCAAGCTGCCTTTCCAGCGTCTTGTCCGTGAAATCGCTCAGGATTTCAAGACTGATCTCCGTTTCCAGAGCTCCGCTGTCCTCGCCCTGCAGGAGGCTAGCGAAGCCTACCTCGTAGGTCTCTTCGAAGACACCAACTTGTGCGCCATCCACGCCAAGCGTGTCACCATCATGCCCAAGGACATCCAGCTGGCTCGCCGCATCCGTGGAGAACGTGCTTAAGCGCATTCATAGATCCTGCACTCTTTTAAAACGGCCCTTTTCAGGGCCACCAAATCTCTGAGCATATCCGGTGCGGCACATCATCTGACCAAGTCGTGGCAGAGGGAAATGGATTAATGGAAAAATCCATAAACTTTACAAAGTACCAACTGCGACTCAAGGTACCACGGAGGCAGCCGGACCTTCTCCATGGAATAATAGCTATGCCTTCTCTCGGCTTAATAATTACACGGGGCCTCGTGGCGGAACGAAATTTTAAACTCACGTTTTGAGGTTTGGGCGTTGGATTTTCTACTTGATGATGTTTCACAGAATATTTTCAAGAGTAGTATGAGAGAAATTATACATGGTTGTTACTGTAGTGATTACTGATGTGATACTGCGTTAATTAGTGATAAAAAGAAGTATCAAAATTACTTTTTTTTTTTACCCATACCAAGATGTACAGTTGATTATGAGGATGAGCCCCGCCAAGTTCAAAAACACTCTCAGATATTGGTTAAGCTCCTTCTCAAAGTGCTTGCTGAACTTTAGGCACTCTAATTATGTCAAATTGCACAGAAAAGTCTTGCGAGAAGCGAAAAGGAAGTATACTGAAAAAATCATAGAAAATAGTGATAACCCTCAATAAGACAACGTGGAGATTAGTCAACTCTATATGATACGATAGGTAAATCCAATGACAATAAAATCAACGAGATACTAATAGATGGACTACCCGTAACAGACAACGAAATCTTAGCCCAGAAATTCAATGAATACTTTACCTCCGAAGTCCCCAAATTACTTGAGGAAACGTTCGAAAACAATGAGCCTCGGATAAATCAACCAAAACTATCTGAAAAACAAATACAGCGCCCTTCCAGTATTAATAAAGTGTCCTTTTCAAGTATTGAAACAATAATTAAAGAATTAAAAACTAGTACCTAGATCAACAACCCATTCCAAAACTCTGGCATTTTATCAAACAAGTGAATGGTGAAATCAGGAAACCGCTCACAAAGATTTTTTATTTACTTGTAAATTCATCCACTTATCGGAATGAACTTAAAAAGTCGACAGTCGTCTCCTTAGGCACATAAAAAAGATCCAAAATACCTAACGGCAAATGACAGACCCATATTGCTCTCAATAAATCCAATTAATAAAATCTTTGAGAAAGTAACAGCTCCTAAGATTCTTTATCAAGAATCAGTTATTTCACAGTAACCGGCATGGATTTATCCCAGGCAAGAGCACCCATACTGCAATCCAAGAAAAACTGAGAATATTACGTCATCAGAGCTATAAAAATAAATTGATTGCGGTCACATTGTACTGCGATCTCAGTGCTGCGTTTGACATAGTAAATCATGAATTAATATTATTATATAAACTAAAACACCATGGATTCAACGAATCAACCCTCAAACTAATGTTTTCCTACTTACAACATAGACTTCAGGCCCTTCTTCCAAACAGTGAATGGATAAAATCCCTCTATAAGGCCATCGAAGTCGGAGCACCCCAAGGCTCACTCCTAATTCCTCTCCTACGCATTCCTCATCTACAGAAATGATATCATCGATGCACTACCCAAAGAACTCGGCATCACAATACTATTTGCAGGCGATGTTTCAATAATAGTCTCGCAGGGTCAGATATCAATGAAATTTTCTTTAAACTCAGGTGATATAATTTTTCAAAAGCTTACCGATTGGTTCTTTAACAGTTTCATGATTTCCAATTTTAATAAAACATGTCCTATGATATTCAACGGCCCAAAATCTAGATTTAATCAAAGTACAATTATGACTCATAATATTAGCCTGAACATAGTTGACTCCCAAAAATTCCTAGGAATTTTCTTCGATGAAGACTTAAGTAAAATTCAACACACAACTATCAGCAATTTCGGAAAATCCCCACTCAATTATTCTCAAATTGAGAATTCTCAGAGACTCTCTCTCTCTTTACTAAATCTTTACTAAATCTCTACCGTTCCCTATTTCTTTCCTTAGTCAGTTATTCAATCCTATATTTCATCAGTAAAACTTATATTGAAACAATTTTCATAATTGAAAAAAAAAAAAAAAAAAAAAAAAAAAAGTACTCGAGACAATACTCAATCTTCCGAAAGATGCCTCTTGTAAAAAGTTATTTGTCAATAGGAAACTTCATACAATCCCTTCATTATATATCTTTCATACCTGTTTATATGAATTTACCTACCTACAGTTTTAATCTTAAGCCATTACCGGGAACAACTTTTAAATTTAAAATGGGAACTCTCTTTGCCTGATACTGCGTAGAAGTCATACCGAAAATACATGATATCCTTCCAAAAAAACAAAAATATGATTTTCGTACAAAATTTCGGCCCAATCCAAAAAAAGTCACTAATTACCAAAACCAAAAAAAAAAAAAAAAAAAAAAAAAAAAAAAAAAAAAAAAAAAAAAATCAGGCACCCAAAAAATATGATGGTAGTACCGTTTGGATTCATCATTTAAAAGGAAATGATATAAATAAAAATGGTCTCATTTCCTCTTTCATGATATACTATACACCCCAACGTTTTTCACCAAAAAATCGTCATAAAATTGAGAAAAAATTCGGAGAAAGAAAAGGAATGGCCGGCACGTACAAAAAATGGTGGAAAAATATGGAACGGCTTCCGTAACCCTAAAAAAAAAAAAAAAAAAAAAAAAATTTCCAAAAAAATAAAGTACACCTATTTCTTTTCTAGAGAAAAAAAATAAAAAAAAATAAAAAATAAAAAAAATAAAAAAATAAAAAAAAATAAAAAATAAAAAAAATAAAAAAATAAAAAAAAAATAAAAAAATAAAAAAAATAAAAAAAATAAAAAAAATAAAAAAATAAAAAAAAATAAAAAAAATAAAAAAATAAAAAAAATAAAAAAATAAAAAAAAATAAAAAAATAAAAAAAAATAAAAAAATAAAAAAAAAATACAAAAATAAAAAATATAAAAAAAATACAAAAATTAAAAAAAAAATAACAAAAAATAAAAAAAATAAAAAAAATAAAAAAAATAAAAAAAAAAAGAAATAAGAAAATAATAAAAAAATTAAATAAAAAAAATAAAAAAATAAAATAAAATAAAATAAAAAATATCTTAGGACTAGGTCGAATAACGGCTGGTGTTGCTGGGGGACTCCAGCGGCCGATACGTGTTGCCGATACCCGTTGATTCGGACTGATGAGTGTTGAAAACCGATGCGCGGCAACCCGGGCATATTCAAATATTTCCCGCGCAATTCCAACTGAACCTGCTCAAAAAAATAAATAAGAAAAAATAAAAAAAATAAAAAAAAAAATAAAAAAAAATACATAAAAAAATTAAATAAAAAAAAATAAACAAATAAAATAAAATAAAACATATCTTAGGACTAGGTCGAATAACGGCTGGTGTTGCTAGGGGACTCCAGCGCCCGATACCGCCCGCACCGAAGAAATCTTGAGTTGCAGGAAACCCAGGAAACCCGGACCCTACTTCCTTTATTCTTCGAGTGTGCAACAGATATAAGAAAATTAATAGAAACGAGCATGGTGATACGTCCCAATAATACTGCCGGAGTGCGATTATTAATCCACGTCGGGTCGATACTAGACCAGTATAAACAGAGACGTATACAAATATATTATTGCTACAGTGGACTCTCGATAATTCGAACCTCGATAATTCGAAAACCTCGTTAATTCGAAGGAAAGTCTGTTTCCCTTGATAATTTCTCGATAATTCGAAAAAAAATCAATGTATTTTTCTCCCCTCGTTATTTCGAAATTTTTAAGCTGGCGCGACCCTCTTTAAGTCGAAATTGAAAATTCTCTCTGCAATTCGAAGTGTGGGAAGTAAATATGGGCCTCCCTCTATAATTCGAAATAAGACGATACATTCCCTCTACAATTCGAAGTAAACTGTTGTCTAAAAGAGCTTGGCCTTTGACCTAAAGACCTTTTGGCGTAAATCCGTCCATTTGCCCCTCTATAATTCGAATTCAGATGGCGCCTTCCCTCTATAATTCGAACCTCTCTAATTCGAAATTTTTCCACATGGAATCTCTTTAATTCGAACTCTCTTTATTTCGAAACCTCGCTAATTCGAAGAAAAATCCGATTCCCTTCACTTCAATTTCGAATTATCGAGAGTCCACTATATATTCATTCAGGGTTTAAATCACTAAAACTGATCATTTCACGTGAAACTTCATCAAATTCTTGCTGTTTCCCTCAGGCTACGGGCTACGCGCGTAGCTGCGCTTGCGCACCGCGCTCAGTCCCTCTGGCTCGAGAACCTAACCGTTCGACGTTCAGTTGTCGACTGGTAATGCGAAGAGGGTAAGAGCCGCACAGCACTCCTCTGATTGGCCCATCTACCCTCGTACACGTCACAATAGTTCCAACGAGGTCCCGCGCGCGGCATCGTTTTTGAAAGCGTAGCAAGGCCCCTCCACTCCTTTTGAATTTACCGCGACCCCGCGGCTACATTGTTACCGTTCATTGGTTCATTTTCGCGGGAAGTGGAAAGCGGTTCGGCCAATCGCAACGCTTCACTTCGGTCGAGCGACTGTATAAAAACGGTACGCACACACCTTCGGCTATCATTCTTTCTCGTGAGATCGAAGTAGCGCAATCATGACTGGTCGTGGTAAAGGAGGTAAAGGACTCGGAAAAGGAGGAGCCAAGCGTCACCGTAAGGTGCTCCGCGATAACATCCAGGGAATAACCAAGCCCGCCATCCGTCGTCTGGCCCGCCGAGGTGGAGTCAAGCGTATCTCTGGACTCATCTACGAAGAAACCCGCGGAGTTCTGAAGGTCTTCCTCGAGAACGTTATCCGTGATG
This sequence comes from Bemisia tabaci, assembly GCF_918797505.1. Lineage (NCBI taxonomy): Eukaryota > Metazoa > Arthropoda > Insecta > Hemiptera > Aleyrodidae > Bemisia > Bemisia tabaci. Next base: position 17,992,014 of record NC_092797.1, on the reverse strand, counting down.
CCGTCACCTACACCGAGCACGCCAAGAGGAAGACTGTCACCGCTATGGATGTCGTCTACGCCTTGAAGCGTCAAGGACGTACCCTCTACGGTTTCGGAGGTTAAGCAGCTTGCCACAATCACCGCACAACCATCTCTTTAAAACGGCCCTTTTCAGGGCCACCAAATGTACGAGCACCACACCAGGTCATTCCAGGCACGCGTTGTGTACGGCCATGAAATTCCGTCTTATACCTATACCGGAATCCCACGCTGAAAATGGCTGTCGACAATCACCGCTCGACGGCTGTAATTTCGCTTATTCGAGTTGTTTTCGTCCAGATTTGTATCAAATCTATTCGAATAGTTCCGAACAAATCTCACAATATCCGATGGCCACTAAGCCTCGTTTTTTTGCCCGATGTTATAAACAAACAATCTAGGAACAAACGAATAAACAAACTAGGACGCTTCGGGCCAATTACATGCCCATTCTCAACTGGAACATAAGCTAAAAAATTTCAAATTAAAACAAGAAAATGAGCAAGCAACTGCTCAAAGTAGGAATTAGTGCAAACTCGCATGCATGCTGTTGCATGCTCATCTTCTTGTTTGCACTAATTGGCCCGAAACGTCCTGGTTTGTTTATTCGATCTCCTTAGCCTTGTAAACCCATCTGGTTTGTATTAAATGTGTTTTTATTGTTGTTTGCATTCGGGCTATATTGTGTTTCATCCCTCTTTTTCATGTCCCATGTTAGTCAGTCTGTCAGTCAGCCAGCCAGTCAAGTCAAGTCAAGTCAGTCGAGCAGAGTATAGAGGGTGCGGAGGACCTGAAACACAAGTTTGACGTAAGAGCAAGAAGTTGCCTACGTTGGCGCGAGAGTGCGCGGCGAACGGATTTCCGCGCAGATTGGACGAGCGAGAGTTGCGGAGGGATGATGCATGAGAAATCGCCTATGTGGAGGTGCTCCGGCAGCAACAAATGCGCCGCCAGTTACGGGAAAACAATAGAGTAGTAGATTAGTTGCGTACGTTGCAACAAGCTGAGCGCCTGTTTTAGCACCGAGTCGGGCCTCTAACCTTCTATACGCTCTGTAGTTAAGTCAGTCCAGTCAGTCAGTCAGTCAGTCAGTCAGTCAGTCAGTAAATTTAATGGGACGATCAGCAGTTATGGCTATTTTATGAAAGTCGAGTCCAGCCTGCCAAGTTCAGGTCAGTTAGTGAAGTCAGTTCAGTCAGTCAAGTCAGTCAGTTTAATGAGACGGTCAGCAGCAAAGAGATCAGATTTCTTTAGTTCATGCTTTTTTTTCGAAGCTAAATTGCTGATAGTGAAATTGAGCGCCATTAAGAGGTTTCACCCCGTTTGTGAGGGACCGTCGCATTCATCCATTCGTTCGTTCGTTCGTTCGTTCGTTCGTTCGTTCGTTCGTTCGTTCGTTCGTTCGTTCGTTTGTTTGTTCGTTCGAAAAATGTAAATTTTAATTACAACGTCTAAAGCCTGCCGGCAAACAGTGCCATTTGAGAGGCATAAGAAGCTTTCACTGAAAAAACTACAGATATCTAACAAGAAAGCACAACTAGAAGCAAATCATGCCTCATATGAGTATGTAATGACATACTTAAGAAGTAACAGTGAAACTCCCTACATAAACTAGGGGAAACCGGGACTATGTTGATCACATTTTTTGCAAACTTGTGTCCGAAGAAACAGAAGGATTGAATGCTCTAATCCTTGAGCATACAGTGTAGAATTAAAATCAACCAAAAATATTGTACAAAATAGTTTAATTTTGTGAATTTCATGCGTTTTTTAAGAAAAAATCCATTTTGGTCAACATAGTTGACTTAGTCCTATGTTGATCAACCCCGGGGTTAAGTGAGCCACCTGTAAGGAGGCTATGTGAACCTTCTTTAGTTGATTGCAATTGCACTTAAAAGAGCTTAAAACTCAATACCTTTGGAGCTGAAAATTTTAAAACAATTTTTTTTTTTTTTTTTTTTTTTTTAAAGAACAGTATCAAATCTAATAAGTGAGTGGGTACGAAAGGATACTTAAAAAAGAAGAAGAAGATCTACTGCTCCACTAAATAAGACCATTTTAAACTTATAGAAAATGATTTTGAATCCATACGCGAAAAAAAATGTAAAAAGTATGTTTTCTTAGTAGGTCAACATAGCCCCAGAAAAATGGTCCACATAGCCCCGATTGAGGTTACCTCGAATCGAAGTCATCCAACTAAGAAACAAGGGGTCAAAAACCATAAATCCATACACTAAAATGAAAGGAAAGGGGGTCTCCTTCAAATAGGAACAAAGAAAAATGAAATATAAAAGAAATACTCTGCACCACAGCAAAAAAAATTCAAAATTAAAAAAATCGCATTTTCGGGCGATTTTCGAAGATAAAGAAGAATGTTATAGCACAGAGCATAACTGAGGGGGACACCATCGATGTTGATGTTTTAAACTGTTAGTCTACATCGCTGCCAACCTTCTTTCTCATCAAACATCAAATTTACCTTTTTCCCTACAAAATTCCCACGATGGTTATCATAGCCCCGTGGCCAACATAGCTAGCCCCGGTCTCCCCTATTATGTAGCAATATTAATCCTTTCATCCGTCGTTCTAAAACTTTCCTTTTTATTTATTTCATTAAATCTTCGTATCTCTCTACTTACTAATGTATATATTTGTGATGTTCTTTCGAGTTCTTTCTTCTTCTAACGAAACGTTTCGTGATGGTAATGTACACGATGGAATTGGTAAGTAGCTGGATGAGCGATGTATGCGCTATGCTCAGTTCCATTGCGGGGCGTTTGACATTGACTCTCCGTGGAGGTAGATGACCTCCATTAATTTGAGAAGTTCAAATTCCAGGCATTTCGGCTCCTCAAGGGTCGCTAATTATTCTGTTTTTAATTATCAAAATAAATGCAACGAGCAATGCCTCACTTTGCAGGACGAATGCAGCCTTACAGCAAGACAATAGGACTGGCATGGAGTACCTATTCTTGACGGCGCGTTTGAACGATTCTAATGTCGAATAATCGGGGATTTTCACCATTTTTTAGGAGTCTCTTATCAAAGAAGATACTGCATAACAAATACCCTTAGTGAAGACCATCTACTACCCCCAAAAACATCAATTTTGGGGAGGAAAACGGGTGCCTAGTCTCTTCACACAGGTTAGAGAACTCGATTCAGAGTGCGGACACACCAACTTCGAGGTCCGAAAAATCGGCGCTCTTCCACCGATTTTGATGAGGTCGGACTTTTTTTGAAAGCCAAATACGTCCAGAATTGAATTTGCACTAACCGTAACGCGGTGAATTCTCAAAAAACTTACAGAATCGTCAATTTATTCGAGAAACCCCAAGCGCATAACAAGGGATGACCAGAAAACCCAGTCCAGATTAATTATATTACCTCGCGACGGGACAGAAAAATTCGTTGAATCGGAAGACCAAACTATGTAGTTCATAGTTCAGAGGGGATCTCTCTTAATTATTGGTTAAAAATACAGCAATTTAGAGAAAAGAAAAGTGTCACGAACACGGAACGAAACAAATTAAAATGAACAGTGCAAATACTGCCGCTTTGTTCCTTTTGGCTCTTGCGCGAGGGATAAGAATATACTCCCCACCTCGCCACTCGTATCTTTCGTTTCTCTCAATTCGAACGCTACTCTCGCACCGCTCTCAACCATGTCTGACGCTCCAGTCGCTGCCGCTCCGGCAACCCCCAAGACTCCTAAGAAGAAGGCTGCAGCCAAGCCCAAGAAGCCCGCTGCTCACCCTCCCACCGCCACCATGGTCAACGAGGCCATCAAATCCCTGAAGGACAAGAAGGGATCCTCCCTCCAGGCCATCAAGAAATACATCGCCGCCACCTACAAGGTGGATGCCGACAAACTTGCACCTTTCATCCGCAAGTACGTCATCTCCGCCACCGGTTCTGGCAAGCTCATCCTCACCAAGGGTAAAGGCGCCGCCGGATCCTTCAAGCTCCCAGCCAAGGAAGAGAAGAAGAAGGTAGCCAAGAAACCCGCCAAGCCAAAGGCGGCAAAAGCCAAGAAACCAAAGGCAGCCAAGCCCAAAAAAGTCAAATCTCCGAAGAAGCCCAAGGCAGCCAAATCACCGAAGGCCAAGAAGGTCGCCAAGCCACCCACCAAGAAGCCGAAGGCACCGAAACCCAAGAAAGCTGTAGTCAAGAAAAGCCCAAAGAAAGCCGCACCCAAGAAGAAGTAAACATAACTCCACCACCCTTCTTCACAACGGCCCTTTTCAGGGCCACCAAACCGGAGCACATACTCTCTCTCACTTTCATCTACGCTTAGAGCCTTCTATCATAGTGTACCATAGTTGTAGCATACTGCACTATTTTTGAAACTTCATCGGCACAATGAACACTAATTTTTTGTTTAAATTGAACTTTTTTCGAAAACTTTCTTGAAAACCGATTTTATAGTTAGATGACTTACTTCCTTATTCAGTCACGTGAAGATGGGTGGCCTGCCCACCCGAAATGACCATTGTGCGTAAAGAATAATAAGAAAGTAAGTCATCTAACTATATAATCGGTTTTCAAAAAAAGTTCAATTTGAATAAAAAACTAGCCTTACATCATAACCACCACTATTACAGAAAATTCCGACTTTTATAATACACGCATCACGCTTAACTGAGTCTAATATCCGTGTTTGCACACGTTCAACTGAGAATCACCGATCCGGGGTCCAGGGATATTTTTAGTGTATTTTCCGAAGAAAATACACTATTGCATTCTCCCATGATGTCGGACCCAGACCTGAGACATTGTGAAGAGCACCGATCACGGGTCGTAGATCACGAAAATATACAGGGTGATCCAAAAGTCCCTTCCACCCCCTCTAACTTTTTACCTAATTGAGGTAAAGATTTGAAACTTGGGGGATATTCCTAGGTCAAAGGGAGCTACTTTTTGGCCCCCTAAAATTTTCAGGGGGGCCCCCTTGGGGGGGGGGGGGGGGGCAACGGCCCCAAACTTTGAATTTTCAAATGGGAAGACCCCCTTTGTGATAGCTCGTTCGAAAGAGCATAAAAAAAGAAAACTTTTCGCGCAAACCCGAAGTCAATATCTCAAACCGTTTCAAAATGGCGGCCGGTCAAAGTTCAAAATGGCCGAAAATTCACACCGGTTATTTGTCGATGGATTTGCGCGAAAATCGGTATGTAGGGGTATTTTGGCACGAGAAAAACGAATTTGACGTTAGATTTTCAAAAAAACCGAAATTTCCAAAATGGCCGCGGGTTAAAGTTCAAAATGACAAAAAATTGATTTTTTTAGAAATGTAAGTTCAAATTTGTTTATCTTATGCCAAAATACTCTCAAATTCCAAGTTTTAGGCAAATCCATCAGCAAAAAACTGAGGTGACAATTTTCGGCCATTTTAAATTTCAACCGGTGGCCATTTTGGAAGTTTTGGTTTTTTTGAAAATCTAACGTCAAATTCGTTTTTCTCGTGTCAAAATACCCCTACATACCGATTTTCGCGCAAATCCATCGACAAATAACCGGTGTGAATTTTCGGCCATTTTGAACTTTAACCGGCCGCCATTTTGAAACGGTTTGAGATATTGACTTCGGGTTTGCGCGAAAAGTTTTCTTTTTTTATGCTCTTTCGAACGAGCTATCACAAAGGGGGTCTTCCCATTTGAAAATTAAAAGTTGGCCCCCTGAAAATTTTAGGGGGGCCAAAAGGTAGCTCCCTTTGACCCAGGAATATCTCCCAAGTTTCAAATCTTTACCTCAATTAGGTAAAAAGTTAGAGGGGGTGGAAAGGGACTTTTGGATCACCCTGTATGCCATTCAAATTCATATATATATATATATATATATATATATATATATATATATATATATATATATATATATATATATATATATATATATATCTCTATGTATGTAAATAGCCTAGAAGCTGATCGTCGTTAACTAAAACTAACTAACTAACTATATGTATGTATGTATGTATGTATTTCCGCCTTTTGAAGATTTTTCGATTTTTGAGTGGTTATATCTTCCTTACGTTGAAAGATATTTTGACCATTTTTTTTGCATTTAGTAGAGACTCATTAGAACTACTATTCTGCGAAAAAAAATTAAAATTTGAGGCAATAGATTTTGAGGGGTGGGGCTAGAAAGTGGGGGGAGGTCAAATCTTGTCCACTCGATAACTCGAGCGAAAATGAATATTTTGAGCTGAAATTTTTATGGGTGGTAGTTCTTCTATAGGACTGGTTTGGTATTGAATTTGAGCCAAATCGGCCGAGCCGTTTAAAAATGGCGAGCTTTGAAAGTTTTAGGCGAGGGGTGCGCGGCATGAGGGGAGCCGGCCGGAGCAGGGCCGCACAGTGGGTCGGGGGAGAAAGTTTTTGGACAAGCGGATCGTCGCACAGTGGGTCAGAGGGAAGAAGTTTTTGGACAAAATTTTCGTCGCACAGTGGGTCAGGGGGAGGAAGTTTTTGGACAAAATTTTCGTCGCACTGCGGGTCAAGCTTTTCGTCGCTCAGTGGTTCAGGGGAAGGAAGATTTTGGACAAACTGCCCGTCGCACAGTGGGTCAGGTGAAGAAAGTTTTCGGACGAACTGTTCGTCGCACAGCGGCCCAAGGAAAGGAAATATCTGGAAAAACTATCCATTACACAATGACTTACAGACGTACGATTTTATGACTACAAAAGTCCCACTTCGGGAAATACACTTCCTTCCCGCGGTGGATGCGCGGGACACTTAAAAAGAGGAAAAACTAGATGTGCAGACGACCCTGAAAAGACGCGCGCGAAGCGAAGCGGAGCGCCGGTTTTTTTTTCTTCTTTTTTTTTTCTTTCTTTTAATTATGATAAATGTTTCTATCTTAGCTCCAACTCTATAGAGAATACTATTTCATCCGATTGTTGTAGGCCTTATCGGCCACACTATTTCCCTCGAAAGCCGTAACATGCAACGATTCCATCACTCGATAGCTCAAAATTCTTTAAAAAAAAGGCAATAGTGTATTACTCCCGCATGACTCCTGATCGATATATCGAGTCGACTGTGGCCAAGCATCTAAAGAGCGGTTGCGGCCAGAAATCGATAGAGTCCGTCAGAAATCACCGAATTCCACGAAAATAGAGCAAACATTAGCCGATATAGCATTTTAGGCCGCGGCCGCCATCTCGGATTTGGAAATATTGAAAATCCGACCAAAAATTCGAGTTACCAAATGAGAACTACAACCGGATACCGAGTCTCACGAAAATCGCGGAAACAGGTTTCGATTTAGCATTTTCGGCCAGGGCCGCCATATTAGATTTTGAAATTTGGAAAATCTGACCAAAAATTCGAGTTTCCGGATGAGGAGTATAACCGGATATAGAGTCTCACAAAAATCGACGAAAGAGGTTTCGATGTACCATTTTAGGCCACGGCCGCCATATTGGATTTTGAATTATTGAAAATCTGACCGAAAATGCGAGTTTCCCGATGAGAACTACAGCCGGATACCGAGTCTCACCAAAATCTAGGAAACAGGTGCCGATTTAGCATTTTCGGCCACGGCCGCCATATTGGATTTTGAAATTTTGACAATCCGACCAAAAATTCGAGTTTCCCGATGAGAACTACAACCGGATACCGAGTCTCACGAAAATCGACGAAACAGGTTTCAATTTAGCATTTTAGGCCACGGCCGCCATCTTGGATTTTGAAATTTTGAAAATCTGACCAAACATTCGAGTTTCCCGATGACAACTACAACCGGATACCGAGTCTCACGAAAATCGAGGAGACAGGTGCTGATTTAGCATTGTAGGCCGCGGCCGCCATCTTGGACTTTGAAATTTTGAAAATCTGACCAAAAATGCGAGTTTCCCGATGAGAACTACAGCCGGATACCGAGTCTCACGAAAATCTAGGAAACAGGTGCCGATTTAGCATTTTAGGCCACGGCCGCCATCATGGATTTTGAAATTTTGACAATCCGACCAAAAATTCCAGTTTCCCGATGAGAACTACAACCGGAGACCGAGTCTCATGAAAATCGACGAAACAGGTTCCGATGTAGCATTTTAGGCCACGGCCGCCATCATGGATTTTCAAATTTTGACAATCCGACCAAAAATTCGAGTTTCCCGATGAGAACTACAACCGGATACCGAGTCTCACGAAAATCGACGAAACAGGTTTCGATTTAGCATTTTAGGCCACGGCCGCCATATTGGCTTTTGAAATTTTGAAAATCTGACCGAAAATTCGAGTTTCCCGATGAGAATTACAACCGGGTACCGAGCCTCACGAAAATCTAGGAAACACTCGCACCTTAGCATTTTAGGCCACGGCCGTCATATTGGATCTTGAAATTTTGAAAATCGGACCAAAAATTCGAGTTTCCCGATGAGAACTACAACCGGATATCGAGTCTCACGAAAATCGACGAAACAGATTTCGATGTACCATTTTTAGGCCACGGCCGCCATCTTGGATTTTGACATTTCGAAAATCTGACGAAAATTCGAGTTTCCCGATTAGAACTACAACCGGATACCGAGCCTCACGAAAATCGAGGAAACAGGTGCTGATTTAGCATTTTAGGCCACGGCCAATCCGATTTTGACAATCCGACCAAAAATTCGAGTTTCAACGTAGCTTATCGTTTTCCTCATACCCAGATACCCCCGAACACCGAGTTTCAGGCGAATCTATCGGCAAAAAGTCGAGGTTGCCAATTGTTGACCGTTTTGAACTTTAATTGGGGGCCATTTTGAAAAATTAGGGTTTGTTTAAAAATCTAACATCGAATTCGTTCTTCTCGGGTCACAATACCCCTAGATACCGAATTTAAGGTGAATCCATTGGCAAGAAATCGAGTTTGTCAGATTTTCGGCCTTTTTGAGCCTTAACCGGTGGCCGTTTTGAAAAATTAGGGTTTTTTTTAAAAATCTAACGTCAAATTCGTTTTTCTCGTTCCAAAATACCCCCTGTTACCGAGTTTCAAGCAAATCCATGTGCAAATAGCAGAGGTGCCAATTTTCGGCCATTTTGAACTTTGACCGGCCGCCATTTTGAAACGGTTTGAGATGATGACTTCGGGTTTGCGCGAAAAATGTTCTTTTTTTATGCTCTTTCGAACGAGGTATCACAAAGGTGGTCTTCCCATTTGAAAAAAAAAGTTAGGATCCGTAACCCCCCCCCCCCACCCAAAAAAAAATTGGGGGGGGGGGGTCAAAAAGTAGCTCCCTTTGATCTAGGAACACCCTTCAAGTTTCAAATCTCTACCTCAATTAGGTCAAAAGTTAGGGGGGGGGAGGGGACTTTTCGAACACCCTGTATAAGAAAGTTTCCTCAGAAATTGTCTCTACTTAGCCCCTATGTGCTCTATTGACTGGACTAATTTACAGTAGATGATTTAGCGTTGAAGTTTGTATCGTAAACTCACTTGAAGAATGGCTAAGTTTCATAGCTGGACACAGACTTTCACACGGTTGGCTCTGAGTTTGAAATCAGGCCTTTCCTTCGACAACAAAAGTCCCATAAGAAACCGACTATCATCGTCCGAATCTACTTGTCATTACAGGTGAGGAACGAATTTTACCGGCAGAGCAGCATAAGATCGCTCACCTTCCAGATTAGAGATCTTTGGAAGGAGAATGAGGTTGCTTATCCGGGACAGCGCGAACGCAGTCCCGACTCCCAAAAATTACGCGCCCGAGGTATCTACATTTGAGATACTCGCAGGGGTCAGCCCAACCGGAGTGCAATGGAAGGGCCTCGCCCTGGGGGAACCGCCTTCTTGATCACGGTAACCCCCACGCCAGGTAAGTATGGTTTGGAGGTTTGCAACACTGGGTACCCATGCACAGGGAGGCTCTTACCTTCACTGAGACTAAGGCAAATTTATTCGGTTCGTTTTGATGCTGTAAATTGATCAAAATCAATTTCTTCAATTTGTTCACCGGTAAATCACCCCGCTCTACGAACAATACCCTAGGTTGTACATCTGAACAGTCAAAATTCCGTGGAGAAAAAACAAAAATCTATATAGAAATCAACCCAGGAGTACAGAGTCGTCGTGCACACGCAACAAAAATTCTTCCGCGATAACTACGCTAAACAGCCGCACGGAGCGCTGGGTGCACGGTCGGTAGATTGTGGTGTTCACTTCCAGAGGGACTTGCCGACCGGCGCGATCTTTAAATGCATAGAGTACGTGGAGTCGTAATGTAAATGGGAGATCTGGCGCCATGTTCTGCTCGACGAATTCCGAGCCCGGTGTGCGCCGAGTTCGGGTCGCTTTTTCGATACATTTTCGATCCAAAATGGCGGTGTGGAATACGTGGTAATTCCTATCTCCTCTGTTGTTGTTGTTGTTGTTGTTGTTGTTGTCATCGGATGGCCGGATACCCGTGTATCGCAAAAAACTACAAAAACCCTCAAAAACATTTTCGGGCAAAAAATCCGGTCGAGGAAATTGACGTGTTACATCTTATTAACCAAAAACATTCCCTTTCACCCCTCCAAGAAGGTTGATAAAACTAAGTAAGTAACTATGAGATGACAAAAACCTCTCTTAAATTCTCAGGGTCCACCAAGGCCACATATGTCCAAAAACTTACTCCTTATGGTTTAAAAAAAAGAAACAAAAAATAATCCCTCAACAATAAGAAAATTTTAAAAAAACCGATTTTGTGGTTCACAGATATGTACATAAATCCTTCGAATGAACTTGAAATCAAAAAATCGGTCGAGAAAATTTAAATGAATTTTCTCCTTCAATTATGAGTTCCGCAACAAGCACGACTCGCTTGAAGCTTTCCATACACGAGCCGCAAGAAACTAATTTCTTCTTTCTTACCTACTGAATGTGAGGAGAGCGGGAACATTTACTTTTTCCTTCATTTATACAGGATGCAACAAGCATGACTCTTGCGTTTGCAGAAACCCTTTCATTAAGGAGATCGCGAGAGCCTTTACCGCGTTCATTTCCAAAAGGGATTACTCCAGAATTTCACATTTTAATAATTTAAACGATTCATCTGTTCTTCTCTTCTCTCCTTCTGTCCATTGACAGAAATACAAAATTTTTCCGACTCACTGACGCGACCGGCTCGATGCTCTCAGTGAAACGGTGCCTTTTTATCCCTGACGCCAGCTTCAGTTTTACCAGTGGACCCATTTTACCACATAGGTACATTTCAGACTCTTTCGATTAACTTCGCTGAATCTAAATCATGGTTGCTTTTACTGTAAGCTTACCATATGATTTGGATGGTGAGAAGGCTAAAAGTTTTCGTTTACTTTTCCTTTTTTTCATTTTCACGAAATGGGTCCCATTTGACAAGAGGAGTTATTTAAAAAAATTGAATTAAGTTTCGATATAAGAAAACTCACACCCATGCTGTGATTTAAGTGTTATTCTTTTTTTTTTTTTTTTTTTTTTTTTTTTTTTTTTTTTTTTATATACTTTAGAGGTAATCCACACTTGTTTACGCATCGAGCCGGTCGCGTCAGTGAGTCGGAAAAATTTTGTATTTCTGTCAATGGACAGAAGGAGAGAAGAGAAGAACAGATGAATCGTTTAAATTATTAAAATGTGAAATTCTGGAGTAATCCCTTTTGGAAATGAACGCGGTAAAGGCTCTCGCGATCTCCTTAATGAAAGGGTTTCTGCAAACGCAAGAGTCATGCTTGTTGCATCCTGTATAAATGAAGGAAAAAGTAAATGTTCCCGCTCTCCTCACATTCAGTAGGTAAGAAAGAAGAAATTAGTTTCTTGCGGCTCGTGTATGGAAAGCTTCAAGCGAGTCGTGCTTGTTGCGGAACTCATAATTGAAGGAGAAAATTCATTTAAATTTTCTCGACCGATTTTTTGATTTCAAGTTCATTCGAAGGATTTATGTACATATCTGTGAACCACAAAATCGGTTTTTTTAAAATTTTCTTATTGTTGAGGGATTATTTTTTGTTTCTTTTTTTTAAACCATAAGGAGTAAGTTTTTGGACATATGTGGCCTTGGTGGACCCTGAGAATTTAAGAGAGGTTTTTGTCATCTCATAGTTACTTACTTAGTTTTATCAACCTTCTTGGAGGGGTGAAAGGGAATGTTTTTGGTTAATAAGATGTAACACGTCAATTTCCTCGACCGGATTTTTTGCCCGAAAATGTTTTTGAGGGTTTTTGTAGTTTATATCAGCTCGTTTTTGAATGGAGAAAGGTGTGGCCATAAAATATTAAGTAGGTACTATTGGCTATTTGAAAATCCTGAATGAATGGAAAGTAAACAACAACATCTGCTAAAGCACTAACACATTCAGCGGAAATTTTAATAGCACCCACTGACTTGTGATCAGTCTGGAAATAGGTAGTTGAAAGTAGTGGGGCTACCTAAGGTAGTCAAATGTATCTGTACCTATTGGAAAGGCTCACAGGAAAAGGGTGACAGGGGAGGGGGAGGGGTTAAATAGCTATAGAGTTGTCATTTACCTGCGTGAGAAAATTAATGGAAAAAGAGTATAACTTATTGTCATAGGCATTACACTGTAAGCTTATTCCAAGTTATAAAATAATTTTGCTCATTTGTTTCAACTACGCACATCATCCCTCTTAAGCGCACCTATGTTTGTATTAATGCTAGCGGCAAGTTTTTCGATACTGAATTTCATCACTCAGCAACCTATCAGATGATTATGGAAATTCATGAGAGCGTTGCCTTATAAATCATAGGTACTCCGTATGGAATGATGAATTATTCATGAAACAACCAGTGAATGAAGTAGTAGAGCACAAATTTTACCAAAATGAGGCTATTTGGTGTGGCATGACTTTAAACTAGCTAGGTATTTTCATGACTTTTGGGATTATTATTCTTTAGAGCATCCAAACATCCAAACTTTGTTCCTACAAACTCTAGGTGCACCATACTCTAAGGAGCATTGTAAAAGAAAAATTGTCGATGATTGCAATGAAATGAGAAATATTTTCATCTCCCCCGAATACTTAATTTCTCTTTGAAAATTTGGCAACAGGCATACTTATCGCATAAGATGATCTTCCTAACTTGAGGGTGCCAGCAGCCTGATTGTTGAAAATTTGTGTTTGAAAGGTAGCGACACAGATGACATTGGTTAAAAGGTGGAGCGTTATTGATCAACTATGTCTTATCGCAGCTTTATTGTGCCTTTGTCTGGTGGAATGGACAACATACTGTCAGAAACTTAAGAGATGCCTTTAGCTTGTCTAGGGTTCCACCCATCAGAGGCACGACAAAACAGCGACAAGACATAGCGCCGACCAATCACGTACTGCCTTTTGACCTATGTCATCTATGTCTACCCGAGAAACACACAATTTCGACAATCAGGCTGCAGGTTCTGACAATGAATACCTATTAAGAGAATTTCTCACTGACCTTATTAAGTATCGGCCATTGCAAAAAAATACCTGCGCATGCAATGAAATAGCTTACCTTTCTCTTGGATTAATTTCGAATAATATCGCTTCACCATGAAATTTGTCAAATCATATACTTGCCCACATAGGTAGTGCCTTAAGTTATTTTAAAAAATGCAAAAGCCACGGAGAAAGTATTTGGTCGTAATACAGGCATTTTAAGGATAAAATATTGAAAAATTTACCTCTTAGTTTCCTTGAGTTTTCAAGGTTCACTGACAGACATCAACCGAAACGGCAATCTCTTGATAAGAGCATTTAGTTAATATATGTAAGGTGATATGCGAGCTTTCCATTTCTTCTCATAAATGATACCAATTGATCTAATCACATTCAGCCTTGGACGATTAGCGGTGCAGAAACTAGGTAGGTCAATACTGAACTCCGCACACCTGATATTTTACGTGCACTGTTTCACTGGAGTAATTACATGCTGGGAGCTGAGCTTAGAAAGCACTCGCTAGGTCAAAATGGAATAATACTTCAGTAACACATCTATCTAGCAATAAGTGGGTGCAAACATAACCTTATGACTCGATGTAAACAAACACTCAATACGTGAATGACACAGAGCGTGCACAGAGGCTCCCTCTAGCAAACTGGTCCTCATTTAAAACAGAGAACTGAGATTAAATATCCATTAAAAGGGTGGAGATTATCCCCTTACATAAGCAGCAAGAAAGAGGGGCGGCGAATTAAACAAAGCTTTCCATTCCGATTTAGGTGGGTATATCCTCTCACTTACTGGGGCTGATGCGATCAGGCAAGGCTCATAGACAAAGTAAGGATCATGAAGACATACTTCTGGCTGGATAAAAAGATAATTGTTAATATAATTGTACTCAGCCTTGATTGACACAATCGCACTTATTCCAATGGAACTGGGTAGGAACTGGCACCTACGTATATTACTACTGTAGTCCTCTTGACAGATAAGCAATTTATTCTGTTACGCTTTTGTATGGAGGAAGAATGGGCGCACCCATTTCACACGGTAATCGATGCAAGAAAATGAAGCCTTCATTGTGTTTTCATCATCAACTTATGAAATTATGAGAATAATACGAGTACATACCTTTCATTAAAGACCTTGTTACTATTGTTGGGCAAAATGATGTTTCTAACAACTCCTGACGCAAAATCAAAGAGACTCGGAAGAAACCAATTTGAGCAAATGCTCACAGTCAAAGATCTTTGATTGTGTGACATTAAGTTGATCTATGATTGAACTGTTCCGAAAAGGGATGGAATTGTGCCTCACATACTCAGGTTCGCAAGCCACGCGTAACAAGAACGGTAGAAGAGATAGGAGGATTCCAAGATAAATCATGAAGGAAACATGTTCTTAATGTAAATAACATACACTTCAGAGAAACATAATCACTCCAGAGCACATAGGTTGATGGCAAGATGTAGAGCGAATAAATTTCGGTCGAAGTTCAGTGACAGTCGCATGTGAAGGCCGAGGCTCATATTCCAGTAATTTTTAGACTTTAGTCACGAGCATGCATTCTGTGATGTAAATGCTGCTTCCTCTTTAGAGTTTGGCACAATTTCGGTGTAATTTCGTTAACGTAATTTACCTGAATTACATCTATCGCTTAGGTCAGGTACTGACATAAACATGACGACATAACCTCACTTAAAAATTTGTCACAATGTCACATATCGTTCAATAAAATAAAGATATCTTTTGAACATTTTAAGAGAAATTAAGGTATATCGGGCTCCAGTAGAACACGTGAGACGTAATAATAAGAGTACGTACATATAGTAGTTAGCATCTACAAAGAATTAAACTCTTATCCAAATAAGGTAAATCTATTCACAACTAGTTAAAGAGGTTGGTAACGACCGACCAGAAATCACTTGAGATTTTTAAGAAACCAATGAAGTAGTGTATCGGGATAAAAGTGGGCGTAATAATATAAGTGTGTAATATTAGTTAGGATCTAAAATGAATTGAACTTTTAAATTAAATCTGTTCATTATTCACAAATAAATACAGTAGATGGAGGTTGATAACGACGACAGGAATTTCGTTCCCGAAACTCGGACGAACCTGAACAGAATGAACCAATGGCGTTGAACCATTATGTTACTGGTTTTTTTCTAAATTCAAAAATTATAGCTAAAATTTTGAAGGATGTAAGCGGATGCTGGATTATCCGTGAGATAAAGCGCTTTTTTATGTGGCAAAATGAAATCCTCACATCTTCACGGAGTGCCCTTTATATAGGCTCCATTACGATCTGCGGCCGGGTAAGCGAGAAATCTGTTGTTAAAGATGGTCATGACGGGCAGTTTAGTCGTATTTTCCGTAATTTCTCTTTAAGATCACTAGGAATGTTACAAAACTGTAAAAACCCATGGACGCGGTAACATGACGATTCTTTAGGTACCCACTTTTATGGGTCTAAGGTTTACCGTTATCGCGGAGTTTGAGTGACTTTCTCAGGACCCTGGATTCTTGAAATTCAAATTTCCCGGCAAAGTAAAAAGTAAAATTTTCCTTGTTTTGGGTCATTAAGTGCTTATAAGTTTTTGAAAACTCAATGGATCTTAATGAAACCCTTAAACGCCATCCGGCTAACTTAGCTGCGTCCATAGACACCAAGATCGTTGGAATCCGTGCCGCCGTTTGCTCTGAATTCCATTCTAAATCGAATCAATTTTCAGATTAAGGGAGTTGCCTGTGACTAAGAGTGTCGGCCACCCGTTTGTTATCGGGACTTTAGTAGGACGTCATTTTCCTCGACCGGGGGTGGCTACCGCCACTCTTGACAATCGATTCTGTATCGAAAAAGTGACCCGGCGTCACTCAGGAGTCTTGGAATTCGGGACATGGAAAATGCTTAAAAGTGCCGCCAGCTCTCCCACTTACATTACGACTCTATGTACTCTATGTTTTAAATGCTGCGTGCATGATCCGCCGCCGCAGAAAATGTTATTCAACAAATATATATGTTATTCGGCGGTACCGGGCTTCCTATAGATTGAACTATAATTGTTTGAAGAATATTAAAAGTGAGTTTTTAAAGCCGCTAGGATTTAGAAGAGTTTTTCTGAAAAACCAACAAGAGCGAACTGCGTGCTCTTGCGTTTTTAGCTGAAGAAAAAGCTGAAAATTTCAAATGTGCTTTTTCCTCCTGTTTCAAAGGTATGACCCAAGCGTTCCCTAGTTATTTTCATAGTTAACAAAGATTTAAACGAAATAGCTGTCCTGGAGTGATTTCCTGATGTCATTATTTTTTGTGTAATTTTCGCGTAATCATGTTCGTGAAAACTTTAGTTTCCATTGCTCCCGCAACAGTTGAAAAAGAAAACGAATTTCTCACTAACTTTAAAAGTGCAATGTACTCCCGCTCAGAATCTGATTATTCAAAAAAAAAAAAAAAAAAAAAAAAAAAAAAAGGCAACTTTCATGCAGTGTAGCAATGACGTTTAAATTCGTGTTAACAAGAAATATGTTTCATGACAGAACAGCTCTTAAAAAAACTGGGATAGGTAGGTCCACCTGAGATGTCGAAAATGTAACCTAAGTCCGGTGTTGCTGTGTGGCGTAACCCGAGTTCAGCGTTGTCGTGTGCCCTAAGCTAACCTAACCTAACCCAACCTAACCCAACCTAACCTAACTAACCTAACCTAGCCTAAGTCGAGGTTAGGCGACGGAAAGGGCGTCCATCCAAAATTCATTATCCAAGATGGCAGCCGAGGCCTAAAATGCTAAGTCGGCTCCTGTTTCCTCGATTTTCGTGAGACTCGGTATCCGGTTGTAGTTCTCAACGGGAAACTCGAGGTTTTGGTCAGATTTTCAAAATTTCAAAATCCAAGATGGCGGCCGTGGCCTAAATTGCTAAATTGAAACCTGTTTCCTCCATTTTCGTGAGACTCGGTATCCGGTTGTAGTTCTCATCGCGAAACTCGAATTTTTGGTCGGATTGTCAAAATTTCAAAATCCAATATGGCGGCCGTGGCCGAAAATGCTAAATCGGCACCTGTTTCCTAGATTTTAGTGGGACTCGGTATCCGGCTGTAGTTCTCATCGGGAAACTCGCATTTTCGGTCAGATTTTCAAAAATTCAAAATCCAATATGGCGGCCGTGGCCTAAAATGGTACATCGAAACCTCTTTCGTCGATTTTTGTGAGACTCGGTATCCGGTTGTAGTTCTCATTTGGTAACTCGAATTTTTGGTCGGATTTTCAATATTTCCAAATCCGAGATGGCGGCCGCGGCCTAAAATGCTATATCGGCTAATGTTTGCTCTATTTTCGTGGAATTCGGTGATTTCTGACGGACTCTATCGATTTCTGGCCGCAACCGCTCTTTAGATGCTTGGCCACAGTCGACTCGATATATCGATCAGGAGTCATGCGGGAGTAATACACTATTGCCTTTTTTTTAAAGAATTTTGAGCTATCGAGTGATGGAATCGTTGCATGTTACGGCTTTCGAGGGAAATAGTGTGGCCGATAAGGCCTACAACAGTCGGATGAAATAGTATTCTCTATAGAGTTGGAGCTAAGATAGAGGGTAACATTTATCATAATTAAAAGAAAGAAAAAAAAAAAGAAGAAAAAAAAACCGGCGCTCCGCTTCGCTTCGCGCGCGTCTTTTCAGGGTCGTCTGCACATCTAGTTTTTCCTCTTTTTAAGTGTCCCGCGCATCCACCGCGGGAAGAAAGTGTATTTCCCGAAGTGGGACTTTTGTAGTCATAAAATCGTACGTCTGTAAGTCATTGTGTAATGGATAGTTTTTCCAGATATTTCCTTTCCTTGGGCCGCTGTGCGACGAACAGTTCGTCCGAAAACTTTCTTCACCTGACCCACTGTGCGACGGGCAGTTTGTCCAAAATCTTCCTTCCCCTGAACCACTGAGCGACGAAAAGCTTGACCCGCAGTGCGACGAAAATTTTGTCCAAAAACTTCCTCCCCCTGACCCACTGTGCGACGAAAATTTTGTCCAAAAACTTCTTCCCTCTGACCCACTGTGCGACGATCCGCTTGTCCAAAAACTTTCTCCCCCGACCCACTGTGCGGCCCTGCTCCGGCCGGCTCCCTCATGCCGCGCACCCTCGCCTAAAACTTTCAAAGCTCGCCATTTTTAAACGGCTCGGCCGATTTGGCTCAAATTCAATACCAAACCAGTCCTATAGAAGAACTACCAACCCATAAAAATTTCAGCTCAAAATATTCATTTTCGCTCGAGTTATCGAGTGGACAAGATTTGACCTCCCCCCACTTTCTAGCCCCACCCCTCAAAATCTATTGCCTCAAATTTTAATTTTTTTTCGCAGAATAGTAGTTCTAATGAGTCTCTACTAAATGCAAAAAAAATGGTCAAAATATCTTTCAACGTAAGGAAGATATAAACCACTCAAAAATCGAAAAATCTTCAAAAGGCGGAAATACATACATACATACATATAGTTAGTTAGTTAGTTTTAGTTAACGACGATCAGCTTCTAGGCTATTTACATACATATATACATACATATATATATATATACATGAATTTGAATGGCATACAGGGTGATCCAAAAGTCCCTTTCCACCCCCTCTAACTTTTTACCTAATTGAGGTAAAGATTTGAAACTTGGGAGATATTCCTAGGTCAAAGGAGCTACTTTTTGGCCCCCCTAAAAATTTTCAGGGGGCCAACTTTTAATTTTCAAATGGGAAGACCCCCTTTTTGATAGCTCGTTCGAAAGAGCATAAAAAAGAAAACTTTTCGCGCAAACCCGAAGTCGATATCTCAAACCGTTTCAAAATGGCGGCCGGTTAAAGTTCAAAATGGCCGAAAATTCACACCGGTTATTTGTCGATGGATTTGCGCGAAAATCGGTATGTAGGGGAATTTTGGCACGAGAAAAACGAATTTGACGTTAGATTTTCAAAAAAACCGAAATTTCCAAAATGGCCGCGGGTTAAAGTTCAAAATGACAAAAAATTGATTTTTTTAGAAATGTAAGTTCAAATTTGTTTATCTTATGCCAAAATACTCTCAAATTCCAAGTTTTAGGCAAATCCATCAGCAAAAAACTGAGGTGACAATTTTCGGCCATTTTAAATTTCAACGGTGGCCATTTTGGAAGTTTTGGTTTTTTTTTGAAAATCTAACGTCAAATTCGTTTTTCTCGTGTCAAAATACCCCTACATACCGATTTTCGCGCAAATCCATCGACAAATAACCGGTGTGAATTTTCGGCCATTTTGAACTTTAACCGGCCGCCATTTTGAAACGGTTTGAGATATTGACTTCGGGTTTGCGCGAAAAGTTTTCTTTTTTTATGCTCTTTCGAACGAGCTATCACAAAGGGGGTCTTCCCATTTGAAAATTAAAAGTTGGCCCCCTGAAAATTTTAGGGGGGCCAAAAGGTAGCTCCCTTTGACCCAGGAATATCTCCCAAGTTTCAAATCTTTACCTCAATTAGGTAAAAAGTTAGAGGGGGTGGAAAGGGACTTTTGGATCACCCTGTATGCCATTCAAATTCATGTATATATATATATATATATATGTATGTATCTATGTATGTAAATAGCCTAGAAGCTGATCGTCGTTAACTAAAACTAACTAACTAACTATATGTATGTATGTATGTATGTATTTCCGCCTTTTGAAGATTTTTCGATTTTTGAGTGGTTATATCTTCCTTACGTTGAAAGATATTTTGACCATTTTTTTTGCATTTAGTAGAGACTCATTAGAACTACTATTCTGCGAAAAAAAATTAAAATTTGAGGCAATAGATTTTGAGGGGTGGGGCTAGAAAGTGGGGGGAGGTCAAATCTTGTCCGCGAAGCGAAGCGGAGCGCCGGTTTTTTTTTCTTCTTTTTTTTTTCTTTCTTTTAATTATGATAAATGTTTCTATCTTAGCTCCAACTCTATAGAGAATACTATTTCATCCGATTGTTGTAGGCCTTATCGGCCACACTATTTCCCTCGAAAGCCGTAACATGCAACGATTCCATCACTCGATAGCTCAAAATTCTTTAAAAAAAAGGCAATAGTGTATTACTCCCGCATGACTCCTGATCGATATATCGAGTCGACTGTGGCCAAGCATCTAAAGAGCGGTTGCGGCCAGAAATCGATAGAGTCCGTCAGAAATCACCGAATTCCACGAAAATAGAGCAAACATTAGCCGATATAGCATTTTAGGCCGCGGCCGCCATCTCGGATTTGGAAATATTGAAAATCCGACCAAAAATTCGAGTTACCAAATGAGAACTACAACCGGATACCGAGTCTCACGAAAATCGCGGAAACAGGTTTCGATTTAGCATTTTCGGCCAGGGCCGCCATATTAGATTTTGAAATTTGGAAAATCTGACCAAAAATTCGAGTTTCCGGATGAGGAGTATAACCGGATATAGAGTCTCACAAAAATCGACGAAAGAGGTTTCGATGTACCATTTTAGGCCACGGCCGCCATATTGGATTTTGAATTATTGAAAATCTGACCGAAAATGCGAGTTTCCCGATGAGAACTACAGCCGGATACCGAGTCTCACCAAAATCTAGGAAACAGGTGCCGATTTAGCATTTTCGGCCACGGCCGCCATATTGGATTTTGAAATTTTGACAATCCGACCAAAAATTCGAGTTTCCCGATGAGAACTACAACCGGATACCGAGTCTCACGAAAATCGACGAAACAGGTTTCAATTTAGCATTTTAGGCCACGGCCGCCATCTTGGATTTTGAAATTTTGAAAATCTGACCAAACATTCGAGTTTCCCGATGACAACTACAACCGGATACCGAGTCTCACGAAAATCGAGGAGACAGGTGCTGATTTAGCATTGTAGGCCGCGGCCGCCATCTTGGACTTTGAAATTTTGAAAATCTGACCAAAAATGCGAGTTTCCCGATGAGAACTACAGCCGGATACCGAGTCTCACGAAAATCTAGGAAACAGGTGCCGATTTAGCATTTTAGGCCACGGCCGCCATCATGGATTTTGAAATTTTGACAATCCGACCAAAAATTCCAGTTTCCCGATGAGAACTACAACCGGAGACCGAGTCTCATGAAAATCGACGAAACAGGTTCCGATGTAGCATTTTAGGCCACGGCCGCCATCATGGATTTTCAAATTTTGACAATCCGACCAAAAATTCGAGTTTCCCGATGAGAACTACAACCGGATACCGAGTCTCACGAAAATCGACGAAACAGGTTTCGATTTAGCATTTTAGGCCACGGCCGCCATATTGGCTTTTGAAATTTTGAAAATCTGACCGAAAATTCGAGTTTCCCGATGAGAATTACAACCGGGTACCGAGCCTCACGAAAATCTAGGAAACACTCGCACCTTAGCATTTTAGGCCACGGCCGTCATATTGGATCTTGAAATTTTGAAAATCGGACCAAAAATTCGAGTTTCCCGATGAGAACTACAACCGGATATCGAGTCTCACGAAAATCGACGAAACAGATTTCGATGTACCATTTTTAGGCCACGGCCGCCATCTTGGATTTTGACATTTCGAAAATCTGACGAAAATTCGAGTTTCCCGATTAGAACTACAACCGGATACCGAGCCTCACGAAAATCGAGGAAACAGGTGCTGATTTAGCATTTTAGGCCACGGCCAATCCGATTTTGACAATCCGACCAAAAATTCG
Source organism: Bemisia tabaci (assembly GCF_918797505.1). Lineage (NCBI taxonomy): Eukaryota > Metazoa > Arthropoda > Insecta > Hemiptera > Aleyrodidae > Bemisia > Bemisia tabaci. Next base: position 17,969,933 of record NC_092797.1, on the reverse strand, counting down.
AGTTTCAACGTAGCTTATCGTTTTCCTCATACCCAGATACCCCCGAACACCGAGTTTCAGGCGAATCTATCGGCAAAAAGTCGAGGTTGCCAATTGTTGACCGTTTTGAACTTTAATTGGGGGCCATTTTGAAAAATTAGGGTTTGTTTAAAAATCTAACATCGAATTCGTTCTTCTCGGGTCACAATACCCCTAGATACCGAATTTAAGGTGAATCCATTGGCAAGAAATCGAGTTTGTCAGATTTTCGGCCTTTTTGAGCCTTAACCGGTGGCCGTTTTGAAAAATTAGGGTTTTTTTTAAAAATCTAACGTCAAATTCGTTTTTCTCGTTCCAAAATACCCCCTGTTACCGAGTTTCAAGCAAATCCATGTGCAAATAGCAGAGGTGCCAATTTTCGGCCATTTTGAACTTTGACCGGCCGCCATTTTGAAACGGTTTGAGATGATGACTTCGGGTTTGCGCGAAAAATGTTCTTTTTTTATGCTCTTTCGAACGAGGTATCACAAAGGTGGTCTTCCCATTTGAAAAAAAAAGTTAGGATCCGTAACCCCCCCCCCCCCCCCCCACCCAAAAAAAAATTGGGGGGGGGGTCAAAAAGTAGCTCCCTTTGATCTAGGAACACCCTTCAAGTTTCAAATCTCTACCTCAATTAGGTCAAAAGTTAGGGGGGGGGGAGGGGACTTTTCGAACACCCTGTATAAGAAAGTTTCCTCAGAAATTGTCTCTACTTAGCCCCTATGTGCTCTATTGACTGGACTAATTTACAGTAGATGATTTAGCGTTGAAGTTTGTATCGTAAACTCACTTGAAGAATGGCTAAGTTTCATAGCTGGACACAGACTTTCACACGGTTGGCTCTGAGTTTGAAATCAGGCCTTTCCTTCGACAACAAAAGTCCCATAAGAAACCGACTATCATCGTCCGAATCTACTTGTCATTACAGGTGAGGAACGAATTTTACCGGCAGAGCAGCATAAGATCGCTCACCTTCCAGATTAGAGATCTTTGGAAGGAGAATGAGGTTGCTTATCCGGGACAGCGCGAACGCAGTCCCGACTCCCAAAAATTACGCGCCCGAGGTATCTACATTTGAGATACTCGCAGGGGTCAGCCCAACCGGAGTGCAATGGAAGGGCCTCGCCCTGGGGGAACCGCCTTCTTGATCACGGTAACCCCCACGCCAGGTAAGTATGGTTTGGAGGTTTGCAACACTGGGTACCCATGCACAGGGAGGCTCTTACCTTCACTGAGACTAAGGCAAATTTATTCGGTTCGTTTTGATGCTGTAAATTGATCAAAATCAATTTCTTCAATTTGTTCACCGGTAAATCACCCCGCTCTACGAACAATACCCTAGGTTGTACATCTGAACAGTCAAAATTCCGTGGAGAAAAAACAAAAATCTATATAGAAATCAACCCAGGAGTACAGAGTCGTCGTGCACACGCAACAAAAATTCTTCCGCGATAACTACGCTAAACAGCCGCACGGAGCGCTGGGTGCACGGTCGGTAGATTGTGGTGTTCACTTCCAGAGGGACTTGCCGACCGGCGCGATCTTTAAATGCATAGAGTACGTGGAGTCGTAATGTAAATGGGAGATCTGGCGCCATGTTCTGCTCGACGAATTCCGAGCCCGGTGTGCGCCGAGTTCGGGTCGCTTTTTCGATACATTTTCGATCCAAAATGGCGGTGTGGAATACGTGGTAATTCCTATCTCCTCTGTTGTTGTTGTTGTTGTTGTTGTTGTTGTCATCGGATGGCCGGATACCCGTGTATCGCAAACAATCGATTCTGTATCGAAAAAGTGACCCGGCGTCACTCAGGAGTCTTGGAATTCGGGACATGGAAAATGCTTAAAAGTGCCGCCAGCTCTCCCACTTACATTACGACTCTATGTACTCTATGTTTAAATGCTGCGTGCATGATCCGCCGCCGCAGAAAATGTTATTCAACAAATATAATATGTTATTCGGCGGTACCGGGCTTCCTATAGATTGAACTATAATTGTTTGAAGAATATTAAAAGTGAGTTTTAAAGCCGCTAGGATTTAGAAGAGTTTTTCTGAAAAACCAACAAGAGCGAACTGCGTGCTCTTGCGTTTTTAGCTGAAGAAAAAGCTGAAAATTTCAAATGTGCTTTTTCCTCCTGTTTCAAAGGTATGACCCAAGCGTTCCCTAGTATTTTCATAGTTAACAAAGATTTAAACGAAATAGCTGTCCTGGAGTGATTTCCTGATGTCATTATTCTTTTGTGTAATTTTCGCGTAATCATGTTCGTGAAAACTTTAGTTTCCATTGCTCCCGCAACAGTTGAAAAAGAAAACGAATTTCTCACTAACTTTAAAAGTGCAATGTACTCCCGCTCAGAATCTGATTATTCAAAAAAAAAAAAAAAAAAAAAAAAAAAAAAAAAGGCAACTTTCATGCAGTGTAGCAATGACGTTTAAATTCGTGTTAACAAGAAATATGTTTCATTGACAGAACAGCTCTTAAAAAACTGGGATAGGTAGGTCCCACCTGAGATGTCGAAAATGTAACCTAAGTCCGGTGTTGCTGTGTGGCGTAACCCGAGTTCAGCGTTGTCGTGTGCCCTAAGCTAACCTAACCTAACCCAACCTAACCCAACCTAACCTAACCTAACCTAACCTAGCCTAAGTCGAGGTTAGGCGACGGAAAGGGCGTCCATCCAAAATTCATTATCCAAGATGGCAGCCGAGGCCTAAAATGCTAAGTCGGCTCCTGTTTCCTCGATTTTCGTGAGACTCGGTATCCGGTTGTAGTTCTCAACGGGAAACTCGAGGTTTTGGTCAGATTTTCAAAATTTCAAAATCCAAGATGGCGGCCGTGGCCTAAATTGCTAAATTGAAACCTGTTTCCTCCATTTTCGTGAGACTCGGTATCCGGTTGTGGTTCTCATCGCGAAACTCGAATTTTTGGTCGGATTGTCAAAATTTCAAAATCCAATATGGCGGCCGTGGCCGAAAATGCTAAATCGGCACCTGTTTCCTAGATTTTAGTGGGACTCGGTATCCGGCTGTAGTTCTCATCGGGAAACTCGCATTTTCGGTCAGATTTTCAAAAATTCAAAATCCAATATGGCGGCCGTGGCCTAAAATGGTACATCGAAACCTCTTTCGTCGATTTTTGTGAGACTCGGTATCCGGTTGTAGTTCTCATTTGGTAACTCGAATTTTTGGTCGGATTTTCAATATTTCCAAATCCGAGATGGCGGCCGCGGCCTAAAATGCTATATCGGCTAATGTTTGCTCTATTTTCGTGGAATTCGGTGATTTCTGACGGACTCTATCGATTTCTGGCCGCAACCGCTCTTTAGATGCTTGGCCACAGTCGACTCGATATATCGATCAGGAGTCATGCGGGAGTAATACACTATTGCCTTTTTTTTAAAGAATTTTGAGCTATCGAGTGATGGAATCGTTGCATGTTACGGCTTTCGAGGGAAATAGTGTGGCCGATAAGGCCTACAACAGTCGGATGAAATAGTATTCTCTATAGAGTTGGAGCTAAGATAGAGGGTAACATTTATCATAATTAAAAGAAAGAAAAAAAAAGAAGAAAAAAAAACCGGCGCTCCGCTTCGCTTCGCGCGCGTCTTTTCAGGGTCGTCTGCACATCTAGTTTTTTCCTCTTTTTAAGTGTCCCGCGCATCCACCGCGGGAAGGAAGTGTATTTCCCGAAGTGGGACTTTTGTAGTCATAAAATCGTACGTCTGTAAGTCATTGTGTAATGGATAGTTTTTCCAGATATTTCCTTTCCTTGGGCCGCTGTGCGACGAACAGTTCGTCCGAAAACTTTCTTCACCTGACCCACTGTGCGACGGGCAGTTTGTCCAAAATCTTCCTTCCCCTGAACCACTGAGCGACGAAAAGCTTGACCCGCAGTGCGACGAAAATTTTGTCCAAAAACTTCCTCCCCCTGACCCACTGTGCGACGAAAATTTTGTCCAAAAACTTCTTCCCTCTGACCCACTGTGCGACGATCCGCTTGTCCAAAAACTTTCTCCCCCGACCCACTGTGCGGCCCTGCTCCGGCCGGCTCCCCTCATGCCGCGCACCCCTCGCCTAAAACTTTCAAAGCTCGCCATTTTTAAACGGCTCGGCCGATTTGGCTCAAATTCAATACCAAACCAGTCCTATAGAAGAACTACCACCCATAAAAATTTCAGCTCAAAATATTCATTTTCGCTCGAGTTATCGAGTGGACAAGATTTGACCTCCCCCCACTTTCTAGCCCCACCCCTCAAAATCTATTGCCTCAAATTTTAATTTTTTTTCGCAGAATAGTAGTTCTAATGAGTCTCTACTAAATGCAAAAAAAATGGTCAAAATATCTTTCAACGTAAGGAAGATATAAACCACTCAAAAATCGAAAAATCTTCAAAAGGCGGAAATACATACATACATACATATAGTTAGTTAGTTAGTTTTAGTTAACGACGATCAGCTTCTAGGCTATTTACATACATATATACATACATATATATATATATACATGAATTTGAATGGCATACAGGGTGATCCAAAAGTCCCTTTCCACCCCCTCTAACTTTTTACCTAATTGAGGTAAAGATTTGAAACTTGGGAGATATTCCTAGGTCAAAGGGAGCTACTTTTTGGCCCCCCTAAAATTTTCAGGGGGCCAACTTTTAATTTTCAAATGGGAAGACCCCCTTTTTGATAGCTCGTTCGAAAGAGCATAAAAAAGAAAACTTTTCGCGCAAACCCGAAGTCGATATCTCAAACCGTTTCAAAATGGCGGCCGGTTAAAGTTCAAAATGGCCGAAAATTCACACCGGTTATTTGTCGATGGATTTGCGCGAAAATCGGTATGTAGGGGAATTTTGGCACGAGAAAAACGAATTTGACGTTAGATTTTCAAAAAAACCGAAATTTCCAAAATGGCCGCGGGTTAAAGTTCAAAATGACAAAAAATTGATTTTTTTAGAAATGTAAGTTCAAATTTGTTTATCTTATGCCAAAATACTCTCAAATTCCAAGTTTTAGGCAAATCCATCAGCAAAAAACTGAGGTGACAATTTTCGGCCATTTTAAATTTCAACCGGTGGCCATTTTGGAAGTTTTGGTTTTTTTTGAAAATCTAACGTCAAATTCGTTTTTCTCGTGTCAAAATACCCCTACATACCGATTTTCGCGCAAATCCATCGACAAATAACCGGTGTGAATTTTCGGCCATTTTGAACTTTAACCGGCCGCCATTTTGAAACGGTTTGAGATATTGACTTCGGGTTTGCGCGAAAAGTTTTCTTTTTTTATGCTCTTTCGAACGAGCTATCACAAAGGGGGTCTTCCCATTTGAAAATTAAAAGTTGGCCCCCTGAAAATTTTAGGGGGGCCAAAAGGTAGCTCCCTTTGACCCAGGAATATCTCCAAAGTTTCAAATCTTTACCTCAATTAGGTAAAAAGTTAGAGGGGGTGGAAAGGGACTTTTGGATCACCCTGTATGCCATTCAAATTCATGTATATATATATATATATATGTATGTATCTATGTATGTAAATAGCCTAGAAGCTGATCGTCGTTAACTAAAACTAACTAACTAACTATATGTATGTATGTATGTATGTATTTCCGCCTTTTGAAGATTTTTCGATTTTTGAGTGGTTATATCTTCCTTACGTTGAAAGATATTTTGACCATTTTTTTTGCATTTAGTAGAGACTCATTAGAACTACTATTCTGCGAAAGAAAATTGAAATTTGAGGCAATAGATTTTGAGGGGTGGGGCTAGAAAGTGGGGGGAGGTCAAATCTTGTCCACTCGATAACTCGAGCGAAAATGAATATTTTGAGCTGAAATTTTTATGGGTGGTAGTTCTTCTATAGGACTGGTTTGGTATTGAATTTGAGCCAAATCGGCCGAGCCGTTTAAAAATGGCGAGCTTTGAAAGTTTTAGGCGAGGGGTGCGCGGCATGAGGGGAGCCGGCCGGAGCAGGGCCGCACAGTGGGTCGGGGGAGAAAGTTTTTGGACAAGCGGATCGTCGCACAGTGGGTCAGAGGGAAGAAGTTTTTGGACAAAATTTTCGTCGCACAGTGGGTCAGGGGGAGGAAGTTTTTGGACAAAATTTTCGTCGCACTGCGGGTCAAGCTTTTCGTCGCTCAGTGGTTCAGGGGAAGGAAGATTTTGGACAAACTGCCCGTCGCACAGTGGGTCAGGTGAAGAAAGTTTTCGGACGAACTGTTCGTCGCACAGCGGCCCAAGGAAAGGAAATATCTGGAAAAACTATCCATTACACAATGACTTACAGACGTACGATTTTATGACTACAAAAGTCCCACTTCGGGAAATACACTTCCTTCCCGCGGTGGATGCGCGGGACACTTAAAAAGAGGAAAAAACTAGATGTGCAGACGACCCTGAAAAGACGCGCGCGAAGCGAAGCGGAGCGCCGGTTTTTTTTTCTTCTTTTTTTTTTCTTTCTTTTAATTATGATAAATGTTACCCTCTATCTTAGCTCCAACTCTATAGAGAATACTATTTCATCCGATTGTTGTAGGCCTTATCGGCCACACTATTTCCCTCGAAAGCCGTAACATACAACGATTCCATCACTCGATAGCTCAAAATTCTTTAAAAAAAAGGCAATAGTGTATTACTCCCGCATGACTCCTGATCGATATATCGAGTCGACTGTGGCCAAGCATCTAAAGAGCGGTTGCGGCCAGAAATCGATAGAGTCCGTCAGAAATCACCGAATTCCACGAAAATAGAGCAAACATTAGCCGATATAGCATTTTAGGCCGCGGCCGCCATCTCGGATTTGGAAATATTGAAAATCCGACCAAAAATTCGAGTTACCAAATGAGAACTACAACCGGATACCGAGTCTCACGAAAATCGCGGAAACAGGTTTCGATTTAGCATTTTCGGCCAGGGCCGCCATATTAGATTTTGAAATTTGGAAAATCTGACCAAAAATTCGAGTTTCCGGATGAGGAGTATAACCGGATATAGAGTCTCACAAAAATCGACGAAAGAGGTTTCGATGTACCATTTTAGGCCACGGCCGCCATATTGGATTTTGAATTATTGAAAATCTGACCGAAAATGCGAGTTTCCCGATGAGAACTACAGCCGGATACCGAGTCTCACCAAAATCTAGGAAACAGGTGCCGATTTAGCATTTTCGGCCACGGCCGCCATATTGGATTTTGAAATTTTGACAATCCGACCAAAAATTCGAGTTTCCCGATGAGAACTACAACCGGATACCGAGTCTCACGAAAATCGACGAAACAGGTTTCAATTTAGCATTTTAGGCCACGGCCGCCATCTTGGATTTTGAAATTTTGAAAATCTGACCAAACATTCGAGTTTCCCGATGACAACTACAACCGGATACCGAGTCTCACGAAAATCGAGGAGACAGGTGCTGATTTAGCATTGTAGGCCGCGGCCGCCATCTTGGACTTTGAAATTTTGAAAATCTGACCAAAAATGCGAGTTTCCCGATGAGAACTACAGCCGGATACCGAGTCTCACGAAAATCTAGGAAACAGGTGCCGATTTAGCATTTTAGGCCACGGCCGCCATCATGGATTTTGAAATTTTGACAATCCGACCAAAAATTCCAGTTTCCCGATGAGAACTACAACCGGAGACCGAGTCTCATGAAAATCGACGAAACAGGTTCCGATGTAGCATTTTAGGCCACGGCCGCCATCATGGATTTTCAAATTTTGACAATCCGACCAAAATTCGAGTTTCCCGATGAGAACTACAACCGGATACCGAGTCTCACGAAAATCGACGAAACAGGTTTCGATTTAGCATTTTAGGCCACGGCCGCCATATTGGCTTTTGAAATTTTGAAAATCTGACCGAAAATTCGAGTTTCCCGATGAGAATTACAACCGGGTACCGAGCCTCACGAAAATCTAGGAAACACTCGCACCTTAGCATTTTAGGCCACGGCCGTCATATTGGATCTTGAAATTTTGAAAATCGGACCAAAAATTCGAGTTTCCCGATGAGAACTACAACCGGATATCGAGTCTCACGAAAATCGACGAAACAGATTTCGATGTACCATTTTTAGGCCACGGCCGCCATCTTGGATTTTGACATTTCGAAAATCTGACGAAAATTCGAGTTTCCCGATTAGAACTACAACCGGATACCGAGCCTCACGAAAATCGAGGAAACAGGTGCTGATTTAGCATTTTAGGCCACGGCCAATCCGATTTTGACAATCCGACCAAAAATTCGAGTTTCAACGTAGCTTATCGTTTTCCTCATACCCAGAAAGCCCCGAACACCGAGTTTCAGGCGAATCTATCGGCAAAAAGTCGAGGTTGCCAATTGTTGACCGTTTTGAACTTTAATTGGGGGCCATTTTGAAAAATTGGGGTTTGTTTAAAAATCTAACATCGAATTCGTTCTTCTCGGGTCACAATACCCCTAGATACCGAATTTAAGGTGAATCCATTGGCAAGAAATCGAGTTTGTCAGATTTTCGGCCTTTTTGAGCCTTAACCGGTGGCCGTTTTGAAAAATTAGGGTTTTTTTTAAAAATCTAACGTCAAATTCGTTTTTCTCGTTCCAAAATACCCCCTGTTACCGAGTTTCAAGCAAATCCATGTGCAAATAGCAGAGGTGCCAATTTTCGGCCATTTTGAACTTTGACCGGCCGCCATTTTGAAACGGTTTGAGATGATGACTTCGGGTTTGCGCGAAAAATGTTCTTTTTTTATGCTCTTTCGAACGAGGTATCACAAAGGTGGTTGTTGTTGTTGTTGTCATCGGATGGCCGGATACCCGTGTATCGCAAACAATCGATTCTGTATCGAAAAAGTGACCCGGCGTCACTCAGGAGTCTTGGAATTCGGGACATGGAAATTGCTTAAAAGTGCCGCCAGCTCTCCCACTTACATTACGACTCTATGTACTCTATGTTTAAATGCTGCGTGCATGATCCGCCGCCGCAGAAAATGTCATTCAACAAATATAATATGTTATTCGGCGGTACCGGGCTTCCTATAGATTGAACTATAATTGTTTGAAGAATATTAAAAGTGAGTTTTAAAGCCGCTAGGATTTAGAAGAGTTTTTCTGAAAAACCAACAAGAGCGAACTGCGTGCTCTTGCGTTTTTAGCTGAAGAAAAAGCTGAAAATTTCAAATGTGCTTTTTCCTCCTGTTTCAAAGGTATGACCCAAGCGTTCCCTAGTATTTTCATAGTTAACAAAGATTTAAACGAAATAGCTGTCCTGGAGTGATTTCCTGATGTCATTATTCTTTTGTGTATTTTTCGCGTAATCATGTTCGTGAAAACTTTAGTTTCCATTGCTTCCGCAACAGTTGAAAAAGAAAACGAATTTCTCACTAACTTTAAAAGTGCAATGTACTCCGCTCAGAATCTGATTATTCAAAAAAAAAAAAAAAAAAAAAAAAAAAAGGCAACTTTCATGCAGTGTAGCAATGACGTTTAAATTCGTGTTAACAAGAAATATGTTTCATTGACAGAACAGTTCTTAAAAAACTGGGATAGGTAGGTCCCACCTGAGATGTCGAAAATGTAACCTATGTCCGGTGTTGCTGTGTGGCGTAACCCGAGTTCAGCGTTGTCGTGTGCCCTAAGCTAACCTAACCTAACCCAACCTAACCCAACCTAACCTAACCTAACCTAACCTAGCCTAAGTCAAGGTTAGGCGACGGAAAGGGCGTCCATCCAAAATTCATTATCCAAGATGGCAGCCGAGGCCTAAAATGCTAAATCAGCACCTGTCTCCTCGATTTTCGTGAGACTCGGTATCCGGTTGTAGTTGTCATCGGGAAACTCGAATGTTTGGTCAGATTTTCAAAATTTCAAAATCCAAGATGGCGGCCGTGGCCTAAAATGGTAAATTGAAACCTGTTTTGTCGATTTTCGTGGGACTCGGTATCCGGTTGTAGTTCTCATCGGGAAACTCGAATTTTTGGTCGGATTGTCAAAATTTCAAAATCCAATATGGCGGCCGTGGCCGAAAATGCTAAATCGGCACCTGTTTCCTAGATTCTGGTGAGACTCGGTATCCGGCTGTAGTTCTCATCGGGAAACTCGCATTTTCGGTCAGATTTTCAAAAATTCAAAATCCAATATGGCGGCCGTGGCCTAAAATGGTACATCGAAACCTGTTTCCTCCATTTTCGTGAGACTCGGTATCCGGTTGTACTCCTCATCCGGAAACTCGAATTTTTGGTCAGATTTTCCAAATTTCAAAATCCAATATGGCGGCCCTGGCCGAAAATGCTAAATCGAAACCTGTTTCCGCGATTTTCGTGAGACTCGGTATCCGGTTGTAGTTCTCATTTGGTAACTCGAATTTTTGGTCGGATTTTCAATATTTCCAAATCCGAGATGGCGGCCGCGGCCTAAAATGCTATATCGGCTAATGTTTGCTCTATTTTCGTGGAATTCGGTGATTTCTGACGGACTCTATCGATTTCTGGCCGCAACCGCTCTTTAGATGCTTGGCCACAGTCGACTCGATATATCGATCAGGAGTCATGCGGGAGTAATACACTATTGCCTTTTTTTTTAAAGAATTTTGAGCTATCGAGTGATAGAATCGTTGCATGTTACGGCTTTCGAGGGAAATAGTGTGGCCGATAAGGCCTACAACAATCGGATGAAATAGTATTCTCTATAGAGTTGGAGCTAAGATAGAGGGTAACATTTATCATAATTAAAAGAAAGAAAAAAAAAAGAAGAAAAAAAAACCGGCGCTCCGCTTCGCTTCGCGCGCGTCTTTTCAGGGTCGTCTGCACATCTAGTTTTTCCTCTTTTTAAGTGTCCCGCGCATCCACCGCGGGAAGGAAGTGTATTTCCCGAAGTGGGACTTTTGTAGTCATAAAATCGTACGTCTGTAAGTCATTGTGTAATGGATAGTTTTTCCAGATATTTCCTTTCCTTGGGCCGCTGTGCGACGAACAGTTCGTCCGAAAACTTTCTTCACCTGACCCACTGTGCGACGGGCAGTTTGTCCAAAATCTTCCTTCCCCTGAACCACTGAGCGACGAAAAGCTTGACCCGCAGTGCGACGAAAATTTTGTCCAAAAACTTCCTCCCCCTGACCCACTGTGCGACGAAAATTTTGTCCAAAAACTTCTTCCCTCTGACCCACTGTGCGACGATCCGCTTGTCCAAAAACTTTCTCCCCCGACCCACTGTGCGGCCCTGCTCCGGCCGGCTCCCCTCATGCCGCGCACCCCTCGCCTAAAACTTTCAAAGCTCGCCATTTTTAAACGGCTCGGCCGATTTGGCTCAAATTCAATACCAAACCAGTCCTATAGAAGAACTACCACCCATAAAAATTTCAGCTCAAAATATTCATTTTCGCTCGAGTTATCGAGTGGACAAGATTTGACCTCCCCCCACTTTCTAGCCCCACCCTCAAGATCTATTGCCTCAAATTTCAATTTTCTTTCGCAGAATAGTAGTTCTAATGAGTCTCTACTAAATGCAAAAAAAATGGTCAAAATATCTTTCAACGTAAGGAAGATATAACCACTCAAAAATCGGAAAATCTTCAAAAGGCGGAAATACATACATACATACATACATATAGTTAGTTAGTTAGTTTTAGTTAACGACGATCAGCTTCTAGGCTATTTACATACATATATACATACATATATATATATATATATATACATGAATTTGAATGGCATACAGGGTGATCCAAAAGTCCCTTTCCACCCCCTCTAACTTTTTACCTAATTGAGGTAAAGATTTGAAACTTGGGAGATATTCCTGGGTCAAAGGGAGCTACTTTTTGGCCCCCCTAAAATTTTCAGGGGGCCAACTTTTAATTTTCAAATGGGAAGACCCCCTTTGTGATAGCTCGTTCGAAAGAGCATAAAAAAAGAAAACTTTTCGCGCAAACCCGAAGTCGATATCTCAAACCGTTTCAAAATGGCGGCCGGTTAAAGTTCAAAATGGCCGAAAATTCACACCGGTTATTTGTCGATGGATTTGCGCGAAAATCGGTATGTAGGGGTATTTTGACACGAGAAAAACGAATTTGACGTTAGATTTTCAAAAAAACCAAAACTTCCAAAATGGCCACCGGTTGAAATTTAAAATGGCCGAAAATTGTCACCTCAGTTTTTTGCTGATGGATTTGCCTAAAACTTGGAATTTGAGAGTATTTTGGCATAAGATAAACAAATTTGAACTTACATTTCTAAAAAAATCAATTTTTTGTCATTTTGAACTTTAACCCGCGGCCATTTTGGAAATTTCGGTTTTTTTGAAAATCTAACGTCAAATTCGTTTTTCTCGTGCCAAAATACCCCTACATACCGATTTTCGCGCAAATCCATCGACAAATAACCGGTGTGAATTTTCGGCCATTTTGAACTTTGACCGGCCGCCATTTTGAAACGGTTTGAGATATTGACTTCGGGTTTGCGCGAAAAGTTTTCTTTTTTTATGCTCTTTCGAACAAGCTATCAAAAAGGGGGTCTTCCCATTTGAAAATTCAAAGTTGGGGGCCGTTGCCCCCCCCCCCCCCCAAGGGGGCCCCCCTGAAAATTTTAGGGGGCCAAAAAGTAGCTCCCTTTGACCTAGGAATATCCCCCAAGTTTCAAATCTTTACCTCAATTAGGTAAAAAGTTAGAGGGGGTGGAAGGGACTTTTGGATCACCCTGTATATTTTCGTGATCTACGACCCGTGATCGGTGCTCTTCACAATGTCTCAGGTCTGGGTCCGACATCATGGGAGAATGCAATAGTGTATTTTCTTCGGAAAATACACTAAAAATATCCCTGGACCCCGGATCGGTGATTCTCAGTTGAACGTGTGCAAACACGGATATTAGACTCAGTTAAGCGTGATGCGTGTATTATAAAAGTCGGAATTTTCTGTAATAGTGGTGGTTATGATGTAAGGCTAGTTTTTTATTCAAATTGAACTTTTTTTGAAAACCGATTATATAGTTAGATGACTTACTTTCTTATTATTCTTTACGCACAATGGTCATTTCGGGTGGGCAGGCCACCCATCTTCACGTGACTGAATAAGGAAGTAAGTCATCTAACTATAAAATCGGTTTTCAAGAAAGTTTTCGAAAAAAGTTCAATTTAAACAAAAAATTAGTGTTCATTGTGCCGATGAAGTTTCAAAAATAGTGCAGTATGCTACAACTATGGTACACTATGATAGAAGGCTCTAAGCGTAGATGAAAGTGAGAGAGAGTATGTGCTCCGGTTTGGTGGCCCTGAAAAGGGCCGTTGTGAAGAAGGGTGGTGGAGTTATGTTTACTTCTTCTTGGGTGCGGCTTTCTTTGGGCTTTTCTTGACTGCAGCTTTCTTGGGTTTCGGTGCCTTCGGCTTCTTGGTGGGTGGCTTGGCGACCTTCTTGGCCTTCGGTGATTTGGCTGCCTTGGGCTTCTTCGGAGATTTGACTTTTTTGGGCTTGGCTGCCTTTGGTTTCTTGGCTTTTGCCGCCTTTGGCTTGGCGGGTTTCTTGGCTACCTTCTTCTTCTCTTCCTTGGCTGGGAGCTTGAAGGATCCGGCGGCGCCTTTACCCTTGGTGAGGATGAGCTTGCCAGAACCGGTGGCGGAGATGACGTACTTGCGGATGAAAGGTGCAAGTTTGTCGGCATCCACCTTGTAGGTGGCGGCGATGTATTTCTTGATGGCCTGGAGGGAGGATCCCTTCTTGTCCTTCAGGGATTTGATGGCCTCGTTGACCATGGTGGCGGTGGGAGGGTGAGCAGCGGGCTTCTTGGGCTTGGCTGCAGCCTTCTTCTTAGGAGTCTTGGGGGTTGCCGGAGCGGCAGCGACTGGAGCGTCAGACATGGTTGAGAGCGGTGCGAGAGTAGCGTTCGAATTGAGAGAAACGAAAGATACGAGTGGCGAGGTGGGGAGTATATTCTTATCCCTCGCGCAAGAGCCAAAAGGAACAAAGCGGCAGTATTTGCACTGTTCATTTTAATTTGTTTCGTTCCGTGTTCGTGACACTTTTCTTTTCTCTAAATTGCTGTATTTTTAACCAATAATTAAGAGAGATCCCCTCTGAACTATGAACTACATAGTTTGGTCTTCCGATTCAACGAATTTTTCTGTCCCGTCGCGAGGTAATATAATTAATCTGGACTGGGTTTTCTGGTCATCCCTTGTTATGCGCTTGGGGTTTCTCGAATAAATTGACGATTCTGTAAGTTTTTTGAGAATTCACCGCGTTACGGTTAGTGCAAATTCAATTCTGGACGTATTTGGCTTTCAAAAAAAGTCCGACCTCATCAAAATCGGTGGAAGAGCGCCGATTTTTCGGACCTCGAAGTTGGTGTGTCCGCACTCTGAATCGAGTTCTCTAACCTGTGTGAAGAGACTAGGCACCCGTTTTCCTCCCCAAAATTGATGTTTTTGGGGGTAGTAGATGGTCTTCACTAAGGGTATTTGTTATGCAGTATCTTCTTTGATAAGAGACTCCTAAAAAATGGTGAAAATCCCCGATTATTCGACATTAGAATCGTTCAAACGCGCCGTCAAGAATAGGTACTCCATGCCAGTCCTATTGTCTTGCTGTAAGGCTGCATTCGTCCTGCAAAGTGAGGCATTGCTCGTTGCATTTATTTTGATAATTAAAAACAGAATAATTAGCGACCCTTGAGGAGCCGAAATGCCTGGAATTTGAACTTCTCAAATTAATGGAGGTCATCTACCTCCACGGAGAGTCAATGTCAAACGCCCCGCAATGGAACTGAGCATAGCGCATACATCGCTCATCAAGAGTGGCGGTAGCCACCCCCGGTCGAGGAAAATGACGTCCTACTAAAGTCCCGATAACAAACGGGTGGCCGACACTCTTAGTCACAGGTAACTCCCTTAATCTGAAAATTGATTCGATTTAGAATGGAATTCAGAGCAAACGGCGGCACGGATTCCAACGATCTTGGTGTCTATGGACGCAGCTAAGTTAGCCGGATGGCGTTTAAGGGTTTCATTAAGATCCATTGAGTTTTCAAAAACTTATAAGCACTTAATGACCCAAAACAAGGAAAATTTTACTTTTTACTTTGCCGGGAAATTTGAATTTCAAGAATCCAGGGTCCTGAGAAAGTCACTCAAACTCCGCGATAACGGTAAACCTTAGACCCATAAAAGTGGGTACCTAAAGAATCGCCATGTTACCGTGTCCACGGGTTTTTACAGTTTTTTAACATTCCTGGTGTTCTAAAAGAGAAATTACGGAAAATACGACTAAACTGCCCGTCATGACCATCTTTAACAACAGATTTCTCGCTTACCCGGCCGCAGATCGTAATGGAGCCTATATAAAGGGCACTCCGTGAAGATGTGAGGATTTCATTTTGCCACATAAAAAAGCGCTTTATCTCACGGATAATCCAGCATCCGCTTACATCCTTCAAAATTTTAGCTATAATTTTTGAATTTAGAAAAAAACCAGTAATATAATGGTTCAACGCCATTGGTTCATTCTGTTCAGGTTCGTCCGAGTTTCGGGAACGAAATTCCTGTCGTCGTTATCAACCTCCATCTACTGTATTTATTTGTGAATAATGAACAGATTTAATTTAAAAGTTCAATTCATTTTAGATCCTAACTAATATTACACACTTATATTATTACGCCCACTTTTATCCCGATACACTACTTCATTGGTTTCTTAAAAATCTCAAGTGATTTCTGGTCGGTCGTTACCAACCTCTTTAACTAGTACTAGTTGTGAATAGATTTACCTAATTTGGATAAGAGTTTAATTCTTCGTAGATGCTAACTACTATATGTACGTACTCTTATTATTACGTCTCACGTGTTCTACTGGAGCCCGATATACCTTAATTTCTCTTAAAATGTTCAAGTGATATCTTTATTTTATGATGTGACAAATTTTTAAGTGAGGTTATGTCGTCATGTTTATGTCAGTACCTGACCTAAGCGATAGATGTAATTCAGGTAAATTACGTTAACGAAATTACACCGAAATTGTGCCAAACTCTAAAGAGGAAGCAGCATTTACATCACAGAATGCATGCTCGTGACTAAAGTCTAAAAATTACTGGAATATGAGCCTCTGCCTTCACATGCGACTGTCACTGAACTTCGACCGAAATTTATTCGCTCTACATCTTGCCATCAACCTATGTGCTCTGGAGTGATTATGTTTCTCTGAAGTGTATGTTATTTACATTAAGAACATGTTTCCTTCATGATTTATCTTGGAATCCTCCTATCTCTTCTACCGTTCTTGTTACGCGTGGCTTGCGAACCTGAGTATGTGAGGCACAATTCCATCCCTTTTCGGAACAGTTCAATCATAGATCAACTTAATGTCACACAATCAAAGATCTTTGACTGTGAGCATTTGCTCAAATTGGTTTCTTCCGAGTCTCTTTGATTTTGCGTCAGGAGTTGTTAGAAACATCATTTTGCCCAACAATAGTAACAAGGTCTTTAATGAAAGGTATGTACTCGTATTATTCTCATAATTTCATAAGTTGATGATGAAAACACAATGAAGGCTTCATTTTCTTGCATCGATTACCGTGTGAAATGGGTGCGCCCATTCTTCCTCCATACAAAAGCGTAACAGAATAAATTGCTTATCTGTCAAGAGGACTACAGTAGTAATATACGTAGGTGCCAGTTCCTACCCAGTTCCACTGGAATAAGTGCGATTGTGTCAATCAAGGCTGAGTACAATTATATTAACAATTATCTTTTTATCCAGCCAGAAGTATGTCTTCATGATCCTTACTTTGTCTATGAGCCTTGCCTGATCGCATCAGCCCCAGTAAGTGAGAGGATATACCCACCTAAATCGGAATGGAAAGCTTTGTTTAAATCGCCGCCCCTCTTTCTTGCTGCTTATGTAAGGGGATAATCTCCACCCTTTTAATGGATATTTAATCTCAGTTCTCTGTTTTAAATGAGGACCAGTTTGCTAGAGGGAGCCTCTGTGCACGCTCTGTGTCATTCACGTATTGAGTGTTTGTTTACATCGAGTCATAAGGTTATGTTTGCACCCACTTATTGCTATTTATACTTATTGCTAGATAGATGTGTTACTGAAGTATTATTCCATTTTGACCTAGCGAGTGCTTTCTAAGCTCAGCTCCCAGCATGTAATTACTCCAGTGAAACAGTGCACGTAAAATATCAGGTGTGCGGAGTTCAGTATTGACCTACCTAGTTTCTGCACCGCTAATCGTCCAAGGCTGAATGTGATTAGATCAATTGGTATCATTTATGAGAAGAAATGGAAAGCTCGCATATCACCTTACATATATTAACTAAATGCTCTTATCAAGAGATTGCCGTTTCGGTTGATGTCTGTCAGTGAACCTTGAAAACTCAAGGAAACTAAGAGGTAAATTTTTCAATATTTTATCCTTAAAATGCCTGTATTACGACCAAATACTTTCTCCGTGGCTTTTGCATTTTTTAAAATAACTTAAGGCACTACCTATGTGGGCAAGTATATGATTTGACAAATTTTATGGTGAAGCGATATTATTCGAAATTAATCCAAGAGAAAGGTAAGCTATTTCATTGCATGCGCAGGTATTTTTTTGCAATGGCCGATACTTAATAAGGTCAGTGAGAAATTCTCTTAATAGGTATTCATTGTCAGAACCTGCAGCCTGATTGTCGAAATTGTGTGTTTCTCGGGTAGACATAGATGA
Organism: Bemisia tabaci; assembly: GCF_918797505.1. Taxonomy (NCBI): domain Eukaryota; kingdom Metazoa; phylum Arthropoda; class Insecta; order Hemiptera; family Aleyrodidae; genus Bemisia; species Bemisia tabaci. The sequence continues at coordinate 17,952,252 of NC_092797.1, read as the reverse complement.
CATAGGTCAAAAGGCAGTACGTGATTGGTCGGCGCTATGTCTTGTCGCTGTTTTGTCGTACCTCTGATGGGTGGAACCCTAGACAAGCTAAAGGCATCTCTTAAGTTTCTGACAGTATGTTGTCCATTCCACCAGACAAAGGCACAATAAAGCTGCGATAAGACATAGTTGATCAATAACGCTCCACCTTTTAACCAATGTCATCTGTGTCTACCTTTCAAACACAAATTTTCAACAATCAGGCTGCTGGCACCCTCAAGTTAGGAAGATCATCTTATGCGATAAGTATGCCTGTTGCCAAATTTTCAAAGAGAAATTAAGTATTCGGGGGAGATGAAAATATTTCTCATTTCATTGCAATCATCGACAATTTTTCTTTTACAATGCTCCTTAGAGTATGGTGCACCTAGAGTTTGTAGGAACAAAGTTTGGATGTTTGGATGCTCTAAAGAATAATAATCCCAAAAGTCATGAAAATACCTAGCTAGTTTAAAGTCATGCCACACCAAATAGCCTCATTTTGGTAAAATTTGTGCTCTACTACTTCATTCACTGGTTGTTTCATGAATAATTCATCATTCCATACGGAGTACCTATGATTTATAAGGCAACGCTCTCATGAATTTCCATAATCATCTGATAGGTTGCTGAGTGATGAAATTCAGTATCGAAAAACTTGCCGCTAGCATTAATACAAACATAGGTGCGCTTAAGAGGGATGATGTGCGTAGTTGAAACAAATGAGCAAAATTATTTTATAACTTGGAATAAGCTTACAGTGTAATGCCTATGACAATAAGTTATACTCTTTTTCCATTAATTTTCTCACGCAGGTAAATGACAACTCTATAGCTATTTAACCCCTCCCCCTCCCCTGTCACCCTTTTCCTGTGAGCCTTTCCAATAGGTACAGATACATTTGACTACCTTAGGTAGCCCCACTACTTTCAACTACCTATTTCCAGACTGATCACAAGTCAGTGGGTGCTATTAAAATTTCCGCTGAATGTGTTAGTGCTTTAGCAGATGTTGTTGTTTACTTTCCATTCATTCAGGATTTTCAAATAGCCAATAGTACCTACTTAATATTTTATGGCCACACCTTTCTCCATTCAAAAACGAGCTGATATAAACTACAAAAACCCTCAAAAACATTTTCGGGCAAAAAATCCGGTCGAGGAAATTGACGTGTTACATCTTATTAACCAAAAACATTCCCTTTCACCCCTCCAAGAAGGTTGATAAAACTAAGTAAGTAACTATGAGATGACAAAAACCTCTCTTAAATTCTCAGGGTCCACCAAGGCCACATATGTCCAAAAACTTACTCCTTATGGTTTAAAAAAAAGAAACAAAAAATAATCCCTCAACAATAAGAAAATTTTAAAAAAAACCGATTTTGTGGTTCACAGATATGTACGTAAATCCTTCGAATGAACTTGAAATCAAAAAATCGGTCGAGAAAATTTAAATGAATTTTCTCCTTCAATTATGAGTTCCGCAACAAGCACGACTCGCTTGAAGCTTTCCATACACGAGCCGCAAGAAACTAATTTCTTCTTTCTTACCTACTGAATGTGAGGAGAGCGGGAACATTTACTTTTTCCTTCATTTATACAGGATGCAACAAGCATGACTCTTGCGTTTGCAGAAACCCTTTCATTAAGGAGATCGCGAGAGCCTTTACCGCGTTCATTTCCAAAAGGGATTACTCCAGAATTTCACATTTTAATAATTTAAACGATTCATCTGTTCTTCTCTTCTCTCCTTCTGTCCATTGACAGAAATACAAAATTTTTCCGACTCACTGACGCGACCGGCTCGATGCGTAAACAAGTGTGGATTACCTCTAAAGTATATAAAAAAAAAAAAAAAAAAAAAAAAAAAAAAAAAAGAATAACACTTAAATCACAGCATGGGTGTGAGTTTTCTTATATCGAAACTTAATTCAATTTTTTTAAATAACTCCTCTTGTCAAATGGGACCCATTTCGTGAAAATGAAAAAAAGGAAAAGTAAACGAAAACTTTTAGCCTTCTCATCATCCAAATCATATGGTAAGCTTACAGTAAAAGCAACCATGATTTAGATTCAGCGAAGTTAATCGAAAGAGTCTGAAATGTACCTATGTGGTAAAATGGGTCCACTGGTAAAACTGAAGCTGGCGTCAGGGATAAAAAGGCACCGTTTCACTGAGAGCATCGAGCCGGTCGCGTCAGTGAGTCGGAAAAATTTTGTATTTCTGTCAATGGACAGAAGGAGAGAAGAGAAGAACAGATGAATCGTTTAAATTATTAAAATGTGAAATTCTGGAGTAATCCCTTTTGGAAATGAACGCGGTAAAGGCTCTCGCGATCTCCTTAATGAAAGGGTTTCTGCAAACGCAAGAGTCATGCTTGTTGCATCCTGTATAAATGAAGGAAAAAGTAAATGTTCCCGCTCTCCTCACATTCAGTAGGTAAGAAAGAAGAAATTAGTTTCTTGCGGCTCGTGTATGGAAAGCTTCAAGCGAGTCGTGCTTGTTGCGGAACTCATAATTGAAGGAGAAAATTCATTTAAATTTTCTCGACCGATTTTTTGATTTCAAGTTCATTCGAAGGATTTACGTACATATCTGTGAACCACAAAATCGGTTTTTTTAAAATTTTCTTATTGTTGAGGGATTATTTTTTGTTTCTTTTTTTTAAACCATAAGGAGTAAGTTTTTGGACATATGTGGCCTTGGTGGACCCTGAGAATTTAAGAGAGGTTTTTGTCATCTCATAGTTACTTACTTAGTTTTATCAACCTTCTTGGAGGGGTGAAAGGGAATGTTTTTGGTTAATAAGATGTAACACGTCAATTTCCTCGACCGGATTTTTTGCCCGAAAATGTTTTTGAGGGTTTTTGTAGTTTCCAGCTACTTACCAATTCCATCGTGTACATTACCATCACGAAACGTTTCGTTAGAAGAAGAAAGAACTCGAAAGAACATCACAAATATATACATTAGTAAGTAGAGAGATACGAAGATTTAATGAAATAAATAAAAAGGAAAGTTTTAGAACGACGGATGAAAGGATTAATATTGCTACATAATAGGGGAGACCGGGGCTAGCTATGTTGGCCACGGGGCTATGATAACCATCGTGGGAATTTTGTAGGGAAAAAGGTAAATTTGATGTTTGATGAGAAAGAAGGTTGGCAGCGATGTAGACTAACAGTTTAAAACATCAACATCGATGGTGTCCCCCTCAGTTATGCTCTGTGCTATAACATTCTTCTTTATCTTCGAAAATCGCCCGAAAATGCGATTTTTTTAATTTTGAATTTTTTTTGCTGTGGTGCAGAGTATTTCTTTTATATTTCATTTTTCTTTGTTCCTATTTGAAGGAGACCCCCTTTCCTTTCATTTTAGTGTATGGATTTATGGTTTTTGACCCCTTGTTTCTTAGTTGGATGACTTCGATTCGAGGTAACCTCAATCGGGGCTATGTGGACCATTTTTCTGGGGCTATGTTGACCTACTAAGAAAACATACTTTTTACATTTTTTTTCGCGTATGGATTCAAAATCATTTTCTATAAGTTTAAAATGGTCTTATTTAGTGGAGCAGTAGATCTTCTTCTTCTTTTTTAAGTATCCTTTCGTACCCACTCACTTATTAGATTTGATACTGTTCTTTAAAAAAAAAAAAAAAAAAAAAAAAAAAAAAAAAAATTATTTTAAAATTTTCAGCTCCAAAGGTATTGAGTTTTAAGCTCTTTTAAGTGCAATTGCAATCAACTGAAGAAGGTTCACATAGCCTCCTTACAGGTGGCTCACTTAACCCCGGGGTTGATCAACATAGGACTAAGTCAACTATGTTGACCAAATGGATTTTTTCTTAAAAAACGCATGAAATTCACAAAATTAAACTATTTTGTACAATATTTTTGGTTGATTTTAATTCTACACTGTATGCTCAAGGATTAGAGCATTCAATCCTTCTGTTTCTTCGGACACAAGTTTGCAAAAAATGTGATCAACATAGTCCCGGTTTCCCCTAGTTTATGTAGGGAGTTTCACTGTTACTTCTTAAGTATGTCATTACATACTCATATGAGGCATGATTTGCTTCTAGTTGTGCTTTCTTGTTAGATATCTGTAGTTTTTTCAGTGAAAGCTTCTTATGCCTCTCAAATGGCACTGTTTGCCGGCAGGCTTTAGACGTTGTAATTAAAATTTACATTTTTCGAACGAACGAACAAACGAACGAACGAACGAACGAACGAACGAACGAACGAACGAACGAACGAACGGATGAATGCGACGGTCCCTCACAAACGGGGTGAAACCTCTTAATGGCGCTCAATTTCACTATCAGCAATTTAGCTTCGAAAAAAAAGCATGAACTAAAGAAATCTGATCTCTTTGCTGCTGACCGTCTCATTAAACTGACTGACTTGACTGACTGAACTGACTTCACTAACTGACCTGAACTTGGCAGGCTGGACTCGACTTTCATAAAATAGCCATAACTGCTGATCGTCCCATTAAATTTACTGACTGACTGACTGACTGACTGACTGACTGACTGGACTGACTTAACTACAGAGCGTATAGAAGGTTAGAGGCCCGACTCGGTGCTAAAACAGGCGCTCAGCTTGTTGCAACGTACGCAACTAATCTACTACTCTATTGTTTTCCCGTAACTGGCGGCGCGTTTGTTGCTGCCGGAGCACCTCCACATAGGCGATTTCTCATGCATCATCCCTCCGCAACTCTCGCTCGTCCAATCTGCGCGGAAATCCGTTCGCCGCGCACTCTCGCGCCAACGTAGGCAACTTCTTGCTCTTACGTCAAACTTGTGTTTCAGGTCCTCCGCACCCTCTATACTCTGCTCGACTGACTTGACTTGACTTGACTGGCTGGCTGACTGACAGACTGACTAACATGGGACATGAAAAAGAGGGATGAAACACAATATAGCCCGAATGCAAACAACAATAAAAACACATTTAATACAAACCAGATGGGTTTACAAGGCTAAGGAGATCGAATAAACAAACCAGGACGTTTCGGGCCAATTAGTGCAAACAAGAAGATGAGCATGCAACAGCATGCATGCGAGTTTGCACTAATTCCTACTTTGAGCAGTTGCTTGCTCATTTTCTTGTTAGCTTATGTTCCAGTTGAGAATGGGCATGTAATTGGCCCGAAGCGTCCTAGTTTGTTTATTCGTTTGTTCCTAGATTGTTTGTTTATAACATCGGGCAAAAAAACGAGGCTTAGTGGCCATCGGATATTGTGAGATTTGTTCGGAACTATTCGAATAGATTTGATACAAATCTGGACGAAAACAACTCGAATAAGCGAAATTACAGCCGTCGAGCGGTGATTGTCGACAGCCATTTTCAGCGTGGGATTCCGGTATAGGTATAAGACGGAATTTCATGGCCGTACACAACGCGTGCCTGGAATGACCTGGTGTGGTGCTCGTACATTTGGTGGCCCTGAAAAGGGCCGTTTTAAAGAGATGGTTGTGCGGTGATTGTGGCAAGCTGCTTAACCTCCGAAACCGTAGAGGGTACGTCCTTGACGCTTCAAGGCGTAGACGACATCCATAGCGGTGACAGTCTTCCTCTTGGCGTGCTCGGTGTAGGTGACGGCATCACGGATAACGTTCTCGAGGAAGACCTTCAGAACTCCGCGGGTTTCTTCGTAGATGAGTCCAGAGATACGCTTGACTCCACCTCGGCGGGCCAGACGACGGATGGCGGGCTTGGTTATTCCCTGGATGTTATCGCGGAGCACCTTACGGTGACGCTTGGCTCCTCCTTTTCCGAGTCCTTTACCTCCTTTACCACGACCAGTCATGATTGCGCTACTTCGATCTCACGAGAAAGAATGATAGCCGAAGGTGTGTGCGTACCGTTTTTATACAGTCGCTCGACCGAAGTGAAGCGTTGCGATTGGCCGAACCGCTTTCCACTTCCCGCGAAAATGAACCAATGAACGGTAACAATGTAGCCGCGGGGTCGCGGTAAATTCAAAAGGAGTGGAGGGGCCTTGCTACGCTTTCAAAAACGATGCCGCGCGCGGGACCTCGTTGGAACTATTGTGACGTGTACGAGGGTAGATGGGCCAATCAGAGGAGTGCTGTGCGGCTCTTACCCTCTTCGCATTACCAGTCGACAACTGAACGTCGAACGGTTAGGTTCTCGAGCCAGAGGGACTGAGCGCGGTGCGCAAGCGCAGCTACGCGCGTAGCCCGTAGCCTGAGGGAAACAGCAAGAATTTGATGAAGTTTCACGTGAAATGATCAGTTTTAGTGATTTAAACCCTGAATGAATATATAGTGGACTCTCGACAATTCGAAATTGAAGTGAAGGGAATCGGATTTTTCTTCGAATTAGCGAGGTTTCGAAATAAAGAGAGTTCGAATTAAAGAGATTCCATGTGGAAAAATTTCGAATTAGAGAGGTTCGAATTATAGAGGGAAGGCGCCATCTGAATTCGAATTATAGAGGGGCAAATGGACGGATTTACGCCAAAAGGTCTTTAGGTCAAAGGCCAAGCTCTTTTAGACAACAGTTTACTTCGAATTGTAGAGGGAATGTATCGTCTTATTTCGAATTATAGAGGGAGGCCCATATTTACTTCCCACACTTCGAATTGCAGAGAGAATTTTCAATTTCGACTTAAAGAGGGTCGCGCCAGCTTAAAAATTTCGAAATAACGAGGGGAGAAAAATACATTGATTTTTTTTCGAATTATCGAGAAATTATCAAGGGAAACAGACTTTCCTTCGAATTAACGAGGTTTTCGAATTATCGAGGTTCGAATTATCGAGAGTCCACTGTAGCAATAATATATTTGTATACGTCTCTGTTTATACTGGTCTAGTATCGACCCGACGTGGATTAATAATCGCACTCCGGCAGTATTATTGGGACGTATCACCATGCTCGTTTCTATTAATTTTCTTATATCTGTTGCACACTCGAAGAATAAAGGAAGTAGGGTCCGGGTTTCCTGGGTTTCCTGCAACTCAAGATTTCTTCGGTGCGGGCGGTATCGGGCGCTGGAGTCCCCTAGCAACACCAGCCGTTATTCGACCTAGTCCTAAGATATGTTTTATTTTATTTTATTTGTTTATTTTTTTTTATTTAATTTTTTTATGTATTTTTTTTTATTTTTTTTTTTTATTTTTTTTATTTTTTCTTATTTATTTTTTTGAGCAGGTTCAGTTGGAATTGCGCGGGAAATATTTGAATATGCCCGGGTTGCCGCGCATCGGTTTTCAACACTCATCAGTCCGAATCAACGGGTATCGGCAACACGTATCGGCCGCTGGAGTCCCCCAGCAACACCAGCCGTTATTCGACCTAGTCCTAAGATATTTTTTATTTTATTTTATTTTATTTTTTTATTTTTTTTATTTAATTTTTTTATTATTTTCTTATTTCTTTTTTTTTTTATTTTTTTTATTTTTTTTATTTTTTGTTATTTTTTTTTTAATTTTTGTATTTTTTTTATATTTTTTATTTTTTTTATTTTTTTATTTTTTTTATTTTTATATTTTTTTTTATTTTTTTATTTTTTTTTATTTTTTTATTTTTTTTATTTTTTATTTTTTTTTATTTTTTTTATTTCTTTATTTTTTTTATTTTTTATTTTTTTTTATTTTTTTATTTTTTTTTTATTTTTTTTTTATTTTTTTTATTTTTTTATTTTTTTTATTTTTTATTTTTTTTTATTTTTTTTCTCGAGAAAAGAAATAGGTGTACTTTATTTTTTTGGAATTTTTTTTTTTTTTTTTTTTTTAGGGTTACGGAAGCCGTTCCATATTTTTCCACCATTTTTTGTACGTGCCGGCCATTCCTTTTCTTTCTCCGAATTTTTTCTCAATTTTATGACGATTTTTTGGTGAAAAACGTTGGGGTGTATAGTATATCATGAAAGAGGAAATTGGACCATTTTTATTTATATCATTTCCTTTTAAATGATGAATCCAAACGGTACTACCATCATATTTTTTGGGTGCCTGATTTTTTTTTTTTTTTTTTTTTTTTTTTTTTTTTTTTTTTTTTGGTTTTGGTAATTAGTGACTTTTTTTGGATTGGGCCGAAATTTTGTACGAAAATCATATTTTTGTTTTTTTGGAAGGATATCATGTATTTTCGGTATGACTTCTACGCAGTATCAGGCAAAGAGAGTTCCCATTTTAAATTTAAAAGTTGTTCCCGGTAATGGCTTAAGATTAAAACTGTAGGTAGGTAAATTCATATAAACAGGTATGAAAGATATATAATGAAGGGATTGTATGAAGTTTCCTATTGACAAATAACTTTTTACAAGAGGCATCTTTCGGAAGATTGAGTATTGTCTCGAGTACTTTTTTTTTTTTTTTTTTTTTTTTTTTTCAATTATGAAAATTGTTTCAATATAAGTTTTACTGATGAAATATAGGATTGAATAACTGACTAAGGAAAGAAATAGGGAACGGTAGAGATTTAGTAAAGATTTAGTAAAGAGAGAGAGAGTCTCTGAGAATTCTCAATTTGAGAATAATTGAGTGGGGATTTTCCGAAATTGCTGATAGTTGTGTGTTGAATTTTACTTAAGTCTTCATCGAAGAAAATTCCTAGGAATTTTTGGGAGTCAACTATGTTCAGGCTAATATTATGAGTCATAATTGTACTTTGATTAAATCTAGATTTTGGGCCGTTGAATATCATAGGACATGTTTTATTAAAATTGGAAATCATGAAACTGTTAAAGAACCAATCGGTAAGCTTTTGAAAAATTATATCACCTGAGTTTAAAGAAAATTTCATTGATATCTGACCCTGCGAGACTATTATTGAAACATCGCCTGCAAATAGTATTGTGATGCCGAGTTCTTTGGGTAGTGCATCGATGATATCATTTCTGTAGATGAGGAATGCGTAGGAGAGGAATTAGGAGTGAGCCTTGGGGTGCTCCGACTTCGATGGCCTTATAGAGGGATTTTATCCATTCACTGTTTGGAAGAAGGGCCTGAAGTCTATGTTGTAAGTAGGAAAACATTAGTTTGAGGGTTGATTCGTTGAATCCATGGTGTTTTAGTTTATATAATAATATTAATTCATGATTTACTATGTCAAACGCAGCACTGAGATCGCAGTACAATGTGACCGCAATCAATTTATTTTTATAGCTCTGATGACGTAATATTCTCAGTTTTTCTTGGATTGCAGTATGGGTGCTCTTGCCTGGGATAAATCCATGCCGGTTACTGTGAAATAACTGATTCTTGATAAAGAATCTTAGGAGCTGTTACTTTCTCAAAGATTTTATTAATTGGATTTATTGAGAGCAATATGGGTCTGTCATTTGCCGTTAGGTATTTTGGATCTTTTTTATGTGCCTAAGGAGACGACTGTCGACTTTTTAAGTTCATTCCGATAAGTGGATGAATTTACAAGTAAATAAAAAATCTTTGTGAGCGGTTTCCTGATTTCACCATTCACTTGTTTGATAAAATGCCAGAGTTTTGGAATGGGTTGTTGATCTAGGTACTAGTTTTTAATTCTTTAATTATTGTTTCAATACTTGAAAAGGACACTTTATTAATACTGGAAGGGCGCTGTATTTGTTTTTCAGATAGTTTTGGTTGATTTATCCGAGGCTCATTGTTTTCGAACGTTTCCTCAAGTAATTTGGGGACTTCGGAGGTAAAGTATTCATTGAATTTCTGGGCTAAGATTTCGTTGTCTGTTACGGGTAGTCCATCTATTAGTATCTCGTTGATTTTATTGTCATTGGATTTACCTATCGTATCATATAGAGTTGACTAATCTCCACGTTGTCTTATTGAGGGTTATCACTATTTTCTATGATTTTTTCAGTATACTTCCTTTTCGCTTCTCGCAAGACTTTTCTGTGCAATTTGACATAATTAGAGTGCCTAAAGTTCAGCAAGCACTTTGAGAAGGAGCTTAACCAATATCTGAGAGTGTTTTTGAACTTGGCGGGGCTCATCCTCATAATCAACTGTACATCTTGGTATGGGTAAAAAAAAAAAAGTAATTTTGATACTTCTTTTTATCACTAATTAACGCAGTATCACATCAGTAATCACTACAGTAACAACCATGTATAATTTCTCTCATACTACTCTTGAAAATATTCTGTGAAACATCATCAAGTAGAAAATCCAACGCCCAAACCTCAAAACGTGAGTTTAAAATTTCGTTCCGCCACGAGGCCCCGTGTAATTATTAAGCCGAGAGAAGGCATAGCTATTATTCCATGGAGAAGGTCCGGCTGCCTCCGTGGTACCTTGAGTCGCAGTTGGTACTTTGTAAAGTTTATGGATTTTTCCATTAATCCATTTCCCTCTGCCACGACTTGGTCAGATGATGTGCCGCACCGGATATGCTCAGAGATTTGGTGGCCCTGAAAAGGGCCGTTTTAAAAGAGTGCAGGATCTATGAATGCGCTTAAGCACGTTCTCCACGGATGCGGCGAGCCAGCTGGATGTCCTTGGGCATGATGGTGACACGCTTGGCGTGGATGGCGCACAAGTTGGTGTCTTCGAAGAGACCTACGAGGTAGGCTTCGCTAGCCTCCTGCAGGGCGAGGACAGCGGAGCTCTGGAAACGGAGATCAGTCTTGAAATCCTGAGCGATTTCACGGACAAGACGCTGGAAAGGCAGCTTGCGGATCAGAAGCTCAGTGCTCTTCTGGTAACGACGGATCTCACGGAGAGCGACGGTACCGGGCCTGTAACGGTGAGGTTTCTTGACTCCTCCGGTGGCGGGTGCGCTCTTGCGGGCGGCTTTGGTGGCCAGCTGCTTGCGAGGGGCCTTTCCTCCGGTGGATTTACGGGCGGTTTGCTTCGTACGTGCCATCTTTCACGGATCGAGGACTTGCTAGAACTCTAAAAGTGATATGATGTTGAACGGTGGAGGTTCGGAGTATTTATAGTAGAGATTCCCGCCAATTTTGCGCCCCAGTCGATGAGTGGTCGATGAGCCGCCCAATGGGAGCCTTCCGTCATGGCGCTGGATTTGAAAATATGTAAACCTGCGAGCAGTATGATACTTATGCAATTTCAAGTACTCAAATTTCTTGTGTTTTTGGTTAGTATCTCAGTTTTAGTTGTGAAAGCAGTTTCCATTACCGCTTTGGTATCATTTACCAACGTGTATGTACGTTGACGTCGATCATTTTGCTATCGTATTATGCAACCTAACTACAGATATAATATATTGTGGAAGCACAATCAGCGTCCCGACCTCTGATGTTACTTCCGGTGTTGTTGTGTTGTTAACATGGTTTTTTTCAGTGACAAACGATTATTGAAATTATTCTTGGTGTTCGTAATTCGCATACAGTGGACTCTCGATAATTCGAAAACCTCATTAATTCGAAGGAAAGTCTGTTTCCCTTGAAAATCTCCCGATAATTCGAAGAAAATCAATGTATTTTTCTCCCCTCGGTATTTCGAAATTTTTAAGCTGGCGCGGCCCTCTATAATTCGAAATTGCGACAAAAATTCTCTCTGTAATTCGACGAAGTGTGGAAAGTAAATATGGTCCTCCCTCTGTAATTCGAATTAAGAAGGTACATTCCCTCTACAATTCGAAGTCAACTGTTCATGTACCTGGGTGTCTGAAAGAGCTTGGCCTTTGACCTAAAGACCTTTTGGCGTAAATCCGTCCATTTGCCCCTCTATAATTCGAATTCAGATGGCGCCTTCCCTCTATAATTCGAACCTCTCTAATTCGAAATTTTTCCACATGGAATCTCTTTAATTCGAACTCTCTTTATTTCGAAACCTCGCTAATTCGAAGAAAAAGCCGATTCCCTTCAAATTCGAATTATCGAGAGTCCACTGTACCAGTATTTCGACTTCATTGCGCTGTTACGTCGAATCGGAAATCAGCTGCAACTCCATAGGGCTAATGGTACGGACTTCACTTACTGGATATTTCATCCATGGATTTGGATTAATCTCATGAGTTTAAGGCATTCCGAAGAAGTGAACTGAGAAGTGAACTCGGAAGGAACGAGCACCGCAAACTCGTCGGCTCCAATTCATTCATCGTGGAATCTTCATCATCTCGTATTTTATTCCACGATGAGCGCAAGGCCTCTGCCCGATAAAATGTAAAAAGTTATGGAGAAGCGAGCAGCTGTGCCCGTTGAAACGTGGAACAATGGCCCCAGTGTTACGCGCCAACCCGGGCGACCTTCCGAGAGAGTGGAGTTACCACCAGGCCCCTCCCATTCGCTGCCGAAACGCAGCCGCTCAGGTATAAATAGCCAAGCTTCCCCCTATTGAGCCATTCGTTTAGAATTCGCGCCACGCAGCAGATTTAAACGCAACATTCAACATGTCTGGAAGAGGTAAAGGAGGCAAGACTAAGGGCAAGTCCAAGACCCGTTCATCCCGCGCTGGACTCCAATTCCCCGTCGGACGTATCCACCGTCTGCTCCGCAAGGGTAACTACGCTGAGCGTGTTGGTGCCGGAGCGCCAGTCTACCTGGCTGCCGTTATGGAATACTTGGCCGCTGAAGTTCTCGAGTTGGCCGGTAACGCCGCCCGTGACAACAAGAAGACCAGGATCATCCCCCGTCACTTGCAGTTGGCCATCCGTAATGACGAGGAATTGAACAAGCTCCTCTCTGGCGTCACCATCGCCCAAGGAGGTGTTTTGCCCAACATCCAGGCTGTGCTTCTGCCCAAGAAGACCGAGAAGAAGGCATAAGCTGTCTCCCTCCAGTCGTCTCTTCACTTTAAAACGGCCCTTTTCAGGGCCACCAATTTGTGTAGCTACCATATACCATTTGTAATGCATCCAAGCGGAATCTCTCGTTCGATTTAAGTGTAACTTGCCGTGTAAATTGTCACGTGGGCAAATTTTGCCACTATAGCCATTTGTTCCCGGGCCCGGAAAGATAGCGTCTTCAAAATAATCTTGAACAGAAAATGAGGGGGGAAAAGCGCCAAGTTAAAAGTGCAATCGCACGTTAAAGTTCCCCTCGTTTTATTGTTCGCCTTGATGCATGTAGAAGCTGCTGACTATTCACTCCTGGATTTCTACCGGGTGATCCAGAGCACTCGTCCACCATCTTTCTCGATGGAACCAGGAACGGCCGACTATGAAGGGCCGTTTGTAACTAAAGATACGAATGTTGGCAATATATAAGAAATGATGTAATACATGAAATATTCAAGATATATATGAAATTTTGAAATTTTGAAATATATATACGGAACTGTCGCAATATATAAGAAATGTGACAGTTAGTTAGTTAGTTATTATAATTTTAAGATATTCAGCGCCTATATTTAGGAAATCGACTCCAAAATATACGGCGAAAATCGTGCAATATATAAGAAATGTGTCAATATTTAAGAAATCGACTTCACAATATATATGGCGAAATTCGTGCGATACAAAGGGCGATCCATAATTCGATCCCCTCTAAATTTTTACCTAATGGAGGCAAAGATTTGAAACTTGGGGGATGTTCTCAGGTCAAAGGGAGCTACTTTCTGGCCCCCTAAAATTTTCCGGGGAACCCTTAGGGGGGAGGGGGGACGGAAACCAATTGTTTTTTCAATTGAGAAGACCCCCTTTGTTGTACCTTGTTCGAAAGAGCATCAAAAAAGGAAACTTTTCGGGTAAACCAGAAGTCCATATCTCAAACCGTTTCAAAATGGCGTTCGGTTAAAATTCAAGATGGCCGAAAATTGACACCGGCTGTTTGTCAATGGATTTGCGCGAAAATCGGTATCTACGGGTATATTGATAAGAGAAAAACGAATTTGAAGTTAGATTTCTAAAGAAAAAAAATTCCAAAATGGCCGGATTTTTTTTTTTTTTTTTTTGAAATCTAACTTCAAATTCGTTTTTCTCCTATCAATATACCCGTAGATACCGATTTTCGCGCAAATCCATTGACAAACAGCCGGTGTCAATTTTCGGCCATCTTGAATGTTAACCGAACGCCATTTTGAATTGGTTTGAGATATGGACTTCTGGTTTATCCGAAAAGTTTCCTTTTTTGATGCTCTTTCGAACAAGGTACAACAAAGGGGGTCTTCTCAATTGAAAAAACAATTGGTTTCCGTCCCCCCTCCCCCCTAAGGGTTCCCCGGAAAATTTTAGGGGGCCAGAAAGTAGCTCCCTTGTACCTAAGAACATCTCCCAGGATTCAAATCTTTGCCTCAATTAGGTAAAAATTTAGATGCGATAGAAAGGGCTTATGGATTACCCTTTATATCGCACGAATTTCGCCATATATATTGTGAAGTCGATTTCTTATATATTGACACATTTCTTATATATTGCACGATTTTCGCCATATATTTTGGAGTCGATTTCCTAAATATTGTCACATTTCTCATATATTGCGACAGTTCCGTATATATATTTCAAAATTTCATATATATCTTGAATATTTCATATATTATATCATTTCTTATATATTGCCAACATTCGTATCTTTAGTTACAAACGGCCCTTCATAGGCCGACAATTGAGCCTCGAGACGAAAACAAAACTTAGTGCGGTAAATTAACCTCGAAGAATTCAATGAAAATATTGTCAGTCCCTTTAAACCCCCTGGAGGGCGGTTACCTCCCGTTTCTCGCATATTTCAAATGGGAAGCGTATGTTTTGACTTCGGATTCGAATTTCATAGTCAAAAATAAGAACTTTCTATTGTATGCCTTCTTCCCCGAGCCCCCCCCCCCCCCCCCCCCACTTTTTGGAGCCATGGGCGGGCAAATCTTTATTGGGCTCTGCAGGCGTTAAAATTATCCGATTTCTGAAATCTAAAAGTCTTCTGAGAGAGAAGATCGAAACCTTTTCGTTGGTGTGCCACGTGACCCCTGTCGACCCAAAATTGTGGGGCTTTGGAGGGCCATAAGTTGAAAATTTCAAATGGCAAGGGTATATTCTGATTCAAGTTTGGATTCTACGCGAAAAGTTACGTAGAATTGACATTGCGAATGGATCGATTGCCCCAATTTTTTTGCGAGTTTAACGTCCCTCTCTGGGTAGGTATCGTTCAGCCATATTGAGAGTTTTGCATCCCTCTCTGAGTTTTACTGTGCCGCATTGAGAGTTGAACGTCTCTCTATAAAATTCATTTTTCCAGTTGTAGGCCCCTGCTCTTTGGATTTCATTTAGTCGTAGGTATTTCATTCAGCCGTATTGAGAGTATTTCGTCCCACTGCGGGTATCATTTAGCCAAATTGAGAGTTTCGCATCCTTCTCCGAATTTCATTGTGCCGCATTGAGAGCTGAACGTCTCTCTCTGAAGTTCATTTTGCCGCACTGAGAGTTGCAGGCCATTTCATTCAGTCGTATTTCATTCAGACGTTTTGAGAGTTTTACGTCCCTCTCTGGGTATCATTTAGCCATATTGAGAGTTTTGCATATTGAGTAGAACCCGTGTAGAACATCGATTGGGACTGAGTAAAAGGATAGTGATAGTCGCCTCGACTGTGGATTTTCGTCTTATGTTATGCCGAACCTTATTGACGATGGAACTCCGAACTCTGAACCGAAGCTTTAGTAGCTCTTGAGAACCGAGAAAAATGGCATTTCAAATGAGATTGGCGACCGAGAGGTCTGCGGTGCTCGAAAAATGGAATAAATGAACGTGACCGTTACTGGAGAGGAGAAAAGAGCAGAGAGGGGAAACCGTTGAGCACCTGGCGCCCCACCGCGAGCCGGTTCAACCGCCTGGGATTGGGCGCATCGAGGCGGCCCATTGTATATATAAACCCGAGCTGAGCGCTGAGAGTGAGCAGTCACTCGTTTGCAGCTCGAACTCATCGACGCAATGGCTCCGAAAGCAAGTGGAAAGGCAGTGAAGAAAGCGGGCAAGGCCCAGAAGAACATCACCAAGGGTGACAAGAAGAAGAAGCGCAGGAGGAAGGAATCCTACGCCATCTACATCTACAAAGTCTTGAAACAGGTGCACCCCGATACCGGAGTCTCCTCCAAGGCTATGTCCATCATGAACTCCTTCGTCAACGACATCTTCGAACGTATCGCCGCCGAAGCCAGCCGTCTCTCCCACTACAACAAGAGGTCTACCATCACCTCCCGGGAGATCCAGACCGCCGTCAGGCTTCTCCTCCCCGGAGAATTGGCTAAGCACGCCGTCTCTGAAGGAACCAAGGCTGTCACCAAGTACACCAGCTCGAAGTAGATCTTCTCTTCACCTGGCTCCACACTTTAAAACGGCCCTTTTCAGGGCCACCAAACTTACGAGCACTACATAAGAATGAGGAGACTGGTTGATCCCCTTGTTCCCCAAAAGTCCCAGAAGCACCAACACCTCCTTTTATTCGGAATTTGATTTGAATAAAGCACAGGTAACGGTCGAGTGGGGCGGAATGTTTCATATCATACCTAAGGCAACAGCTACTTAGGCCATTAATTAAACTGGCGTTTTCTCCCGAGTTTGTTCCGCAATGATATATTTGTTTTCCCATTTTTTTTTTTTTTATTCATTCAGTTTTATAATTTTATCAGTATTAATAATGCTAAGATTTGTAGCATTAAACACTATAGCTATTATGTTTATGTAACAAGGTGATCCTCAAATTCGAATTAAGCGTTCACCGCTATAATTCGAACAATCTCACAATTGATTTCATATGAGATCAATTTAATAATAATAATAATAGATATTACCTACGGTGATCATAATGAGAGAAGAAAAACTTTTTCTACGGACAAATAACATTCAAGAATACACGCGTTTTATATTAATTTCATCTCCAGCAGTTGTTATAGGACATACTTATTACAATTTTAGCAGAGACAAATCTTGCACACCTCGATTTCGCAGGGGTAGTATCACAGTTCAAATTATTGAAAAAACGTAGCAATTATCACGGTAGTAGTAGTTGTGAATTTCTAACCGTGGAAAACACGTTAGGTTCACTCCCACAAGTATAACATAAAATTGAGAGACTAACCTGTAATTATTTCGAGTTACTCCCAGAACCGAAGGAAATCATTGGAAAATCCTTCTGTATTAGAACGAACAACCCGCGCAGAGTATGCGGCGCGGGTTATTCGTTGGTTTCGTAAAATCACTACGCACAGCCCGCACCGCATGAGCATCCGCGCGTATGCTCGTTCGCTGTTCGGTGCGCCCGCGCTCGGCAGTGAATACGCACCTTAATTAGATGGCTGAGCCAATCAGAGGTGGTAACCCCAGTGGTCATACTCTCTCAATGGTAGGGTCTGGTCTCTCGTCTCAAATGGTAACCCCTATCTTGTGATACATCATTAGGAAGAACATAATAAACTTAGAATTTTGGCGCAAACTGCAAATCAATAGGTATCTTAATTTTTGACCGAGTTATGTTAGGTCAAAGATCAAATTTGACCTATTTTCAAAAAATCATAACTCCGGTTCAAATTATCGGAAAGGAAAAAACAAAACGGGAAAATTTACCAAATTGTGTCCGCTTTTAAGTAAAAATTGCAGAAATCACCTCGAACTAATTTTAAGGGGGGGGGGGGGGTTCGGACCCCCAAATACGTCAATTCAAAGGTCATTCAATTTTTCCGCAAAAGAAGCCAATTTCCCCTAGATTTGCCTCCACATTATCTCAGTAAGGTCAAAATCAGTTCAACATTACGTTGGCAAGTCCCCAAATTTCGGGAAAAGTTAAAAAAAAAACGAAATTTAAGGTAATTAAATTTGACCGTTTAAATTTTTTTTTTACTTTTCCCGAAATTTGGGGACTTGCCAACGTAATGTTGAACTAATTTTGACCTTACTGAGATAATGTGGAGGCAAATCTAGGAGAAATTGGCTTCTTTTGCGGGAAAATTGAATGACCTTTGAATTGACGTATTTAGGGGTCCGAACCCCCCCCCCCCCCCCCTTAAAATTAGTTCGAGGTGATTTCTGCAATTTTTACTTAAAAGCGGACACAATTTGGTAAATTTTCCCGTTTTGTTTTTTCCTTTCCGATAATTTGAACCGGAGTTATGATTTTTTGAAAATAGGTCAAATTTGATCTTTGACCCATCATAACTCGGTCAAAAATTAAGCTACCTATTGATTTGCAGTTTGCGCCAAAATTCTAAGTTTATTATGTTCTTTCTAATGATGTATCACAAGATAGGGGTTACCATTTGAAAAAAAAAGTCGGGGGCCCCCGCGCCTACCTGAGGGGTTACAAAAATTTTGAACCCCCTAGAAGATGGTCCCCTTAAAGATAGAAACATCCCCAAACTTTCGTTTTCCTACCTCTAACCGTTCAAAAGTTACGAGGGGGGGGGGGGGTTACGGACTTTTGGGACACCCTGTATTTAAGTGGACCCGACCTGAGAACTGAGAAGAGAACCATAGAGTGGACTCCTTCGATCAGCCGAGACCGCAACCCGCACGACCAAGGGTATGACATAACAACTGTCAACATACTTATAGTTGGACTTCTGGCATAGAATCAGACTAACGTCTATTTATTCTATGCTTCTGGACAAGGACTCTAACCTCTAAATTTCCGATCATGAATTCATGATTTTCACTCTGTCAATTGTATTATCTTTTCATGAACAATGCTAGGAAATTTTAGATTTTCTAAATATTCAATCTCTCAAGCTTCTTTATGTGTTCTTGTTGTGTAAATTTTTTTTCGATTCAGCCTTAAAAACATAGAACCTACGACTGAGAAACATCAGAATGTCTACCCCAAGAAATGAGAATGCTTTGACTCCAAATGAGTTTGTTGTAAGTTGACATTTTTTGTACCTATGTTCTTCCCATCACCCATTGCTCTATTTTTTTTCTCTTCAATTTGATCAGCAAGTAAAGGAAATATTATAAAGCCTCGCTGATAAAATTCCAGCCATACTGACGTCACTAACCAGGAGAGACTTACAAGCAAGTTATAATGTTATGATGAGGAAAGGAAAATTTTTTAAAGCTATTTACGTCTAATTTTCTACCACATCCTTTGCTTCCTTCTGATTACAACAGGGAGATGACCTTATTCTGCAAAAAATGTTGAATGACCATTCAGTGGTATTCATTCTACAAAAAGGTGATTTCACAATAAAGGGATTAGTAGTATCTTCAGTTTACTTTTTAGTGTCTTCAAAGGTATAGAAGTATTTTATTTGAAGGAGTTATAACTCTTGTTCAAAATGTTTTAAAGTTGTGACCCTTCATTGATTCCTGCAAAAAATGCGAGAGATTATCGTTGAGAAATTATCGTTACGAAGACTCTCAGACCATAAAATGTTCTGTTGGTTATGCGTAACTAACTTCCCGCTTTATGGTCTAAAAGTCTTAATGATGATAATGTCTCATTATTTTCCATGAATCTTATGCAAGTGCACAAATTAGACAATTCCCAATGACAATTATTTGGCAATTATGTTCTTTTTCAATTAGTTTGTCTTACTGCCTTGAAAATACCCGATAATGAAAGTGGCAACACCACTATTCCTGTTATCATGAATTCACCCAGAAAAAGACTTATTTATGAGGATTTGATTACTTCAACCATCTCTTGAGTTTCATGATACTAAAAGCTCGTCAAAATGTGGTGTCAAAAAGTGCTGGTCTTGTCAAAGCTTGCGATGGGTCAATTGTGTCCGGCATCTCCAATCACAGCCAGGAAAGAAACGAGCACTTTTAAAAAAAGACAGGGATTTACCCTTTATTCAAGAGCAGTTAGGTTTGATCATACAAAAGTTAAGAACCTAGCTCTCCCTCTTTCATTCCATTCCTTTTTTCTGCTCTTTCAGCACAGTACTATCCCTGCTCAAGACTTATAAGGCTCATTTTACTTTATACAATGACCTATTTGTCCTCCGATTAAAAGTATTTAGGAATTCTTCCAAAGTATGACAATTCACTAATAAGTAATCAATCAAATGCCTGGCTTATGAGTCAGTTATTTAATTTTCCTGCTAAGTAATCTGATAGTCAATTTATCAACTTCAATTCGCATTTAACTTTGCATTAACTCACATAAATCTTTTGTCTTAATGCTTACTATGCAGATCACTCAGTTACCCACCGAAGTAGTATTCGAAAGAAAATATTTCAGTCTCTCTCCTTTATTCGTTGATAGGGTCGAGTATAAGTAAAGGAGCTGAGTTTACTTCGCTGCCTCTGCCTGCACTTTTCATAACCTTATTTCTCTACTTGTTCACCTCTACTCAACGTTAATTTGATATCCTGTCTTCCTGTCTAACACTTTTCTAAACAAAGCTATGGTAAATGCCAAAGAGATTTGAAGCAAATCTGGTCATACTTCTCTCCAAATGAATTTTAATCTCATCAGCAGGAAGTTCTAAGCATTACAGTGTATTGTAGCGACACATAATTGTACATATATAATTTGACTGAGAAACACTTTAAAATAGCTCCAAAAGTATATTCTGAGTGAATATCACGCATCATTTTTTCTTTCAATTTGAGTTATCCACTTGAGACGTACTTCGAAAGCTTTTTCATGATGTTTTTTGACCAAAATCCAAGTACAAATACCTGATGTGTATTGAAATAATGTGGTGTTCGACAATTCTTAAGAAATGTCTTCAAACCCAGGAATTATGAATTGATCGTTCAACTACCTATCGAATCATTCTCTAAACCACTGAGGAACCACCCAATATGAATAGTTTTACCCGCCATATCTATACTATAAGCTCCGAGACCTCCTAATTTTGCGTAACTGGTAACGCTTTGTTCCAGCGTTCTACCGGGCCGATTTCCATGATTTTTGCGCAAATCGACAGGTAATAGGCCCTAGATGAGCCCGCTCTAATCAGATTTTGGAAAAAGGACCCAGGTTTTTTTAAAATCACGTTATTAATGTGAGTGAATTTACAGAATGCTCCGGGACTGCTACCGCTATGCGCGGAAGGATGCGCAGTGGTCGAGGAGGTTGTGCAGTGGATGTGTAGCCTGCGCATCAGCTCTGCTTATCAATACAAGATTCGCGCCACTTGCATCAAGATGAGCAGTGGCCGAGTCGTCTAAGACGTCGGGAGCGTCCACAGTGATCAAGGTGTGGGTTCGATCCCCGACTCCTGATTTAATTAATTATTACCTGATTAAAATTATTCGTTGTTTTACTGCAAAATTTCATCAAGCAGTCATTCCAAAACGCGTCATTTTGACTTCAAATACATTTTTTTCTCCTTTATTCATCAAAATCAAAAATTATTTCATTCTAAAAGTAAATTATACCTCATATCGTAATTTTTTAGGGGAAAAATAAAACTAACACTGATAGAGGGTAAAAATATGGCCGCGAAGCGGCCCATTGATGGCGCGGAGCGCCTTCAGGGGGTTGGGTCGCGTAGCCCCCTAGTTCCTCTCTATTTCTTAATGAGGTTTTGTATTGTTTAAATCAAGTTTTTTGTACTTCTTACTTAGTATTTTCTCTTTATTTGGTAGAATTACAAATTCTCACGGGAAGAATTAAAAGCTATAGAAGAGTGCGATCATGAAAGTTTTATACAGAGAAGCTTACCCCTTGGTACCATGGCCTCTGCAGGAATGTGGTATGCTGTCAACACAGGTTAGTCTTTCCAAATGCCATATATTGGTATCACCATTGAAGAGAATTGTGTATCATATTAGTCACTCAGACAAACATAATAATACATAAATCATGAATAATAATTGAAATAGACTCTTATTCATTTTATCTAATTCTTATTCATGACTCCCTTCATATTTTAAGAGAGGAAAAAAGGAAAGAGGAGCTAGAAATGCTATTTATGTACATGCGAGGCTAAATCTATTGAGAATCGCACTAAAAGGTACACAAAGAAAATTCTCTAAAGTAAAGTTTGGCTGCCAGCTGTTTGCAGTGGTGCAAGCGCATAACAAACTGTTGCCAACAGCTCGAGCATTTGTGATCTTTATTCTTATTATTTGTACCCCTGCTTTTATCATAAACCTACTTTATTAATTCTGTAGTTTCAGTTCATCCAATTAAATCATTTTAATCCAACAGGTTTGATGAAAGGTAGTCCCAGGTTTGGGGCTTTTCCCAACATGCTGATCGCTGGTTTTGTGGGATATTTTATTGGCAAAGTCTCCTATCGACAAAAATGCATTGAAAAATTCATGCAAATACCAGACAGTAAAATAGGACAAATGCTGAGGGAAAATCAAGGGAAATCCAAAGGTGCCTTTGGAGAGTAAGTCACTGCATTTGTCAATTAGTTCTTATTTTTTTCCAAAGCAATAACTCTTTCGTTACAGAAATTCAACAGTGGTGACAAATATGGATCTGTTTCCTGGTACAATGCATAATTTTGCTTGCTTGAAGCATTTGTTTTTTCATTTACATTTAAAAAAAAAAAAAAAAAAAAAAAAAAAAAAAAATGTGGAGATGTAGGTAAATCAATTCCTTGATTGAAGAATAAATACATCTAATAATTGATTTCCACATACTCAGAATTATGGAGATGGTTTTTTTGAGGAAAAAGTTGATTTTAGTAAATCTATTAGATTTTTCAACAACAAAAAAATGTTCCTCTCTCAAATGGATGTCATCAGTTGTTCATAGCGAAAAAGTGAAATCTCCGATATTACAACAATGCAACAGTTATAACAATGTCAAGTAATTTAACAAAAATTGTTTTCTTTTAATAGGCTATCTATTTTAACTGTCCACCTTTTTGAAAAATTGATTCCTATTTTAATTTCATCCCAAAAATCTTCTCTAATCATTTATTTAGAAAAATTAATGTCTAAAATTAATTAATTTAAAATTACCAATCATAATCTAAGTCTGTCCATTGGGGACCTTTCCCTAAAAATAAACCTACAATACTGTCTCACTCCATATAGGTGAGTAGATCTTAACATCGTCACCTTCCGACCAAAGTATCACAAGCGCCACTAGCCACTATGCCAACTTTTCAGGAGACACCGGATTTGCGACCGCCTCAGAGTTTCGGCTTGAAACTTGGAATACGATCCAATACAACTTCTTACCTTGAATTTCAATAAAATTTCTTTAAAGAAACATTTTTTTCTTTGAAAATTTGTGCTTATGATACTGCATTCTCGGGGCGTTCTGAGAACCCCTAGTGCTTGTGATACGGAAGCTCATCAAATAAAGGAACTTTTTCCATTTTTATTTATTTTTAATCCAAAGCAAACTATCATTTTAATATGTAAATGCATCTTATGAATTCAAAACCATCCAAAACTCAATTTCGATAAAAATAGCGCTTGTGTTACTCCGACCGACAAGTGTCAAATCTCTCAAATTGCTCCAGGTCGTTCCAAGTGTCATTGAAATTGAAATCGTAAAAACTATCCCTAAGATGAGTGATTACCCAACTTGGCACTTGTGATACAGAAATTCATCAACCTCAACCAAGTATTCTCCATATTTATTTATGTTTATTCTGAAAATGAATCTAAGGTTCAAAATAATGAGATGCATTTACTTACATACGATAATAGTTTAGCTTCACGTCATTCCAAAGGCTGCTTTAGCTAAAATTGCAAACAATCAGAAAGGTGGGCGGTTGCTGAACTTGGCGCTCTTGATACTTATCTCCCAAATGGCGCTTGTGATACGAAAGTACATCAATTTTAGTCGATTTTTATTCATATTTGTACATTTTTTCTCTAAAAAAAAACATTATTTTCGTATGTAAATGCATCTCGTAATCTCTATACTATTCATAACACTATTTCGGTAAAATTGGCACTTGTGATACTTTGGCCGGAAAGTTACGACATGTCCTCACGAATTCCACAAGTCACCATCGACTGGACATCATTTGCTGAAGATCAAGATCGCCATTACAATCCCAGTGGATTATAGAAAAGATCTATTAAAACTACAATCCATGAGTACTCCAATAATAGCGTAAACAACACAGTTATTTTTTATCAGATCACAATTACCTAATTCATGACTGAAGCATAACATTGATCTAGGAAACATTATTTTTAAATAATTTTCTTCTCAAATTACAAGGGCTCATGATGGTTTTGGGAAATCCAGTTCTTTTATCATCTTGTTTTGTTTTAGTCCTCACATAGAGGAATGCCTATGAAGTATGAGTTCTACTAATGTTCCGTCTTTCCTTGCTCAGCTTTGATCCAGGGTTTGGGTCAGGGTTCGGCTCTTTCCCTAGCACAGCTTCCAGTGGACCTGGAGCCAGTGAACGAGGCAATGATGGTTTTAGTGATATATCTCCAAGGACTTATGCAGACCTAGACATAGATCGTCCCTTAACAAATTTCGATGATTCATTTTCTTCAAATAATTTTAACAGTAAGTTAATTTATATCCTTTCGTTGACTTTTTTTCCTCTCACCTACTGTATTTGCTCTGCTTGCAAAGCTCCTAATTACCTTCTTTTCGCATCTGTTATTCTTTGGGTGAAATCGGTAATATAATTTTTTCCTTTTGATTTCAAACATGAACTGTTCTGATTCCTTGAGTAGTGGCCAGATGTACCATTGTAGTACTAGCTGGCTTGTAAATGCGTCAAAGTGCATTTTCAAAACAGAACACAGGGGTTGTAAGCAAAATATTGAATCTCCTAGAGCTCCATATCCTTGCTTTGGAGTGAATTCCATCATGTATGAAAAATTGGTCTCAGTAAGATTACAAGTCCTTGGTTAAATGAAAGGACCACATTTTTAATAAAATAATTTTAATTTTTTTACATTTTAATTCAATATAGTAAGATTTAATAAGTAGAAAAACCCCTCTTTTGACGCCTCATTCAAAAGAGCTTAACAAAAAAAAAAAGTTTTCGAGCTCTCCTGAAGTCATTATCTCAAACCATTTTAAGATGACGGCCAGTTAAAATTCAAAGTGGCTGAAAATTGGCACCGATTTTTTTGCCAATGGATTTGCCTGAAACTCGGTATCTTGAAATATTTTGGCATGACAATGAAGACTTTGATGTCAGATTTTTTTTAAAAAAAAAATCTATATTTGACCATTTAACTTTTAACAAACTGCCTTTTAGGAACGGTTCAAGATGGCTTTGGATTTGCGCAAATTCTTTCTCTTTTTTTTTGTTCTTTCGTACGAAGTATTGCGAAAGAGATCTTTCCACTTGAAAACAGAAGTTAGGGTCCATCCGTCTCCAAGGGGCCCCCTCTGAAAATTTTAGGGGGGCCAAAGAGTAGCTCTCCTTGCCCAAGGAACAGCCTCCAAGTTTCAAATCTTTAGAGCCCGTTTTAGATCACTTTTCCTCTTTCACAGTCTGGAACGGGATCTACCTCAATTAGGTAAAAAGTTTAAGGGGATGGAAGGGACTGCATGTTGGATAACCTTGTACCTATGTTATATATCGATGGTGAAACTCCCAAACCATGTACCTTGTTTGTGGCGTTGTAAAGTCTCTGCTCCTATTTTATTTTTTCTATTGAGAACAGATCAACATTACACCTTGAAGTTTTTTTCAGAATTTTCCTCGCACAGAAAGGAGGAATCGTGTAAGTTTTTAAGAATTGACATTGAGTCGCTTTCCATTTAAAAAATTGAAGTATAACAGGAAGTCTGCAGCGTCACAAACGGAAATACGTGGTTTAGGAGTTTCACCATCAATGTCTCTTAATTTTTTACCAGAAATCCTTCGATCTTATGAGAGTCAAAAATTAGCTTTTATAGATACACTGAAGGATCCGAAATTGCTACCCCTGCTTCAAAGAATCCTCAGAGGAAATACTTTATTCTGAATTTCAACAATATTTGATAACTTTGTAAATAGTATCTGTATTACTTAGCAATGTATCCCAACACTTCTAGCACCTGTTCATGATGTGTGAAAAGTCTGTTAGGACTGTTCTGGTATGCTCTCCATTTCGATTTCATTGTTTTCAAATTTCTTGGTAACAAATTGATGAACAAAATATTTACAAATCTGAATTGCATTAAATTAATTGCAATTTAACTTCTCTCATGTATGAATTTTCAATTTTTTTATGATATCAATCTGTTTTTACTTTTTCTGTGTAGGCTCTATCATCGAAGATAATCTGCCTGCCACACCACCTTCTGCAATGTACTCTTATGATGAATTAAGAAGGAAGAACAGAGAAGAGTATGAACAGAGTAGAATCAAACCTTATCCCAGGTATGTTCTTTTCAGGCTTCCCTTTTGTGCTTCAATGTTTGCTCTCTTTTGCTTATACTATAGTATACAGTGCTTACTGCCGTAGTTGTATAGATTTTCACAGCTCCAGGTTTTTTTCTTCTTTTTTTCTCTCTAATTGGCTGTTGACTAATATATTACAATTGAGTGATTGAATCATGCATCTGTTTGTATCTCTCTATTAAATATACCCATTTTTGGTTGATTATTCTAGTCCACCAAGCAGCAGAAACATTATCGACAGAAAATATCAGGGGTGTTATTTGGATGGTGACATTTTTCCTGATATACAGTTGGCTTGATTTAATTTTGGTCAGGTGTGCAGTATGGTCAGAAAAAATGATTAATGAAATTCAAGCTATGAAAGTGGGGCGCAAGAAAGAGTGCCACTTACCCAATGGACGTCGTTAAATTTTGTTTTTTTAAGGTAAAGTTTTCAGGAAAAATACTGTCATCTCTTTTCAAGTGTATGCGCTGAACTCTATTTCAGCTTCATTTACTTTTTCAGGCGTGTGCAGCCATCATCAGCAGCACCAAGTCAAAGTCCAGATCCGCCCCCAGAAAGTCCCAGAATTTGGGATCAAGAACCCCCACCAAGAAGCTCAGCCAATCCATCCCAATCATGGAGACAGAAAAATGCTTATGGGGATGTTTGGGAGAAGTAGAAGATTTTTTTATTTTAGCTGTTTTTAAAGTTATCCATGAAATCTTACGATTAGATACAGAAAATGCTGCCAGCTGGCACTTAAAGTCAATCAAAGTTTATTTATCTTTTTTATTTATATTTATTTATTTACTTTAAATGAGTTCCATAGAACAATAAGTTATCCCCCTCAAAATCAATAAAATGACATTGCTGCTTTATCTAGAGTAAGATTTAAGCAGTTTTTATCATTTTTCCTCATTGTGAAGATTGCATCCAAGAAACTGTTTTAATGCTGTTTTTTAGCTTTACTTTTAGTTTCATTTTTCTCATGTGTGTGTATCCTTTCCCTAATTTTTATAC
The DNA here is from genome assembly GCF_918797505.1 of Bemisia tabaci. Classification (NCBI taxonomy): domain Eukaryota; kingdom Metazoa; phylum Arthropoda; class Insecta; order Hemiptera; family Aleyrodidae; genus Bemisia; species Bemisia tabaci. The sequence goes on along the minus strand of NC_092797.1, from coordinate 17,925,139 downwards.
CATTCTATCATTGGCAATTTCTTATTACTTACTAAAGAGGTTCCTAATAATCTATATGGAGGCGACTTTTCAGTGGATCAATTTTTTGTTGATAAAAATAAATAACTGTTGAAATTGTTTTTTCTATCTCTCTCCATTTTGTGACTAAAATTAAAATTATTTACTGTTGCGTCTAGCAAGCCGATCCTTAGCTTCTATCTCAAAGTTGTCAGCAATTTTGCAGATTTTAACGGATCTCTGTTATGATTCACGGAAAAAACCAAGATGTAAATATCTACTGAAATCCCACTTGTGCAGAGAGGTCATTTATTTGTTTTAGGCAAGAACTAGAGTTACTAACAAGTAATTTATTTGAAAGATTGACAAAACAGAAAATAAAAATACATTAAGAAGAGCAATTATTAAATCAAATTAAATAACAAAAACAGATAGAGGATTCAACCCATAATTTGACAGCATAGATTACACAAGTAAAAAATATACATTTTGTATGTACGCTCAGATGAGGATCAAAAAAACCAAGAACAATATAAGGAACATAAATAGAAAATTTTGCTAAGTCATAGTATTGGAAACATCAACAAAGGTCATTCCACAATCAAATACTTGTCAATATGCTTCTCATGTGGAATCCAGAACTTGCAGGATACAGGAAAATCAATCCTAACAGTGCTGCGGTTATAACGTTGTTGCAACTTCAGAAGAAAATATTTAACATGAGTGTGTCTGAAGACAGAATGTTGCAAATGACAACACTCACAAATTTATATCCCCCCTCTGTCTTGTAAATATGGTTGGGCTTATGTTTTACCAGCACAAAACTGGATCACATGAAGGATAAAAGTTTAGCTAGATCCTTACTAAACATAAAATACGCTACATTTTAAACTCAAATTATTCATAATGAGAAAATGAGTATTTAGCACTCACCATGCTCTGTGAAAATAGGACCTCTAAAATTCAGTAGAATTTTGACTCAGGTCCAAACTCTCCTAACTTTAACAAGCACCGAATAAACAAAAGTATTAGGTAAGAAATCTGCCTAAGCTTGGAAAAAAGTTCAAGTCTGTATTTTAAGAACTGAATATTAAACATGACAACACTCGGAGCCTTTTTTCCTCTAAAAATATGAAGAGTTTTAGAAACGCCTGATTGATGCAGGAACAATAAGTTGCATGTGAACCTTGATAAAAATAGAAAACTAGTTTCCAATAAAAAATATGTTTTATTTCAGGTAACCTTAAAAAAAAATATTTTAGAACTTATGAACCCATTTTGCTGCCACCTTTCCAAAATAGGCAGGTAGACCATGTATGTGTGAAAATTTCTGGACTTTTAGAGGGACAGTGACCCTAAAAAATACAAGTTTTAAAATTGATTTTGAGAATTTTCTGTGCACACAAGGCAGTTGGAAGGCCCAATTCGAAGTCACGCTGAGATGTATAATCCGTCCCAAATAAGATGATCATAATTTAAGGTGATTCATCAAACTCTCTGATGTGGCCATACTGGCGTGCGACATATCGCATCAATTGGGTCAAAAATCTTGGCAGATTTTGAATTTTTAGCCACCAAAAAGACGATAGCTCCGGCGCATGAGCCTAGAGAATCATTTTAACCAAAAAACTGACAAAAGTCAGAGGCAGAATCCTGTTTGGAAAAAAACCTTGCATTCGATACAGAAATCGATAACTCTGTATCGGATGCAAGGATTTTTTCCAAATAGGCCAAATTTGGTGCCTACTGGCTGAAATGTGTGTTGGATGCTTATTTCCTTGTGTTTCCTGCACTGCTAACTTTCATTTCAAGCGTTTTAAACTACCTAGAGTTTTTCTGCATGAATCAATATTTATCTTCCAACTTTTACCACTGAGTCATTAATTGGTGCAAAAGTTCCATTGAATACATTAATTGGTTTTGTGTGTTGGAAAATAAAGGAATTAATTAATGTTAAAACCCGATATGCCCATTCTCTGATGAGTCCTGAAGTTCATAAATGAGGCCTTGGATGTGACAATGGCGGATGTGAAAAATTACCTTTTAGAAACACTTTTAAAAAACTGTTTTGTTCACACAAAAATTTAATACGTTTGGCCCTGGCATAATGTACAGATCTCGAAGATCACATCTCAAGTATTTTCTCAAAATTTTCTCGATGCCAAAACAGTTTTTTTAATGTGTTTCGAAAAGGTAATTTTTCACATCCGCCATTGTTACAGATAAGTCCTTAAATATACATAGCCATAGGTACAAGAAACGACCGTGTAAAGTTTTAAGATCGATTGATTCCAAACAGTTGAGGTTATTCGAGACAAGAAAGGCAGCAAACAATTTATGGGGAGAATATCTGAAATACAAGGAATGAGAAGAAAATTTAAATTAGAAGTATTAAGGTAGAAATTCCATCTCAGTTGACAAGACAAAGAATTTTATCTTTAAGTTAAAATACAAATTTAACACTTGACTGGACAGATAAAAAAAAAAAAAAAAAAAAAAAACTTGTATTCTAATAATTAGGTGGGCATATGCATCAATCGAAATGGAAAAAGAGGGAAGCAAAGTCTCACTCATTAACTGTGGAATGGAGGATTTCATTATCAGCGCCAAGCACATCGGTAATGGTTGATTTGCAAAAAAAGCAATCTTTGGAGTTCATTAAATGATGTAATATACACGATCTGCAACAGAAAATTACAATTATTGTTATTAAATTTTAGCTTACATCAAATGTGATTGATTTTACTGAAATTTCATAAATAGTTCAAAAAATAAAAAAAATTACAGTAAAACTGCAAAAAATACAACGTAACACAACAAACGTAATGATTGGAATGTCTCAAAATCTATGCTGATAAATTTATTTTTTAAAAGGAGACTAAACCAACATCATCCCTGGAAAAGTTTGAGAAGATTCTTGAACTTGATTTCTTCACTAAAGATGGGTCTGTGACACAATATGACGCATCTTGCGGTACAGGGAGCAAATGCCATTATGCTGATGAGCCCCACAACAATGATATTCTTTCGTAATCCAGGACTCAACAGCAAAATGAACTTTGCTCTCTTTTTTTCAAGACGCTTCATATTTTGCTTCTTGTATTGAAAGAGGATTGGTCCCTAATTACAAAAATTTTTGACCAGTAGAAACCTTGAAAAAAAAACACAAAACAATCCTCAGATTAAAATCATTGGATAGAAACCTGGAACGCAACCCCTGAGAAAGACAGATGGCTTAAGCAACTCATCACTGATCCTGAGAGCTGGCTCACTAGAGAACACGGAGAACCAAATTTATTCATTACACAAGCACTCACAGGTCACGGAGTCTTCGATGGTTTTCTCCACCGTATCGGCGTTTCTACCACCGACTCTTGCCCCTACTGCCCAGGGATCTTTGACTCCCCTGAGCACACTCTTTTCAATTGTTCTCAATTCTCAAAGGGAACGGAATGGAACTGGAATTGGACGGGAATTGGAGGACAAGATGGGCGAACGTTTCACCGTAAACTCATTCCAGAAGCTAATCACCTGCTTCAAAGAGAACTGGTCATCGATTGGAAATTTCCTCAAATCAACCTTGACTGCTAAGAGGAAAACACTCGACGAAGCCACCCTTTCCGATGTATGCCAACCGGAAATTCCCGGAGCCGCAAATGGATCCTGAATCTTCCTTTCTTTAACGGAAGTCCAGCCTTTCAGTATCTAGCCTCCTATCTTTGTTCTTTTTTTCTTTTTGAGGCTTTTGTCCTTTTGTCTTTCCCTTCTTTTTTAAATTTACCTTTCTTTCATTCATTGTATGAATTAGAATTTTTGTACCGATTCTTTTTAAAGCGGCAAATAAACAAAAAAAAACAAAAAAAAAGATTAAAATCATTATCATCATCTTTGAATCATGGACTTTGTAAGTTCATTACTAGATGGTCTTATCTTGAAGTCTTGGTTTCTGCAGGGTTTCCACATTTCTTAATTTTCCATTTCTCTGACTTCCTTTGCTTTTCCGTGACTCCACAATTTTCGAATATTTTTGCTTTCCCTGACCATTAATATAAACTACAATCCAGAATTTTTTCTTTCAATTATACTCCTCAGCCGACACGCTACTGACTAAATTTCCGGGTTTTCCTTGGGAATTCTTTGACTTTTCAAGGTCACCGTAACTTCCCTGACTTTCCAGGGTATCGCGAACAACAGGAACCTGGATTTCTTCTGGATCTGACCGAGGTGTTATTTTAGTGGAATTTGCGAACCTACCTTTAAATTTTATATCAAGACCATTGATGAGCTATCAGAAAATAAAAAGAAGAATGGCAAAAGTGAAATCCTTGAGCCTTGTAATAAGAATTTAAAGCTGGAGCAAGTTACATACGATGGAAAACTGATCTCCGAAAAGACTGAAGTCTAAGGGTGAGAACAATTAAGAGCATAACGAATTATCTTAGGCAGCCACAGGTAAGCCACACGAATTTCTTAATCATTAAATTATAACATACTGGTAGTAGCACTTATTTAACTTGATAGGTGGGTATGTAGCCAAAAAGCTAAATAATGTGCAAGAATTAACTCACATAAAAACTGTTTTATTCAATTATAATTGTAGCCAATCAAGCTTTTCCGTACAATGGACCACTAGACAAGGTACGAATTTCAGCATTCTGATACATGTTTCTTAACCAAAATTTCACGTAAAACACGATACGCACAACGAAAATTACCGAAATTAACTCCTTACGAAGATATTTAATGATTCTTGATGCGTGAATTGAAACCACCCGCTCATGAAAACTCAATGCTCTACGTGATTCACATCGCGCGCTAAACGTTATCATGAACGTCTCAGCGATATAAAAATCTGGCAACCTCAGTCCTGACGCTTTGGCTCAGCTACAGCAAGTTGCTTATAGTTTGAACAACACATGGTGGGAAATGAACATTGCTCGATATAGAAGCTTGCTGAAACCATTGTAGTGCGCGATTTGACTCACGTAGAGTTTTGAGTTTCTTGTGAGCGGGCAGTTCAAATTCCTCGTGACCAATGTGAAATGAAAAGGTTAATATCTTCGTTAGGATTTGGTTTCAGTAATTTTCGTTGTGTGAATCGTGTTCTACATGAAACTTTGGTTAAGAAACATGTATTAGTATGCTTAAATTTGTACCCTGTCTACTGGTCCATTGCCATCGTCAAGACCTTTAGAGTCAGAACACTATATTTTAAAACCATTTTTCCATTAATAATATCAACTTAGGTAGGCAATTTGTTGACTAGGTGGGCAATTAGTTGACTAGGTAGGAATGTAAAAATAGATAAGATGTTTCAAGGATTAATCACAGAGTTCAGCACATCTTTCATCTTTTCATCTGGTTTGTTGCCAAATCTATTTCTGTTTGCACATTCAATAAATTACAATTTTTGTTGACTGCCTTAACAATTTCAAACTTCTATAGAGCTGAAACAATGTATTAGTTCCACTTTAGAGCTCCAACCCTGCCACATTGTTAGCATTAAAGCAGCTTAAAGTTACAGCCAGTCAAAAGCGACAGGCAAAAACCATTATCAAAGTATGTCAGATCTAAGGTTTTGCAGAGGGCTGTTTCTTGCTATTGGAACAGTGAACCTTCACCATGATAAAAATGTCTGATCCTTATGATAGCCCTGCTATCGATCAAAATAAAAGGCAGTCCCCAAATAATCAAGATCAGAGTATCTGGTCAAAAAGCATTCAAACGGATGAGTTCATCGATTTGTAAGTCTGTTTTCACAGTTAACAGTTTCTCATGAGAGGAAATAAATGATGTTTTACAAAGACAGGCAAAAATAGAGGATGAACTATTACCTGCAAGACTTGTGATCACAAGGTTTAAAAGTCGCTGAGATTGGATAGGCATAACAAATCGGACACATGTCTTCATCATCAATTTCTTTTGAAACCGACATTTTTTGTAAACAATGAGAAAGAAAATGAATCATTTGTTGAACTTTCTTGATTTCTTCTGGAGTAATGTCATCAGGATCTAAAATAAAAAAACAAAATATACCTTAACATCTGATATGTAGTGAGAATCCTATTTTTTTCTTTCTTTTCCAACTTTGGAAGAGAGAGCACTTCTATAGGTATTACAACTGAAAGGCCACTGGCCAAAGTCAGTGATTCAATATTACACTTGTTGAATCAGTAAAATTTTGACAACCATCAACTATGGGTTCAGTAAAAATTTAATATGTATTGGAGCATATTAAAAAAAAAAAAAAAAAAAAAAAAAAAAAAAAAAAAAAGAGGACAAGAGAAATAGATGAAAAACTAAAATTTGAGTGAAAAAGAAATTAATTGATATTAGGAAACGACCTGACAATAGTTGACTTACTTCTAACCACGAACTTTTTAGCAGGTAAATCTGTCATTACCAAGATTATTACGAGATCTGTTAGATTAGAAACTGGATTTTGGTCATAACTAGCCCACAATGCGTCCGAATTAGGTTTTCTTGAACTTTCCTGATAGCTGATAACATACTGAAGAACGCTACGTTCACAAATTTTGTTGATTTTGATCAGTGTTTATTCTGTATCATCTTGAATACGAGTAAGTTAGGTGCGTTCTGCGATGTTCATCATGCAATCACTGATAGAGCAAATATTTAACATTAAATTTTGTTTTAAACTCCGTATACATGTACCGAAACTTTTGGTATGCTAAGTAAAGTTTACCAAGATCATTGTATGAGTTGTTCTCACTGTTTTGAGTGGGTTAAACGCTTCAAAACTGGACAAGAGGTCGTTGAAGATGAGGAGCATGGGAATCGACCATCAACGGCAACTAACATTTGAAAGAAGTGCGGGCTAAAGTGCTCGAAAATGGTCGTTTCGAGCTTGCTGAACAGTGCAATATTTCTGAAGGCTCTGTACATACAATGTTGATAGAATATATAGATATGCATCGAGTTTCAGGTACAGTTGCCCCTTGATTGTTGTCCGTTGAACAAAAATCCAACCAAATGTCAATTTCCCTTTTGCTGCTTGAACGTTCTAACAATGATCCTACATTTTCGGATAGAATAATTTTCGGTGACAATACTTGAGTGTACGGCTACGATATGGAGGCGAAACTCCAGTGGCGTGCGGTGGGTTCAGTGACAGGGCAAGCTCTAGCGTTCGCCATCCGGGGGGGGGGGGGGGGGGTAGGTTAACGTAGCCTCTTTCCCTTCCCCCTCCCCCTAGCCTCCCTAGAAAATTCTTAAAATTTTACTCTATTTGCTCTATTTTTCGGATGAAATCTGATGGAACGTAACGTCTTGAAAAACTGTATTTTTATTTTTTTCTCTCTTACTTATTTATGATTTCGTTTACTCAACTTGTCTCGAATGTTATTGAGCATTGGAGGACGGCTCCTTACTCATAACTCCTAATTTTGCCACTTATTTGAGGTATTGTAGTCTTTATTCTACAGCATTTAGAATTTTTTGAGTTACTTAAATTTCCCAAAAAAAGGCTTTCTGCATTTAAAACATGATTGAGAATTGTCTAATTCATCACCAATTAGATCCAAGTGAGCGAATTTTTATAGAATATAAAGGCATTTGCTCCGGAGGAGCAATTACAACCGCGACGGAAAGAGGGAACAAGATAGCGCATCGGAGGCAGAAGCAGCGCGCTGCGGTGACGGGCCAAGAGGTGGCCAAGAGAAGCGAGCTGCGATCGCGCAGCGAAGAGCTCGGACTCGGAACGTACCGCTCTACCCGCCCGCCTTGATTCCGCCGCCGAGCAGTGGCGCTCCGCTCAGCTGATCGCAAGCGATTCTCCAGCGCATGAGTTGGCCCGTGTTCAGGCCGCGCAGCGCGCTGCGCCACCTCCATCCGCTCTTCTGCTTTCCTACTTTGGTGGCTCTATACGTATTTCTGTCTCCCTCTCTTTCTGTTTTTAATGCAATTTACTCACTGAATGTTTTTAATGCAATTTACTCACTGAACGCATTTAATAAATTATATTTTCTAAAATGTAAAACATTTAATAGGTGTAATTTTCTTCTTTCTTTAGAAATCTTTGGGCAAGCAGTGCTTGCCTTGCTTATCCGGACCGCACGCCACTGCGAAACTCCAATCATCTTTGTGGGTTGAAAAATGTAGTGCAAGACCGAAAAAAGAGAGGCGAGTTCGGTCAAACATAAAAATTGCAGAATACCCATGAGGTTGCCTTACTTCAAGCCACATACCAACAAAGCTTATTAGGATTTTTCAAATTTGTGAAGGTAGCGTTCTCAAGTATATTTCCAGCTATCAGGAAAAATCAAGAAAACCTAATTCGGACCTATTGTGGGCTAGTTATGACCGAAATCCGGTTTCTAATCAAACAGACCTCGTATTGGCATTTTCATCAGATTCTGAATTTCATTAAATGAAAATGTGAACATATTGTAATTGGATACCGGCATTGTCATTGTAAAATGCCCTGAAAAAGAAGCAGAAATGACCGATTCTTCAAAACTTTTGGAAAGAATCAAGTTATTTTATTCCTGAACATTGAGTCCATGGAAAAAGACTTATCGCCGGTGAAAGTCGGCAATCACATAACTCGTTTGCGGTGTCTGAAAATCTCCGCCTCTACGTCATTTTCTTAAAGGAGAACAAATTGACATTATTGCTTGAAGTTTTTGCAGAATTTTCTTCGCATTGAGAAGAAAAATCATGACAGTTTGAAAGAATTGCCGTTAAGTATTTTTGCCATTTAAAAAATAAAGTATGACAGGAAGTCTACAACGTCGCAAACCGAGTTATGTGATTGCCGACTTGCACCGTCGTTATGTCCTTTTTTGGGTGACTACAAATATAGCCGCCCATCATGAAATGGTAGGAAAATAAGGAAGCAGTTAAGGATGCAGCTACAGTATAGTAATGAGGAGCATCTCAAGGGCGAAGTAATGTAATATGTATGCGGTTCTGCCTCTGATATTCTAACTTTTACATTCTTTTTTTGCCTTTTAGTTCCCTCTCTAATCTCGAATTAATGTTTTAATATAGGTACATATTTACATTGAGAAAATCTTGATGCATGTAAACTCATGAATTTTCTATACCTCATAACTTTATAATTTTCTTGGAGCAATGTCTCTCTCTTACTCCAAGAAATGACGCAAAACATGCACTGTTTTTCTCTTAAACAATCCGAACCCTGAATAACTATCCCAAAATCAAGTTATAACTTGCATATTTTAACTTGATATTCCAACAAAAATTTCTTAGAGATCACACCTTACACAAGATTAGTTTTACATCAAAGGACAGTTTTCTTAAAAACAAGAATTTTCACACCCGCTTTTTCAACTATTGATTGTTGTCAACATGATCTTCTCCCACACTGAAAAGAAAGTTTCCAGAGAGAATAAATTTTGATATTCTTACAGCTCAGGAAGGAAAATATCCTTTCTTTTTTACGACCATTTGCTGGAAATCGAAGATCCGAATTGTTATTGCCAAGAACAAATTGTAAGGAACAGAGCTGGAAGCTAGGATCAGATAAAATTACTTTCGCCACAGTAGGAACATGATTTTTTTCTGAAAAGGGAGAAAAATTCGGTTTGAGAGTCAAACTACAACAGAACAAAAAACCTAACTATGACAAACGGAAAAAATCATTGAATATACAATAGCTGTCTCGAAATTAATTCCACAAGTTGTTTTTTGGGGCAAACTATAATAGATATTAAATGCAATCTTCTATAACTCATTCGGTTCAGAATTCACCAATTAGCAGAGTTTTCCTCTAAAAACACATTCTCCAGACACCTTAACAATTTTTTAATCCTTTTTGAAACATAGAAGTAAAAATTAAAATCTAAGATATCTCCTCAAACAAAGGAAACTGGATTGGCTTTAACGCCGAATTATTACGAGAAGCAACCTGGAGTGAATGAAACCTGAATCCTTCATCGGCATATTACATACCCGCTCACCTACATTCTCATGCAGGAGTTTGTGGAGAGGAGAGGCATGACCTCCCATGAGGATTCGACCCCCTCCCCCCTCCGTACAGTTCAGATCTTGCTTTAAATGTGACTTCTGGTTTTCCCCTAATGATAAAGGAAGTTTAAAGGGCCAACAAGTTGGTACTATTGATGAAATACAGGAATCACTGTCTTGGGTTATTCAATATCCTTCAAATAGTAGACTGTAAAATATACACCTCACGAACTCAGTAGGAGGAACCCGTGAATCAGACATGAAGGGAAAATACTTTAAAAAAATAAAAAATGATAAAAAACAAACAATCGTCAAGATTCTGATAAAATTAATTGATATTGTATGCTTCTGAGAGATGACTTATTGTGAAAAGTTCCTTTAATGCACAGATTTTTTTTTAAACTTATTTTTTTCTGTGGAAAAAAAAAATCCTTATAATCATAGAGGGGTGCGAAAGACACCTCTGTAAAACTCTATAAGTTTGTGAATTTTCAAGGGAATGAGCTAAACAAGGTTTCGTTTTCAAGCTCAGAATCCTACTTGTAAAACCATGAAAACAACATTTCAAAATCTGCTATAGTTTGCTCAAAAAGTGAATCATTGCATCATTTCTGGGACAGCCTGTCAGAGAAATAATCTATTCTATCAAAGTTTAGAACATTAACTTCAGAACTCAAAAATTTAGTGGATATCTAGGTTATCATCTGCAATAAGGAATTCTCAGAACTGCAAGGATTATGAATAATTAAATTTCTCTGATTTCTTGCACTTTCCTCTTAAAACTATTGATACCAGGAAAAATTTAGTTGTATTGAGACCATATCAAGAAAAAATAATTTAGAACTGACAGGTATATGTTTGCCTTTATCCACAAAATCCAGCATGAAATTGAATATCCTAATGATACAGGGAAATGTTCATTTGAGTTCAATTTTCATTTTGAAAAGTATGCTACTAGATAGAAACAATCAGAAGGGCAAATCGGCAAGTGTTTCAGGACTAATTAATGCCATTGCCAATGGGAGGGAAAAAAGAAGGCAACGCCACCATTTTTTAACTATAGAAGAAACCAATGTTCCATGTAGACTTACCAATTTCTGAATCTAATTCATCATTTAAAAGTGCTAGAAGGATTCCAACTACAGCAGTGAGAATTGGGTAGTGATCAATTAGGTCCAAGTCCGGAATCTCAAGAGATATGACGTAGTGAAAACACCCAGATGTTGCACTTACTCGGTTCAAGATTTGGCAGAGAAGCTGAGCAAAAAATATCTATTGTAAATACTAGGACTACTTGATGGAGTAGAGGAAATTACTGATGCAAATGTTTGCAAAACTAAAGATCTGTATATTAGTGGCAGCACACAATATTTTGACTTGCATACTTACTGAAGATTTTTGACCACTTCGTTTTAAGAAAGAGTTACTTAACGAATTTGCATAAATAGACATGTTAACTTGTGCGGTTGCAAAGTGTTTGTTTCAATCCTGTGCGTCCTATTTCCCAATAAATAGCACTATGGGTCGGTATTGTTCTAGAGATCATTCATTGTTTAGGTACCCTGAAAGTCAACTTGCCAATGCAAATTTATTCTGAAACAGCACTTACAAGTTAACTGAATTATGTGTGCAAATTGTTTAAATATCAACTTATGGGTTGTACCCTCCACTTTTGGGTAAACTGTTAACACCACTCTATTCAGGAATTTCTACCACATCTATTCAGTGCACATCCAAAATAAACTAAGCCAACTAAGAGTTATGTTTTTTTACGATTGGTTTCAATTTTTTTTTTGGAAGAGAAAAAAATGGCTCAACCGCTAACAAACAATAGAACAAAAACAATGGTTTACAAAATAGAATAAAAACATTTTCATACGTTTTACTATGACTGTAAAACGGTCTCCCAAAGTGAAATTAATTTAATTTATTTTAAACTCTGATGAGGACTCTCTTATGCAGTTAGGCTGCCTTTAACTTTTACCTGAAACGATCTCAATTTGAACTCAAAATTCATTCTTTTCCAGTGGCAAAGTGTGGATCATTGACTATTGATATTTTCCTATTTGAAATTATGGTGAAGACTCCATTATGTACTGCAATGTTCATTGGAAACACGTTGATAATAGATCCTTTTCCATAGGTTTAAATAGATTTGTTAATTCATCAGAAAGCACAGGATGCAACTGTTCTTTTTTCTTCTAATTTCATTCGACCTTGTTCAATTATAATGATTCGTAGAGAATAAATCAACATAGCGGATACAATCAATATTCAGTCAATTGAGTAAAAAAAACAACAACACACTACCTGACACAAACGCTCTAACAATGTTTTTGATGATTCGTAATTGAGATCAGTGAAGACAAAGCGTGCTGTTGCTGCAACCATCTCAAGGACTCTTAAAAGAGCAAGCGCTAAATCAAAACATGTGACACAAACTCGCAACTGTCGTGAATCGATCAGAACCCGCTCAGATCGGGATGATAGATTCTGAACCTGTTATGATGATAACACACAAGGAAAAATTATATCAGTCAAAGAAATGGTATCACGATAAAATATTCAATGTTAAGTAGGCATTGTTCATTGGAAAGTTGTAAATTTTAAGGTCAAGAATCCATTGATCAAGAGGCAAGTTCAGCACACGGGCACTGCCTAGAGTGCTAAATTGTGTTCCCAATCAGGAGCATCCACAGAAATGGATCTCTATTCCTAGTTGTGCTGGTGCAATCTGGTTGCTCGAACACTTAAGGCAGAGATGGCAACCCACTGCAGCTTTTTTTCCAACTCTATATGTTGGGTAGGTGTTTCACATCATTAGAATTTGATGTTGTACTTTCTAATGCTGACCTTCTAATTTTTTGTACATAATTCCGAATTGTTTTTTATTCATATTGGCCTGGTTTCAATAAATCTGAACAAATTAATGTTATACTACTTGATTTTGACCTGACGATGAGGCTGTGGTCCCCTCAAATTGGCCCTCCTCAGGTAAAGTCATTTAAATTAAGTTAGAGACGAGTAGAAAAGAAGAAGAAGAAAAAAAAAACCATGCGAGTACTCTCTCTCAAAGGGAAAAAGTAATGGAGGTAATAATAGAGTAGGAATCCAAAGATAACCATACCTGATTTCAAAATTATTCATGGTCAAAAATCATGGTGCGGTTATACATTGGAATTTTTTTCACCATATATGATAGGACCACATTTTTCTATGAGGGACAAAAACATAGGTCATCTACATGCGCCTGCAGTATCAAACGTTTGTATTGAAGCATCTGTTTGCTGACCGTTGAGATCCTCAGTGATGAGGTTCAAAAGTTTCCTGATAGGAATATTTAAAGGAGAAAAAACTACATTTTCATCTTACCTCCTGAAGCATGCCAATAAATTCTGAAAAAGCCCAATTAAGTTGATTCAATACAGAGTTGATGAAACTTGTGGCGAGGGTTTCATCTCTTAGAAGTACTTTTAAATGCTCCTGAAATATAGTGGATGGGCACGGCTCTGGGGGAGAAGAAGCATGAAATGTTAGTTTTATGTTTACATTTAATTTTTGAGAGGAGGGTCATTCCATGCCAACTGGTGCTACTTTGAAGACGTTACCCCTTCAGAATTTGATGAAATTCAGTATACTTAGTGTACATGCATAGCTAAGTAAAAATTCAAAATTTTCAGTTGATTCGACCACCCGTTAGGTTTTTATTAATTTTTTCTTTAGTTATAAGAAATTTGTCTCTCCTGCTCACAAGAAAAACTACAGTCTACTGGCATCAAATCGTTTACTGCAACGGTTTTGGCAGGCTCCTTGATGAGCAGTGTCCATATCTCCTGTCTGTGCTGTTAAAAGTGTAAACAAAATGCAATAGCTGAGCCGAAGCGCCGATATTGAAGTTGTTGTAGGTATACTCATATTGCAATGACTCTTAAGGTAACCTTTAGTTTTCGATTTGAATTAAGTAGATTTTTTAAGGTATTTTCTATGAATGCAAAGTTTGAATTGAGTCAAGTGCGCAGGTCACAGAATCGTATTTTGATGCTTGATTCTTAAAGATTAGCTAAAAATAATGAAATCTGTCCAAACAGCAACTTTCTACGTTCAATAATAATCGAGATGACGCCCTTTGAAAATTCGTGTTTTTGGCGTCATCCACCGCGGCAGTGACACCCTTGGTTTCTTCCACCGTCCTTTCATCAGTCAGTGTGACGCACATTTGCACTGATTACTCGACGTGAAACTTGGACAAAAGCAACATGGAAGAAACCAAGGGTATTACTACTGCTATGGATGACGTCAAAAATCCGATTTTTCAAAGGGAGATATCTCCGTTGATATTAAGCATAGAATGTTACTGTTTGGACAGATCTTATTATTCTCAGCTAATCTATAAGATTAAAACATTAAATCACGATTCTGTGACAACCGCAACTGACCCACTAAGTATCAAAAAACGAAAAAATATCTCTGTTAGTTGTTACTTTCAGTAATTTTGTTTGTAAAAATTGTGTTTTAAGTGAAATTTTGATGAAAAAACATTTATCATTACGCTTAAATTTGCACCTTGTCTAGTGTTTCTTTGGATTGATTTAACCAGAGACAACTCAACTGCATTTCTTGTAGCCCAATTTCCTCTCAAATTACATTTGTTTAACAGAGAACCTAGCAATTCATCGCCTCGAAACTTACTGTGAATTATCACTGGATTATAGGGAATAGACTCACAAAATTTCGATTCAGAATGTTGATCAGTTTTCTAATGAAAAAATAAGATGTGAGAGGAGTATGTAGAAAATTAAGCATGCATGCATGTATATACAACATGGGCTGATTCTACTCAATTCTGTCCCAATAATCTATATGGTACGGTATATATTGTATTACTTCTGCATGGAATTAAAATTGCCATTTTTCTGATTCATAATTTCATCATCGAGTCTTGTTGCTACTCGAGAGTCAGACATTCTCATGTGGATTGTAGTGGCTAAGGGTAGCAACACCACAGCACGCAAGCGGAGAGTTAACTATTGCCACCTTCAACACACAGCATCTTTACTACCTTCTAATTTACGAACCGAAAGAGTCGAAAACAAACGAAACTAACGGAAAAAACCGAGGTAACAAACTGTGAGCTAATTAAATGAGAAAACAGAGAAGAATCGGAAAATTAAAAAACTCAAACTCACAAAATAAAATTAAAAAGCCGACGCGTTTCGGGACACCTCGGTCCCTTCTTCAAGGCTAAATTCCGACTGCCTGTTGTTGTTTACATCCTGCTTGGTGTGGAATCTATCAGTGCTGCCAATCACTTTGAGCAAACAGTTTTCCAGGCATTCCAAATCTAAATTTACCAACTTGTCTCTCTTTTTGTGCATTTCCATAGCTTCCAAGATGTTCAGTTTCCTTCTATCGTTGCATCCAATGGTCCAATCCTATTGGTGATCTTAAGGACCAAGTTAGAGAAGAAGACAGGGCTGGCATCTACAGTTTGAAATGTAAAGACTGTGACAAGCAATACATTGGGCAGACAAGAAGGAAGATGAAAGTAAGAATAAAAGAACATCAAAGATGTATTAAGAACAGAGAAATTGACAAGTCAGCAGTAGCTTTGCATAATCTTGAGACAGGACATCGGTTCGAAGAGGAAGGGAAACTGTTAATTGGATGCAACGATAGAAGGAAGCTGAACATCTTGGAAGCTATGGAAATGCACAAAAAGAGAGACAAGTTGGTAAATTTAGATTTGGAATGCCTGGAAAACTGTTTGCTCAAAGTGATTGGCAGCACTGATAGATTCCACACCAAGCAGGATGTAAACAACAACAGGCAGTCGGAATTTAGCCTTGAAGAAGGGACCGAGGTGTCCCGAAACGCGTCGGCTTTTTAATTTTATTTTGTGAGTTTGAGTTTTTTAATTTTCCGATTCTTCTCTGTTTTCTCACCTTCTAATTTCTTCGACTTTTGATTTGGGAAACATACCTATTGATTGATGAATTATACTGGTTTCCAATGATAGAAGTTTTGGGCCAATTCGGGTTTTCAAGTGCGGTGATCGTTTACATCGAAAACCAAATCCATGCCCTTGCCAGAAACGAACCAGAATCCAGTTATTTTGGGCCCATGCTCGATTTTCATAGGATTTGAGTAAAGCTTGGACTAGCCTACAACGACTGGAACAGATGAAGGAAATAATTTTTAAATAGAACTTGTCCTTTTTTATAGGGATCAAAGTAGTAGTGAGCAATGAGTAGGAAAATTATTGGTAAATTAGCGCAGTTTTTTTGAAGACACTAACAAGAAACAGAGAGACAAAAACCTAAAAGACTAGGCAGCAAAAAATAAGGACCTCAATCATGCATAAATGAAGGTATTGATCCAAAGCGTTCAGTCATAAATGTTACCAATTGAGACTTGAAGTGCTTCTCTAGAATGTAGGAGGTATGAGGAATGTCCCAAAGAAACCCAAACAGGCGCAGCTACTCATATACCAAATTACATCCAGAGCTGATATTTGTTTCATTCAAAAGAGGATAGAAAAAGCTGTCATCAATTGCTACCACCATTAGACCATTAGGCCATTTTAAAACAAATTGACAAAGTTATGCCATTTTGAAAATTAAAGTATGCAAACCGACAACAGACTCTTGAGACTTTTTTTTTAGAGCTATTTGCAGAAAAAATTGAACTATGAGATGAAAAAAAAAACATTGTTATAAAAACCGTAGAGGCTTTGTTGCTTATTGACGGTGTAAGTTGGCAATCACATAACTCGTTTGCGGTGTCTGAAAATCTCCACCTATATGTTATTTTTTCAAAGGAGAATAAATTGACATCATTCTTGAAGTTTTAGCAGAATTTTCTTTGCATGGAGAGGAAAAATCACGGCAGTTTTAAAGAATTGCCGTTGAGTAGTTTTCTGTTTAAAAAATAAAGTGTGACAGGAAATCTGCGACGTCGCAAACAGAGTTATGTGATTGCTGCTTACACTGTCGTTATGTAACACACTGCATTGCTGAGCACACTGTTGCTTATACGATGGGAGAGGCCATAATCATTTACGAGTCACTAAACAGAACCGTTATTGCCGTATTTGCCTTCTTGTAGGTAATGCTGTCACCTAATTTTCTAAACGGCCAAAATTTTGTAAATTTTTGTTCAAATACGTTAATTTAGGCCTCAATCAATAATTTTCTACCTTACGTTGAAAATGGGCCTCAATTCAACTTGATAGGTAGAGACTTCCTTTGAATTTCAGCGCAAACCTGGGTCTTTTGGGGGCAACCATTTACAGTTTCAGCAATAAATTACTTAGAATTAAAGCACTACTCAGGATAGTTTGACAAAAAACTGAGCTTAAAACTCTTACTGAAAAAAAAAAATTCATCTTAAGTATATTCCACTGCATACAAAATAAAAGATACTTCATAAGTTCTGAAAACAAATTTGGCAAAAGACAGGGACAGGAAAAGCTTATGTTGCTACTGTTACTGTGATAATTGCTGTGTTATTCATAGCATTAAACTTACACGTCAACATCAATTTTTTCCAATAAACGTAAAGTCCTTTCATTAGAAACAAATTCTGCTAATGCCTGTACAATTAAGTCCCTTGAATTTGCACTGACTATGCGGGAGTCATCGAATTGTTTGCACACAAATTCTTCAATGGTAAAAAATAATTTTTCATGACCTGCAATAGACAAAATCAAATTATAACAGCAATTTCAAAGAACTATGTAATTATTTTTCATTACAGCTCATTATCGTGTCAATGTAGTCTGCCTCCTAAAAAAGAAACTAATACCTTGCTTATCAAGACTGATGAACAAAAGTCAGACATTTACCTTCTTCATCATCTATTGAATGATGAACAAATAATAACATCTGTGAAGACTTAGAATATTAGATAGCCCTTTAAAGGCTAAGAATCCTATTGAAGACGTTAGTGTTGGAATTCAAAATTGTTTCGAACAAATTTGAACTTTCTTTCTTGTAATCAAATCAATTCCAATGTTAAGAGTCAAAAAACTGTTGATTCTCCCTTATCTAACATAGTACTCTGTACACATAATTAACATTACTTACACTCAAAAGACATGACCATTTATGTACAATGATGGATTGAGATGGTGTAAAAAGACTGATAGATATAGAGACAAATTACCTAAAATCTTCTCAGGTGGTAAGGAGGGGTAAATGTAATCCTTCAGGACCGACATCATTTGGATTATTGTTTCAAGATAGTACTCTGGAACAAAACCATAAAGCGGTCCTGTCGCAGAGGCATTCATGACACTAGTTATCATAACATGCAACAGCCAGATGATGTGACTTTGCTTGGTATCCGAATACAGTACTCCTCGTACCCAGGCCATGTGCCGTGATTGTTCACAGATTTGTTTTTCTAAGATCTGAAACAAACCGTTGGTAATTAACAATTACAACAAGATGATAATGAGGACTTGTTTTACATTAGAAAGGGACTTTAAACCCATGATTCAACTCCACATACCAGACAGCTCCGGTCATTTAGCCTGCTTAAATTTTGCACTGATCAGTTAGATTGGATGGAATTTTCTTAGATATTTCAATTTTCAAACAGTAAACGGAGCGATACTGAAACTTTAAATTTTGTGAGCATACTTTTCTTAATTTAGGGTAAAAGGACCACTAGACAAGATGAGAGTTCAAGCATCCTGATTTAAAGTTCCTTATCAAAATTTCACATAGAGCATGATTCACGCAACGAAAATGACTAAAAACAACTCCTAAGGAAGAAATTTCATGTTTTTTGATGTGTAAATTTGAACCCCTTGCTTAAGAAAACAAAAGTCTATGTCAATCAACTCACACATTAAACGTTAGAATAACAGTCTCTGCCGTATGAAAATTTGACAACCTCAATCTCGCTGCTTTGGCTCAGCTGTTGTATGTTGTTAACACTTTGAAAGACTTAGGGCGAGGAGGAAACATTGTTTGATGGAGCACCTTGCCAAAATCGTTGTAGCGCCCAGTTTGATTTAAGTCGATTATTGTTTTTCATATGAGAGGAGACTACAAAATTCCTTTCAGTAACGTAAAAATGTAGGTTAGGAATTGATTTCAGTCCATAATATCAGTTGCGCAAACTGTGTTCTGTGTGAAATTTAGGTCGGAAAACATGAATCAGAATGCTTAAATTCGCACCTGGTTTAGTGGTCCATTCACAGAAAGTGTAAAGGGGCACGGTAGTTTATTTCTCTATTAAAAAATTACACATGAGAGGAAATCAGGCAACATGAAATGCAGTTACGCCGAATTCGATTGAATCTGTCTAATTATAATACTTCACTTGCTTCACTGCTTTTTCCAGACAGCTGCAAAGTTAAAATATTTCAAAATTCTACTGAGTAAGTTCTTAATTAGTGCAGCGATCCTTGCATCCCTGTACAAATTCATTTCTTTTGTTGTTTTATTTTTCTGGAATTTAATGGTAGACAAAAAGAATCTTGTTTCTGTTGAAACCTAAAAGAAAAAATCAATGGGTAATTCAAAAAGTAGCTTGTTATAATATAACATAACAAATAAACTTACATTAGCATATTCATGAAGCTCATCATTCCACGCACAAATGTTCGTAGAGCCTTTTGATGATGCAAGAAGAGTCATATTCAGACAGCTAACATAATCTTCCATACTATTTCGCAAAGAGCTTACCTGAAAAATATATTCCAGAAAACTAATAAAAGTCCACCCTCAAAAGAAATGCAAGGAACATTATAAGATGAACCTCATTATTTTGAAGGATTGAGCTATGAAGACATGCATCTTTAATGGAGTGTTTCTAACTACGTGGGCCCCTCTTATTCACAAAAGAAAGCAACTGACTATTTTGTGCAGATATTCTGCAGAATGTTCTTGAAATAAAAAGAAAAAATCAGACTGAGTCATGCTCATGTGGCATACTGACAAAATAGAAGTCGCACAATAAATTGGATAACCCCTGGGTTTATAACTTAAAAAAATTCATGATACAGTCAAACGTCACTAAATCAGAACCTACTGAAGTCGCAAACCCTGCTAACTCGGTAATGATGGCTTGGTTCCGTTTTTTTCGTTTTGCCAGTACAAAGTTTATTTAACTCAAAAACCCTGCTAACTCGGTAATGATGGCTTGGTCCCGTTTTTTCGTTCAGCCAGTACAAAGTCTGTTTAACTCGGAAACCCCGCTAAGTTGGAATGAGCCCTTTGTCCAGATGCATTCTGATTTAATGAGATTTGAATATGAATCATTGGATGGGTGGTTGCCGGGCTCAATATTTTCCTGATGACAATCAAGAAAATGTTAGTGTTGGGGTGGAGGAATATGTGAAGGAACTGGAAAGGGGTCATGTGCGAGCCATTTTTGTGTAAAAGCAAAAATACTGATGGTGATATAATAAAAAATTTTGGGTCTGCTGCAGTGCATCAAAATTAGTTTCCATATATTAAACGGAAATCAGACAGAAAGATTGCAACCTTGCGGGTTGTTTGCCAAATTGCCCTTGAAAAACCTTTGATTTTCTCTTTTCATCCCTAACAGCAGGGAACAAATAATATGAGAATAATCATGAGCAATGATTAAGAAAACAAAATTCCATATGGTGCTAAAAGAGAGAAGAGAACAAATTTACCTTCAGTAACTGTTTATGAGCAGCTAAATGATAGAGTAGAACTGCTCCATCCAGCAATTCTATTAAGGAGGCATGAGAATCTGCTGATCCTAACTGTAGATTCTTCATACAGAGAGGAGTAAAGGACGAATGACTAACAACAGCAGAAACTGTGACAATTTGATCCAGCTGAGACACTCGCATATCTGAGCTTGTGGTTGCAGAAGTAAGGAAGCGAGTTAGCACTGGTAGCAAACTCGCTAAACCTGAAGCTGCCTCTCCTGTGAATTCACCAAATATTGCACTGGAAAAATTTGGCTCTGAAACAAAAAAGTCAATTTAAATGCAAAATACTTCTGATATAAATTTTAAATTTTACTTTTACTTTTAAGAGGTAGAAAAACGGAAGGGACCTGGGAGAAAGGAGTAGGGACTTCTGGAAAGGTGATAAAATAGAAGGAATTTTAGGACGGAACATTTTTTTCTAGTGACAGAACTAATGGAACAATTGCTCTAGAATTTCATTTTGAAAGTCCATTATGGTAGACAGATTGAAGAGAAAGCTGGCTTGAATGCACCTTCTTGCATCACTGATGCACTTATATGCACTGTAACCCTGCTGTGATTTTGAGATAAAAGGGTAATTGAAATTTTCATACACTAAAATGTGATTTGAAAGATGACATTATCTCTTCGGGTTTATGGCATAGTACTTAAGTGTCTGGTTAAATGTTACTGAATCTGAAGCTTATCGCAATTTATCAACTTTCGAAGGAGGATTCAACGATACTTCTAACTGACACACTGGATGAGAATTGGCCAAGAAGCATGGATTGTGCGTGTTTTCTGATGCAGATAAAGGGACAGTTAAACTTTTACCCTGTCATCATTTTCTTAACGACACCTCCTTTTGTAGGAAAAAAAAATGAAAACCTAAAATGGTAAAACCTTAAAAAATTGATGCTTCCCATTTTTTATTTATTTATTTTCTTTTCAGAACAAATAATGATTCTGAACTAATTTGCATGAAATGTCCAACATTAACAGGGTTTCCTTATTGTCGTAGTTTTCCAGTTCCCTGACTCTCCCAGACTTTTCTCCAACTCCAAAATGTCCAGATTCCCTGACTTTCCTTGATCTTTGGACAAAACTTCCTCTTAGATTTTTTCTTCTTAAGATTACATTATTTTACATTACTGTGACAGCGAGCTGCTTGCAAAATTCCCTGACTTCTCTATGAACAACCTGACAATCCTCGACTTTTGGAAGCTGCCAAAAATCCATGACTTTCCAGATTTTCCAGACCACCGGAAATCCTGATTGATCACGGTGAGAGAAAGAACCCCGCACAGACCTTATGGGCAATGGCTCTCTCTAGAATCTGATGAAGCTTGGATATGTTGCTCAGCCAGTCATTCTGATCAAAAGTTCTAATGGGCCGAAAGAGATCCCACGAGCGGTTTTCGAGATATTCGCCGTTTTATGTGCGAAAATTGAGGTTTCGCTGGCCGGACCGTTGTGCGGCGCCTCTCGTGTCCTTCCCGTCCAGTCCACTTCGGCTGCTCTCCGCTTCCCCGCCACCCATACCCGAGGCTCGGGCTCCGACGCTCATGAGGTTTTGCTTATCACCGCCGAGCCGGGTAGTCTTATCACCGTAAGCGTCGGAGCCCGAGCCTCGGGTATGGGTGGCGGGGAAGCGGAGAGCGGCCGAAGTGGACTGGACGGGAAGGACACGAGAGGCGCCGCACAACGGTCCGGCCAGCGAAACCTCAATTTTCGCACATAAAACGGCGAATATCTCGAAAACCGCTCGTGGGATCTCTTTCGGCCCATTAGAACTTTTGATCAGAATGACTGGCTGAGCAACATATCCAAGTTTCATCAGATTCTAGAGAGAGCCATTGCCCATAAGGTCTGTGCGAGGTTCTTTATTTTGGCTTTTTCTAAAGATTCTAGAGAGTGAGATACTGAAATAAATAAAATATAAGCAATATTTATGATAAATTAATCCACACACGAGTGAAATATTGTACCTGGATCAGCATTTAAATCTGAAATGGAGGAAAACAGAGGATGCTCTGGTCCCAACTCTTCTATTAATTCCTGTTTTGTGTTTTTCAATAAAAAACTGAGGACTCCTCCTAGACGATCCATATTTAAAAAATTGATAGATCCATCAAAAAAAACTTTATGTGGAATTAGTACAGGTTGATCAGGTACTTCTTGCTCCCACAAATCACGTGCTGCGACGATGATTCGATGGAAGCAGCAAAGCGACATTGGAAGAGGTGTATGCAACATGGGAAGACTCTGGAAAAAGAATTGAAAGTATTTCATGAGCAAAAATTCAGTATTAGACGGACTTGATTAGAATAAGCTTAACTCTATTATAAATTGCCTGATTTTATTCATGTTTTATTTTTTAACAAAAAACTATGACATATTCAGACTTGGAATTTTGTGAGAATATTCTCTACTATCGAGAAGAAAATCAAGGAAAGTTTCAAGGTTTCATGGTGTGCGGTTCTCTCTTAAAAAATAAACCATCTGAAAAAATGTATCAACTTGAAATGCAGTAAAATAAAAAGAAAAACAAAATCTGCTTGATAATTTTCAAAGAGGGACCACCATTAACAAATAGTTTTGTGGAACTGTAAATAAATCTTAGAGACACCTCTAAGGATTCAAATATTTGAAAAAAATTACACTAAAACTTGAAAACCCTTTTAATCGAAATCGAGTTTGTTAAATGGTGCTACACTGCCAGTACGTGCTCACTTTAAAAATTTCAGGATGAAAAAATATAATCATTTTATGACATCAGACAAAATATTTGAGCAAACCATTATAATTTTTTGTTTTTCTTTGAGTTGTATCTAAACCCCGCGAAGGATTAAAAAATGAGTTTGCTCATACTAAAATCCGCGGATCCTGAATTCTATTTACCAT
The DNA here is from genome assembly GCF_918797505.1 of Bemisia tabaci. NCBI lineage: Eukaryota > Metazoa > Arthropoda > Insecta > Hemiptera > Aleyrodidae > Bemisia > Bemisia tabaci. The sequence continues at coordinate 17,901,612 of NC_092797.1, read as the reverse complement.
GCTCAGGTTAGCTTGAGTCTCCTTCGACAAATAGGTCAAATACAACTTTGAATGTTATGGTTATGACAATATTTATCTCAGGGGTAAGAGGATAATGTTAATATAAAAGCTCACGGAACAGGACGCAATTCTTCTTCCCCTGAGTCGCTTTTTCCATTCTTGGAAAAGTTTCATGTTTTCTTTAAATAGAGAAGTGGAAAAATCTTGAGATAGCACAAAGCTGATAGTTCAACAGCCTAATTTGGTCCTCATTTGCCTTTTTGATAAGTTGTTACTATCGTTAGGTTAAACACTTAGGCAGCATGCCTCTTAGGAGAGAGGTGGGCACCTCGTGTCAATTATTCCTCCAACGAATAGCATCCAAAGAAAATATATTTTTGAGACCCCACACTGACAATCAAAGCTATGTAATTGAGTGAAGCTGAAATTAATTTCGGAAGTGAGAGTTAATTTTCACCTGGTGATGCTTGATGAGCAAATTGTTGGGCATGAAATTTGTCAGATGATTACTGATAACTGTCAAGGTAGGTAAGCACTTTGCTGAGTGAGTTTTTGCAAATTAGGTTAGGTTTGTTAAAGCAACTACACGGAAATAAATTGCTGATTTAACAATTCAATTGCTGAAAAAAAGTGACTGCAATGTTTCAATGTAGATTTTACAACAAAAAATGGTAATTTAACCACCTTCGTGGTTAAATTAGCTTACAATAAAGGTTAAAGTAGAGTTTTTTTGTTGTGAAATCTAAGTCGAAATATTGCAGTCACTTTTTTCAGCGATTGAATTGTTGGATCAGGAATTTAATTTTTTCCGTGTACTCAACATTTTGGTCGTCAGTCAACATCAGACGAATTTGAGCGTTGTTTTCTGAGAGAACTGTTTGCACTTTGAAGAAGGTTGCAGTGCAAGGTCTCTAAAATATATTGTCTCTGATTGCACCAGAAAGATTTTCTCAACAAATAATTCCTGGTCTAATCAAAGAAGTTGACCTGCTTTATTCAAGAAAAATAAATGTTAAGCTAGCAAAAGAGTAGGATAATTTAAATCTTACCCTCCACGGTAGTAGATTTTCATTGATGAAAATGCGGAATTTGTGCAAGAATATGGATCGGGAACAAGGCTCTGTGGATGAGCCATCGGTATTTGTGAGGAGCAATTTAATAAATTCTACTTGCATGGTCTCCAGTCCTGGAGAAAAAAGATTTTTCAAAACTGATAATATATGACAATGGAGAAAAATTGGACTGCAAGCTGGTTAGTGAATATAGCAAAGAGAGCTTACCAAAAGAGTTTTGATCCATTAATAACATCGCAAAGGTACATCTTTACAATCAAAATAAATGGGTACGAGAGAGATGAAATTCCATAATATCAACCAGTTTGTTTTGTTCAGTCTTGGAAATAAAAAATGGTGAATCAAGGGTAGAAAACACTTTTTTTTTTATTTTTTATTATATTTTTTATTTTTCAGAATATGATACAACCACCTTTTACAAAGGGTTAATTATCTTCTTTTTACAAATATAATGACTTATAAATTGACTAACGTCTAATTTTCATTTTTAGCTTTAACTTGTATAACCCATTCTCGCACAACACCCAGACTACATGCAAACGTTGAGTGAAACGTTGAGAAAACACTGAGACTTTAAATTTAAATGATCAGCTAAGAAAAATTAAAAAACTAAAAATCTGATTCGGCCCTAACATAATCTCTCAAACATAAAGGACAATGAGGAAGAGATGAGACAAATACACAGTGCCTAAATTTTTTTCCAATTTCAGATCCCTTCCAAGGCCGCAGTATCCCCCGGATATAAAGCCTAAAACAACATAAAAATTAAAAAAAAAAAATACACAGTGATAGCAGGGAAACTTGCAAAACTCGTATCTGATAAGTTGGCAGTTGTAAATTTTCCATTTTCAAGGGACTGCACTGCTGCAGACTAATACTAATCAAAAGATAGAACTTCAAGAGAATATTATGTATTAATTCACCTGAAACTGCTTGATTGATGCATTCACAAGATTCTAGGTATTCTTCCTTGGAGTCAACATCTTCATCAGAACTTGAAGGGGAAGCCTCTGATTTTGGCCACCATGTACAGGTGACAATATCTTTCAAACCATCATCATCCAAAGGTTTAATGTGCAAGAAATTCGCAAATCTGCAAAGGAAAAGAGCAATTCAACACCTTAAAAAAAAATAAATAAAAAGAGAGCGAAAAGAAATTACAAAATTATTGTAGAATATTCATCATTACTGCCAAATGAAGCTCCGTGGAGCAGTGACAAGGAACTGATGCAGGGTTGATGTATGTAACCTCCTGGGTAAAATTTTGCGAAAAAACTTAAAAGTTCATTGACAAGTTTAAAAAAAACATTTCTAAGAGGAGAAAAATATTATCAAAATCCGACAAGTCAAAAGCCAACTGTTGAGTTGGCGTAGCAAAACGATAACCAAAGCTGATTGTGAGTTCTGCTTATCAGCAAGCATTCTTTCCCTGCCTAACTACGGCATTAGGGCTTGCAGAAATATCATTTCAAATGGATGCTATTTTTGGCATTTATAAAATAGAAATCAGAAAAAAAATCGTGGTAGCTTGGTTCACTCGGTATTTAAAAAGAAGAAAAAAAATTTGAAAATAGGTGCCGCTCACCCATTCCGGTCTGTAAATATTCAATTATTTACTTATTTTTTTAACAATACATACATAGATGCTGTCACATGACCGCTGTGGTGCATCTCAAGAGGGAGGCTGTGTAAAAGAATTTAGGAAAGCGAACACCTAAGAACTATTTTAAATCATAGTATGAAAATTAAAATGTTTTCAGTTCAACTGAAGATCTACTGAAAAAAGTCATTGTCAGTCAAACTGAGATGGAATATTATTAAGGCAAGGTGAGATACGTTCAAAAGACCATGAACTAATATCAAAATTGATGATGATTGCAGAGCGCTAAATAAATAGGAAAGGATATGCTGGGGAAGCACATCATAAACAGCCTTCATAAAGTCCAAACATTTAGAAACTGAAAAACAGCTTTCATACATTTTTTATTCATTTAATTACTCTCTACAGAAATGATTCTAAAACTGTGCTGAAGGGAACTCACCGAATTTTATCAAAGAAGATATTTTGCAATAAATACTTTCTGGTTTTTCCATGCATTGTCAAAGCTGTTAAAACGCACAAAGCTTCACATTGATGGGGGTAGTCTATGAGGTAAGCTACGTGTCGATAGCTTGAAAGAAGGCAGCTTATGATTCTCTCTAAGAGGTATTTGATATCAACTTCCTGCAAAAACCAAACTGTGTTAGTAAAACTTCAAAAAATGCTATGAGGGTTTTTTACTTATTTATGGAACATGATGGAACTGGTTATCTGTTCAGACACTTCTGCTTGACGTTCGGATTGGCCAGAACACAATCCACCTCGGTGGAACAATCTAAAAGTTTCATCAGAACCCATAGAATGGGCAGGACTTCAACAGTGATGGTGGATGACAACAACAGTGCATTGCAATCCACTCTGGTTCCAATACAAAAAAGCCCTGAAGATTAATATGAGGGGAATCATGCAAGATTTCCATTGTTTCATTAAAAGTAAACACAATTTAAATATAATTCTACATACAATAAAGCAAAAATTGATACTTTAACAATATTATAATCTACTTAGGATTGTTGTCACTTTGATTATTATAATTTTTTTGTTTATTCTTTTCTTTCGATGAAATTTGCCAATAAAAATTGTAAAATTAAAAAAGGAGGAAAAAGGGGAGGAAAGAAAGAAAAATGAAAAGAGGGAGAAATCTGAATTTTGACGAAAATCTTTTTTTATGACCGACTACAATTACTACAAATATGGAGATAGTGTGCCCTAAAAAGCAGCTCAGGTTAGATTTGGATTCATCTCGCTTAGTTCCATCTCCTTTGAGGAAAATTTTTCCAGTTCAGGTGAGGAGAAGGGGCTCAAAATCAACTCTCACTTGGCATAAATATGAGATTTATTTTGGTAATAAGACATTTTTTAACTAAAAATGCATTGATTGAAACGTTCAAAAAGATACAAATTTAAATTTACCTCCATTAAGAGCCAGACGTAGTCCATGAAGCGAAAAAACCTTTGAATTTCTGGTGAACTGATATCTGGTACCGTTTTCTTTCCATTTTGAGACTCTTGATTGCTGAGAGTCTTCTTGATAAACTTTAAAATACATTCCTCTATGATAAAGTTATCTTGCAAAAATGGTGCAAGTTCAAAAAATATCATTCGTACAAAAATCATGGTGATAGCTTCTTTCGTGATGACACCATCATGATTCTAAAAACAAAGAACAGAGATGAAAAATATTAGGCAAATACTAGAGAGATAAAAGAAAAACCCAAAAGGTAAAGAGAATAAAAAAATATGATCTTACATTTTTTGGAGCATTTCACAATCTTATAAGATGCTTTACGAACAATTAGTATTCCTGGATTTTATGGTAATTTTACATAATAAAAAAGGAAAAGATAAGGTTCATGGCACATACTTTTTTTTGTTGGTAAATCATCATCAAAGAAGTCATAACACCGTATCTTTTGGTTAGCATTCAGCAGTGATAATTGATGGAGGGTTCATGTAAATAAGTTACAGAAAAGAGATTAGATTAAAAATGATTGATTTACACCAAACAGTTTTTATTCTTAAATAACTTAAGATCCATGTGAAGATAAATAAAAGTGGATTGGATAGTTAAGGAGGATAGCATTTACTAACTAAGGAGTCCTGGGTTTCAAAATGATAATATAGTATTCTGGTATTAAATTATTTTGGACTATACTTATAATAATAACACATGCAACCCTAACTCAATCGAGTCAACAAATGAATAAAAGAATTAGTGCTATCAAATTAAGATTTACTCACAAGAGAGTCATGATACACTAGAAGACTGTTCAGCCACTCAAGGATTTGGTCAACCTTCCCAATTTTTGAACTGGGCGGAAGTTGCATTGGTTCATAACCAACAATTGGATACTTAAAAGGTGTTGCACCAAAATTGACAATTAAATTCTCTGCAAATGCCAAACTAACTGCAGGGAAGTAAGCTTTGCCAGGTCCAAGTTGGATATCAGAGAATGCTTCACCCAGAGGGTGACCATTCCTAAGCAAACAAATTATTTTCAGTCAGGAAAAACAATAGATAAGAATAAAGGGTAAAAACTCGAGGTTTCTAGTAAACAAAACAGGAATAACAAACACATGGAACTGGCAATGACTGTGCCAATAATCAAAGTCATATTTCAAAGGCAGTGCCATGATACCACCACATGCAGCAATAAGGAGTCCACTCAGCCACGACTCCATCAAAAAAAATTCTAAAACAATCCTTAGCTTCAATAATAATAAGAATCTCCTTCGACCTACCTTTTTGGATCTTCATGTACAGAGAAACAAAGCTCTATTCTTGGGCAATTTTACAGCAGAGTAGCCAAGATCGCCTAATATTCATTGTGCACATGTGAACCAAGCTCAGGCAAGTCGTATGTAAACACCGTTTTCTCATGAGGACTGACAAACTAAAATTTGTTACTCCAAGTAGAGGTATAGAGACTTACTGTTTAAAAAAGTAAAACTTTGTGGAATGGTCAGGATTTTAAAATTTTAATGAAACGATCAACATTTTTATAAACAGTAAAAGCTATTGTATTAAAACTTTTGAAAAATTTAAAAAACTTACGCTTACGCGTTTTAGTGGCTACCTGGGCCACCATCATCAACTGACTAGAATCAACTGATGATGATAGTAAGAGATATGAGGTATGATTGATAGTCAGAGAAACTTTAGCAGATGTTGAAATTTTCTTCAAAAACCGAAGAACTACTTAAAATCCAATCAGATTTTTGCAGACTAGGAAAATTACGGCAATAAGTACCTGAAATAATTCACGGATCCAATATTCAAATCAATGGTAACAGAAATTATGTCTCCCGTCAACCACAACTCGCCATATGAATCTGTAGAAACATTCCAACGGCGCTTCCGATTACCATCATAGGAAAAAGAGTCAACTGTGTCTCCTGAAATTAGATCCAACAGTTATAAATCACTTCATCAAAATAATAATCAAAATCTGGTGCATTAAATTTCTCCAAGAAACAAAAAAGGAGAATTTAAATTTGATGGGACTTTGCAGACGGGGATGGAGGAATCTGGGGATTGAAAGGAATTTGAAGTACATTTTTCAGGTCCTTAGACCCTATTTTAGGGGTACTTTGGAAAAGACTAACCCTCTTTCGGGGAATTTTCAAGTGAGGTTAACTCAGCAGTTGCCTTGAAACTGGGAAATTCTCAAGTAAATTCTTGCAAAAAACATGTTTCCAATCTTGAAGACCTCAAAACAGCTTTTGTAATTGAAAAGAAGAAGCTTGCCACTGTGGTAATAAGAGAGGTATTTTCGGTAGCCTGGAGCTTATGATGTCATAGGAGGTGACAGCCCATGATTTCAATCACTGTGAATCCTATGTAACTTGGCTGCTGTATAATTCATGTAACAAACCAACGATTTAATTTAGAGAAATCAGCGAAAACATTCTCTTGTAGCAGCAATGATATTTTGATTACGTTCAGAAGTCAAAACCTTCTGTTGTGATTGTGACCAGAAAATAAACTGAGATATGCACATGAAAGGATACACAACGGTTAGCTTTCTTTGTCATGTAATCTGTGGGTGCGGTATTTTTTCTACTTGGAATGAAGTTCCATTCTTGATCAGTTTGAAAGTCATTTTCTTAGCTTTATTTTGACTAAATGAAAAATGGAAAATTCGGAAATATCTTTCTTTAAGTTCCTTCCAAAAATGATGAAATAAAAATCGTCAGCGTCAGATTCAGATCTGGAGGGAAAAAAATTGTTAATTAAACTGTGATTCAATCTGTTTTTTGTTTGTCAGGAGGGCCATTGAATTAATGATTAAAAAATTAGAAAAGAGAGAATTTACTTACCAACTCCTACTTCTTGGGTGAATTTACTTCCACGCAAAGCCCAACCTATTTGCATAATACCTTTGGAACCTAACTGCACTTCGTACTGCCATTTTCCTACAGGTAAAAAACAAAGTTTTATATTTGCAACACAAAAAATAAATAATAAATTTTGGACACCACAAAGAACCAATAAATTCTTCAGATATACCCAAATAGACCATAACCCAAATAGATATAACTATTTGTCATTTATTAAATCCACTGTAAAAAATAATCCACAAAAAACTAACAAAATCTACCTACTGCAAAAAATAGTTCTCTCTACAATTGAGATTTGCCCACCTAGGTTAGATTTGAGATAATCAATTACAAACACATAGTCTTAAATAATAATTTTGCCGAGATTTTATGGTTGGCCATGGCAAACATGGTTTAATCAAATTACATAATGATAAATCTTGATGTTAGGATAGGTACATATCAAAGGGTAATTTTCTATCCTTTAGGTACTGAACTGACTTACGCCACTCTTGGCTGCTAACGCACACCCTTCATGAAAATACAAATAGGTATATACAACAGAGTAAAGCACTCAACAAAGGAAGATACCTTCATAAACACAGGAGTTTGCTAGGATTGTGCAAAAATTACTCTGCGCATTCAGAGAAAATTTATCAGGCCAGAAAAAGAAGTGTCCAACTTTGCTATGAATATCAAATTTTGTCACAGCTGGTCCCAGTCTGCCTGGACGACTGTCAACTTCTGGATTGTTCACAAAACATTGGTCTAATATTCTTTTCATTGTTATTTGAACACATTGCAAGCTAGACCTAAAAGATGGAAAAAACGAAGTGAATTAAAGGATAAAATACCAGTGAGGGAAGAGATACATTCAATGAAAAGTATTCTTAACCAACCTGAATAAGGCGCTTGCAAAAAGAATAAATTTACATACTTGGATACAATTGTCTATTTTAGATTATCCTGCCACGACCTTTCTTACATGTTGGCACAGGTGTTTCATGTTCGACATGTTGGTTCCTTTAAGCAAAAATAACTGTAGAATGGGCAGGGCATACCGTCAGCACTTGTCATGTTCCCAAATCACAGTCCTTCTCAGTGTTTAGTTAAAGTTAGAAATCACTTGACAGTATTATTTGGGGAAGATATTTTAGAGACCTATTAAGGAGCCATAAAATTATACTGTGTGGAAGAACAGAATTATCATTTTACAGTGACATATTCACTGCCAACAACTAGCGCCTGAAATTGTCCCAAAATTAGGAGCTCTTCAAACACTACCCAATGCAAAATTGAGGAAGGGGGGGATTAAGTCTAGTCTTACGTAAGGCTCTCCTTTCAAAAACAAACTATATTTTCTAGTAAAAGGACTTGTTTAAAATTATTCTTCAGGCTTCCTCCATTTTTTTCTGACAAATTGAGGAAAGGAGGGTCAGACCAGTCTTATACACATTTCAAGGAAAGGGAGGTCAAAGGTTGCCTTATGTTACGGGCGTTTAACAAAGGTAGGAGGGGAAAGAATGTCAAGAAGTCAACCATTGTGCCTCACACAATACTTAAATGGCCCCCTCAGAACAGGTGCTAGCACCTGACACTGTCACCAGCACATTAAATTTAGGCCTTTTTAAACATTTATACAATGAAATGACACTATTATTTTTTCTGTAAAATATGTTTTTCCTATCTCATCTCTCCCTTCCTGGACAAGCCTCAAGGGCTCTATTTGGACAACCTCTGAGACCCATATGGCAATGAGTTCTTTCTTGTGTCCTTCTTTTCTTCTGAGTGTTGCCCCACACATTTTGTTGGACACCAGTTGTAAAAGCTAAGGGGGCTGACAACACATACATATCATGACAAGACACACACAAATTAATGCTATTGACTATATAAAAGGTACTACAATTAGTCATCTATTGGTACAATCTTTTATCGATGACTTGGAATTTAATATTATAATACTGAACATAGGAGAATCATAACCCGCCCGGCAAAATTACGTTGTGGCAACGTTGCCAAAATGTTGCAATTCCGCCATTTACGTATTCGGGCAACGTTGTGGTAACGTTGCCACAACGTGTAATTTTGTCAGCTTGCATGAACGTAATTGGCAATGTGTCTGCAATGTGTTTTAGCAACATAATGGGAATGTTGCAAAAATACGTTTTAGCAACATAATGGGAATGCTGCAAAAATACGGTGAAAAATTTTCGGTGATTTATTTTAGGAGTACTCTGCATTTTTACTCCTAGAATTCAATGTGGACCGCAGGGAAGCGTTTCTTAGGCACCCGAAAATTCACTCTAAGTCCGATAGTAGCCGCGCTCCGCCCGGGTTCCCAAGCGGGCTCCCATCGAAGTACTAACTACGCCCGACGTTGCTGAACTTCAGTGAATGCCCGTGTGTCGCTGCCACTCAGCTACGGACGCTCGCGTGATGGAGTTTGGTTATTTTGCATTAATAAACATCCCTAGATCTGGTTCAATGATAGAAAGCAATGATATTCTTGCATTTCTGTGCATAATTCTACAACGAAGGATACTGAACATAATATTAGGAAGATCAAGTTTTTAAAAAAAGGAGTATGAAAAAAAAATTAAAAAAGAATTGAATAAATATATTCATTTTATATAAATAAAATTATTATTATTTTAATTATTTATTTAATTATATTATAATTATTTTTTATTCTTATAATTATTTGGTATTTTTATTTTGTATTACATTATTTTCTAATTATTTATATTTATTTTTTTTATTTTATTTTTTATTTTTAAATTATTTTTTTATTTTTTTTTAATTTTATCTTCATTTGTATATTTTTATTGTTAATTTTTTTATTTTTTGAATTATCTATCAATTAATTTTTGTTTATTTTTGTATATACATATACATATTTTTGCGACATTGTATGAGGGCGCATTCCCTTATATTGATTGGAGAAAATCATCTGTTGAGAAACAACAGAAAGAAGAACACCTGAAACAGTGGAAAAGTGTCCCCTCCGATTTGCAGCACAGCATCTGCTTGACCTCATATCTGAGTTCTACGACCAAAATTACACAGGGATTGATACCTCACATGACACTACCTATATGCGCATTTTAAAAAACCGAAATCCCAGAGGCCTTATTATGGCCGCCATTTTGATATTTAGGCATTTTGGGGGGTGTTCCGGGGTCGGACCGTGGTAAACTTTTGGCATGTTGTTCAGGAGGACCTACTGATGACGTTTACATAGGAAAAGTTTGTTCAGCAATTTGTTCCGGGTCAAATCGTGTTTCTCCCTGACTAATAATGTTTAACAACGTTGTCACAATATATCTAAGAAATATTTATTGAAACGTTTTTTAATAATGTTCCAGAAACATTTCTAAAAACGTTTTGAAAATATTGTCTAAAATATAATGTCAGGCAACATTGCTGAAACATTGCTTAAACGTTGCTGCTTTACCTTTACAAAGCAATATCATCAAAAATGTTGCCTTGCAACGTTGCGGCAACGTACACATTGCTCCCTTGCCGGGCGGGAAGCTTCCTCTTGGGTCAACAAAAATTATGTTAAGTAATATGATGGTTTAATTTGAACATGCCACATTAGGTGATAAAAATTTTTCTTCTTCAAGATTGAACTTCTTAAATTTTTGCAAATATTTGGCCCTGGAGAATATATCAAAAGAATCAACACCAATTTTGGTTGATTAATAAGCCCTGGAACTTAAAATATGCTACTGTTCCAATCTGGCGACCTCTATCAAAATAGTGATTGAACAAAGAACAATAGTTACAGATATACTCACGAAGAGAGTGGTTTCCCTTTAAGAGTACAGGTGTTTTCGATAGTATCTTGCAGCTCCAGGAAAAAATACTCTCCAAACACATTTAGAATGATGTCACGTACTTCAACCGCTGAAAAGAATTAAAAAAAGGAACAACATTCAAAAGTTGCATTAAAGGGAAAATCAAATTTTCATGGAGGAGGAACTTCTGTCATAAGAATAGATTGAATCAACCATCATCAATTTATTACTTAGTCAAACTCATCAATAAAACTTCCTAAGGCTGAAAATTTTTTTCCTGCAAGATTGGCTTAAGTATTAGAACTTGCGTCAGATAAATTGGTGGTTGTTTATCTTTGGCTATCACACGCAGCAGAGCAATGTACTTCTCTGTGCACGGCGGAAGCATTGCCCCCAGTTAATTCTTGATGACTTTTTAATAACTGCGATGCAGTCGCTTGCAAATGGAAAGTAAACGTCTGCCAACTTGTCTGACACAAACCACATCAACTTCATAAGGCTGATGCCTGTGATAAACCTTGAGTTGGAACTTTGATGGACATCTAGAAAGCAATAGACTGATTATGATGGATTGGTTTGTTGCAGTAAGAGTAAGTGATATAGGATTAGATCAACCATTTCTAAGCGCTACTTTTCTTTCAAAATTGATCCCTAAATTTCAAATTACTCTTTCAAGTAACTCTCAGAACTGCAGCTCAGAAATTACCTATGGTAGAGAAAACAAGAACTGCAACAGTCAACTGAAAGGTAGCAGTGTGATGCATTTTGTATGGGGTTGCAGCATCAAAAGCTTGGTTAAGTCATAAGTACTGTAATTTAAGGTATAATGCTTAAAATTCATTGAAAAGCACAGGCGTATATATCCTTTTAGTTAAAATGATTTAATTCACAAAACTGGGATGTAATAAGAATGAGGAAGATGCACAATAATCAAACTCCAAGATACGTCCTAAACTCAATTTTGTCAGCAAAGGTGCTTGGGTTATTGCATTCCGAAGTGGAACAGTCGATTCTGAAAGAAATATCTTTCCCAAAATATAAAACTGTTGACGAGTACTTACTTTTAATGGGCACGTTTACTCCGTAACTAAGCATTGATGCTTTTATATTGAGCTGTCAAGGGAAAATTGTAAATATTTGGACAATTTTATCATTCAAAATCTAGGAGAGAAAAGTCAAGAACAGCAAGGGAATACTTAAGTAGAAATTGAATTTCTGTCTCAGTTGCCAATCAAAACACCCCATCACTTTGCTGAAGCAAATAGGGAAATATGATTGATGTAATGACGCTAAAATGTACGAGTTACGATAAATTATATTGGGACAATGGAGAAATTAAGCATGAACATTATTAAGTTATGTTTGTTCTTATCACAAGTACACAGTTATCAGTAAACCATTTGAACCAGATTTGAACCAAGACCAATCCACACAGGTCAGTCATTCCGGTGGACGAGTTTTGGTACTCTACTGCGCAGTGACGTACTATTGAGTGCTTGCAATGTATTTCTTATGGGTGCACTCAATAGTACGTCACAATGAGTGCTGCGAGTTAGGGCCGGGCGGGGGAGTGGATTTCAAAAAAGCTGCGCAATAATGACTGACCTGTGTGGATTGGTCTTGATTTGAACCTTTCAACCATTCTGATGGAAGCAGAAGCAAGACAGGGACAGGGACGGAACAAATCACTTTTTTACACGCAGCAATATTGAGCCATGATGACGTCTACTGGCACCAAAACGTGATTGGTCGAAATACGCTCCAAATAAAATTTTTTGAATTTTAGAATGACGTACCATAGTGCTGACCATATACTCCATACATCTTCATCTGATCTCCGATTGCCTTGATCATGTGTTGTTGTTGCTAAACGACCACACTAGTGATTTCGCGCCTTTTCTCTCCTCGGAAACTGTAAAGCATGTTGAAACTTGTTAGAATTTTGACATCCTGTGCTGTGGCTGTGTGCTACCGCTGATTCTTTACTACATTGCTTCAGATATTGATTGTACTTTTCCAGGAATTGGTTCAACTTTCGTCACTACAACATGTTAACTTCCCGGATCGATTCTTCGAATCCCAAGCGGGGTGTCATCGTTCGAATTTCTTGCAAAAACTTCATGTAAGTCAAGTACTATTATATCACTTCACTTGAACGGTGGAGCATTTTGTTCGTTTTTCCTTATGGAATATCATTGAGTTAAGATCAGATTTTCTCTGATAGTGTAATCGACTTGGAATGTTTTCATTCGTAGACACGCAAGGTGTGAAGTCAGTTTTTTCCTCATGCCTGCACCAAAGGTGTCCTATCGGTTCTTGGTAAGCTTTTAAAATGGTCTCATTAAGAAGTAGTAATGATAAAGCCCAATTCACACTATCAAACTTGAATGCAACTTGTTGGGCCTTGTCCACATGAGCGCGGTTCGCGGAACTTAGTTCGAGGAACTTGTTCCCCAGAACAAGTTTGAGCTAAGCTGACAACTTATTCCTCCTTAACCCGGAACTTCCCCCGTACTCTGAGCTTCTACATATGTTTCTTTTGATGTGAATTCACTTGTTTTTGTTTTTTATGTTCTTTACATGCGTCTTGACATTTATTTTTGTCATTTTGGCGGCTGTAATAATCTATTATTTTGCATTAATTGTATAGTTTTATCGAAGTACTGCTTCCAGTTCGGGCGAACTCAAGTGGACAACATCCCCTTTCAAGGAAGAAGTTCCGGGAACTGAGCAGTTCGTCGACTAAGTTCTTTGAACCAAGCTCGTGTGGATAGGGCCTTGGATGAAAGGTTGGAAAATATGATACCGACCTGAGAAATCAACAATCTGATGAAAAATTGAATGGAAACTTGAATGTGATGGCACGGTCAACTTTTCATTCTAATCTCATCCTTTTGGTGGCTTGAATGGAAAATTGAATGGATAGTAATTGAATCAACATTTGTTGCTTCCAACTTTTCGTTCAATTAGGTTGGACGTAAAGTTTGATAATGTGAATTGGCCTTAAGAAGATCTCTTACCGATAGCCATCCAAGTTTTCAGAGCTGCCAAGAATTAACTGTCGTCATATACTTACCCATATCAATTTCATAGGCCTAGCAACCCAACAGACAGTTATATGAGGCAACAATAAATTGACTTGGAGTTTGAGCAGTTCCATCAAAGCTGTCTGTTTCTGACAACAGCGACCATATTGAGTTTGCCAGTATCTTGAAACAGGTTGTAATTGCTAGCTTTCCATCAAAGATTTGTTTAAACACCTTTAGTCAGCAGATCTAATTTACTCTCAGCTATGCCTTAGAGTATACCAGCGAGCACTTTTAATCACTAATTCCTTAACGGTTTTGTGCTGATCAAACAAGGGTTTTGCGAGAAATTTCCCGGAAATAGACTGGGGAGAGTGAGATCGGCAGTCAGGCCTCAGGCAGACTCAACCCCGAGGTGCTGATCTGCCATGATGATTTTCTCGCATCTCTAGCCTGAGACCAGGCATCAGCCAGCACCTGGTATGAAACTATGAGATGGAGATGGTGCCTGTACGCAGACAGGGGTCAATACGCTTGCTGTGCGCCTCCACCGAGGCCAAGGATTCCCGGTTTCCATCTTTCCGGAAATCATCCTTTCCGTAAACAATGGTTCTCGAATGTGATTCTTGTCCAGATACTGCACCCTGAGTTCGATAATTTCTTGCAAAAGGTATCTGGGGCAGGGTGCAAAATCTGGGATTAAGGAATTAAGAACAAAATGAACTCTGTAAAGCCATAAAAAATGCTACATAGAGGGTAAGAGGAGAAAATTTTCAGTTAGGAAGTTCTTGAAATATCTCCGGAGTGAGAACTCTGTATTGCGAAAGAAACTCATACATCTCAAGCACTCGCCCAGATAAATCTCCTGGGGTACTTTTCTTTGTCTGTCCTGATGTATGCTTATCTCAATAAATTGAATGTAGATGTAAGTCAAAGAGCCTTGGTTTGTCCTATCTTATGTAATCTATTATGTTCATCAATATCATAGTGTGAGAAGTAAGAGGGTCAAGTATTGCTACAGCACCTTACAGATCCTTGATTATCTAAATTCGAACTTGTATTAGATCAGTTTAACTCTTGATTTACAAGCAAGTATGCCATTTCTGTTGGATATAATTCTGAGAACACCCAAAGGTAAGGCTGTTATTCCATTGTGTGTCGAAATATACAGACAAAAGTAATCCAGTGTCAACCTAACTGACACAAGCTCTAATGTTGTGGACAGCTGCCTGAACTGGAAAACAAAAAATCTGGATTTTAGGACTCCTAGGATCCTCGCTCCGTGAGATTTTCCATCAGTGTTCGAAACTCACCTTTCATTTTCAGGAGCCATGTGGCCCATCAAGCTCGATTTTTAGGAGCCATTGAAGATTTTTTAAGGCCAAATTTAGTTTTTGCCTATATATCACAGCACATCTTGTGAAAAGTTAGATGCAAGGTGTTTTATTGTTACACAACTAGTAAATGTAACTGGGGGAAGAGAAAAGCTCCAAAAATCACCAAATAGAAAAATTAGGATTTTTTCTTTTTTGGGAGGGGGGGGGGGGGCAATTTCTAGAAGCCACGCAGGCGCAGAGCCTTCATTTTTTAGGCGCCATGACTGATTTCTTAGGCGCATTGGCGCCTGTGAGTTTAAAGCAGTGTTTTCCATTAGACTCATCCTGTGTTTTCCCTCAAAACTCATCAAAATAGAGATTTAATTGGGCTCACAGAGCAACTTACTGTGCCTCTCCAAGTTTTTCTAATCAAGGTAATGAATTTCCTTTGGGAAACAGAAAGATTTGGTTGCGACTCTTCCTGAACATTTTCTGAATTGATATTTGATTCCAGAACCTATGGTGAAGTTGAGGTGTGTCCAGGGGAGCATCTCAATATTATTATTGGGCCGAATGGATCTGGAAAATCCACCCTAGTAGGGGCCATCATATTGGGCTTAGGAGGGAAGCCTAAATTAATCGGGAGGTCTGATGATGTAAGTAAAGAATCATGTTCTCCTTTCAAACAAAATTGTAGTCTCTACATAGTACCATTACTTCATTCAGTTCATTTGTTGGACCATTTTAGGGTGAATAAATTCTCACTAGCTATGTAAATTTTTGTTTTTTCCAAATTGTATTTGGTCAAGTTTACAATTTATAAAACACAGGAACTTATTTTACCCCAACGTAAGAGGTTTCAAGTTTCTCCTAAATATATTACCATTGTCCTATCATGTTTCATTTCTCTTTTCCTCTCCCTTCAAGCGGTCAATATTACCCCACAGCATAAACTTTTAGCTCCAATACAATATTCTGTGGGATCCTTGTAGGTTGTATCCCTAATATCGTGTATATGTAGTTTCCCACGGTTCTGAGCACTCTGTTACATCTAACCACTGCTGGTAGGAATAAGACCAGAGCTCCTCTGGCAAATCGTACCTTCTCATTTCTTGGTGAATACCATCAATTCAAGATTTGGCAGGGCGTCCTCTACGTTTTTTGCCTCAGGGGACCCAGTCTAGAACCTTCTTAGGCAAACTGGCAACCTCCTATCTAGCATTCTTTCGTTTCAAATGTGATCCTTCAATGAAACTTGGGCTAATCCAAGCCAGAAATATATCTTGTTACCCTTCAGAATGTCTTGGGACTGGTTTTTTAAATGCTGTACCGCA
The DNA here is from genome assembly GCF_918797505.1 of Bemisia tabaci. Classification (NCBI taxonomy): domain Eukaryota; kingdom Metazoa; phylum Arthropoda; class Insecta; order Hemiptera; family Aleyrodidae; genus Bemisia; species Bemisia tabaci. Next base: position 17,885,140 of record NC_092797.1, on the reverse strand, counting down.
CTGAAAATCGTATCTATTGTTTTTGAAGTAATCAAAATTTGATCAGTGATACTTCCTATCAGAGTTTTAAGTGTGCATTAACCTCGTAGTCCATTACCTGTCAAGAGATTGTAAAGTTAAAAAAAAGTCAGGACATTTCTGATCAGAGATACATAAATTCCAGTATCTAAGGCATAAATTAGCGATACAGATTTTGCAACACTGCAACTGAGAAATGCCCTTCATTCACCCAAGGCTAAGCTAAAATAACAGAATTTCCTCTATTTTTTTTACCTATTTAGGTCATTATTTTAACCCTTGCGTTTGATGTTGTCAACCATCTTTCAGATAGCAATGCTGCTGCTGTAATATGTAATTCGCAGCAAATGAGAAAGAGTCATAGTCAGCTGAAATCGATGATTTTTATTAACATTCCAGAAGTAGGAAAAGTGTTGTGCCATGAATTGTTATAAATACAAATTTCAAAAGAATGATTCCTCAGTTGAGGATAATCAGCAAAATTTCAATACGTGCCATTTTTGAAATGTGACTTGGGCCCTTATTCATTTTCCTTTTGTTCTATAGCTCAGTTCCTATATCAAAATGGGCCATAAAGAAGCCACCATTACCATAGAACTGCACAATCCGGATGGTAAAAATGATGTCATCAGGAGAAAAATCACTAAAGATGGCAAGGAATGCAAAACATCATGGATGTTGAATGGCGAAAAAGTTTCTCAAAAACGAGTGAGTTACTTGAGCAGTCACCAATGTAAACCTGGCAGGCTAAGACCAATCATTTACTTTTCCTCATTGTATCCAGAAAATTTCAACAAGAGGGTGTGTGGGTGTAAAAGATGACAACACAAATTATCACTATAAGCCATATTGGCCAGCTGAACTTTGTCGATATAGCTGATAAAGACAAGGAGAAAAATTCCAATTTGAACGTTAGCTTGATTACTTTTGAGTCGTTGCTTATTTAGTGGGTCTTCATTTTAATATACAGGGTGAGCGAAAAGTCCCCGACCCCCCCTCTAACTTTTGAACGAATTGAGCTAGGGAAATGAAACTTTGGGGATGTTCCTATCTCAAAGGGGACCATCTTTCGGGGGAGTCAAAATTTTGGTCCCCCTCTCAGGGGGGGACGGGGGCCCCCCAACTTTTTTTTTCAAATGGCAACCCCTATCTTGTGATACCTCATTCGAAAGAGCATAAAAAACTAAGAATTTTGGCGCAAACCGCAGATCAATATCTTAATTTTTGACCGAGTTATGATAGGTCAAAGGTCAACTTTGACCTATTTTCAAAAAATCATAACTCCGGTTCAAATTATCGTAAAGGAAAAAATAAAACGGGAAAATTTACCAAATTGTGTCCGCTTTTAAGTAAAAATTGCAAAAATCACTTCGATTTAATTTTAAGGGGGGGCTCGGACCCCCAAATACGTCAATTCAAAGGTCATTCAATTTTCCCGGGAAATAAGCCAATTTCCCCTGGATTTGCCTCCACATTATCTCAGTAAAGTCAAAATCAGTTCAACATTACGTTGGCAAGTCCCCAAATTTCGGGAAAAGTTAAAAAAAATGATATTTAAACGGTCAAATTTAATTACCTTAAATATCATTTTTTTATAACTTTTCCCGAAATTTGGGGACTTGCCAACGTAATGTTGAACTGATTTTGACTTTACTGAGATAATGTGGAGGCAAATCCAGGGGAAATTGGCTTATTTCCCGGAAAATTGAATGACCTTTGAATTGACGTATTTGGGGGTCCGAGCCCCCCCTTAAAATTAAATCGAAGTGATTTTTGCAATTTTTACTTAAAAGCGGACACAATTTGGTAAATTTTCCCGTTTTATTTTTTCCTTTACGATAATTTGAACCGGAGTTATGATTTTTTGAAAATAGGTCAAAGTTGACCTTTGACCTATCATAACTCGGTCAAAAATTAAGATATTGATCTGCGGTTTGCGCCAAAATTCTTATTTTTTTATGCTCTTTCGAATGAGGTATCACAAGATAGGGGTTGCCATTTGAAAAAAAAAAGTTGGGGGGCCCCCGTCCCCCCCCTGAGGGGGGGACCAAAATTTTGACCCCCCCGAAAGATGGTCCCCTTTGAGATAGGAACATCCCCAAAGTTTCATTTCCCTAGCTTAATTCGTTCAAAAGTTAGAGGGGGGGTCGGGGACTTTTCGCTCACCCTGTATGGCCAATCCAAGTAACATAAAGAAGGGGTAGTTGCACTATTTTCAAGCCTCCTTCTTGTGAACTTCACTACTTCATATGGTCATACATAAGCTGCTTTCAACAAAACTAATGTTTTTATTTTGGTCAAATCAACACCTTGCAATGGGCCTGTTGCAAACTTTTGCTAGAGCAAGAATGAGAGTTGATACATATAGAAAGTGTCTCAAAAATCACGATGAGCGCATCAGCAAAGTCTGAAATACACTCCTTACTTCACAAGCTGCATAAGAAATTTGCGTCTTTTCGAGCTTCCCGCATTAAAAACGACACTGCAGCGCAGGTGAAAATTTCATTAGAGGAGTCATTCCATCCAATCCCTGCTCACACTACGCAATATTTAACATAGCCGATGCCAATCCGCCAAAACACATGTGACGGGATGATGAAACTAACCACCTGATAACAATTGGCATGTTAACATTCTCATTATTCTCGCGTTGTTAGATATCCGCCTCGATTAACCTCGTGCTCTCCTCAACTTGCACGCGGAAGCGTCGGCCATGTTGAGCAGGGATTGAATGGAACGACTCCTCTAACGAAATGTTCACCTGTGCTGTACTATCCTTTTTGAAGGGGGAATCTTAAAAAAACGCAGATTTCTTACGCAGATAGTGAAGTTAGGCGTACATTTCAGAGTTTGCCGATGCCCTGATCATGATTTTTGAGACAGTGTTTGTAAGGAGCAACTCTTATTTTTGCTCTAGCATAAGTTTGCAACAGACCAATTGTAAGTCACCATTTTGATGAGAGCTGAACTTAAATGAGTCAAATAATATTGTCAGTAACAGCAGTCGACGATTTTTTTAGAAAAACATTCATTTTGGGTCTTTTTCTCAGCACCTCTTTGAGAGAAACGACCAATTTACTATTGAAAGATTTTCCAACAAATCTGAAGCACTGTCAGATAAGTAATGAAAACACCTTGAATTTTATTGCTGCAAAACTATCGTTTGAGAAAAGAACTGTAAAAAATTTAGTCAACAAGTTCCAAAAATCAAACCTTTTTAAAATGTTGAAAGGATATAGTTTATTTTTAAATTTTCTTCCTACTATCACCATTCTTGTATTTTGACTTAGTTGAGGTGAATTTGAATTCGGGTCTTTAAGTTTCCAACTTTCTCTATTTATTATCTCAGTACGTTTTTTATTTTTAAAAAATATCTTTTCTGTAACGCCAGGAAGCAGGTTATGCTCTTGTGAACAACTAGAGAACTCCCTTTTTGAAGAATTTTCAATTTTGAACATGTGAGCAACTTTCGTAGATCATTTTACTTCGTATGACACCAAGTCAGGGAGTGAAGAAAATTTTTCCAGAAATAAGAAGAGATTTTAAGATTTAGAATGGTGCAAAAAGAGGTTTTGTAAACAAGAATGCCACCCAGAGAGATTTTAAAATTGGGTAGATCAGGAAAAGGGGCTGTGGAAATATGAAGGCCAGCTTATATACACCCAAAATTTGCAGACTTCCTGAAGCAAATAACAAAAAATTCTTCTTTTTGATGAATGAAACACCAAACAAAGTAACGTTTTTCATTGCATAAATGGGCCTGTTGCAAACTTTTTCTAAAGCAAAAATAACAGTTGTTTCTATCAGTACCTATCGCACACTAAACCTAGCCACATCATTCCCTGGGGTGTGAAAAATGGCAACTTCAATCTTGGTGCTTTGACTCAGCTGTTGCACATTGTGTGTACACTTTGAATGATATTAGGCAGGGAAGGAATACTGCTCAATTAAGAAGCCTGCCAAAACTATTGTAGTGAGTGATTTGATTCAAGCGTTGCCTACGAGAATGGAGAGGCCGTAACTAGTCAGTTCTGTGACGTCAAGCTAGTAGATATTTACCGAAAACAACAAGCATCTCCGGGTCATCAATGCATCGATGAGTGAGGCAGTCGCTGCGTGGACCAATCAGAGTGGCTCTCGATCGGCCGAAGTTGCGCGAGCGGCCCGTTTGAATCTGAGTGGAGTAACGATTTTCAGTATTACGCATTCATTTCCTCGATATTTAGACAATGTCACAAATGAACTAGTTAGTTTTCTAAAGTGAAATTTCATCTTCTTTCTAAACGGTTCTTATGAAATTTTGCGTCAGATCAACCCTGAAAGAGATATCGGCGAGAAATCATCGCGCGGCAAGCGTTCTTCCATAAGAACGCGTGTTAAACCGCGGCCGAGTTTCATCTACTAGTGTGACGTCACAGAATCGTAGTTACGGCCTCTCCATTCTCGTAGGCAACGATTCAAGCAGACTCGGGTTATTTCTGTGAGTGAGAAATTACCAAATTCAAATTTTTCGCAACCAGTGCAGAATCAAAATGTCAATGTTCTGGTATGGAGTTAATGTTAGTAATTTTCTCGCGCAAATTTTGGCACATATGAAATTTTGAAGGAGAATAGTATGTAACAGTTTTTAAATTTGTACCTGGTCCAGTGGGCCATCGCTGATTCATTGCAAATTGTGAACTAGGAAGTTTTAACCTCTTGGGTGGCAACATAAAAAAGCAAATACCTAACTCTGTTCCCTTGCTGTAAGTCATAATTTAATTCCCAAACACTTTTTTGGATTTGCAGGTAGAGGAGGTTGTTAGACGGTGTAATATACAGGTGGAAAACTTATGTCAATTTTTGCCCCAAGAAAGGGTTCAAGATTTTGCGAAGATGAATATGAAGGAATTATTAGAATCAACGCAGAGGAGTATAGGTAAGTTAATTCCGTCTATACCTCTCTATTAAAAATATCCTCCTCGGGGAGGGGGAGAGGGGGCAGATTGAAAGAGCCTGCATCTTTTCAGTTTTTTCTACGATGGGAATTTTTCATTTGAAGTTCTTTTTTGTAAGACCTGCGCTTGTCCTCTCTAAACAGTCAACCTAAGCTGAAACCATGAACGTTAATGTAAGAATTTTAGGTGCCTAGCACTGGTGAATATCCCTATAAAAACTATTACAAAAAAAATTCTTCACAGTAGTATCTTGACTTTAGCTTGTAATTTGTTAAAAGGAATCCTCTGTACCTGGATGATAGCCAATATTTAGTATGTAATTCTCTGTCGTGGGTTATGCCACTTCTCTAAATTTGGAGGCCAAAAATGAATTCTTGTCTATATGGCAGCATCTCCAAGTTCAAAACTCTGAAGTGTCGTTACTATAAAATGCAAAAAAATATGGTGATGACTTTGGTGATGAAGATACTTTTAAAAATGTGTCAGGGCAAATTAAAAAGAATGTCTGATTAATTTTGGCTTGTCATGATGCCATATTTTCTATTTTTCTAACGGGTGTGTTGCATGCAAGAGATACAGCCAAACAAATATACTATTTACAGGTAAAATTGCAGGAAAATCACATTGGGCACGTCACAAAAGTCTGTAATCCATTCCTTAGCGCGCAGTTTGTATCATGCTTATTCAATTTTCGAGCATCTGCACGCAGTTTTTCTCAGTCACTGTTGACCCGGATTGCATTGGCAGAGGAATATTAAAAAACTGACCCAAGTGAACAAACAATTTCACAGACTTTCTCTATCGTATGATTTCAATCATTTGTTTCCTTTTTTTTCTCTCTTTATTATGCCAAAAAAAGCATTGAATGGATTGAAATCTTACGCCAGATGAGTTTATAACAGTTTGCGAGATTGTTTGTTTATCTGGGCAAACCTAACCTACCGGCCACCAAGAAAATCTGCCTGCATACGCGGTAAATTTGAAAGCGAATTTCCTCTTAGAAAGTGCATTCAGTTGGCTGTATCTCTTGCAAGCAACAGACTCATTGCCAGTTTTTTTTTTTAAATGATAGGAAAATGTCAAAGGCTGGGTTTTTCATTCCAACTAAAACCTGTTCATTTCGATCAAGTTGAAGTTATGTCAATTGTATTTTATGTTTCATAATTTTCTGTCTCATAATTTGTGTGCCCGAGGAAAACAATTAGCTCATGAATTCTGAGTTTTTACCTCCTCTGTATTTTTTAACTCTTTTAGCCATGTTTCATTACATTCTCATCACCCACTATTTTTTTTTCTTTACTTCTCCAATTTTTTTTAATCTGTGCAGAGGGTGGGAAACTTGCTGACCAACTAGATGCTCTCAAAGCTCTGAGGAAAGAGCAAACAGATTTGCAAAAATCACTTCTGTCCTTGACACAGAATAAGGAGTCAGAAGTTCAAAGAAACCTAAAGTAAGTTTACCGTTTAGGACACCAGTTAAACCAGATAACAGAATACTGTCAGGTTTGTATTATCCTGAATCCTGAGAAGGAACAGAGCCAAAATAGTTGAAGAATTAAATGGGCATTCTTTGATAGGACTTTACCATAGCAGGAAGGCAGAAAGTGTGAAAAATTTGAAAGACCAAGAATTTTTGAAAAATCTTGTAAAATACGGAGAGTGAAAAAAATTTTTAAGGGTTGAGAGTTTGGCAATTACGTCTCAGTCAGCATAGAGATTTATGTTAGTAGTGCATTGCATCGGAAAATCTTAACAATCAGATATGTGCAAAATTTTGAATGATTTCTGGAGCGAGAGGTGCAAGTCAACATATTCTGATGGATAGAGTCTCATTTTTTGTCTCCTTTCTGGATGAATTAAACGTTTCAAAATTGGGAAAAAGCTAGAGCCTTTTTCAGTGTTTGCGTGAAATAGGGAATTCCCTATCTCCTGTATACAGCAATAGAGGCAAAGTTATCTGAAACGGGCTTTACAAATATTGCCCTACTTTCCTCCTCAATGTGTAAAGGCTCTCACATATTTTCAGGATCTCTCCACAATTCTTCCTGCTGAAAAATAAAAAATTGAAAATTGTGGAAATAAGATGCAACCTTGGAAATTTCTTGAAAAATTTCACAGCTTATGCTTTGTTTACGTCTCTTCCATGTCTTTACTAATTTCAAAATAAAATAAAAGCTTTCTTCTTTTTATTTACATGAACAAATCGCAGTTAAAATTATGGTAACTGTTACAAGAACTATACGTCTCGTAACTATCTAGGTACATGAATTAAATCTACAGAAGTTTAATGAGACTCCAGCCCTGGATAGACGATCAAATTCCGAACCAATTCTGATCAAAGTAGACATGCTGATGACTGATGGTCACCATCTACCATCAAATTTTGACGGGCCGCACTTATTTGTTCAAAGTAAGATCAGAATGGAGTGCCACCATTCATCATTACCTGCCTCAGGAAACATTTCTGCCAAGTTTTCATTTTAAAATGAAGCAAATTAATGAGTTTAAGACTGATGACTCCCGACACTTTGATGCTACTTTGGTCAGAATTGGTGCGGGAATTTGATCGTCTATCCAGGGCTCCCATAACACTAGATAACACAGACTATCCAGAAGACCTGAAATTTTGGAATTGTCTGTCTTTTGTCATAAGTAGAAAGGCCCCTCTCCTAAATTTAGTGGGTCTAAAAAATACTTCCTTCTGTCCAAACACCCCCAAAGTTTCAACTCGATAGCTCAATCAAGAAATGTAAATGGGGTAGTGCAGTACTTAACTTGTAGATCACTAGCATTGCTATGTAGAATCTCACAAGTTAGGTGATGAGTAACATCAGGTCTTTTAACTTCAGTGAAGTTGAGAGCGTCAACTTATGTCTTCTCTGCAATCGTTCTTATTTTCCTCAACGGTTTTTGAAATGGCAATTAAGGACTCTTTTTTCCATGTTTCTCACAATTGTGTTGGAATTTTTCAGTCTTGAAGGTGAAGTTCGTAATGCAGAAGAGAGGGAAAAGTTGGTTAAACAGCTTCTCACGATGAAGCAGAAACAAGCATTCCTTAGATTGAAACAGAAAAATGATCTAGTTACTGGCGTAAGTTATCTTTCAATTTTTTCTTTTTTAATTTTTTTTTCTTATTCCTATATGTTTCTTTCTATTGGTATCTTTTTTCTTAAAATTGACAGTGTAGACTATTTACTAAGTAAGTAACTGCCAACTTATCTGGCTATACCTCTGAATAACAATTAAAGTATATACATTGTATCATAAAAGCACCAAGGGAATGCGGAGTAAGGACTGCCACCTTTTTAAAGGCTTAGTGGATCAATCATTTCAGCCTTATAGCACAGGATCAGAGTCATTAGAATTGTAATATTTGAAATGCCAAGTCAATGATTTTTCTTCGAGTACCCCAAAAGGTGCGAAATGGTCTAACCTGTTTGACTCTGAGGAAAACTCTGAGGAAAAGAGGGAAGCAAACAGAACATACCAAAAGGTATGATACCGGACCAAGTCTCTTAGCGTGAAGAAACTGAAGCTTTCACCTAGGGGTCCATGAAGCGGAGTTTTTAATAGCGGAGCAACTGCGAAGCGAAGCGCACAAAAAAAAACCCTTCAAATACGCTGGATGCAACCCGCTGAATTTCATTGCGGTTACTCCAGCGAGTCACGACTCAGCGTGCGGCTGTGGTAAACTTCATTGAACACTGGGAAATATGTGAAGAATATGTTCATTAAATTTTCCCCCCTCTTATTCCCTTAAATTTTAAGAATGAATTTTTATTTAGATGCCAGCAGATCTAGGATTTTTTTTTTTTTAAATTTGTCATCGGTTTTGCTTTAATGATCACAGAATGATAAAAAATAAAAACTGTTTTTACTTTTTATTCTCCTTTTAATTTTTTTTTATCTAATTTAATGTAAAACATAGCAATACCTGCAAAATTGTGGTAAATATAATTTGAAAACCATCGATTTAAACTTTTCAGAAATTTTTATTATGATTGAATTGAGGTTAGGAGCAAAGGTACTTATACGCGGAGCGGCCGCAAGCGCATGCGCAAAGAACCGGTTTACGCTGGGAATCAATCATCGGCATTCAGCATCGATTCCGGAGGAGCGCAAAAATTTGAATTACCGCAAAATTTTTGCTTTGCTTCGCTTTTTTGGACCTCGCGCTTCGTTTTGTGAAGCGAAGCAATGCGAAGCTTCGCGGACTCCTACTTTCACCAAAGCCCAACTGACGGAGAAAAACACAAATACTGAACAGTAAACTGACGATATTGAAATATGATACTTTTATTTCAGCATTAAAATAAAAAGAACCACAAGTCCACCTTCTATCTTTTGAGTGATGAGATAAGGAGGAAAAGACTCTACTCATTGCTCAACAGCCAGAGACGCTAAATTCGCATTTGCATGCTTGTTGGTGAAACTGGATTGTTCTTCAATGAGCTTAGGCTTCCCTTCCTTCTAGTGTAAAGGCGTAAGGGATGGGGAAATAGCCCAACTCACGATGACGTCTAAAGCACTAAGGTGGCGATCACCGGCAAGTACGCATGTATGCAACACTGACCCCTCGCTGGCCGCTTGGCCGCCGCTATATAGCAATGCCCAAAAGATGTAACCCTGGCGCGGCACGCGCCAACCAAAGCACCTACCTGCAATCACCTCGGAAATACGCGATCTCTCACGTATGTCCGAGGTGCTCCTAACAGAGGCGTACTCTCAAGGTAGAGTACGTCTCTGCTACACTAGCAAACAAGGAGATGGGAACTTTATGGGGCGCTCGAATCACTCTGTAACAGATACCCTGCATTCTATGATCTATAATGGTGTGACTTAAAATTTTTATTTGGAGGAAACAGTTATTTTGAAAGGCGGCACATTATAAAATTTGTTGTGAAGACCTTTGAGTGAATTAATTATTTCAGTTTTTTCTTATTATTTGTAAATTTTCAGGATTTTGGGGGTGTTAATTCCCTGTCCACACAATTTTTTAGTATTTAAGTTCCAGCGTGTGCCCAAAAACCACATAGTTAGTGTTGCTATTATCTCAGCTTTGTCAAAAAGTAGGACCTGTGTACTTTTGATGTCATGTGCCTCAATATAACTAGAAGAAAAATTGTTAATTTTCCTAGTAATGAAGCTGGTGAACCTCAACAGCTCGTTATCATTTTTTTTTTCAAAATATTCTTCAAAATTAAGTCAATTATAGACTTTTTATGCTGTCTTTCAATCTATCACTAAAATAGTTTTGGATTTTATGCAGACTTGAAAATTTGAAATTATTTGTAGTGTATCTGAGATGGAGAAATATTCCAATTTTGAGGATAGTAATTCTTGCATCCAATGATTTTCATACGCTATGGAAAAATTGTTAGTGTACTAGCTAGGTAAGAGACAATTTAATCGGCAAAATATTATTTTTTATATCCATTCTTACAAAAACATTGTTTGTTCTCTTTCATCCTAAACTGAGTTTTGAAAATCCACTTGATTGCAATAAAGAAACACCATCATAAAAATAATACAATGCCCCTTTAGTAGTCAATACGATAGTATATATGCAAGTAAATACAATAAATTCAGCATCTCCAGTGAAATTTCTACGTATGCATTGATAACTGCTTGGGTCATTTAAAAATTAACATGTACTTTCTATACTATTTCAGTTGAAAAACAGGTTGCAAGACAGGAAGAAGGCCAATGAAGATATAAAGAAAACCCAAAAGCAGTATGAAAATGCAATAGAGGGCCTCAAAAAAGAGCTCCGAAATCAAGATGCAGCTGTTCAGTCGCTGGTAATCACTTTTTCTCATTTTATCTCATGTCTTCACCTATAAAAAACGAGTGTCTTTTGAGGTGTTCTGCTTTAATAAGCTCATCACTTCGGCCCCCGTGGCTCAGTAGTAATATCATTCAGATGTCAATCATTGAGGTCCCAAGTTCTGTATCTGGAGGTGATGATAAGTTTCTTCTTTAAATTTGTCCTCATTGTGACTTTAAGTTGTCCGTATAGACCTCTCACCTAAGGACACTCAACTGAAACGTGGGGGGAGCGGGGGGACAGACAGAGACTGTTGGTTAAGTTGAGATGCTTGTGTGAACCCAGATGAGTTCTTGCCTTCAACTGATGAACACGCTGAGACTAGAACTCAGCATCCTTTAAATATACCAGGGTGCAAATGGAACTCTGGCATGCCACAGGGATTTGCGATCCAAGCACTTTTACCTTTCTTAAGTTATGCAAGATAGACAACGGTACCACCGAATTTCACTGAAGTGAATTTCCAAGCTAAAGAAAAACTATTTATGGTCCGTTGTGGAGGAGATCATCTACCTTATGCCTAGAGTTCACCTCTATACCTCGTGTAACTCCTCATGCATGGTTGAGGAGCCAACACAATAGCAGGGTTGCCATGGCTGCAGCCTTGGAGTCCCTGCACAAAATGGCAACTCAGGTTATGTATTTGCTTCCTGTCTATGCATGGAGAGTTAGACTTGATCTAGAGAAGAACTCACGGTATTGGATAGGCGATCTCCTCCATTTTGGCCTCAACTTTGAGAGCTTTTTAGAGCTAGGAATTTTGCCTCAGAAAACGCCAGTGGTACTATTTTGTTTCTTGCAAAATTTTACATGAGATGAAGTGCTTAAACCGCAAATCCCTGAGGCAAGCAAAAGCTCCATTCAAGGCAGTTAGAAAAGGGGGCTTGTAAAGAAGCATCTACGATAGATCTCTGGTTGCCGCACTTTAGTGCATGACACGTGGTCCGTCACTTCTACTTCTTCCCAATGGACAAGCACAAATGAGTCTTTTCTACAATGCAGACTTTCTTGCCTCAAATGGAAGCAGTGTGTAAACTGAGTGTGCATATATTCTTATAATTTTTTTTGTCAAGTGGGAATGCAAGGGAGGAAGATTTAAAAGTGAGAAAATTTACTGCTCTCTGACATTGTACAGTGGTTTTTCCCATGCAAACATATTTTTATCAGCAGACTCTATCATTCTTTCATAGCTACCTCATTGATTGTGCAATTTAGAAACTGAGGATATCCTCAAGTTAACCTCAATCAGTAGTTACTATTTATAAATCAAATCAGACAACTGCAAGTTCTGTTTCTCTTCACCCCCTCTTTTTAGTTCTGTTTAAATTTGAAGTATTATTCCAATTTCCAACATTTTATCTTGTAAATTTCAATTTCATTTTTACAGACAAACGATACCAGAAAGCAGTTAAATGAGTTGCGCTCTTTTATCCATAACTCCAGCAACATCACTGATAAAATCGAAGATAAAAAGATTGAACTCGAAAATAAATTGAAAACGGAAAGTAAAAGAGAAGAGGCTACAAGAAATCTCAATTTAACTATTTCTCGCTTAATGAATGATCTACCTGAATCAGGTACTCCTCTATGTTGACCTAGTTTCATTAATGGATATCTTGTGTATTTTTGGCGCGTATACGTAGTATACCGCCTTTGCGATCGTTTCGACCCCCCACTCGATACAATAACCGAGTCCCTTAGTTCCTTACCGAAAAGTGACTACCGCGAACTTCTGAGATTTTCCAAAGCGTGTAAAAAGTTTATTTATCCGTCAATAATTATGATTTAAAGTTGTTTCTCATTCTGGGGCTCATTAGTTTATGTGCAGTGAATACCAAGAGTCTACGTTACTTGGTTTTTTTAAAAAAAGCCTAAGAGTAGGGCGCGCTGATTTAAAATATGCATATATAAGCAGAAACAAGCGAACTGATTCGAGGATGGCTGACCAGGCCGGCACTCTAGGAATGAGAATTTTACTCCTCCGTTTCGTTCATAACGTTGCTTTGACAGATCTCCACATCACTGGTAGGCTTTTCAAAAGTTGGTACCTTTCCTCTGATAGCGAAGGCCACCCAGGATAGACGTAAGTGCAATCTGTGATGAGCCTCAAAACTCATTAGACCATGTGCTAACCATAACACATACAGAAATCAGTTTGCTTTTACAGAAAACCACTTACCCTTCTCCTCCCCGCACACCGGACCTCTGTCCCGACGGCGAGGAAGTGTCTTTTGTCCTCCCGAGCGACCCGATCCGGACCCTCACCCTTGATTTTACGCTTGATTACCCATTTCACCGTCACGCTAGGATTCGTCCAATTTTCAAAAAAAATTGTTTCGCGTGTACTTAGCAATTTTTTCCTTACTCTCCGTTAAAAGACGAATTAAAAGAGGTCTCATACATAAAAATCGGCCGAATAGAAGAGAAGTTACAGTATTCGAAATCCGAAGAAATCAACGAAACTTCTCCAGACAAAAAATAAAATGAAGGGAAAAAAAGAAATGTATAAATTACAATTAAATATAATTGACCTCAGAATTTGACAAGCAATTCAATTATATAACGGAGAAAAAATTGGGAGAAATTACAAAAAATTCGCCTCTTGCAAGGGGCTTCCTTGTAAGAATTTTGACCTGAAGATAAGGTTTGAATAGCAGCAGTACTACATACAATACACGGTGTGCCTGAACGAACATTTTTTTTTGTCAAAATCGAAAATTCTTTATATTTTTTAACTACAGTGTCTTTTAAGTCGTTTAAGCTAAACAAAAATTCCGTCAAGATTCTGGAAAGTAAAGGCGCTTTAAAAGTATTCTGGGGCTATAATAGCTAAATCACCGGGAGTAAATCCCGTTATATTATTAAAAAGAAACTGACTCCATAGTTTAATGCCTTAGTTTCTTGAATACGATTATTTTAAGCACTCAAACATTTATACCACCAATTATAGCCATGGGGTGATTTCCTGAGAGCCGATAATATCACGAATTTCTCTTAGAACCTTTCAAAAATGGCTTGCTTTTTGGGCAGCCGATTCGGTCATCAAACCGGGATTTAAATGGAAGCTGATAATAACACAAAGCTCTGAGAAAAATTTTGAGATGAGTATAGGAACGGTTTGTAAATAACGAGGAGAGGCGGGCAAAGCGGCTAAAATCCTATCTAATTTTTACCATTATTCTGTTGAATGGATGTTGCCGCGGACTGCTAACTGTGTCCACACATGGTTTCTGTTCTGGTTCTGGTTTCCTGATATGCATATCGATACGTGAGTATTTTTACACGTAGAATCCAATGTTCACGTCAGTAAGTCGACACATTTCGATTTTTTTGATTTTATACGGAAAATTGATGGTTTTTCGGGATTGAAATTACTATTGTTTCATGAAAAGTAAATGCACCCAAAATGACTAGAGCATATTGATTTTTACATATTTGCACTCACGAAATTGGTTGGTAAATTCAACGAGTGGGTGCATCGACTTGGTATATCAAGTTTCTGCAATTTTTTACGGCAAATCGGTAGATTTTCGGGATGCTTACTTTCAATTCATGAATGAATAAAGCATGGACATGGTTGAACTTCTTTGCATGGGAATACGTTTAAAATAACAAAATCAAGACATATCAAATGCAATTGCGTTTATATCGAGTCAATTTCTTTTCAATAATATAACGGGATTTATAATGCCGGTGATTTGGGTATTTTAGCCCCAAAATACCTTTAAATCGACTTTATTTTTCAGGAGTTCGACAAATTTTTTTCTTTCTTCGCTTAAATTATTACGTAGCACTTTTCTTTAAGAATCTGATAAGGTTTTGCTTGGGGCAGATCAAAAAACTTAAATTCGATCGAATGGCTTTTTACATTCACAATACACGGTCTCGTCAAAGTGCGTCGTTGACCTCTCAGTGTTGGATCGTATGAATTCTCTTGTTGTGCTACTTGCCTATTTTGAAATCTCTGTAAATGAAAACTAAAGGGGTTGATATGTGCGAGTTAATGACGCGCCTTATCAACACATTGTGTTGGAGTTCACTGCTTGTTTTTTTTTTTAAATCCTCAAAAAATATTTTGCTTCAATTTGAAAGGTGATTGGTTCAATGCATTCACTCAGGCACTTCCAACTTTGAAGCTTTAGGAATCTCTTCAATGAATGTATTAATTTACTAACTGGGTCATTCCATGTCAAATCAACCAAAAAAATTGCCAAAGTTCACCAACTGTCTCGGATTTGCACAGGTTGTTTTTTACTCGTTCTCTAGGTCCAAGTAGGAGAAAGACTAAATTTTTTGCCCAAAATACCCAGTAGATCTTGAGAAAAAAATTATCAAAGGTTTAATGATTTTTGAAAAAATGCATTTCTGGAATCACTAAAACGGCTGTGCCTGTCCTTCAGAAAATCTCCATAAAAATTTGAGTTTTAAAGATATCCGGCTAAAAATTTGTTCACAGGTCACTGAAGGAATGCCAAATTTTTACAAAGATTTTTTGGTGGACAGGCACAGCCGTTTTAGTTATTCATGAAATGCATTTTTTCAAAAATCCTCAAACCTTTGATAATTTTTTTCTCAAGACCTACTGGGTATTTTGGGCTAATTTACATTTTCTCCTATGTTGGCCTAAAGAACAAGTAAAAAAAAGTTGTGCAAATCCGAGATGGGTGGTGAACTTTTGTCAATTTTTGATTTGGCATGGAGTGACCTTCGTGTGTTAATTTATCATCAAAAAATTAGGGGTGTGCGAGTACTCCAATTTCGAGTCGAGTCGAGCCGAGTATCGAGTACTCGACTCGGCTCGAAAGTTAGGTTAGGTTCGAGCGAGTACTCGAACTCGGCTCGAGTGTCAACAACACGAGTTTTTTCGAGTATATTTCGAGTTTTTTTGAGCCGGAAACGCCGAAAGAGTCCAACTTCCAAATATTTCAATCATACTTCAACTAACGTTAGTTTTGCCATCATTTTACGATTGAATAACATCAGAGTCTCGTCGGCAAATTTCTACCATCCGCAGCGCCAACACGCTACCGCCCGGCGATTTCCTGCCGCCCGAGGTTTGTAAATACACGGAGTCATATGAGCGCATTTATGCGCGCGACCAATTTCAACCTGCGGCGGCGACCGCCGCTTGGAAGACTGAAAGTGAGCACGTGTTTTGGACCTTTTGCGCTCCAGATAAACGGTGTCGCGGCGGTAGAAAAAAGGTGCTGCGGCTACAAAAATATGGATCGCGCGATTCCAAAAAACCTCGCGGCGACAACTGCCGCCGGCGACACGGCGACACGAATTGCGTGCATAAATGGGCTCTAAAGCCTTCACTTGTGCCGCCCGAAGTTCCTGTGATGTACGCAGCAGATTAAATCACGTTTTAAAACTCGAAATTACTCGAACTCGACTCGGCTTGAGGGTCATTTTCAAAGCTCGAAAAAGCTCAAACTCGGCTCGACTTAGTGAAAAAATACTCGAACTCGGCTCGAATCCAAAAAACCAGGCTCGCACAGCCCTACAAAAAATCCAAAACTTTTTAAATTGCATCAAAATAAGAAAATCAACACAAACAAATAAAAAATTTGAAAGGTTCTCTAATATCTTACTCAGTGAAATAAATTTCAATTCATCAACTAATTTTGACAGAGGAACATTTCTCATTTTGTCCGTAACCAGGCATGTGAAAGATCTCTTGCCTTACATGATGCATGCATCTTATGCCTATTAATTTATTTTCTGCTCAATATATCCCTTATCTGTCCTTTTATTTCAGATGAAACTATGCGGAGTGAGTATGATGTTCTCCAGAGACAAATTCAGGAGAGAAAAAACAGGGCCACAGAGCTGCAGGAGGAAGAAGAAAATCATAATTGTCTTCTAAGGAACAAGGACTATGAAATTCGCGGTAAATTGAATTACAATATTTCAGCTAAGTTTCGATGGTTAAGATTTGTTCCATGATTAATGGTTTCATCTGTAAGATGGCAAGTCTCAATTTGCTTTGTGACACTGTGAAACTGCGACTTTTTAACCTTTTATTCCCTACTTCCCTTGATTATGTATTTTATGAAAGTACAAAGGTACACTTCAAAGTAAATTTCTTTCTTTTATATCTGAAATAGTATATTAGGTAGAGCTAATACAGGGTTATCCAGAAGTCCGGGACCCCCCTTATAACTTTTGAACAAAAAATGCTAGAGATTTGAAATTTGGGGAATGTTCCTAGGTCAAAGGGAACTACTTTTTGGTGTACCCAAAATTTTGGGGGGCGCCCCCCCCTGAGGGGGGGCGGACCCTAACTTTTTTTTTTCAAATGGGAACCCCCATCTTGTGATACATCATTCGAAAGGGCTTAAAAAAAGAAAACTTTCGGCGCAAACCGATTGTCGATATCTCAATTTTTAACAAAATGGCGGCCAAAAAATGGCGGCTCATTCAAAAGTCTGGGCCTCCGCTCATAACTCATGAAAAAAAAATGCTAGGGATTCGAAATTTGGGGAATATTCCTAGGTGAAAGGGAACTACTTTTTGGCGTACCCAAAATTTTGGGGGGCGCCCCCCCCCCCTGAGGGGGGGCGGACCCTAACTTTTTTTTTCAAATAGGAACCCCTATCTTGTGATACATCATTCGGAAGGGCTTGAAAAAAGAAAACTTTTGGCGCAAACCGATTGTCGATACCTCAATTTTTAACAAAATGGCGGCCAAAAAATGGCGGAAATGCGTTTTTTGGTTATTTGCCGTCGGAATCGCTTGAAACTTGGTTTCCACAGGTTTTCGAGCACGAAAAAAACAAATACGATATTGGATCTGCAAAATACCCGAGCTTTTCCAAGATGGCGGCCGAAAAATGGCGGGAAAATAAGTTTAAATCGGAATGTGTCAGATTTCCTGTGCGTTGCTCTCAGCCAGTTGAAAATCGTGTTTCCTGATTTGTCATTTCATCTACCCAGGACTCAACGGGGAGGTGGCTACGCGTCGAGTCCCACCCGTGCCTCCCCTTCCGCCCGACCATTGAGGCACATTTTAATAGCGTTCGCCAAAACGCGTTAACGCGTTGCGTCAATTGAAATTACTCACCATCTTGGCCGCCATCTTGGAAAAGCTCGGGTATTTTGCAGATCCAATATCGTATTTGTTTTTTTCGTGCTCGAAAACCTGTGGAAACCAAGTTTCAAGCGATTCCGATGGCAAATAACCAAAAAACGCATTACCGCCATTTTTTGGCCGCCATTTTGTTAAAAATTGAGGTATCGACAATCGGTTTGCGCCGAAAGTTTTCTTTTTTTAAGCCCTTTCGAATAATGTATCACAAGATAGGGGTTCCCATTTGAAAAAAAAAAGTTAGGGTCTGCCCCCCCTCAGGGGGGGGGGGGGCGCCCCCCAAAATTTTGGGTACGCCAAAAAGTAGTTCCCTTTCACCTAGGAATATTCCCCAAATTTCGAAGCCCTAGCATTTTTTTTTCATGAGTTATGAGCGGAGGCCCAGACTTTTGAATGAGCCACCATATTTTGGCCGCCATTTTGTTAAAAATTGAGATATCGACAATCGGTTTGCGCCGAAAGTTTTCTTTTTTTCAGCCCTTTCGAATGATGTATCACAAGATAGGGGTTCCCATTTGAAAAAAAAAAGTTAGGGTCTGCCCCCCCTCGGGGGGGGGGGGGCGCCCCCCAAAATTTTGGTTACGCCAAAAAGTAGTTCCCTTTGACCTAGGAACATTCCCCAAATTTCAAATCTCTAGCATTTTTTGTTCAAAAGTTATAAGGGGGGTCCCGGACTTCTGGATAACCCTGTATGTAAACAAGGTTTTGTTTGTCATATTCTTAGCTTTATAACTCTTTAGCCTCCATGCCGAAGGAAACCTCATAAGGAGAAATTTTTCCATGGAGTCGCCAAAGTATATTTCGTTTTGGTGACTATTTCAATTCCTGTCATAGCACTAAATGAAAAATTCAAATGTAGTCCTGAATGTTAATATATTCAGGCAAGGCTCCTGGGGAAATGTCTTTCTGCTCTAAAAATGTTTGGTTGAGAAAATCCTGCATTTGTGCTCCAGATGTGGTAGGTAATCGATTTCTGTATGTACATTATTTTTTGAAACTAGGTCCTCAGGTTGTTTTTTTAGCTTTTAAAGCTGTATTCATGTTACAATTAATAATCAAACTTTCTATTTTTTTCTCTGTCTTTACAGGAGTGGAACAAGAGATAGCTCGTGAGAGTAATGCTGCCAATTTAAAAATGGAAATTATGAAACAGCAGCATCCTAAACTTTATCAAGGTGTGCTATGGTTGCGAGAAAACAAACATTTGTTTCAAGATGAAGTTTTTGAGCCAATGTATACTCAGGTATTATTTCATGTTTTTCTTCATGTTACCTATTTAAAAAGTGAAATTTTGATAAGTTGGGTTCGCTCAAGTTTGCCAGTTTTGTCCAACTTTGCAAAAAGCATCGCAGCATTTGTCAATTTTTATTTGTTTTACGAACACAATTTGTCTGTACATACCTTGAAGAATTGCATTTCATGAACAATTTACTGCTTGTATTTAGTTCATGTTCTTTATTAACTCTCAAGCGCTTTTACGTAACTTATGAAACAATTTTTCGAAACCCATCTAAATTTCAATTCTTGTTCAAACATTTGAGTCCTGCACTCATTCTTGATGAGAACCGGGATCAAAAATCGTGATTAGTATCCGAAAAATTTAGGGGAGATTACGAGAGGAAGATATTTGTATTTAATCAGTATGCTGAACCCATTGACTTAAAGTTTATTCCAAACAGATTGAAAACCACAATCCCAAATGGGGTATGTTAAAGTTTTAAGAATAAAGGTTTTTCCATTCTTCATCGACAAGGTACTGAAAACTTTACTGTGAAGCATTTTTCAGTTTCGGTGTATTAGACCTTTCAGTTACCTCCAGCGATTTTTTCATTATTTCCTGTCAAACCTAGGGTATACTATTTCCAGATGACTGTAGGTATGTGTGTGTTTTCGTTTGAATTTTGCAGATTACTGTACAAGATGGCTATGCTAAATATGTAGAGGGCTGCGTCCCGAATCGAGATTTATTTGCCTTCACATGTAAGGAGGCTACTGATACGTCACTTTTGATCAGAGAACTGAAAACAAAACAGAAGTTGCATGGTATAAACGTTGTTACAGCTCCTAAAAGCTGTCTTGAAGGTAGTGCTAGAGAACTTTTCAGACCCAAAGTTCCGTTGAATGAAATCAAGTGAGTAATGTAATATTTGTCATTTATTCAGATCAAGAAAGTGACAAGGGTGATAAACACATCTCGGTCTCTCTTTAATCAAATCTTTTACTTGGTTGAAAGTTTATTAATGCATATGATGTGATACAACTTATAGAAAAGGTTGATTTGTGGCAGTAGATCAAATGGAAGAATATGTTAAGATTTGGTTGTTAATCCTGACATAAGCTACCTTATTCTGGAATGATACCCACTTATGCACTGATATTTGGTGTTTGGTGTTAAGTAAAAAGACAAAGGTGTTAATGCGTAAACATGATTCATTTAACCTTAAATAGATAATTGTATGTCAATTCATCTGTGTGTGTGTGTGAGGGTGAGGGAGGGTGTGTGTGTGTGTGTGAGGGGGGGGGGGCTACTCAAAAAAACTCATAAAGGTTATGAAACAGTCGACATGATAGGCAAATTATTAACACCACTATTCAGCACAGTCTTGGTGAATGTGTCATTCTTTTATTATCTATTAAGTACTTTGACACTTAACTGCTTTGCCAGTCCCTAGGGTTTGGCAATGGTTGGTCCTGCTGCGCCAAGGTTTGCCTCATAATTTGCGTTAAGTTGAGAGGTACGAAAATCTGGCAAGCAAAACAGATATCCCTCTGAGAAGCGGTGGCGCTACCTCATGGGTGTAATGTGAGGTTCAGCTATGCGATGATAGAGTGCTTTCTTTACTGAGCGATCATTATTTAAGAATGGCTTCTGTAAGCGTCAGTCTGTCAGACTGGTGTGGCGTAGCAGGGCAAACTATTTAAAATGTTGTAGCAGTCAATGTGTTAAGCTTTGGAGTTGTCCCCTTCCCCCTTCTGTCATAGCCATGGAGTATTCGATCTAGTGTTCCAATCTCATGTTATACAAATCATGTTTATGTGTCAATATCATTGGATAATGTGCGCACAAACCGAACGTATGTCCTCTCTAAATATGAGCTATAAATAATGGCCCTTTATTGCAGAATGTAGTCCAATGAATAGGTGATCTCCAATGTGAAAACTAGCTTTCAGAACCGGCAGAACTCCTTTCAACCTACAGTAAAATGAGGTGAAACTTACCTACATGAAAGTCGCATTCATAGCGCTCTCTGGCACTCTGCGGCGCCTAACTGCCACAAAATTCGGTTCTCCTATAACCCATCAAGGAGTTGACACTCCCTTATTTCCTCCAAAACCCCCTGTTGCCACCCTTTCACTGGGCATCCTCTTTGTCTCCGCCCAGGAGGAACTCAAATTGCATCTTCTTTGGCAGTCTCTCCTCCATCATCCTATTTACATGACCAGCAGCCTGATTGTTGAAATTATTTGTTTGTCGGGACGACATAGATGACATAGGTTAAAAGGCGAAGCGTGATTGGTCGGCTATGTCTTATCGCTGCTTTGTCGTGCCTATGTTGGGTTGACCTCTCGACAAGCTAACGGCACCTTTTAAGTTTCGGACGGTATGTCGATCATTCCGACAGTATGTCGATCATTCCGACAGTATGTTGATCATTCCGACAGTATGTCGATCATTCTACCCGACAAAGGCACGACAAAGCAGCGATAAGACATAGCTGACCAATCACGCTCCGCCTTTTAACCTGTGTCATCTATGTCGTCCCGACAAACAAAAAATTTCAACAATCAGGCTGCTGACCAGATAAGCTGTTTGATCGTGACGTCAAAAACGATGTCATTTTTGACCTCCATGATTTGACGCACTTTATCATTATGGACTAGATCTCTCCTAAAAATGCCTGCTGATCTCCTCCAGAAATCCATCTTCGTGGTTCTTAGCATATCCTGTGTCTGTTTCTTCAGCTGCCAAACTTCACAACCGTACATTAATATACTTTTAACCATAGCATTGTAAATTCTCCTCTTCTCCTCTTTGAAATTCTGCTGATCCCAAAGGATTCGATTTAACATCGCCATAACCTTCCTTGCCAAGATGTTTTTTTTTTTCCATTATAGCTTGATCTGTTCTTCCATTATGGGTAAACTGCACTCCCAAGTATTTATATTTGGCACAGTCTCTGATCTGCTGCTCATCCTCCAACTGTATGCCTTGCTGATCACCTCTCAAGAGTCAGTTTCTCAGATTTAGATATACTGACTTCCAAACCCAACTCTCGATACTCCTCTACTAACGTACGCATCATGTACTCAGTGTCATCTTGATCTTGAGCAATCACCTCCTGATCATCAGCAAAGCATGGAGTGAACAGAGTTTTAAAATCACCCAAAGGGACACCCATACCGGAACATTTCCTTTTCTGTTCTTTCAGCACGCATTCTAGATATATTTTAAACAATGTTGGCGACAAACAACATACCTGTTTTAAACCCTTGGTCACATAAAATACTGCCGACAACCCGCCATGACACTTAAGTTTGGTAAAACTTTCTCTATAAAATTGCTTGCACGCGGTCTTATGCTTTCTGATGATCCACAAAAATTAAATGCAGCGCCTGAGCTACGGCCATTTTCTTCTCAATAACCTGAACATTAGCAAACTGGTGATTTATTGTGGACCTGGCAGCTTTAAAACCAGCCTGCTCCTCTGCTTCATGATCTTGCCATTCGTCCTCGATCTTTGTTTTCAGTACTTTCCCATCCACTTTGCTTATCGTCCTGGTCACTGAGAGCCCCTGGTAGTTGTTACAGTGGTCCTTCCTTCCCTCATTTTTGTAGACGGCCTTGATCCAGCTCCATCCACTCCCTTGGTAACTCGTCACTCCTGATGCATTGTTACATCAGTTTTCTGAGGCGCTCAAAGAGCTTGGCAGCTTAGCTTGAGGTGAAACTTGACTTATGGAAATTTTTAGAGTCTCAGTATCATTAGTTCAGAACGTTAAGCCAAACAATGTTCTCTTGAAGAAATATTGCTCATTATCACATTGTCATATTATAATGCAGCAATGAGCAATTTGCCTTCAGAGAGCACAAGGGAAACTTTGCTGGCAATTTCCTCTGCTCGGAAGATCTACGGTATTTTTAATTTTAGTTCCTCTTTCCACTCAAAAAATCTTGGAAAGAACATGAAAAATTCAGGGAATAAACCCTGTTTTAATTTGTATTTGAATACAAGTCTCATGAAGTTTTCTTTGTCATCTATGTTACAGAAAATATGGGTTACAAACATACTTATTGGATGTCATTAATGGTCCAGATCCCATCTTACATTACCTGGCTAAGAATATGAATCTTCACAATGTCCCTGTCGGCACGGAGCAAACTGATAGAATGATGGACAAGATTCCCGATTCCATTGCATTATTTTTCTCAGGTTTGCAGTTTTGTTTTCGACGTTGTTAATTATACAGCAACTCTTTTTGAAAGCCTGTAGGACATCAATCAGAGCTTTTTCAATACTTTGACCATTGAAATTATGTGTGTCTCAAGTGTCTCAAGATCATAACTTTCCGAATCGATTTATTTAATAAACTTTTCGACAATGGAAGAGGCTTGTCTCAAAAACACCTCCAAAGAACCTTTCTCTGTTGGGTCGGAAAATGCATCATTACTCAATGTAATAGTATTATATATTTTTATGTATGGTGGGACTATGTAGTTAAAATTTCCATGCATGCTACTTTTTTAATGTGAATTTTAGGTAGCTGATTTTTTTCTTTCTTAAAAATGTTACCGTAGTTATTAGGGAGTTACTTATTTGGTCCACAAGGAGCCTTATCAATATTTCATGCAATCACTCGCAAAAAAAAAAAAAAAGAAGAAATCCATGATATTCATAATTTGTTCATTCATTTGCCCCAACAGCTGAAAATAGATACAGCACCAGGACATCACATTACGAGCCCCGAAAAAAGATTACTTCAAGTTCTGTGATAGGCGGTGCTCACCTCTTAAAAACAAACCAAAATGTTAGCCGGCTAAAGGACTTACAGGCTCAGTAAGTGATTCATCTATCCACATTTTAAATGACCTAGTTCTCTATTTGTGTAACAACCATACAACACAATGGAGAATCAAGGAACATCTTTTAACTTGAGTTTTATTTTACTGATGCAGATTTGTGTAGCCTTGAAATAAGTTGACCCACTAGAAAAAGTCTCACAGTAATTTAAAGGATTTGAAGTTGTCCTCTTTTGAATCAGCATCCAAAAATTTCATTTTTCGTATTATGACTAAAGTGTGTGTGCTACCCTCATCATTATTGATGTGAGGAAATTTTTGATGTGGATAGGTATAGCACACATTTCTGGTTCTTTTTTGTGCTGCGAAAGTGTAAATTTTTTGAGGCTTCCGCACTTTATAATAACCCTTTTTCATCCTCTAGGGATTTGGTTGGTTATCAGAAAAATATCAGTTTTATGTTCTGAATTTAATTGTGCCTAAATTTTCGAAACATCGATGGAGCTTTAGAGCTCCTTCATTCGACCGAATTTTTGTCATGTATTATAAAATATATTATATACAGGGTGTCTCAAAAGAAACGAGCCACCTTGAATATCTTTTGAGGGAATTCGATTATCAAAAAACGCAGAGACACGTGTTCAATATTTTTGAAGGGGAACTTTTTTCCACGCATTCACATTTTTTCTCGACCCACAAAACCCCCCGAAGACTCGGTTTCTACAAAGTATTTGCATAATTCATCGAAATATCCATTTCCCGCCATTTTGAAACGGTGATAGTTAGCGACTCGAGGTTTTCGTGAGAATTTTCTTTTTTTATTACCTCTCAAATGATGTATCACAAAGGGGGGTTACAATTTGAAATATTCGGGATACAGAGCCCCCCCCCCCCCCCGGGTGCTCCCTCAGGGGGGCCTAAAAATTCATGTGTGGAAAAAAGTTTCCCGTCAAAAGTATTGATAACGTGTCTCTGCGTTTTTCGATATTCGAATTCCTTCAAAAGATATTCAAGGTGGTTCGTTTCTTCTGAGAAACCCTGTATATATTATATATATATGTATATATTTTTATTGTAAAATCCACGTATCCAGCCTCTGCATGTCAAAATTAATTTACGTCTTTAATTAATTTTATGTTTTTTTTTTTTTTTTTTTTGTGTGTGTCAATACACTTTTGGTTGTTTTTTTTCATTTCCTTTTTGTTGATATATCCCAAGCATCAGCTGTAGTTAAACTGTTGTGCAATGTATCTCATTGACCGGCATAAAAATCTTGGCAAATCTTGATTTCCACACCAAAAAATTACAATAGCTCCTACACATAAGGCTCAAGAATAATTTGCTGTGAACAATTTAAAATTAAGAGAAATTTAAAATTGGGTTTAGTTATGAAAAAAGTGTTTCATTTGTTAAGGAGTCACATCTCTCTGCGGTAGAGTTCTTTCAAATGGGGACCTTTCTTACTCATAAAAATGGTCCGATCCTGTTTATACTCTATGGTGCCAGCAACAGTCGTGAGAGATAGATGTCCTGTCACAATGTAGAGTAATTCTGGCACATTTTGGGTACGAATCCTCAAATTGCAAACTGGTATGAGAGAATTTTCTTGACATCAAGAACCCAGCTAAGAAGGCATGAAGTCATGATTCCAGTGCATTCCAACTTAGTAAGGCACTAGAAAAAAGGTACCTTGGACAATAGTCTGACTTAGTACGGAATTAGACTGGCAATCAATTTCCATTTCGAAGTTGATAATTTTTTCATAACTTAATCGTGCTTTCTCATTTCTTTGAGCTATGCAATTTTTCTCAATACAAATGATTCTGTTGTCTCATGCCTAGGGCTTTTGGCATCTTTTGCAAATGTCAAAGATTGCCAAGATTTTTAATTTTTTCGATGCAATATATCACATGCCAGTTAGACAACAACTGAAACCTAAGATGAGTCACCTTTACTCCTCCAATAGTCATAACAAGCTCAACCTTTCATGTAAGTGTGTGATGTGATTTTTTCTTGAGAAAATCACCCAAATATTTGTACTTACTGCTCATCAGTGACATTATTATTTTTCTCAGGCAACAAAAATTAAAAGCAGATAAAGATGATTTGAATAAGCAAAAAAACCAACTGTTGGGACAGGTCAACACACTTAGAGCTGAGCTGAATGATCTCGGTGAGAAAAAAAACAATTTAAAAAGACAATTGGACCAGGCCAGGATTGCAAGGAATCAAATAGAACAATCAAGGAGGCGTTTGTCAGAGCTTCAACGGAACAAAATCGATCCAGATGAAGCCAAACGAAATTTTAAAGAAGATGTCAAGGTAACTCTCTCATCAGTTTCACATTTCATTCGTTGGCCACTGATAAAGTCAAAGTCAAAAATTTTGGAAACAATAAAAGAAGGATTTTTTTTCACCACCATACAAATAGCCCTATGGAGCTAGTACATGCTCAACCCTTCATTTCTCAAACACCCTGCCCCAGATGACCCCTGCCTAAGACCATCAAAATCAGGTCACCTGGCTAAGAATCAAACCTGGAAAGCCCTCATCCTAGGGCCAGTACTACAGCCTCTACACCTCTTTGTAATTCAAGAAAGTAATCCTGTGGCCTCCTTTCTCCTTTGTCTGTCTTCAGCAAGCAAAATCTCATTACTTTAGCATGGAAATACTGGTCACGATTAGCTTAACCTAGAATTAAAGTGGGTACTCACATTGCCAAAAATAGACTATCCACTTGTCGAGATCGTTCAAAATTACAGGTGTTTAAATGGGTGATTCTGTTGCAGCTAGTCTGTTTTTCCTTGAATTTCAGTCTGTTTTCTAAAGTTTTATTGATTTAATCAGCAGATTTCTGGTGTCTGATCTTTGGATTTTCAAAATTTCGGCAATATTACATCGGTAGGTTTTCGAGAAATTTACCTCCAAAATCCGCTAAAATCCCTCCAATGCTTCGCTCATGGACGTGTTTTTGCGAGCTTCAGCTTCAAATTGCGTAACCAATCAGAAAATGGATAATCCATTTTTTGATTGGTCAATCACTTCTCCACGTAAGACAAGAATGCTAGCACTCACTTTGGTTCTAGGTTACTCCAGGTACAACCATCGATCAACTTTGATCCTTCATGTAAAAACAAGAGATTACATCAGTAGCTTCAAGCAAAAGGGTTGTAACTAATTTCCAGCTTTTCGTCATACAAACATTGTTAAAACGCAATGTAAAATGTCTCTTAAATAATAAGGTACTTTTGCAAGATCTGGAGATATGTGTTATACTCTCATTTCATCTTACATGTTCATTATTTCTACAGAAATTGATCCAAGATCTCGTGAAAGTAAGAAAGAACATTGCTAATGTCAGCAAGGGAGTTGAACACTCTGCGACTGAATTAAGGCTACAGAAGATGGTCCTTAGCTCCCTCAAAGATTCAGAAAGATCCAAAAAAGAAGAGTTAAATGATTACAGGAGGTCTATTCAGGATGCACTGGTATGGTTATTCTATGTAAACCACTCTAACCTTGACAAGCTCAAGATGCATGTTGCATGTTTCGATGTTCATAATTTATTTGTTAACTACCACGCCGGTGGATTCGACCAGTATTCGGCCCGCAGAAGCCAAACAACCAGTTAAAAGGACCGGCGCTCTCCAGGCCGATTTTGCCATTTCAGTTGAGTCACAAGGAGGGTACTATCTTTCGGCATTTTAGTGCACTAGCAGTACTGTAAAATACTAGACAGAGGGCGCAACTGTCGTTTTTGTTTGAGAATTTGTCAGCCCACCTCGAATTTGTAAGGGTTGTATTCTCATGGGCCCCAAGGAAATGAGAGCTAAAACACCGAGGTAGTTAACATTTTATCTACTGGAAATATGAGAGAGCGGGAGAGAGAATGAATGCCCTCATTTCCAGCTTTCATTTTTACCCTATAACCTAGTTATCACATATTTGTGAATGTTGGTATTACAGTTTTTGCCCATATGCGAGATACTCATGTATACAAGACATACCTTATACATATGCTAGGGCTGTGCGAATATTCGCGATTCCGACTTTTCGCGCCACGAATATTCGCTTCGTCCGCCTCGCGCACTATTCGCAAATCGCGAATAATCGCGCCGTCGCGAATAGTGAATTTTTGAACTGACATTTTCAAATATTCGCGCCGTCAGAGGAACGAATTCTCAAATATTTGCGCCATCAAAACTAACGAATTTCCGATTGGCAATCGTGAAACGTTGCGAGGACCTGCTCAAGACCTCTCCTTCCATCCGAGACATCGCGAACGGCGGGTCTCCTTTGATCTTTACCAACTTTGCCAAGTTTACGAACAGCGAGCGCGATTGGGATTGGCCCACGTATCTTCGTTACTCCATGAGTACCACACATTGAAAGTTAAATTAATAGCAGTATCTGGCAGAAGTATTGTGGAAGGGAAGGTTGGAATAAGCGAAGAGCCCAAATTAAGGATTGAAAGACACAGAAATGTCTGAAATAGGAAAAAAAAAGTCCATAAACATTCATCTCCATCCATTCAGTCCATTCATCTACACCAAAAAAAATAAAGTACTAAAATGTGTCTGATGATCCTTCGATACTAGCTTGACTGCCCGCGCAGTTAACTTCAAATCCTGGGAATGCATACGTAACTGCAGGGACAGTCAAGCCAGCATCTAGGGATCTTCAAACACATTCTTAACAGCTTAGGCATCATAGCATTTCATTGTTTTCTGTGCAGGTGTATGAGCAAGTTCTTAAAAAAATTAATCATACTTTCTTTGTCGACTTTTGTACTATTTGCGAATTTTCACACTTAAAAAAGTCATTTCAAATTATTTGTTTTACTATTCGTAGCTGTGAATAATTGACTTACATTATTCGCTATTCGCTTCGCTATTAGAGAATAGTTGCCGAAATTATTCGCTATTCACTTCGTTCGGAAAATTCACTATTCGCACAGCCCTTATATGCTCATATGCTCAATATTTACTCTTAATATCAAATACATGTCAATTAATGTTTCTTTTTTATCCGTTAGTACTTCCGTAATAAGTTGCAGATTACATTCATCCTCTCTCTTTGAACTTCACCTTATCTATGGGTTACATATAAGTGTTCCATCGGGCGACAGGTTTTTTTTTTGGAAATTTCAAATTTCAAACATTTTTCTCTTCCTTATTAGCCCTTAATATTAAATATTTCCCAATTTTTATGGGATTTTTATCCATTGACATTTTTAGTAATATGTTGCGGATTACATTCATTCTCTCTCAGATATTCACCTCGAAACACTCACTTTTTAGGCCCACAAACCATTTCAAGAAAAGTGAAAAATAAGATAAATACACTGTATAACAAGGAAATTATTCAACAAAAGCATAAAATACGAGAAATATTTTAGTTTAACTCCACTGACCAATCAGAGACCACAAACCAAAACATGATCTCAAGAAAAAGTGAATTGTAAGTAAATTTCTTGTCTAAATGTGCCACAGTAGCTCTTGAATTTTCAAAAAAATTGCGCACTATGCTAATTTTAATGTTTGGTTACATATATAAGACCTATTAAGTGTGGAAAACTATTGGAAAAGTGAACTCCGCGAGCATCAGACATTTTTGACACTAAATCAGCTATTTTTCTCAGTGCACTTCGGCTAGCAAAGATTGGCCGATACTTAGTAGCAGGTTGTGTCCAGGGGCAATACTGGTGTTTTGAAAGCACTCATCATTTTGAGAGCGGAATTTTTTGTAAGGAAGATGGTTTTGCCCATTTCCAATACAGGTAGATTGTTTTCAATAATTTGTCTCTCTGTGTAAGGAGGGCATTTATTGACAGTTTTTTTATTCAAAAGGAAGATATTATGTAAAATTTTTGAATCGTATGTGATATCTGAATTTTGGACGTTTAAGCGTAAGGATCTTCAGCTTTATTCAATGTGATGTTTGTAAGGAAAATTTATCTTTATGTTATTTTTAGGAAGAGATCCGTCAGCTTGAAGAATCTGTGGCAGAGGAAAAAGAAAATGTCAAGAGGCTTCAAAGAGAAGCTATTGAGTTGTGTAGGGGTGCAGCTCCAAACACACCTGCCTTTGAACCTTATGCCCAAGCGTTTGGCGACTTACCAGATGACCTAGAAGAATTAGAAGCTAGCATGTATGAGAAACAAGCCAGAGTAGAAATACTTTCAGGAGCAAATAATGATGTAAGTCTTAGTGAGTGCAGCGCTTAATGCATTTTTTCTTTCATTGCCTAATTTGTCACTCAAACTCAGTCATGATGAAGGATGTTTTCTTTAAACACATATTTTGCTCTAATTAGGCGAGTTTTAACATAATTGTTACAAAACTTCTTAGTATTTCTAACAATCCTCGTTGTCCTCCCAAGAGACTGGATCCTCTTTCAAAAAACCTGTCAGTAGATTTAATCTCTTGAAGAATTCATTGAAATTTGGTGTGATGAAATCATAAATTTATAATATATCATCTATTCTGCCGTGCTAAAGAAGAACGCTGTCTGAACATCCCAGAGTTGCTAAAGGACTACGTGCAAAACGGGCCATTTGTGGCTCGGGGCGGATACCTTTGAGACTTGCCCTTTTCATTCACCTAACAATGCCCCATCTTTTCCCAAAGTTTGAAGCCCCCTAAAAATTTTGGGGAGACGCGGCGGGGGTTCTAAGTTAAAAACCGGCAAAATTTTCGCGAATTTATTACTTGAAAACTAAGAAGTTTTGGAAAACGCGGTTTAAACGAGCGTATTTAGCGTGGCGAGAGCTTTCAGAAGATGTATAACATCATAGGGTTTTGTCAACTTCAGCTCGAGTTATCGCCTCCGAAGCGCCGGAACACTGAAATGAGACCCCTTATTTTTTCACGTTTGGGCCGATTTAAAAAAAAGCCATTTTTTTATTTTGATGAAAAACTGATATGTTGTTCTTGACTCTCTGTAGCCCCTCTAGCTCTTTACCGCATGCTGGGGAAATGTTTTGGTCGCGAGTTATACGAGCGGAAAGGAGCGAA
This sequence comes from Bemisia tabaci, assembly GCF_918797505.1. NCBI lineage: Eukaryota > Metazoa > Arthropoda > Insecta > Hemiptera > Aleyrodidae > Bemisia > Bemisia tabaci. Next base: position 17,854,233 of record NC_092797.1, on the reverse strand, counting down.
GGTCGGGAAAATCGGCTATTTTGAACTGCGCGCGCGGCGTTGATCGGAAGGAAAACGTCCCCTCCCACTCAGTTCGGCGAATCACACTCCTCTGCCGACCTCGCATTGTTGCCACATGTCTCCTGATCCGTCGCCGCGCGCAGTTTAAAATAGCCGATTTTCCCGACCTTCGCTCCTTTCCGCTCGTATAACTCGCGACCAAAACATTTCCCCAGCATGCGGTAAAAAGCTAGAGGGGCTACAGAGAGTCAAGAACAACATATCAGTTTTTCATCAAAATAAAAAAATGGCTTTTTTTTAAATCGGCCCAAACGTGAAAAAATAAGGGGTCTCATTTCAGTGTTCCGGCGCTTCGGAGGCGATAACTCGAGCTGAAGTTGACAAAACCCTATGATGTTATACATCTTCTGAAAGCTCTCGCCTTGCTAAATACGCTCGTTTAAACCGCGTTTTCCAAAACTTCTTAGTTTTCGAGTAATAAATTCGCGAAAATTTTGCCGGTTTTTAACTTAGAACCCCCGCCGCGTCTCCCCAAAATTTTTAGGGGGCTTCAAACTTTGGGAAAAGATGGGGCATTGTTAGGTGAATGAATAGGGCAAGTCTCAAAGGTATCCGCCCCGAGCCACAAATGGCCCGTTTTGCACGTAGTCCTTTACCCGAATAAAACATGTATTTTTTAGGAAAGTTGTGCATATTTTTCCTTGAAATTTTCAGATAAATTAGATTAATATGAGAACAAAATTGAGAAATTTGAGCAAAAATATTCACAATTTTCTCAGTGAATTCGGTTTTTCTTTAAAGAAATATGACAATGTCTGAAGGCTCGTACGGCATTCTTCCTTAGCACGGCAGTATTGATCAAGACAAAATATAAGTAATTTATTGATTAAGAATTATTGTTATACATAACTGAATTAATCTTTTTTTCATTTCAGAGTCTTCGTGAGTATGAAAAAAGAAAGAAGACAATAAAGAATCTCGAAAGAGATATAGCACAAGTAGAAACGCGTGTGAATGAGGTAGGAGCGTCCATGAGTGCAAAAAGAGAAGTATGGTATCCAGCAGTCACAGAATTAGTGAGAACCATAAACACCAAGTTTTCTCAATTTTTTGCCTCTTTCCAGTGTGGAGGGAGAGTAGAGCTGTATGAAAACGAAGTACGTTTTATTGAATTATTATTTTATTTCAATTCCATTGTTATTATTTCATCAAAAATTATTTGCTTGCATCTAAGTATTTTAATTTTCTGATGTGTCACATGCACCATTCATTGAAGTTCGCTTAAGGAGGTTGATATGTACTTAAAAGTTCTGAACTTCCAACATTTTTATTTTGGATTTTTTTTTTCGTTGACATAGCAAAGTCTTCATATTATGATCCCTTGATCTGAAAACTTGCGCTTGCACCCTAAAATGCGCATGCTGATTATATTAAGAAAATTTTTCAACTGTGTAAGTCCAATAAGTTTTTCTAAATTGGTGCTGGAGAATTGCGTTATAGATTGTTTTGTGTCGCAGGCAAGTAGTCAAAATAGGCATTTTATCAAATGCCTAGGCAGATAGTCAAACTTCGACACTCAACAAAGTTTCACATATTTTCAGGAAAAGCTCTCGAATTTTCAATATTTTGAAAGTAAGAATTCACCAAACTTGCATATTAAGTTTCCAGACGCTCCTCATCCTTTTTTAAAGGTCAAAATTTTAAAAACGCTTGTTATGAAATGATGTCTCTTTTGAAATAAATGTCCTTTTCTAGGCTAAAAATCATGACAGCAACTATGGAATGATTTTAACCACAAATCCTATCCATGAAGACAAATACTTCTTTGGCTCAAATTTAGCATGAGAGTCACAATTTTAATCTGAGTGAGAATGTTTGACATACTCCCTAGGCATTTTATCAAATGCCTATGTTGACTTCTTGCCTGTGACATATGTATTCAGGTGAAATATTTGCGGAATTTGCAGCCCCCTCTTCTTCAGGGATGCAGGAGCAAGGAATAACTCAGAATTTTTCAGACGACAATCATTAAGTGGAAAATTTAGTCACCAGTTCAAATTTCCAGCTAAACAACGCTAATTTGCCACAAAGAAAAATTGACCAGCCATCAATTTGAGATAGAGATAGTAATAGTACTTTCAGTTTTTGCTCACAGTTTGCCTGATTTCATCTTTTAACCCGCTGCTGAATGCCTTTATCTATCATTTGATCTGAAACAAAGAAATTTTGTCCAAAGTTTAAGGGAAAATAGCGCACTTTAAGAGGAAGAATAGAGTAGAAATTTTGTTTGAAGGTCAGGGAAAATCAGGGAATTTGAAATTTCTGGAGTCAGGGAAAAGCAAAAGTAATCAGGGAAAGTCCAGGATAGAGGAAGAAACCATGGCAGCTCTGCAGCCTGATCGTTGAAATTTTGTGTTCGTCGGGTAGATATAAATGACACAAGTTAAAAGTCGGACCGCGATTGGTCGGCTATGTCTCATCGCTGCTGTGTCGTGCCTATGCCCGGTGGAACTCACAACAAGTCAAAGGCACCTGTCAAGTTTCTGACAGTATGTCGTCCATTCCACCTGACTAAGGTACGATGAAGCAGCGATAAGACATTGCTGACCAATCACGCTCCGCCTTTTAACGTATGTCATCTATGTCTACCCAACAAACACAAAGTTTCAACAATCAGGCTGCAGCTGATAGTGACTTTGAAAAACCAAGATTAGGCATTATCCGTTGGGAATGTCAAAAGCTGTTCAACATAATTCACCTAACCCTTGAATTATTCAATATACAGCAATTCTTTCCTCTTGAAGCAAAAAACATGTATAGCTCAAGGTAAATTTACACCAATTTAGGGGAATTCAAACAAACATTAAGATATCAAACAAATTTCGCTAAACTTCTGATTTTGCTTTAAATTTTTATTTAAAAACAGATCCTTCACGATTTGAGGCATATTTCAGCTGTTTTTTCTCAATAAATTTATTTTGGAAAGCAGAAAGTAAAGCTGAAAGTATGCGAAAGTAAAATATCACATTCGATCAGTTCAATCGAAGGATCTATGTTTGCGTTTGTATGCTTTCAGCAGTGAGTAAGATTTTACAAACAAGATTTTTTGGGGATGAGCCACTAAAATATGCTCCTAGGTGCATCTGTTTTTTGCCAAAAGAGTGAAATCAGTATTTTTGCCAAACTGTTTGATATCTCGTTGTTTGCAGGGTCTCTGGCAGGCTGGGAAAACCGGGCAAGTCAGAGAATTTACAGCCTTCTGGAATAGTTAGTGGATTCATTGGATATGTGTGAGAATTCTGCTTGCACAATTCAGTGTAATGAAAAGGAAAAAAATTGACAGGGACAGCAAATTCGAAATTTTGCAGTCCGTGAATCAGGAAATGAAGAAATCCTGGAAACCGTGTTTACTTACACCCACTGTGCTTTTTACCTCAAAGGGTGGACTCTTATTTTCCTTTGAATAGATAACTTGCGAATGCCCATTCTTTTCTTCCTGCATAGAAATATCTCACTGTGCCTCTTATTTTTTAAGACTCTTGTATAATATTTCAGGAGCCTTATTCTACATTTAATGCTAACTTGAAATTACATTTTTGTCAGGATAATTACGATGAATATGGAATACGTGTATTGGTTCGTTTTCGAGATGACTCAGAGTTGCAACCTCTTGACGCTCACACTCAGAGCGGAGGCGAAAGAGCTGTCAGCACTGCTGTTTATTTACTGTCATTGCAAGAGCTAACAGATGTTCCTTTCAGAGTAGTGGATGAAATTAATCAAGGGATGGATTCCTCAAATGAAAGGAGGGTTTTTGACCTTTTGGTTAGAACCATTTCCTCGTCTAACTCAGCACAGTACTTTTTACTGACTCCAAAGGTAATTGACTCCCATAAAATATTTTCTGAGCATCTCTACCGTTGAGTATTTATCACTATACTTTTATCTTTGAATAAAAATAGGTTGGGACCTGGAATCTGCTTTTCAATAGTTGATCGGTAAAATCAGCTCATGCAACAGCGCATAATGTTAATTTTTAATAACTATTTTTTAAACGAAGAAATCTGATGAGTAAGTATCTACAATGCAGAGGTGAATTAACTTGTGTATACATATGAAGCTACTGTCATCAGCATCATAGTGAGGATCATGAAGTTCCTTGCTATACCTCAAAATTTCCCCCGCTTCCTCGATTAAGCTTGAAAATATCTTTACCACCCAGGCGTTTTACACCCATGTGAGGTTTTGCAAGATTTTTTTTTTTTATTAGAATTAAAACATGTGACAATGAGTTATGTGGAGCCGATAGATAGTTGTCGCCAGAATCTTCGTATTTTAACTTTTCGAGTTCCTCTTGGGCATCTTTAAGTGATTTTGAAGTGATTTGAATGTTCATCAGGCAGAAAATTTTCGCAATAAGCTGGAACTCTGTCCCAATAAAGTTGAGTTTCTTTACATTCTTTTTATATTAGAGATTCCATTCCGGGTAATTTTGTCCTAACAATACGGTCGTCCTGATCAACCCGTGTATTAATTAAGTGAAATTGACTATATTTTGCTTACCATTTCTTTTCATAATTTTTGTCTCTGAAGCGGTGTCTCATATCTTCTCAATTTCCCACAGCTGCTTGATAATCTAACATACTCAGAAGAGACAACAGTTCTCAACGTTCACAATGGTCCCTACGCTCTAGACTACCAAGATTGGGATTTACAGAGTTTAATCGAAGCGCAAACAAGCAGGCCTCAAGTCAAGAGACAGAGACGTTCCCCATCGTTCAATGATGAGAATGCAGATGCAAACAGAATACGCTAGGTTTGCAATTCCTTTGCTAGTCTTTCATCCTCCTTATTGTATACCTACCTATAATTTAAGTTTTTTTACTCTGATACCGTATCCTACTCTCAAAGTATTTCTGTTTTTTGTTGTCATTATTTTTCTTTTATTGTTTTTACTTTTTTACTTCTATAATTACCATTTAAATATTACAGTTGAGTCTTGATTATCTGGATTAATCGGGAACTGACCCAGTCCGGATGAACCAAAATTCGAATAATTTAAAAATTTAAAATTAGACCAATGGAAATTTATACATTTAGAGTATTTAATTACATATCGATTTAGAAAGGCCTTGAAGAAATCAGTAAGTCTTCTGCCTTTTCTGTTCAGCTTGTTTTCTGGTAGTCATGTCCCACCGATTCCGAAAAAAGTAGCTGCAACCATCCATTAACGATTCAGGTTGCGCTGCAATGTGATTCAGCGCATTTGTGGTAGCTTGGAGAATGCGTTCAGAATGCGTGCTCCTTCTCACTGGGAAATGTGTCCTCATTATTTTCTTTTCGGGGACCATGTTTACAATGGCATCATCCGTTATTTCTTCAATCTCATTGACAGTCAACCAATCATTGATCTCCGCTCGGTTCGTTTTCTTTCCTGATAATAGATTGATTGAATATAATGACTTCTGGTTTTTCTCCTCACCTCAAGGGTTGAATTGTCAAATTTGACGGTGTGACAGAAAACAGGTTTCTATGATTTCATCAATATCCGAGCAGGAATTGAATCCACTGAATACAACAGAATACTAATTTGACAGGTTTTTAAAGCGTATCTTGACCTATCAGTTAACCTTGGCTCCATCACATGGCCATGACATAACAAAAACATTTGTCTTTTCGGTTGAGTGTAACTGTCAAATTAGTCCGGCTAATCAAAGATTTTGATGATGACAGTCTAAATAATCAAGACTCTACTGTAGTTTATTGTTACTTTGAATGAGAAAAAGAGGTCTTTTTGTACTTTTAATTAGCCTCCTCCTTCTGTAATGCTGCTTCGTTGAAGAAGTTGAGGCTGACATCCAACTATACTATCAACCAGCAAAATTAGTCAAGCTAGCTAGAGATTATTTGTGTTGAAGAAACAAAAAAATCCTTTGTAAGAACAAAACCTTATTTCTTATTTCACAAAACTCTTCCTCACCCAAAAACTGAGTAATCCCAACGATTTACAACAGCAACTCTAAAACCATATCTTTACTTTCTGAAAAAATTAGAAAATCCGAAGGTTTTTGGAAAACCATTCCTGAAAAGAATTGTATTAATATCATATTATCTGTAACTTAAACCCACTAAATGATGATAAAAGAAATAGTGAGGAAGTTAACTTTCCTCGTTAAGAATGTTGGTAATCAATACCTTTTCTTCCTGCTTTTTTCTTCCTAATTAATTTTTGCTAGCAATGTAGGCCAGAAGATCACCAAATTAGATGACCCCCATCATTTCCCTCCTAGTACCAGAAAAATCGTGTCTGTTCATGCCATTGAATCAATCTTTGACCTGTCATTGTTCGCTTTTGTGTTTTAAGTGTTTCACTCCAAAAAATACGAAAAATGTAAAGTAATAATCCTTGCATGGTCAAGGAAATAGTAAACCAAAACAAACTGCAGTGTTTGGCATTCTAGGGAAAAATAATGTTTTGACCATCAGAACAAGGTCACAATTTTCATTATTTTTGAGTAAATAGTACAAATTACAAAATATTTCTTGCTGAGCATTACTCATCTTTTTACTTTGAGTGGATCAAAGGTCATTCAGCTTCAAATTTGTGTGTGGCGCATTCTTCTCAGCTTTCTTCCTCAACAACTTTTTGTTAGAGATTCTTTTTTCAAATCCTGTCACAATCTCCATATTTTACCGCCTCTTTGGTGCTATTTTCTTTGTGAAACCTCTCAATGGATAAAATTTGCCCTTCAGTTCATCCTCAATTTTTTTTAAAGATTGACTCACTGCACTGCAGGGCAGCCGGTGAAAGAATTCATTTTCTTTTTTTCTTTAAGCAGGTACAAGTTAGATTCGTTAAGTTTAGTTCTGTATGTAGTTTTTTTTTTTTTTTTTTTGGATAAGACCTCATTGTACATATTTACGTCAACCCTACATTTATTACTTTTATTAAATACATATTTTTCTTTCCCAACTTTCATACTCAATATTTTTAACTGTAGAACAGCCCTAATTTTCTCAACTAGGGTGCAGGAGGTGCAGACCTGTGAATAGACATGTCAATTCAATTTCACGGGTGAAATCAAGTGAAAATCACGGTGGGCACTTCTGAAAAGTCTGAAATCGACCTAGCCAACAACCCAAGTAGTTTGTAACATGCTTTTTTAAATTTCCTGCACCCCTGAGGAGTTTGCTTAATGGTCGAAAATCAGGCTTTTCTGAAAGTTATTTAAGAGAACCTTACTGCAATGACCAACAATTTTGCAAACTGTTACAAACATTCCTTGCTTATGATTTCAGTCAATTTTTTTTAAAATTCTTTTCTGGGGAGGGGGGGGGGGCAAAAGAAATAAATAGAAAGGAAGTTTGCAAGATTGCCTGTTTTTATATTTATGAAATCGTTCATTAGTAACATTATTTTGAAATATGATTGTAGAGAAAAGAGTAGCCAAGGTGTTATATGTGTATTCTCTTATTTATTTATTTAATAAAACTTGCGCTAAAGCTTTTCGCAGCTGACTTTTTACTAATTCATTCTCATGAAGCCTTAGCAGCCAAATATATGGAGAGTCGAATATAAGTCTTCCATCTGAACAGTTGTTGTTTCATAGCACCGAAAGTTGATGATAATTAAATAATTCACCTATAAAACAGGGAAGATACTGCAAAATCTCATTAAAACACAGCTTGTATAGTCATCTTCAGGCCAAATTAACAAAATCGCCATTTACACTTCGACGCTATGTTGCCGGACGTCTCAATATGGTCATAACATTTTCTTTGAAGCTTTGACACTTACTTTCGTTAAGGATGAATTTTGATGACAAGGGAAACAGTAGATGAAAGTTTTAAGTGATTCTGTCCATTAGTTTTTCTCTGTATGATACTGAACTCATTTGAGAAGTTTGGCAATGTAGTACCTAAGCACAAATCGATGGTTAAGGAACAATACTACCCAACTGACAATTTTGGCAAAAACGAGTTAGCAGCTTTGTCTCATTCTACCGTGTAAAATACCAAGCTGATGTTTATAGTTTTTCCCATTCCACATAGGATGGCAGTAGTGACACTGTAATGTATGAAAAAAATTGCAAACCTAATTCTAGAATTAGAAGATTGGCCAACTTTTCTCTTTGTCCTGTAAAATTGTCAGTTTGCAGATAGGCCTCCTTAGCCATCGAAACTATGCTTGCGATACTTCCACCGGAAAGTGACGATGATAGAATAATTGATTTGAAAGTTCCATTTTATCTCTTATCAGTTACAAAGATAATTGAGACAAGATGCAGCAAAAGTGCAAGATCCGATTATAGCCTCTCTTTATTGGTTGCAGTTTATCAATTGATATTTGAAGAAAATTCCTTCATTAGAGGAAAAAAGGGGGGACAGGACCACCCGAGTGTTATCACCCATGATGGAAGATTCTGAATTTAGAATGAGTAGACTAGGATTGATGTTCTCAAAAAAAACCGCCATCCTGTGGGAGAGCTAGAAGAAGGGGGATAATAAATGAAAATTAAGAATTTCATTTTCATGCACAAATGAGAATTTTTTTTATTTTGATTTAGATTTAGGAAATCCTTTACAATTTGAAAGTAGACTCTTACAGAAAAAGAAGAGTGAGAGCGAGAACCTATCGACTATGAAGAGAATAAAACTGGCATTGAAAGATAGAAATGGAATCCTTATTCTTCTGTTTTATCCTTCATAATTTTCAGATGCTTTACAGATAAAAATTTTACTACATAATCAGGCAATATACGTAAATTTGGGGGTTCTCTGATTTAACCTCTCATCCCTCAATCTCCAGAAGAACACCACCATGAGATACCTACACGTTCATTGAAGTTCTGAACAATTGATTCCACTGTGATACTTCTGTAGATTTGTTTCCCTCAAACTTTATTTTCATTTCCAAGCATCAATGATTAGGATAAAATTCGATAGTTAAACAATAATTACATTTGTCGAAACATTATGAGTATCTTCTAAGGCTAGGTACTTGATTCTTTTCCTAAAATTTTAATGCTTCTTGATTGATCTTATGAATATGAGAGCTGCGATAGATACAAACATGAAGAAAAGAGTTGGATTATCTTCTGGCATATTGATAGTGAAACTTCCAAACCATATATCTCGGTTTCCTACGTTGCAAACTTCCTTTATTTCTATAAACGGAAAATGACTCAACGCCAATGCTCAAAAACTACCATAATTTTTTTCTCTGTGAGAAAAAGTCTGAAAAAACTTCAAGGAATAATGTAGATTTGTTTCCCTTAAAATAAATAAAATAGGAGTAGAGATTTTATAACACCTCAAACGAGATACTCAGTTTAGAAGTTTCACCATTAGGTTTTATTAGTTCTACTTAAAATTGCATGTGCCAGATGTGAAAATATCTACATCCAGGAAAAATTTCTATCTTAGAAAGAAAGGTTTCCTAAAATCAAATACTTATATTGGTTACTGGATAATTTATTGACAGTCAATTCTCACACATTAACTAAAGATAATAAACCTTGTCTGAATACCAAATCTTCATGTTGCAAATTACAGAAAACAATTCGTGTAGGAAATTATGCTTTTCTTAACTGTGCAATAGATGACTTCATTCATCTTGTTTTTTTTTTTTTAATCGTCTTCCAGGAATTAATTTGCAAGGTAGGAACTTGGCATTTGGAGAAGTTTAATCATATTTTACACATCCATGAGAGTCAACATCATAATGGAGACAATGATCATTCTGACACAAGATACTGACCCATGGCAAATGTAAACAAAAAAAAACTGAATGATTCCTTCTTGAATTTTGAGCTTCAAAACTGATGTTAAAAATATAATAAAAACTAATTTTGTTCAGAGGATACAAGGCTCATGGTTATACATCATTACCAGCTCATCACAGGGGTGCAGCAAAAAATGTCCGATTTTATAATCTAGGGATTGCAGTAGATATGTGGAAAATTTTGGGACAAAGTAATATTCGATAACGATAAATCTTTTATTTTCTTTTCTTCCACGTTTAAGAATTGCTGTATCACTGACTTGTCACTTAGAATTTCTTTAGCATGACTTGACAAATAAGCAGGAGAAGCAACCTTCCTGAAGTTTACAAAATTATTGGGGATTCTATCTGGCATTAATCCTCTTTTTTGTACAAAAATGATGTCTCAAATACATGACACATTCACTTAAACATCATATCAAAATAGCATGAAACATATAGCAAACGTACAAAAATATATTCTAAAAAAGTTATCATTTCAAAATTAAGGACACGAAAATGACAAAGAATTCTACGAATAAAAAATAATCATAAAATACAAATTTACATGATGAAAATCATATTAACTATGCTAATGTAACACTTACTCATAGTCGTCTTTAGAATGTTTTGACGCTTTTAATTCTAAATTTGGAGCAACTAGTTTGACGTTGGCAAAAAATGGATGCTTCAAGGCAGACCTTGCACTAATTCTACTGACAGGATCATACTTTACTAATTTCTGAAAAAAATAAAGTCAGAAAATAATTTATAAAGAGTGCATCAGTACAACATTTTTATTGGAAGGATAAATTATTATTTCAATAAAATGTTGATGGCGATTTGAATTCCCTGTCCTGTCTAATGATCACTTCCAAGTATACTTTTTTCATCTGAAAGTATGTTCTTATGGGGCATTCGATAGGTATTATGAAGGGTATTTTGCCCCCAAAAGAATCTAATTTTGGCTCATGTACATATTTAGAAAAATGAAAGTATCGACACAATGTTTGTACTGTGATCTACCTAAGTAATAAAAATTCCCTGAATTTTCACACAGACAATTAGCTTGTATAGAAATGAAAATGAGAAATTTTTAGCATTAATTTCTGTCCAAATAACAGAAACATGCAAATATTTTTTCTTAGGGAATGTATTATTCAACTGCCTGAAATTACAGTTCCTTGTTGAAACTCATTTCTTTTATCACTTTCAAGTGCAAATCAGAGCATTGAGCCCCCAACCTGACTGACTGTGAGACTCATTTTGATATAAAAGTAGACTCTCGGCGTAACAATAGGGATCCCCTCTATTACAGCCTCAACTTAGAGAGCTTTTTTTCTACATGCAAGTTCCCTTCAAGGGAAACTAATGGCACTATCGTGATTCTTGCGAAAGTTTATGGTAGAAAAAGTAGGTAATTAAACGGCAAATCCCTTATTCATGCAAGAGCTCCATAAAGCGTATGACAAGAATCATCAGCAGAGAAAAAGAGGAACCAGATTTCTGAAATGATAGATACGAGGGTCGTCCAGAAAGTAAGTTTACCTATTCAATATCTCCTAAGCTAAAATGGATAAAGAAAATCTGTGAAAAGCGTTAAAAAGCCACTACTCTCAGCTTTTTAACATGCTGTAGATTTTCAAATTTGGTTCAATAGAACTCTAGAAAAATGGATTCATTCAAATTCACCTCTCTGCATGGGTCCAAAATTTCATGGAGCATCATAAGTTAGTGAGCTGCTGTGTCAATCACTTATCGCAAAAAAAGAGCTTAGAGATGGTTGAAAATATTGTAAAACATAAGGAAGAACATTAATTGCTCAGCAAGGAAATTGCAGAATTGACCCATGTTTCCTTTGAAATCAGTTATATCCAAATAAAAGGTAACCGAATTGTCAGCATTAACTAACTTACTGACTGAATTGTTCATAAGCCTTCACATTAGTTACTCCCTCTCGAAAAAATTGCATCAGAGAGACATCATTTTGAAAAATATGCAGCGTTCACGACATTTTTCCTGTAAATTATCCTGAATTTGAGGAGCTATGGTACCTTACTTGGTTAAAACACAAATTATAGAGCGCAATGCAGACACTGACCTGGACGACCACCTAAGAGATGGGCACAAAGCTGGCTCTCCTCTCTTGAGGTAATTGCTGTTTTCATTGATTTGACGAGTCCTTTATCCTTAAAGATCTTTAGATTTTTTAATAATTATATGATTTATTGTGCTCCATACTGGGATGGCCTGACAAACAGGGCTATGCTCTAGTTGTTTGTAGAAGGGGAACAAGAATTCAAACTCTAAAACCAAATTCAGCGTCACAACTCCTTGAGTTAACCAATCGTAGCTTAACCTTCTCTCATACTGCAGTCCGGACCCATAGACCGACTTATCGAATAATCCTGCAATTTCATGACTAAGCAATGTGCTTTCTCACGTTATAAATGAAATTCAACCACCTCTGAACTACTTTCTTGCCATAGGCAATATACACAATATAGCGCGTCAGAAAGCTGAGAGTAGTGGCTTTTAGACGCTTTTTACAGATTTTCTTAATCTATCTTAGTTTGGGAGATATTGCATAGGTAAACTTACTTTCTGTAAAGCCTTCGTACTTCTTTAATAAAATCTTGTCTGAGGCATACTACTAAAGGTACATACCGAAAATAAGTCGATTCCTTCCTCATCCAAGCGAGGCACGACTTCTTTCAGTTCTTGCTGCTCCCAATAAGGAAATACAGCTTTGTAGTCGGGCAGTTGTGTTACTCCTGGCCAAGAATCTTCATCTGGAGTTCCTAATGTACGAAATATGCGAAATAGCTGGTCAATTTCTGAGTCACCAGGAAACAGTGGCTTCTTGGTTAGCTGTGGATCAAAGTATAAGGCTCCTTTTAAAAAAACGATTTTAACAATATTTAACGACGAACATTTGATATGTTGCGTCTACACAGACGAATTTCTTCCCAATCACTGGGACAAACTTTAGGCTGGCTATTGGCCGATTTTGGACAATTTAAAGCAGCCCGGTAATACATTGAAAGGCGATATATTTCATGGTTAAGATAGGACTACGTCTTTTCTTGTCAGGCCAAGACTTTTTCAATAATCGGGCGGCTGGTGTGCAGGGAGGGTGGCCCAATGGACCATTTGACGGTATAAGAAATTAAGCACTACAGCACATTTTTTCTGACAAAATTTTACACAGAACACACTAATCATAACAAGAGTTTATTAGTGTTTGGTAATGAGAGAGAATAGGAGTTTGTTAATGTTTATTTCTCATTTGTGAGTTACTTTTGGAAGCAAAAGTAAATAAACATTCGTGGTTTACATTATAGACAGAAAATTCAAACTTTCCATTCGCGAATTAACCATGGTGTAACCATTGGCTTTGTTTTCCCTGCTGGATGGTGTGGACCCAGCACCATTTCACTTTTTTGTTGTAACTGATTTATTATACACAAATTTTCATACTACAATTTCCTAATCCACCACTCTATTTCGCAATTCTCGTCACTCCCTCTGGCTAACTTCACTTACATCTGGCCAAAAATAAATGGGAGGCTGAGTAATCAATCTTCGATATTTTTCCTTCTCCAATTAATTATTATTCCCTCACAATAACAATAAAAATGCATCAGAAATTAGAGAAAATTCAGGACCATCTAGTGATACTTATCATACGTCCTCACCCTCTTTGATTACTTTGATTTAGTGACCACACTGAGCAGCCATTTCATTTCATGGGAGATGAATTTAAAAGATGAAATAACAATAATAATATATGGCCGTAAGAATAATTTAAATAATAAAATCTGTCAGAAACATACCATTTCAGCAAATATGCATCCAACACTCCACAAATCCACAGCAGTTGTGTAAATTTTTGTACCAAGAAGAATTTCTGGAGCTCTATACCATAATGTGACAACTTCATGCGTAAAACAGCGTAATGGGAGGCCAAAAGCTCGAGCTAATCCAAAGTCAGCTAGTTTAATATGACCTACTTCATCTATTAGTAAATTTTGAGGTTTCAAATCCCTATGTATGATAAGGTGCCGATGACAATAATCTATTGCACTGATTAGCTGATGTAAATAAGACTGTTAGAACAGAGAAACACAAATTAAATTAATAAGAAGAAAAACACAATACGCCAGGGTTGCCAAAGAATTTAGAAAATTAAATTCTTTGACACTTCCATGATTTTTCTGACACATTTCGGCAAATTTCCCGGACAATTTGAAGATATGCAAGACGGTTAAAGAGACAAAGTTTGAAAAAGTTTTCAGGCAAAATTTGATGTTCAAAAAATCAAACCCATTCTAAAAAGCAAAGTAAAAGTGAATGAAATTTAAAGAGGCAGTAAATCCACAAAATTGAAATTAACTGAGAAATATTATTTTTGAGACTTTCCATTAGAATCCAATACATACTTTCAGAGATGAAATAGATCACTGAGCTGAGTTGAATTTTCCGAGTAAAGTCCCCCCCTCAAAAAAAAAAAAATTTCAATTTTCTGACACCACTTCACTTTAATTGCTCTTTGTCATCATAAAATTGTTGAGCTCATCAACATTTGAGCGAATTCACTGGATGCATCACAAACTTTTCTTAATGATAAGTTTATCATTCATCTACCTACAATGCAACCTTAATTTTATCTCCATCCATCCAGATTTTTTAATTGAAATCATCACCGAAAATCGGCATCAATAAAGTAATAGTTAAACCCCATATCGATAACAAAACTACAGAAATGTCTATATTGGTGTGGGGCTTTGCAGACTTCCGTTTATACTTTATCTTCTACATGGGTAACTATGAATCGTCATTTCTTGGAAACTTCCCTGATTTTGTTTCTCTAAATGAAGATTACTTTTATGAAAATTTCAAGCCATAATGTTTGTTTCGTCTCCTTTTAAAGAATGAAACAGGAGCAGGGATTTCTAAATACCATAACTGAGATCCACATTTCTTCAGTTTCACCGCCGGAATTAGGTTCCAACGACAGAGCAATGAATTGCCGTCGACAAAATTGGAATAATTTATTGCTGGACTGCAACTTATTGGAATCATTGCTACGTAAGTTTATGTTATGAAAGGTACCTCTAAAAGTTCAAAGACTTACCTTAATTAATGAAATTGATAGTGAGCCTACACACACATCCATGTACTTCTTCAAGTCTTTGTACAAAAATTCAAAAACTAAAAATAACTTGGTTTCACATTGAATCACTTCCAGCAATTTTACTACATTTGGATGTTGCAACTGGTTTAATAAAGAGATTTCTCTGATTGCTGTCGCTGGTACTCCTTCTGTATCTCTGAAATAAATAACGACAACAACAAAAAATTATTTCAACAAAAGAGAAAAATGGCTAAGGACAATGATCTTGGTGCCATCTTGGTGATGATTACCTGGATAAGGAAAAACAAGCATTCCCCTGACTGAAATGTCATTGACTGAATGTCCAGTACATTGACTTAAAACACGATCTAGACAACGCACTATGCCCGACTTTGGGTGGGGGAGGAAAGACAGCTAGGGGGGTAAATCAGGGTAAAGACGCGCCTTCAGCTTAGTTGATACAGCCAGATATACAAAGCGTACCAGGCAACGGCACTGGCAAGACTGGCATTTCCATTGTCTCGGTACATATAGCCGGTACACTTGCTGGGTTGCCTATCGTCTCGCCGAAATTTCCTAATGCACGGTTTAGATTTTATTATACGTCAATGGTCCAGTATTATTTCTTGGTGGTTGTAATCACTGAGTTACCCCACTTTCTTAGAGCTAAATATTGTAGATTTTTCTGATTTTACAAAGATTTTCAGTGATCAGCTCAGTCTTCAAATGATGGCTATTTGCCTTGTACAGCATTTAAACTCTACTTCATTTATAACAGTGCCCCTGAGTTAAAAGATACCTGACTCCATTTTAGTCGTTTTGGGATATCAGGGAAAAACCGTTTGTCGGTCCCATTGAATCCAATATAAATCGCAGTTTTTGAAATTCTGTAACTCATAACTGGCTTAAGATAGGGCTAAAAAATTTTCTACACACACGGAACCGTTATTGAAGATTTCCAAAACAATGCTGACTAGATTTTTTTAAAAATGTGAGTTAGTACCTTTTGACTCTGGGGTACTGATAGGAGAATTGCCCTATTTTGTCACAACTTTTTGATTGTTTTATGGACATCTATGACAGCAGGAATAATCACTCTTACTTTGCATTCCTTTATTCTCAGTAGTGAAAATTTGTTAAAGATTGATGAAAGACAAACTGTAATGATATGGACCCCCATCAATGCCCCAAGATGTTCACCCTCTGCAGGAAAAGCAGACATGTCACTTTTTTTGCTTTGCTCTCCCACTCGTTTACTTGATTTCTTCTCTTTTATGCTAGATTAGCAACTCAAGAGAGTAGATAGTGATTTAGTTTTTTGTGGACTGATTACAACTGGCCCAGGTAAATTCACTGACTGCCTGAGTAGACGATAATTAGCCCAGGAAACCATATCCACATTCATCAATACCAAAATGATAATGAACCGATAGGAGATAAAAGGATCATATCCTTGGATAGCTGCAGGAGATCTGTGTGCAATTTCTTTTCGTTTTTAACACTTACGTCTCAAGCCGGAACTTCTTCAGAGCGACAAGTTTTCCAGTTTTAAGATCTTTAGCTTTGTACACAACACCATAAGTGCCTTCACCAATTTTCTCAATTGATGAGTACCCTTCCATTTTGTATCTAATATTATTTTATAGGATGTTCGTCATTTTACCTGCAAAAACACAAAATTCTAGGTGAGATGGTGGAGTAGTAGTTGGTTTCCATATTTATATTACATAGATTAGAAATTGAGGGCTTTTCAAATGTTCATAGGATGGCAAATAATTTGTTTGATGCTAATGAAACAAGCAACTCAATCAGCAATTAAAGGTTGAATAATGAAAGAATTCGAGAAGATTCTCTTCTTGAATTTTAGGAAACAAATTTTGTGTAAATTTTCTATTTTGTATGAGAAATTCATATTCTTTGTCAATGCAGTGTTGGTAAGTACGACTTCCATAACTTATCTAAAAATATTTTTAAAAATAAGTCCAACAATACTGATAGTGAATATTCCTGGGGTAAAGTCTAAACTTAAATGAAATAAATTGCTTGTTGGTCTCAGTGTTTTCTTGGAAAATTTATGATGGACCTAAAAGATGGCGGACTTTTCTTGGGATATAACTTTACACCAAAAAATATTACAGTTTCATAATATACTCTTATGAGAGCTACAAACTATAAAATTGAGGAGCGAATTGACAAAACTGTAACAAAATAATACTAGTGTCAATGAGGCTGGGACACTTCCTGCATCGGGATTGTCATGCTGTTCGACCGGACATTCAGAATGAAACAAGATTTTTCATCTGCAACTGCAAAATCATTGCAATCACTCCTGTCTCCTCACCATTAACACAATGTTTTGCATCTATAGGAATCATGAAACGTCATTCAAGCTTTGGTCGACTGAATTCGATTTGGATGATGATTGAAGAGCTGTGAAGAGTATGGAAGAGCCGATAGTCCGAAGTTTAGGTTTACCTGAAGGATAAGATAGAACTAGATGAGAATGCTGCTGTGTAATTGGTGAGCTATTGCATTTGGTCAGCTGGGATCTAAGATGCGAGCTCCTTATTCGGCCAAATAATCTACTGGTTGGCAGTTACCAAGAAGGTGCTTTCAGCTAATCCTTCATTCAGGTCCTTAAGAAACTTGTATTGCAGATTTCAGTCAAACGAAAAAGATAACTCACCAATCAAAGAGTATTATCTGCCCATAGTATTGTCTGGTCCACCAGTTATTAACACTAAAGTTCAACAATTGGCCCGTTGCTTTCGTTTCATATTATACGTTGCATCTTACAGACTTGCACTACAAAATTGGGAGGACAAGGAAAGCTGTTTCATGTTTCTAAACATATTCTGCACACAAAAAAGAAGAAATGATTCTCATGAAGCCTGATTTATTACGTGCGGAGTGAAAAAGATGAAAATTACCTGTGTTTAACTGACCACTCACGAACACCTTGGAAGGGTGGAATATCATAATCAGCCCACCTCTACTGCATGTTGGTGGTCAAGGAGTCTGACGAGAATAAATGGTTCGGTGGCTGAAAGACACGCCAAATGTAGGGCTACAAACTATTCGACAATTTCAGCAACAATTAGTTTCAAATTGCAAAGTGAGAAAGTGACAATGAAAATAAGGAAACCAAAAAGAGAAAAGGTTAGGTATGTTATGTTCATGAATGCGCCAAAAATGTATTGACTATTTACATTTTATCTACATGGCGCCAAAATATTTAAATAACGCGCTTTAACTTGGAACATGCTGCTCAACCTTGACAAAATATTACCAAGATCATGGATTTTTCTTCCCATCAATGTTATACACTTCTGAGTGTTTATTTTAGATAATAAAAATTTTGATAATATTATTTATGGCATTTAAAATATTTTTGACTGAGAACGAAAGATTTCGGCAAGACCAATGATTTCGGATTCTTAAATCCGGACATAGACCACGGTTAAACTAGAGGCTTTTGCTTATGGATTGACTGACAACAATGGAATTACATTGTAAACAAAGATGTTTGATGTTGTTGGTTAATGTTGACATAACTTGCACAGTTCCGGTTGCAGCTGAAGCAAGCATCATCAGGGATCAGGGTTTCAGTTTTTTTATTGTTCCCATTTACTAAAAATAAAGCCACCTATTTATTGGTCCGCCAGGGATTTTCCATCTTTTCTTTCATTTTTCGTTTTAAAAGTAACAATGATTAAAGTGCAAGAAATCAAAGACCAGGTTGATAAGTCTTTAACTGACGAATCAAAGCCATGGACTCCGATCTTTGCTCTCTTAGAAAGCAAAACTGGAGTCAAAAGATCTTATTTATTTAGTGGTAAGTTTTCAGTTTCTCATCCTCGTTTAAACCCATACCAGTCATATGCCAATTATAATAACCCTGCAGTCCTAATGCATTTGAATGATTGTGGCCGGATGGTCACGCTTTTATATTTCATCCGAATTGTTGTCACAATCAGGTTCTCAGGCAACTTTAGCTTTTACAGCTCTTATGATCATTACCAAGTCAAAGAGAATTTCTATGGTTCAAATATGTACCTCACACTCTCAATAATTTCCACTCCTACCTTATCATCAATACTCGCTTGATCATTACATAACGTGCCCATCCATGTGGACTGGAAGCTCCCATCAATATTTTATGGTAGGATAATATCTGCAAGCTAATCACCTAATTCTGTCCACAAATGCAACCATTTCACTCTTTCTCTCATTTCTCTGTATCAGTAAGCTCTGGGAACCTTTCCTTCTATTATAGTTTCAATCATCTGAAGTGACCTTGAGCAAGAGCCCAGTCGAACTATTTTAATTGGTTAATGCTGATTACCTTGTGCTAGTCCTTTCTGCAACTCAAACTTGAATATTTATTGGTTTTTATTTTCAGGATTTGTGGGTTTTGTTGTGCTCTACTTGATATTTGGATATGCAGCGCAGCTTGTCTGTAACATCATCGGGTTTGTTTACCCGGCATACTGTTCAATAAGAGCTCTAGAGTCTCCAAACAAAGAAGATGACACCAAATGGCTGACTTACTGGACTGTTTTTGCATTCTTATCTATCGTAGAGTTTCCCTCAGAAATTATCTTGCGAGTCATTCCAGTCTATTGGCTTCTTAAGGTAGAGAAATTTGATTTATTTTATTTTTCATTTTTTTTTTCACTCTAAAACACTTTATTTTTGTAGTTTTACACGAGAAAACAGTCAAAATATTCTAAAGTGAGTCTTCAAACGTATGAGAGCTCATGCAGAAATGGAGCCATACTGCCTTTTCTCATAAGACATACTATACTAATCATTAATTAAATGTAGATTCAGTATACTCCAGAATTTATGCAAGCAATTATGATCAGAAACAAAATATTAACAATTTTAACTTGAATTGCCTCTTTTAACTTTTTAAGCTCCCTGTACCTATGCTGCGCTATCAGTTTAGCATGTGAAACCATGTTTGTCAAAGTATGAACAGGAAAATATCCACTCCGTTCAACTGTAGAAATACCATAATTAATCACCAAATAATGTAGCAAGTAGTCTAGTGAAGAAAGTATGAACTTTTTGAAGTTTTCATTATTTACTGAAATTTTTAAATTTTCATTGTGCTATTTTAGTTTAATCATGGATGATGTACAGAATATTGGCTAGTTTCCTCTACTAGAAATGTACAGAGTTGTCAAAGATTCACAGGTTTCTTGTATTTTTAAGACATTAATTTTGGGGGTTAATCTTTTTTTGTAAAAAAAAAATTGTTAAATTTAGCTTTGCTTAACATAATGAATTTACTTAGAATCTGTGACACCGATTGAACTCTCTACTCTCAATTTATGTCATCTGAATGCTTGTTCCTATTTTATGGTTTTATTTTTCAGTGCATTTTCTTCATTTGGTGTTACTTACCCATTGAAAACAATGGTTCTATCATCCTCTATCGCAGATTAGTTCGGCCCATGTACCTCAAGTACCAAAACAATATTGAAGATGTAACCTCTAAATTAACATCCCAAGGTAGTATTATTCACTCCGATCTTTTATCAGAAACTCATCAAGTAAGATACCTACCCTTTCATTCTAATTGAATAAAGCAGTGCAATTCTTTTATCCTTTGCTCATCACTGTCTAAAATAAAATTAGCGCTTTGAAGTTCGGATAAATCTACTGCTTGAACATACAGGTAAAGTTTTTAAGGCTTGGTACTGAATTCAGTGAGATGCAAGTTGATCATCGAGTGAATAAATAAGAGTTGACGTTCTGTGAAGTACTTGCAGGACCAACTTTTACGCTATAAGTGCCCAGTATGTTTGATTTCTTCTCTACAGGTAGTAAGTGCTGACTTTGGTCTCTGGCTTGGACGGCATGCATTACCTACCTTAAGTACTCTACCTTTAGCCCTACCATACTTGAAGATCTTCAAGTGTTTGTGTCAGTATCAATTTGTTGCATGATCAAGGAATTGCCATTACCCTAGCAAGAATCCACAAAAGTAAAGAAAATGATGAGATTTCAAGAGAACAGCAGGGGATACAAACAATTATTCCTCGGATGCAATAGATGGAAGAAATTTGGTTTATGAGTGATAGTAAAATTTGTAGAAATGAACTGAGTAGGGATACCTAAATGTAGGATCAGAAGTAGGAATGGAAAGCTGTACAAATAAATAAAACTTAAGGTGAATCCAGGCTTGGAACTTCTTGATTTGGCCACCATGTCGCGCTGCTCAGAATAGCCGTATATATTTGCCAAAATAATAAAAACCGTAATACTTATTCAAGATTGGGAATCCAGGGGATATAGCAACATACTTGAGGAACACTCAGTAAAAAAATCTTCCCAAAATTCCCAAAAATAAAGTCGTGACTACGGCGGAGAGTAATTCCCATTGCGGCAAGGGGGAGAGAGAGAGACAGAACATGAGGGATTCGGTTGCACGCTCGGCCGCCGCGGCTGAGCTGAAAGTTTCAGCCATACTTTCTCTGCGCTTGTAATTCTAATTTCCAATATTTTTGGCTCAAAAAATCAAGCAAAAAATAATCTATATCTTGTGGATCTGCTTTTTGTAATTTGAACAATATTATTTCAGTAATCGTTGAAGGAAAGTGAAATTCTCAGTGGTGACTGGTGGCGCTATCTCTTATCTTGAATTATCCCTAATCGAACCCTGGATTCACCTTAATTGCATTGTTCCTTGTGGGTTTCTAGAAGGAGAAAATAGCCTCAGCACTTTTTCGCAACAATATAAAGGAGCATAGATCCATAACCATGAATCATCAGAATTTTTCCAACTTGTTTTAAAATTCCTCTTTGATCTCATTCAACTTACGTAATATTTTGTTTTTCAGCTACCAAATACATTGCTAAAAATTTGTTTGAAGATGGCAAAAAGGGTGAATGAGATAGTCTCAATTATATCTTCTGAATGGTAAGTTTAGTCATTGTTGTAAGAATTTTGCCATAAGACATGAAGTAAATCACTTTATTAAATACGAAGTAAATGATATCTTAAGAGTTGGGCTAAGTTGAAACCTTAAATTAACTGAAAGGCTGTAAGATTTCTTCATAATTTCAGTAACTTACAAGTATGACTCCTGCTTGAGGATTGAAATACATAGTTGTATGACCTACTATACTACTGCACCGGAGCTGTAGCCATCAAAATATAGCTATTAGCACGTAATCACACTATTCACTATCGGCTATCTATCATCAATTCTACCCAACATGGGCATGGCCAAAACAGTGAGAAAATATAACCAACAGATCACAGTACGATGTATCACTTTTGTCATCTTTGTACGCCTGGCAAACAAAAAATTTCAATGATCAGCCTGTTGGGGATTTTGTAAAAGCATCGGCTTATGGCGAGTCCTCACATTTTAGAACTTTGTCTACTCCTAGTAAGCTGGTCCCAACAAAGGGAAATACTCTCTGTGCACTACATGTTTAATTTTATTGCAATTAATCGCGTTTTATTGTAATTTATCAATTTTGACTTTTTCAGGTGTTGTGTGGTTAAAAGGACTGTTTTATGGTAATATTTCTTCAATTTCCATTATTTTAGGTAACTTTTGAAATTTTTATTTTTTCCCTGTTTATTAGTATCCAACAAATGTAGCTATAGTTATAAATTAATCAAATATTTTTTTAATCAGGGTGTCACAGGCTACTTTGAATTGAAGTTCTGTACTGAGCAATCATTACTGAGCTGTTATTCTGTTAGGTATATAATATTTTACATCAAATGAAATTTTAAGAAAATGAGTCAGTGTATGATAATGTTGTTGATTAGTGATTAGTTTTAATATTATTCCTCTTTGACATTTTTCCATCCAAGAGCCCTACAGGAACGAATTCTCTTGACTTTATTTTTGATTCCTGACTATTACTCATTTTGAACATTATGGTCATTTGGAATAAGTTTTTTTTTTAGCTATTTGCATACATATGGAAGCAAACTATCTTTCCATTAACGATTCATTATCAAGTTACTTTCCCATCAGGAATCCGTGCTTTACTTATGTTCATTAATGTACAATGGGAAATGCATCACTCCAGTTGTTACATTGCTTGAGTGCAAAGGATCATCTCTCGTTTTCCATTAAGGCATTGCCACCAGTGAACTTTTAAACTCGTTGTTCTGAAATAGATGACATGGACCTCTAGACTTTCATCTCTTTTGAAGTATCTCTTTGAGCAAAGTGTAGTGTGGAATTTAACTCAACCTTCCCCTGGCATTTGTGCAATTTGAGTTTCTTAAAACAGGGGTTCTCATGGTGGATTGCAGGTGCCATTTCACAAAATAGCATCCTAGATTATTTGCAAGAATTGTTTTTATCTCAAACTTTTCAAGGCTGTAAGCATGCTTTAATCTACACAGTTGTGATTCTCTGGTGGTACCATGTACATATTCATCTCAAATAGAAGATTTCTTCTCAATGAAATCTGTATTTGGATGTGAAAAATAACGCATGAGTGCTTTTAAGTCAATACGTCTGTGTGTTTTGATACTCTTTGTAAAAGTGAACTAGCGTTTGCACAGATAGATTTTTGCTATTTTATATGCATAGCCCTACTGTGAAATAGAAGGACTGTAATTTTGTTTTTATATTCTCTCCAATGTTTTTTTTATCTTCATCCTAATGAATCTAAGAGATAAATAAAATTACTGTAAAACTATTTGCTCCCTCTTGTTATTTCTCCAATTTTGAAACATTGTCCTCTCAAGAGCTTTAGTTGCTGTAGTTGAAGGTTTCTGACGTTAATTTTTTTTTTTATTTTTTCTCACTTAAAGAAAGTTCAAAACCAGTTGTAGAAAGAGAGAAATAAAGAACGACTATTGTTGTATTCATGGAAATTAACTCAATTTATTTCTCAATAACTGTAGCTAGAAACTAAGAAAATCGATGACTGCAACACTGAGCAAAAATCAGAAATAGAACCTAACTTAAGCTTGTATGACACAGTTAACGTATTCAAAGTAGAGCTCTCAAAGTGGCGTTACAAGGGGATTAAGTGACCCCCCAGAGTTTCTGTTGTTTTTCGGTGATCTGACTTGAAAGCCAAAACATGAAGAAAAGTACACGTCATTCATACACACACATATAAGTCGCCTTATAGCACTCCCTCACGCTCTGCAACTCCTAACCTCCATTACTCTCTGTCGATCCACAAGGTCATCATAGATCATTCATTCCAGTGTGATTATTTTGCAAATGTAAAGCAAATTTTCAACTGATTCTGTTCGGTAAATTTAGGAAAGGGCATGTCTTAAAAAAAAAGAACTCTCTGAGCAAATGGGTCAGACGCGCTAGTCACAGAATCGTGCTTTGATGCTTGATCCTTGTAGTTCAGCTAAAAATAATGAGATTTGTCCAAACAGCAACTCTCTACGTTCAGTATTAACTGAGATGTCGCCCTTTGAAAAGTCAGGTTTTTGAAGTCATCCACCGCAGCAGTGACATCTTTGGTTTCTCCCACCTCGCTTTCATCAGTCAGCATGACGCACACTTGCACTGTGTATTTAACATGTACCTTCGATGAAACCAAGAGTGTCACTACCGCAGTGTATGACATCAAAAACCCTACTGTCCAAAGGGCGATATTGATATGGCTACTGAACGTAGGAAGTTGCTGAATGGACGAATCTTATTATTCTTTGCTCATCTACAAGAATCAAGCATCAAAAAAGGATTCTGTGACCAGCGCAACTCACCTATGAGGCCTAATAGTTTTTAAAATTCCATCAATTTTTATCAAAGCAAAATTAAGAGAGAATTGATATGAGGGGTGTTACCCAAAACGAAGCATATTTTTACCCACTGCGTATGATTCTGATAGTCTGCTCATCGTGCAAAGATAAAAATTTGCTTAAATTAAATGTTCTAACCAAAAGTGGGTACATATGAGCTTTTTTCTATCGGTTAATGAACAAATAACTGGTGTGATGGGTGGGACAAATGCAATATTCTAATTACCATGCCACTTTTAGAAGTCTGAAAATGCCCAGTTTCTTTTATTTTTTAAATCATGAAATAGAATATTCCAAGCAACTCTTAGCCAAATTTTAGCCAGTTTCAATGCTCTGTTGAACTAGGATGAGACCATGAATCTGATCACTATTTTTTTGAGATGTGCAAGACAGATTAAATTCAAATTTTGACTTATTTCTCAATATTTCAATTAATTTTAAGTGGATTTACTCCAGCATTTTTAATTGAAAACGATTCCAGAGACTGAGTGCTTATATTTTCTGTTACAGAATTTTGCTTCTCTGGAATGACCCATATCTTACAGATATTTTATTTTAATTACTATTTAATTATTATTAAAAACGGATGTCAGGAATTTGGGAAGATTGCAATTGTAAGGGGCACTTTCAGAGAGAAAACATATAAAGGAAAGAATTCTTTCTCTTCTGCCAATTACACACATTTTTTGTTGCACTTTAGTTTCTTTTTTTTTTTATCAGTCTCGTTTGTATAAAGGCAAGAAAGAAAATCATTCGCTCCATAAGACTTATGCAGATAGTCTCATTACAAAACTTGCTAGGAAACAAGTCTTAGTGGTATGTACCATAGTTTTATTGTTTGGTCCGTTCCGAAAAATGATTTTTAAACTACTGAAGTTCTGTACAGTTTGATAAAACTAATTAGCGTCTCTAACTTAATTGCTTAAAAAATACTTGAACTGGTTAAAAGGTTGTCAAGCTCATTGTTTTCACTGGGGGCCTCAGTCATTGAAAATTCATTCTCAGACTCATTTTTTCTATGTAAGTAATACAATTTTATTTCAACTGATCACTGTATGGACAAGAAAAACAGAGTAACAACAATTTGATGTTATCAAAATGCAACACCAGTACTTAATTAATAACAAAATAAAGTAAAAACCCCATGCTGATATCCTTGAAATAAACATCTCGGCAGTAAAACGGCCAAAGATATTCAAATGGCATAAGATCCTTAATTCCCGCATGAAGAATGAAAATGGAGGTGATAATTTCATTGTTGATAAAATCAATGGTATCATCATATAGCACATCATCAAAAAAATTTTCTAAATGCTAAAATCAGTTTCAGTTTTTAAGTAACAAAAAATGACTAATATTTCCAAAATTATTATGAAATTAATTTAGAGATTAAATTATAAAAACTTGATTATAATGTAAGTAGGTATTGCCAATGCAAATATCCTTTAAAAACCTAATTAATCTGTGCTAGTGAAATTACTTCGTATTGCTTCACTTGCTAGAGAAGCAGAAGGTCAAGAATACAGCCCATAGAAAAGCTTGGAGCATGTATGATGAGATGAAAATAATAACTTCCCAAAAGTTTAACCGATTAGGAGCTTGAAGGTGCGACGTTTTTAAAATAGTACCATGAAAGACGAAATGTGATTCTATTTACCTCTTTTTCTGAGAGAGGAGGAAGTTGGAGAGGTTTTCAAATAGGACTTCTAGAGTTGAAACACGATTGACAATTTGTTAAATGCAGGTGTATTTTTCCTGAATCTTTGCCACAGCTGATACAAAGGTTCGAGGGTGGGTAATGCAAACTGCTTTATTCTTTATGAATTAAGTTGTTCTAAAATTCATAAAATAAATTTGAGAACAATGTCTATGAATGTCATAGAGTTAAAACAGGATCTGAACACTATGTAAAAGCTATGGATAATTCATCACAATATGCTGATTGGAGTCAAATTAGAATCGTTAGAGGTATGGTGCCACCTATAAATTTAGGCACTTTTCCGGAATTTTTGTGCCTCCTTGTCTTTGGAACGCACACCCCCTATCTCTCATCATACTTTGCAGGAATGAAAGCAGCCCTATACCCCCTCTTTTTCGGTAACTTATGCGATGTACAGATGGAATGCTTGCTGATACGTACCTACTTGAGAAAAAAAGGTGACATTTCACAAAATTTTTCAAGAGCCATATACAAGCTAGCAAAACAACAATGATGTTGCGATATCAGACGTTTCAAGTGATGCCAGGAACGAGTTCCACAAGAAGACTTCTTTGATGATACTCAGGTAGAGTCCTGGCCGAATGAGTTTCTTAACTTTCAGAGTGCAATGGAAGGTCAGCATTTTTCAATTCAACATTAATAAATTACAAGAATGAAGATGGCAGATCATCTATTGCATTCTAAAATGCACCACCTAACTTTATCTCCTTGGGGACTCTAATTCAAGGTAATGGGTCAAAGTTGTGTTACATATCCTGCCAGTTTTCATCTACAAGGGGGAAGGAGGGCATCTTCATAAGAGAGAGTAATCCCCAGCCCTTGAGGCTGACCCCTCCAAATCACTTGAGTGGGGAAGGGGAGGAGCTCAAAGTCAACTAAAAATTGATTGATAACCCATAAGGTGGGGTTTTTCTTTTTCAATTAAAGTTACTACTCTGAAGTTGAGTTATTCTCATTTTCTGGGGGAATAATACTAAAAAGCTTTGTCTCTAAATCCTCTGACATGAGACTCAGTTGTGTGAGAACCCAATCACCAGTCCTTTGATTTTTCCTCCCTTCGATGTGAATGAATCCTTCCTTATGCTGGCCTTTGACAGGGAAATTCAGTTTAGATTCATAACCATTGTCAAAATTTATCCTTCCATTCCATGTATCAATAGAGTCCTCTTTGATTGGAACACCGAGGAAATCTTTGACTTGTCTGTTACTGTAAAATATCCTTCTTCCTTCGTGAGCAAGAGGAGATTCTTGGAGCAAATGACCATGAATTGTTCTTCTCAAATACTCCACAATCCCGAGACTAATTACAGTACCTGAGATGCCAAATCCGAGTATTGGTTTCCAAAGGTTCATCCTAAACAACAAATAAAATTAAAAAATACACTAAGTAACATTAAATAAAAGGGTGCTCACGTCGATGCAATATATTGTCTATTCATGATTAAAATTTTGAGAAATATTTTTTTTTAAAAAAAAATTTCGGTGATTTTACAGCATACTACATTGAGAATGTTCAGATGTATACCTACATGATCTATTTCGACTTCATTTGAAGTTGGATGAGAAATTTCAGTTTTTGACACTTTTTGTCTTCATAATTTTACACTTGTGTCAAGTTCTTAGGTAAAAGGGAAAAGTCCTAATAAACAGGAGCTTTTAAACTTTTGACGACTGATTTTGCTAGGAAATGAGACCTTCATAATACGGAACCAGAGAAGAAGTGCATTCTGACTCCTTACCTACATTCTTTATATTTACTTAGTGTCAAAATGCTGTTAGCCAGCAGTGGCAATTTCTGCTTGTATGCTAGGGGAGCACTGCGTCCCCAGAGCAATGGGAAAATGATTTCTTTTTCTAGAACACTTATAATCTTTCAAAAATTATAAAGACAGCGATATTAGAAAATCGCTTTGCAGTACGCATAGTAGCGGCTAGTAGTAGCAGGAAACATAGCCAAGTGTGCGAATGCAACAACACCGCTTATACGCAGTAGTCACTGCAGCGTATGGGCTTGGGACAAGGAAAGCAGAGCTACAAATAGTATTGTCAAGTATTAGTAGTAGTAGTGTATCGGGCCGCAGCGACAACAGCGCTACTACGCTGCACCTTGAGTAGCGTAGGCCTGCAACCAGGGGCCATGCAGGTGCTACTTCAAACTTTATTTCTTGCATCTCTTACCCTCTTGTCTCTCTCTCCTTTCCACCCTCTTTGCCCCTCCAGCAATGTCTTTTCCATCGCTTTCTCCGTCTTTTAGTCAAATTCTAAAAACTATTATTGCTGGTCACTTAGACACAAATATAACTACGGAGCACAAAATTAAGCTCACTTTGAAAAAAATAAAAATCTGTGTGGGGACTCCCCCCCCCCCTTTAGCGTGGTAATACGGGCTTTTGTGGGATGATCCTGGTTCTAGCCGCACTTACAATTATATGAACAAACTTCATGTAAAAGAACCCTGATCGCCCCTAAGGGACAGATCAAGAATTCATTGATGCTTCCTTCCGGTACCCACCCACTTCGCCTACAAAATTTCACCTACAAATTATTAGACCTAAAATTATTTTGCCTGCTTCAATACACCTACAAAATTTGACCTAAAAATGTGTTCATCTCACCTACAATAGGAAATTGTATCCAATCCCCCAAAGATAATCCACGAGTCTCTCTTGATCTTTGAATGTGTGGTAATCTGGGGCGAGATTTTGAAACCGCTTGTTGATGGCTTCGTATTTCTTCCTCCAAGCCTGTTTTACTCTCCTCCCAACTTCTACCTCGGCAGTCAGCAGTCTTAGCTCCAGCTCGCCGGTTGCCTGAAACTGGTTCAACCATGTTGGAGGGTATCGCAGTGGCACTGCCGTTCTTTCACCCCAAGCTCGGACACCTCTAATGTACGTCTGTGACTTATTTTTTTTTACATAACCAAAAATATGTAACATTACGCCAAAAAAAAGTCATATGGTAAGATCAACAGTTAATATGGAGAAGGTGTATGAAGATTATAAGAGTTTGTGGTGAGTTTTCCAGTTAGCAAAATTCTGTAGGAGAAAAGTAGGCCTAATAATATTAGGTGTAATATTTGTAGGTGAAATGTCATGGAATCCTTTCTTCCACAGCTCTAATGAGCTCACAGTTTTATGTGAAATGTAACTAAATTACCTGTTTCCTTTTCCACCATTGAAGTCCACTTCTCATGAGACACGGCCTCTTGAACTGCTTGGACTCATAAACCTTACTGCAGGATGGAGTGTAAAAAAACTAGATACAATAATAGAGGAATCTTATGTGATGACAAGACTAATTTAAGATCACATTTGCGTCTAAAAAGAGGAGGAATAAACGTTCTAGCATTGTAATCTCAAAGCGTACGCACGGGCAGAAAATAAGGTTATGTTGTGCGTTGTGGTCATTCTCATTCATGTGAAGAGGAAAGCGGTAAGGTCATTGGTCAAAGTGCAATGATAGTCTCAAATTTGATTGGCTACTTCAGTTTCACTGATAAAAATGTTAAAATGTGTTGAGTTTATTTTATTTACCTATCTTATCAACTATCGAACTATCAACATTACTAAGGCCAAAGACTCTAAAGAGGGCGCGATTTCGCGATAAGCTCCTGAAAAAAAAAAAAAAAAAAAAAAAAACCATCGACATTCAGTCATTCAAGAAGATGTGTAACCAAAATTAAACTAAAGTTCTAGTAAATGAGTGCATTAGATGTTCAAAAAATTGTATGTGCACGTTATTAGTGCGGCAGAGTTTATTTTAAAGCGTCTCTAGTCTCGAAAGGATGTGATGACAACACTTCCCTTCGCTCTTCTCCTGTGATGGTATTTACTGCTCCGATCATCTCTTTTTGACATTTTTAAGCATTGCAGCATTCTTAAGTATAATTTGACTTGAAATTTTTTTGCAGAATTTTCAACTGCCAATGAATACCTACCTAACAGAATAAGTTGTGGGGTAAAACTAAGAGCATTTCAATCATGGGCGCACTAAGGGGGGTCCAGAGGGGGCTACCGAATCTGTATAGCGAGAGTTTGGACAGATCTCTTCATGGAGGGCTTAGGGCCCAAAACTCAAAAGTGCAGCCCTTCTGCTAGCCAACTTCTAACACACAAAATTTCACTGCCAGTCCGCAGAGTCTGCAGATTCCAATTCTAACCAAGATGGCCAAGAATGTACATAAACGAGCGTTCTTCCGCCAAAATCAGTAAATTTATGCCGAAACAAAGTTAAATACATGCTTCATAAACGATGGTTCCTGACAGTTGTATTAGTAAGTCGCATTTCTGCATGCATGGCATGCATGCAGTGCATGGCTGCATTTCTGTGGCCGGATTGTTGAAACTTTAACTGGCTATGTCGGTACGATAAGACAAGACATAGCCCTATCTGCGCCGTGTAATATATCGATTTTCGATTCTTGTCGTGCCGACATAAATTTCAACAATCGAGCTGCTGGGCCCTAACTTCATTCGCGGAGGCATCAATGAAGGCCCGATGGATTTTTAGAGCTTCGCATCTGTCCATATTCTTGCTATATAGGTACTCTAGAAGGGGCTGTCCCCCCCCCCCCCCCAATTGAAAATAGTATCATCTGGCCCCCCTTAGAAATTCTGGATGGTGGGAAAAGACCTTCATCGAGGATGATTATCTCTCTTCATGTAGTAAAAATTGGACGTATTTCTGCCAAACGGAAGTATGTGCATTATGACGTGAGCACTGTTAAGCATGTATGTCTGTGGGTCTCAGGGCTCATGTTTTGATGCACAGTTCCTTTTGATAGAAATACGTCCAATTGAAAACACAATGTTTATTCATTTAGCATTTTCTAAAATTTACATCATGGAAGCCTCAAACTGTGTCCAAGTAGAGTTAAATTTTCAAAGAATTTCTGGATCCATTCAATGCAACCATCCAAAAGTATTCTTTGCTAACATAATTTTTCTCTAGAAATTAATGGAAAATCTGTATCATGGAAGCCTCGAAATGCATTCATGTAATGTTAAAATTTCAAAAATTTCCTGAGGGAGGCCCCTTGGACTGAAGAGTATTCCATAACCCCCCCCCCCCCCCCCGGTCCTAGCAAAATGACCTGAGTATACGCAGTTTGATGCAGTTAAGTCCCAAGATTAAGTCCGTGTGGCCACAGGCTTGGGCATCAAATTTTTTTAGGGGAGACAAATTAAGTAAGAAGCTCCAAGGTCTGAGGAAGCCTTTTTTTTTAACTGAAGCGGAATGATAATACTGAAGCCAGGAAACTTGTTTCATAAAGGTTCTGTGGGAATATGATATCTTAACTTGAGTACAAACAAAGTCTCTTTGATTTTTTTTAATTTTATGTTGGGTGCCATCCGAAAATTAAAAACATGCACCTGCTCCAAATGCATTGCCAATGCATACCAAATACAATAATCAGAATTCATCATCTCTTCTCTTCTCTTTTGTTTCAGGTGCTGTTCCCCGAAATGAGTGTTAATCACATACATTGAGAAACAAGAACATGGGTATTCCCAAGTTGTTTGGACTGGTCGACAAGGAGCCAGCATTATTTTATAAACCCATCAAATTACATGACACCCTTATAGTCATCGACGGTAACTGCATCTCATGTTGGCTTTATCGGACATCCTGTAGCAACACAGTTTTCAATGGAGAGTACAGTGAATTTGAAAAGTGTGCCCAAAAATTTTTCTGCATTCTCAAAGAATGTAACATTTTTCCCATTGTAATTCTCGATGGAGCACATGAAGCCAGAAAACTGAAAACAATCAAAGGAAGACTTTGCGATAAAATTTTACGCAATCAAAAAATCAAAAC
This sequence comes from Bemisia tabaci, assembly GCF_918797505.1. NCBI lineage: Eukaryota > Metazoa > Arthropoda > Insecta > Hemiptera > Aleyrodidae > Bemisia > Bemisia tabaci. The sequence goes on along the minus strand of NC_092797.1, from coordinate 17,822,039 downwards.
GATCGATTTTAGAGGTGATGTTTTCATTCCTATTCACCTTATTGAAGTTTTCAAAACAACCATGATTGATATGGAAATTTTCTATTGTCAAAGCTTCCTAGAAGCAGATGTTGATGCCACAAAGGCTGCTCAATCTCTTAACTGTCCACTTCTAAGCTGTGATTCCGATTTTTATCTGGATGATGTAGATTACATCCCATTCACTACGTTGGATCTACAGCTCTTACGACTCGATCAAGAGAATGGATCCTTGCAATCCCAGTATTGTGTACAAGGAAAATTATTTGATCGCACCACCTTCTTCAACAATTATGGTGGTCTAGCTCGTCTGGAATTTTTACCATTATTCTCATTTTTGCTTGGAAACGACTATTCCGAAACAGAACTTTGTGAAGCATTTTTCTCCAGGCTAAGTGGTCAGAAGTCTAGTTTGAAGTTGGAGCAGAAAATCAGAACTCTCTGCAGATGGCTCCATAACTTCCAGTCCCCTGAAATCGCCATGAATGATGTAAGTAGGTGGAACAACTTTTTATTATTACTTTTTGTAGCATATGAACTTCCGAGCCTCTCTGATGTAAAAAATGTCAGCTGACAGGGAGTAGTGAGCTAACATCCAGTCCAGGGTATAGCCGATCAGTGGAAGAGTCTGGTACACTGTTACAATCGGTAAAATGATCGAAACTCATCGCGGGGACCCATCTTGTAGCTTGGAAGCCTGCCCAGCGCTTCTCACCACTAATTGAAGCAGAGCTCTGAAAACGAGCCTTCAGGTGCAGGTGTTTCAAAATCTCCTCTTCTACTTTAAATATTTTACAGAGAAAAGTATTGGGTGACTTTACCGACATTTTTTGTTCGGAGCATTGTAAAAACATAAAGGATATTCTTTAAAGTTGCATCAAATTACATACATTTGCTTTGCTCATAAAGGATGAAGTGTTGGATGAGATTCTGAAACACTGCTAACGAGAAAAGCACTTTCTGCACCTAGCATTTCAGTTAGCAGAGTAGGCTCCTGCCTCAACATGAAGGCCTTGCTTGCTTTGATTGGCTACTGTGAAACCTAGCTGAATCTCTCCAATATTTTTATCGCATCTTACTGCCATATTTAGCGGAAACTGCTTTTTCATACAAGGTTTCCATTGGAGATAGTTACACAGGTCTTGTCTAAAAGGGCAGGTAAGTGCTAGCTGTTACCATGATTTTCATTCACCAGTACTCACGATCAGCTCAGTTTAAGAAATTTTTGAATGAGAAAATCGAGAGGCAATTTTTGAAGCTTCCTTCACACACTTAAGTGTAAAAATACGAACTTAACTTCTTGTGGGCTCTTCATATAATACACTGGCTGTACGGACGACTAACACCCAAAAAGATTAGGTTAAAGCAAGGATCCAGGCGTTGCAGATTGCTATGGGGAGTTGCCTTTCCTCCTCTCCTTCTCCCCAGGAAACCGCCCAAAGGGAAGTTTAAATGCAACTAAATGAGGTGCAAATCTCAGGTGTTGAATGCTTTGCTCAGTAATTGCTACATTCAAGATAACACATGTTAACATAGTGTAGTTATCATCTAGCACTATTAAAATGCCCTATTAAAATGTTCAGTTCTGCATTTAGGACACTTCTGAAGAATTGACGAGCATCATATCACACTCTAGTATTTATCACTCTAAAATTTGAATATGAAATACTTTGAAAGAACTCCAAAAAACCGCCCGAGTGAATATTACAAATCAAAAGGCAGAATGATTTGTGTCTTTTACTCATTGGACCATACTTTTGGGGTTATTTCTTATTGTTTCGTAGTTTTTTGTGTGCAAAGACGTGATGCACTTATGCTCGAAAATTCTTAAGAATTGTCATAAAATCCAGAATTCATCAAGTGATTAACCGACTGTATGGAATTGTTTTCCAAAGTGCTGAAGAATCACCTTAAAGCATATCGCAATCTTTATCATCAATTAATTGTACACCTTCTTTCAGTTTTTGAAGGAGATTCCACAAAAATTAAGGCAGAGGATGAAGAATGAAATATTACGGTGTTTGGAGGAGAAGAACAGCAAGCTGTCTAGTTATCTGGTTCAATACATTTTACAATCTCTCAACTCGGTAAATTGCTCCTCGCTACCTTCCTCTATAACTCTCAGCAATAATATTGAATCTATCGAAGAAAAATCTAAGTGGCTCACTACAGCTGTAGCTTATTTACTACCAAAAAGTGCTAAAGCAAACAAGACTAAGTCACACACTAGTTCCAAAACGAATATTCCTGAATGGATTTTAGTCCAGTTTGTTCAAGGGAAACTTCCAAGAAATTTGATGGAGATCCTTCACACCCACTGTTTCTTTTTTGTGCCACAGATAGAACTTAGCTCATTGTCACCTGTTGTAGCATCTAGTTTTCAAGCTCTAGAATGTATTCTTGGCATTATATTCTGTGGCACTCCTGCGGAGAGTAACCATCAAGTTACTTGTTACTTACGTCAAGGCAATCACTTAGGGACAAAACTTTTAAGGCCTACTTATTTGAATCTCCCAATTCTCAGCATGACAGAAATACCCGCTCTCCCAATACTTGATAGGAAAAAAATTCTGTGTGATGTATTGAAAATTCAACAAATGCAAGATGGAGATGTACCTGTGGGGTGGGAAATGTTTTTTTTCTCCTTGTCACATTGGTATCAAGGTGAGAGTTCTCGAATCATGAACATGGCGCTTGGCTGCTTGATTTTCTCAAGTATATTTATCGGCCTATTAGACAAGAAATTAGGTTATTATAAAGATGAAAAGTCTCTTCTGAAAAAATACTCGAATGAATTAGATGAAGCAATGAAAGAGAGTGAACCCTTGGAGGCAATGGTCAGTGATATTAATAAGCTAAGCTTTTTTGCTCAAAATTTTTCAGCAGCCATTTCTGCTGTAACTTTCAAGGACTCTCTACTTGCTCTTAAGCACTTCATATCTTTTCGCCATCGATTCCATTCTAAAAATCGTCAGTCAAAACAACTTCACAAACCTATTCTTCACTATTTTGCTCAGTTTCAAAATAATATTTTAGTCCATGAGACTTTAAATGCGCTCTTGAACTTCCCATTCCCTCCATTAAAGATAGCTAATTTTTATTGTGGCACATTGATGTATAATATTTATTTTGAAATACAGTGCCATAAGAATTTGAGAGACTTTGTTGAGGTTAAATTTCATCATATGCCAACCATCAAAGCATTATTTTTATCAGCTTTCAGTCTTATTGAAAAACTTTCTGGATGTCCTATCCTCTCTGAGATGAAAACATCCTGGAAAACAGTTAGTCACCGCAGAAGAAAAAAATGATATTTAATGGAAACATAATTGGCTAATCTTGGGATTACTCAACATGAACGCCAATAATTTTAGATTTTGAATGAATTAGATTCGAACCAGTAGTTAACCATCGACTTATTATTGAACTATCTCTTGTAGGTAGCACTGATTAACTTTAACATAAAAGTGGCAAGATTGCACACTCGAGCATATTTTATATTGTGAATAGTCAGGATATAAGAATTTTGCTATCAGCCATCCAGAGATTTCATTGAAATGAGTCCATGCAGTCGATTTTGTTTCTTGATCACTACATTGTGAGATAAAATGCTCATTTTTAATGCACTGACTGAAATGACTTCAGCTACCTCAAAGCTGCAGTGAGGTTTTAACTTCATAACATAACCTTCAGTTACAGCTAAAAGCAGATTCAGTGATGGAAGAGTGATGCAAGTGGGCAGTCAAACCTCACAACTGAGAGTCTCGAATTTTTATGTGTGGAAATGGAGAGCAGGGCGTTGTTGACCAGGCCTAATTTCCAATTAATTTATGAATAATTTGTTAGCCTCTCATTTCTACTACCCCTTAGATGGAGATTGGGCAATCCTGTACATTATTCATTTGTGCGCGTTTATGTCATTGCTGGAAACCACGGCTTGGAAACATGCACAACTCAAACTCACAGTAACGATTCTCAGCAACCATCGGACTAATGTTGAATTTGTCTGAACTATTTGAGTAGATTTGATACACATCTGGATGAAAATAACTCGAATTTGCTAAATTTCAGCCGTTGGGCGATGACTGTTGACTTTCACATTCAGCAGCTAAATTCAGTGTGTGATTACGGCATCATATTTGCCATCCACCGTGGAGCTAGTATAATTCCTGCTCTACAAGTAGATCAGTTCTCAGGGAATTTTAGGTGCTTGTCTATTATCTGAAGCTTAAAACTAAGTGGAAGAAGCATTGAAAAAAAAAATTTTCCACCCATCACTATTGAGTATCCACCTTACCCTCAAGCCTAAATGTATTGAATCCAGGTATTTTTGTTATCATTAGGTATAAGTACTTGACAGTTGCATGGAAAATGTCTCTTCCCGATGAATTCATATTTTTTCATTCATGTAACTTGTATTTTTATAAGTGTAAACTAATTTGTTTTTTCTACTTTTTTTATTTATACAAAACGAAGACTTATTTCAATTTATTATGAGGTTACAATTCGATGGAATTTTTTACATATATTTTTAGAAAAATAAATACAATTTTTTGTTTCCACATAAGACTTTTAAGTTCAGCTATACTTTCTTTCAATACTTAGATCCTTTTCCCTTACATGCAGCCCATACAAAGTTATTAAATCTATTGGAACCCCCCCCCCCCCCCCCCCCCCATTGTTCATTGTCATTTTCCTATTTATGTTGACAGTTGAGTTGACAGAAAAAAAGAGAAAAAAATCAGATTGTTTTCGTTTTTTGCACAAAGAAAGAGAGGATTGTGACTAATTTACATTGCATGAGGATCACCTGTAAAGTAAGCTTTCGTATTATATGACTAAAAAATGCTTAATATATTTAATAACTTTTTACTTCCAAAAGGAAAGAGATACATCTAATAAGTATAGATTCTCAGGCTAGGCATACTCGCAGCTTAAAAAAAAGCCAATGTTTCTGAGAATCAACTGCAAGACCTGTGGGAAAACACTGTGACAGCCTTGCGGCACCGCATGCTCACCATCCAGTGCACTGGCGTATTGCACGAACATTTCCCAATTGTTTCTTGAAGGGCAAGAAATGTTAAAAGCAAAGTTGTTAGAATTATTTTGATCCGAAAATTCGCAGCTTCAATTTGATGTATTGGCTCGACTTTCCAGATCAGCCACTTGATAAGGAAATCAGATTTTTTAAAGTATCTACATCTGCAGCGTATGTTAGACATTTAACGCAATGTTAGATTGCATATTTTGCAGAGGTGTCCTTTCCCTCAGACACCAAGAGACGAACAATAGCTGAAAATTCAAACCTTTGCAAAAAAACATCTGATCTGACTGGCCTATCAAAAATGGTGAAGACCAGTTATAGAACCTTTCAAGAATAAAAAAAAAACCAAATGAATCCGCAAATTTCAGTTTTTTTTTTTTTTTTTTTTTTTTTTTTTTAAATACTATGTAATAGCAGATTTTTTAATAAAAATTTCTTGGTTCAGGAGCACCGAGAACTGGACAATAGCTGAAGATTCAAACCTTCACAAAAAACAACTAATCTTCTCGCTGACTGGCCTAAACCAAAAAAAAACAAATTGAAGCTGAGAATGTAAAAACAAAATAACTGAAGGCCTAATTTCTTTGAGCAGTACTCCCTTTTGAAGAAACAACTTGGAAACTTGGGAAAGATTCCTTAAAGCACAAGACAAAGGGCATACAATGAGGGGAATTTATCGTTGTAAAATTGAGTTTTCTAACAAACCCTTTGCCCGATTTCCAAAAAAAGTGGAATTTTTTAAGCTGAGAGTATACCTCATATTTGCCTTTAATACCAATTTGATCTGTCTCATTCCAATAGGAATAAATAAAATGGGGAGGCTTACTTTGCAAACGATGCACCCTCGTGAATGAGGGCTGCTTGAAAGGGAACCCAAGAAATAATTTACTTCAGAGAACTGGGTTATCTGCATTTGTACTTTCTAAGTCATCATTGGACACTGGTTAATAAAAAGGACCTAGGCTCAGGGCAATAAACTGAGATTTTACAAATGTATTTTCCCATTGAGAGATGCGCATAGATTGTTGATTAAATAGAATAATTTCAGGCAACGGAAAACGACAGATTGCATAGACTGTTGATTAAATAGAATAATTTCAGGCAACGGAAAACGACAGATTGGCACTCTTCAGTTCCCACCTCAACTCATCCTCAGCACTAAACCATCTTTTTCCTCCTGTTTTCTTTGTAAACAGGGCTAAGGAGTGAAAAAGGGGCCAATCATTATCTGTCACTTAGGACCATTTTCATGGTTTGCTCACAGTCCCATTGAATAAAGACTTCTCTAAAGGTCCCAAGCGCCAAAATCCAAGCCTCGAGAAAACAAGAAAAATTGTGCCTCTCCGCCTGCTTTAATCTTTTGAACCCAGTCTCAATAGGTACACATATTTCAAACTTGTACATATTTTAGACTCAAAAGATCGAGCGTATGCCAAAAGGCATGATTTTCAGTTTTTCTCAAAACTTAGAATTTGACGGTTGGGCCATTAAGAAAAGTATCAATTCAATTATGGAATGATACAGGGCATTCTTTAAAGGTAGTAATTTTTGCATTTCTACTGAATCGTTAGTTAATTCAAAGAGGAAACAATTATATTAATGTCTTTTTTATTAATGGAATTTTAAAGCAATAATAAGGATGAGAAAAAAATCACTTGATTTGAATTTTGGCACTTATGACTAGATTCTTCAATAGACTTCCATGGTTTCATCTTTCGGTCGTTTCTTTTTTGGTTCCAATTCATTTTCGTGGTCATTTTTCCGCTCCACCAAACTTGTAGCTTTGAATACAACTGGCACTTTCCCGTACCACCTTTCCTCTGGAGAAGTAAAACAGTATCAAAATGATAAGAAGTACATAAGAATAGTTGGATGAGCAAACAAGGAAAATAGAGGAAACAGCAAGGGCTTCATTAAAGTTAAATAATATTAAAAGTATGAATGCTCCAAAATTACATGAAAATATTGGCAAAATCGGTATAAAAGCTTTGAGAAGCATGAAGGTTTTAGATCAGGTGGGGCCTCTACAATGATTCTAGCTGAATAAACTTTTAATTAATAAATTACACCAAGGGAAGAGTGTAAGACGGATGCTGATATGAATTGCATGTTTTCAAGAAGTTAATGAAAATTCCGAGAAAAGCAAACAATTAGAATCCTGATTTTTAGAGCAACAAAACAGTTTTAGAGACAAGTCAGCACAATTTTAACTTTTAAGATTCCATTGTAAGCATGTTTGTTTCAGAGCATTTCATTCTCAAGAGCACCCAACAAGAAACATTTTAAGGTTGCTTTGGAATTAACTGACCTCACAGGACACTTCAATTTAGTCATAATTTTATAAAAATGATGTAAAATTGTCTTGATGAAAATATTTTTACGTATTTTGCCCAATTATAAAAGAAAATATCAAATAAAAAAGATTATTAAAAGCTAATTATTCTAAAGGAAGAAAAACTTCAAGGACCCAAAGAGCATGACTTTTCTTGAGTTTTTAACAACATGTTTCTTCAGTCGCGAAGAAAAAAAAATCCTTTTTGCCTTCACATTTTAAAAATCTCTACTTTGAGCCTTGACACTTTTTCTTGACCGAAGTCGGTCACCAGCTGCAGGCCGATTATGAACGATCGATTTCTGACAGAAATTATGATCGATTTGGGGATGCTATCGATTTAGAAAAGCATTGCGCTTACGGGCCGGTCAAATCGATAGGACACAGATCGATGCAAAAATGCAGAAATACGGCCCTAAATCGATCAGAATCCCGGAATCGATGGAAATCCAAATCGATGGGTCCGGACCCATCGATTTGGATTTCCATCGATTTCGTGAAAAACAGAGTTTTCCATCGATTTGGGTCACGCTTCACGGGATAGTTTTAAAGATGGCGAATCTCGTGCTAGTCATTGAGAACTACGAAGATGTTGTAAATGAAGAGATAGAGGAGCGAATACGAATTGAGGAGAGAAGAATATTGAGGATATTACCGTGATAAAATTTAAAATTCATAATTAAATTGCCGTGATAAAATTTAAAAATTTCTAAAATGGAGCATACAAAATATGTAAAATTGTGAATGAAGTTAAATAAGTTAAGAAATAATTTTAAAACAACATATACTTCCATCTAACGATATTACCGTGATAAAATTTAAAATTCATAATTAAATTGCCGTGATAAAATTTAAAAATTTCTAAAATGGAGCATAAAATATGTAAAATTGTGAATGAAGTTAAATAAGTTAATAAATAATTTTAAAACAACATATACTTCCATCTAACGATAAATTGTCTATGAGCCCCATAAGAACAGAGAAGATTTCTCCATGACAGCAGTTTGAACTTTGGCCTGCTCACTATCCAATAAAGAATTTTAAATTCTGATTTCAACTACTTACACTTAAGAATTAATTAATTTGCCACTTATTTTTTCGCAAGACTATGAAGGAAGTTTGCACAAATATTATAGGGGAAAGAAGAACCCGAAGAGTATAATATGAGAAGGATTTTAGCTTCATTGAGGCTGGCTCTACTGAAACAATGGGCTGTTGAGTAGAAAGCAACACAGAGATTTTTTATGATTTGCTTTTAAGAGGGGAAAAATATGATGGGAAATGTTCTTAATTTCAACCGCCTCAGCTCTAACATGTAAAAATACATACCCAGCAAGACTGCGGTATCTAGGGAAATGAATCTGAGAGAATAAGAACTTTACACAAAGAAACAGGAAAAGGCGCATGAAAATTTGTAACTGAAACACCGACTTAGATATTTTAATTGGGATGAAAGTGCAGGTATACAAAGAAAATTTTGCATGCAGCATAAAACTGAATGGAAGAGTAAAGATTATTTTGACACCACTATTAAGATTTAAAATATGAGATCTCTTGAAGACAAAATTGTTAAACCTAGCAAACAGTGCTGAAATGAGATGTATCATTTGAAAATTGAGTTCACTGTGCATGGATGGTTATGGAGATGTCCAAGGTTCAAAATAAAAATTGTATGAAACGTATAAAACTACAGCTAGATAGGTACTTACAGAAAATTGTGTTGCTCTTTGCGACATTCTAGTAGATTCAAGTGATGAAAAGGGAGTTGATGAAACTTGGTGGAATTAATGGCTGTTTACAATCAAGTTATAGTCTCCGCAAATCCTTAAAATGTACGATAGAACAAGCGGAAGCCATAATTCTGAGTGACACAGCTATTTAGAATTGGTGAAGTCCATGGTGACTTGTTGCTCTGGCTAGCAAGTGTTTTAAAACATTTTGAGTTGAACACATAACTGAGAACAACTGATGATAAACTGACCGCTTGCTGCTGTGAGATTGGACTAGTTGAGCTTGTTAAAAGCTGATTATCCTGGACTTTAGTAACTATCAGGACTCTCAGAGCCCCCTCATGATTGCACAGTTATTATTGCTTGATAAATCAATCCATAAATGGGCAGCATATCAAGATAAATAAACCTCTGGTTAGGCATGCAGTCATGTAGATATTTCTCTATAAGGCTCTCCTATGGGTTCATTGTCAATCATCACTCGGGCCCATCATGGAAACTCTTAGGGACAAAGATGAAAATCAATGACGATTCATTTAATCAGTAAGGAATGGTAAAACTTTCTTCTCAAATAGTTTATGGTATTTTAATACTACATGTGTTTTTGCACTGTTGGACCAATACGCTAGTACTGGTTAGCTACGCTAACCTAATCGCAACCAATGATCCGATGAATTACAGTTGTGATGTTATGCGCAACCAGAGGATTTTGGAAGTGAATTCCTTAAATGGAGAAGTGATATTATAAAATCTTTGACACATGGTACCTGAGGATGTGAGATATAATTACTAATGAAATCACAGATGATAAATGATTTGGAAGCTACCCGAAGAAGGTTATCATAAGCGGCAATGTCTATGATGATCACTCAGTATCCGGCACGAACTAGTTTTCGAAAATTAGAGCACGCACTTGCGAGGGATTACACTACAAATTACGGATGAAATATTAATGACTAAATGTGAATAAGGACCTCGTGTATCACCATTGAATAGCTTTGATCGGTATTCAGAGAGCGAACCAACATCACGTAGATCCGTCACACACACCACTTTGCGGTTTGCTAACCATTTCTCCAAATGATAGAATGTGATCCAAATTGACTGCCTTATAATGGAAGTATTGTAATGATCTAATTAGTTCGATAATATCTTCAAAAAGTAAAATAACTGACAAGAAAACACTCATTCACCAAGAGACTTAGAGAGAATGCAGAGATAAGCAGTACATAAACAAACCTTTCCGAATCAACCGTTCATCGCGCGCACTTTCAAATATTTTGAATATTACCGCGAATATTTAATTTGACGGACTACAAATCATCATTTGTATACTTTTCATTGTAATTCTTTCTTAATTTTCTTGATTCTTTTCTTATTTATTGGATCTGTTATCCAAAAAACGGCGCTTCCACTTGGAAGCCATTTTTTTTTTTTTGGAAATCGATCGGAAATCGATCGAAAATCGATAGGCCTTAAAATCTGTCAGAAACTCCTAAAATCGATCAGAATTCGATCGTTCATAATCGGCTTGCTGATTGCTAAGTCCTGAGAAGTTCTGAACCCCTAAAAATAAAAATCCACATAAAAATTGAGCATACCTGCTTTCAAAAAAAGAGACCTGCAAGTGGTAGAAATGGCTGCTTTGGCTGGTCCTTCATAAAATCCGAAAAGTACACCTCTGTGCTGAGAGTTAAGGAAAGTTTAAAGTTACGATTGACATCTACACTGCACTGTAGCTTTGAAATGTAACAACACTAAAAAAAAAATTTCAAATAAATATAAATAAATACTTAATCATTTCATTATGCTCCTCTGCTTAAAGACAATTACAAAAAAAGATGAGACCTAAAATTTACATTACTCAGTAGCTGGTTACTTTGTTACAGTATTTTTGTACTACTGTGCAGTTAAACAAAAATCAATCCTAAATTCGGCTGATTTGTGGTCATCTCGCAACTTTCGTGATTTTGACTGTGAATCAATAGTAAACGGAATCAATTGAGTTTATTCCTGCTTACCTCAACGAATCTACTTTTAGAGATTGATATTTTGATTTTCAATAACCTCAGGGAATGAATTTAAAAATATTTTTAGGAGTTCAAAGTTACTGAGTTTTGGATTTTTTGGCCAGAGCAAATAATAAATGTAAGTCAAGTAATTCAAAAGTCAATGGGTTAAGTGTGTTGTAGAAAATTTTGATCTTTCAACACAGCTTAGAAAAAATGCAGGAAAATGTTAGATTAAAGCAAGATTTCAAAGGCCGTCATCACAAAACAGGTTATTCATGGACAGTAGAAAAAAACGGAAGAAAAATAAATCGAAACACAAGGCTCTAAAAAGGATACAAGTTTATAACATCGTACGGGCCTCTGATATGTGACAGAGATTCAGCTCCACTCGTGAATATTATATTCTGCAACAAAAATAAATAAATAGAAAAATAGAAAAAACTAGAAACTTTGCCGATGAGCAAAAAATGAATTTCAAAAAGAATAAACTTTTCAGGTAACTTCCAATGCTCATGTCTCTCAAAACTGTTAAGAATGAACCATTCACAGAACATCGAGAGTAGACCACTGAACAGAGAACAGGGTAAAAATTAAGGAAATGCAAGATATGATGCCTTATCATAATTCCACGCAGAGTGCATTAAATAAGTTGGAAAAGTTCAAAATCAACTGATAAATAAGATAATTGTGTTCATATGGAAGTGTTCAATAGAATCGGTAAATTCAAACTACCGAATCGCAAAAAATCTAACGGCATCCTTGGGTCGAATGGGGTCAAATTTTTGCAAGGTTGCTGCATGATTTTTCTTGGATAGAATTCCGTGAAAAAACCAAAAATTTCATTATAAAGTTTAAAAATTCATTTCTGGGAGGAGAAAAAGTTGATAAAAATCGGACCTATCAAAAACCAACAGTCGAGTTGATGTAGCAAGGCATTGCCTGAAGTTGAGCTCAGCCAATTAGTAAACGTCCCCCCCCTCCCCCATCACCTGAGTATATCATCTGAGGCCGCCATAAGATCAGTGGAATTACATTAGGCGCATACAAAGATTTGAGGAAACATTACAATTAAATTTTCAATGGGCCTGTTGCAAACTTCAGCTGGAGCAAAAAGATGAGTTGTTTCTTGTCGAAAAAGGCTCAAACATAACGATGAGCACATTAAGAAAGTCTGAAATACACTCTTAACCTCACAATCTTCAAAAGGAATATGCATTTTTCTAAGCTTCCCACTGCAGAAACGAAACAACGGCACAGTTGAACGATTCGCAAGAGGAGTCATTACATAGAACCCTTGCCAATTTTCACTGTCAATTATTTTAAAACACAAAAAGTAACAGTACAGAAACAAGAATTAGATACAGTAAATTTCCATACCTTGGAAAACTGAAACCTATGCAGTGAATGTGAAAAATTTAAGGTGTTCTTTAAATAATCGATGTCATTTACAGCAGGCGAATATTTAACCTCTACATACAAGTTTTTCTCCGTAATTTTGTTCCGTAATTTATTAGAAATAATATTTGACAAACTCCGAGACTCTGTGCTAATTTCTATTATGTCCAAATCCATGGGTAAACTTGAAATGGCCTGAAAAAAGGAAGTAGATTAACAATGGTTGAATAAAAGTTTCTGTAGTTGCAAAAGGGTGAACTACTAGTCAGGGTAAAAAATTAAGTACCACAGTCCACAGCGCTTGTGGAGCACATTTTGCAATAAGGAACCACTATTTCTGACTCATTTTAGAGAATATACATGCTATTGGTTTCCCTATGCGGAAAGGTGCTTTTAGGAAAGAGCCAGAGATAGTGGTTCCTGATTGCTAAATGTAATCCATGTTCTCTTATCAAAAGTTCACACATAAGAGAGATAGGTATTAGCGTTTTTCTTCGTTATGAATTAAGACATCTTGCTCACTTTCTGAACCAAAGTCTCCTAGAGCCAAATACACTAAAATGACTTATTATTTTGTTTTAGAATAGAATGAAAATTTCCTCTTGATTAATTTTTCTTGGAAAGCTTTCATAAGTTCCATAGATTAAGGGTAGAGAAGATCTTGTTAAATCAAACACTGATTTTTTCCTGGAAAACATTGTTTTCAGACACAGATTTGACCTTCATTGATTTTGGTTTGATTAGGAGCAGAAAATCTAAATTAACAGAATCTAATGTAAACTATAAATGCTGATAAATTACTTGAGAGGTTCATTTTGGAAATTTTCAATATGTACTGCCTGAAGTTTTTGTATTACGATTTCATGTCCTAAGGAAGTTAAATGTTTCCTCTATCTAGTGGACCATTAAAAGGCTTTAATTGGAATTAAAATTGTACTTGAGTTCTTAAGCTAATGATAGAACGAAACAAAAAATCACGGAAAACAATTAAGAACAAAGCTGTAATAAAAAATCTGTTAGCCCTAAGAACAAAGATCATTGATAAAATTGGTAAGGGTTAAAAAAAAAAGGAATAATGAACCCGTTTGTATTGTAAACAACACAGGTTATACAAAGACCGAAAGCTGCTCATCCTTAATACATTATGTTGATATGCTTGTTTCGGGAGCAATTATTAGCAATTCACGAAACATTCAATTGTTTTTTCTTCCTTAAATTGACTAAATAGCATTAAAAAGGGAGCAAAAGGAAAGGCATGAAAATAGCACCTTAGTAAGAATAGACAGGCATCTGACAGTACTGCCTCAACATAGCCTGCTCACATTTTAGTTGGGAATTTTCATCTTAACTGGCCTATCTACTGGACTGCCATGGAGTGTGATTAACTGGATCAGACATCGTTTTTAAAGTCAGCCCTCTTCCATGACCACTTTTAAGTGAAATTAATTGAAAGGAAAAAAAAAGGAATCGCAAAACTGATTAACTCAAACGCATGAAATAATTGTCTGTGCATTTGGGTTTATTCTTTTTCAATTCACTTTTTTCCCTTATCCATCCAGCTTGTGGTTCGATGTTTTGATTCTTATTTCAGTTACTGTTTTGTTTTCGTTTCTTTCAATTCTTCAAGTTACATATAATCCACTGTGTCTAAAGATTTGAGTCAGATTCTCCATTCAACATAAATAGCAATTAAAAAGAAAAAAGGTTACCTCAAAACACTCTGCATTCATTGGACAGATGGCTAAGAAATGGTAATCTCTGAGGTTGCCATTTTTATTCTGTAATATTTTAAGAAAAACACCCAAAGATTAGTAAAAATTTATAAAATGTGAGTATCTGGCAACTAATTACTTAAATAGTCAAGCATTTGGAGATAAAAATTACAATGTTAAATTATTGACCACTCATGGAACCTATTAGAAAAAAACCATAGAATATTTTCTGACGAAGAACTTGTATTTTGCAGAGAAGAAATACACTTTGAAAAAACTGAATGATTGAAATCGGGAAATATTTTAAACAATTTTTTGAAAAGTGCACATAGTTTTTTATTGGTTCATTCCAGTAAATTTTTAGTTTTGTATGTTGCATATTTTACATGTTTACTCGTAACTTTCTCTTTCACAGAGCCACTCAGACAAACAGTCACAAACAGTCCTTCTGTCCCGGTTATTCACCGCAGTTTAAGTGGCTCTAAAATTTTTGAGGCACTGAAGTAATTAGTTAATCTGTCTTAAGGTCTCATAGATGAGCACAATTTTAACGTTTTACCCAAGTTTAGGGGCCTCTCTCACAGTTTCAAAAGCCTCTCCGGTACAACTCTTGTATGTAACTTTTGTTACTCAGGAAATCAAAACTTTACGGTATTTTTGCACTACAATTGGAGTTATTCACAATGTTTGAAATTTACATCGAGTAAGCTCAATACTGCATCTCTAGTGCCTCCAACTTTGAGAATTTTCCAAGGGAATCATTGCTGAACTTCCCTTTTTCAGCTGGGGATCCTTTTTCCCATTCCTGGGAGCCCGTCCCTGTAAGTCCCAGGGCCAATAATGTGTTTGGGCAGCCCTGGTCTTTCAAAATAATGAAACAGATTCATAGGAATCAATAAAGTGTTGATGCATTTTCTTGTTTTGTTAACTAATATCTTTCAGAAATTTTAAATTAATTCAAAAGAAAGGGTTTCTAACTTGGTATGTACCTGCAAAGATTATTTCACCCAACTTTTTTGGTAGTCATTGCTAGTAGAGAATTTTTATCTTTAAGAAAGCTTCCAGCCTGACATATTATATTTTGAATAGCAGCTCAAGTTCAAAGTGGGATAACACACACACCAAGATCATCGCGGGTATTTTTTTTTTTTTTTTTTTAACAAGTTTGTTTTTTTCTAAAATTTAGCGCATGAAACTTCCCTACCAACTCTTCTAACAAATCTACTTAGGAACTTGTAAAGTGATCAAGATACGTTATTTAGTCATCGTCTGATTCATGATGTAGCCTGAGGACAATGCAAAATGAGTAAATGGGTCAATTGCACTGGTCACAGAATCGTGTTGTAATGCTAGATTCTTGAATAATATAAAATAATACTAAGATCTGTCCAAACCGCAACTTTCTACGTTGGAATTCTTTTTTTCTTTCTTTTTTACTACTTCAAATAGCCCATAAGGGCTAATGCTTGCATTTTAGTCCCGTCTCCTCTCCGTCCCTACAATCAGTCCCAGGCAACCATTGTTTGAGACCATCAAACTCAGGTCGCCTGGCCGGGAATCGAACCCGGGACCTTCCGGTCATAGAGCTTGCACTTCAACCACTACACTATAGGAGGTCGACTTAAAAAACATTGGTAAATTGTTTCTAAAGATGCCACAAGAATTTCTTTTTTGGCAAACTTAATGGACTAATGTAAGAAAGAAGAAAAAAATTACTAAAACCATAAATGGTTTTCATACAGTCTATTTTCAAACCATCAAAACTCCATAATTTTTTGTTAACGTGAACTGATTTTGTTCTCAATAGATTGATAGCTTCTTTTGTCTCCTTTCAAAAAAGACTAAGATTAGCTTGATAGGTAGCTCTGTTATGGAGTTAGGTCCAGGTCTTCTAGGGATGTCCTTTATATTGATGATATAAGACCAATTGAAAACTGAAGTTCTCGCCAACACTGATCGAAGGTAGCCTAGAACTTCAATTCTGATTAGAGGCACATAAACGAAAGTATTTATTCTATTATTGGAACTATAAATATGAAAAAGACCTTACTAATTTGTCTAGAATTGAGATTTCGGCCACATGGAATGTTACACGGTTGTAGACTTGGAGTTTTCCTTGTAAATGCTGAAAAAAAGAAAAATCATAGCCTGAACATGAAAGATAAAAGAAAATTTTCATTGGGTAAACTTATTGGAAGAATATACAATGCTGTTTTACATTTGCTTATGAGCAAGTTGGAAAGTCCTCAGAATACTTCTGAAGCTATAAATTTATAAATCTGATGAAATAAAATCTGACACACACAAATTCCAATCATTTGTGACAACTAGAGCATAGCAAAGGAGACTTGAAGTAGGATGTCCTTAAACCAAAAAAACAAACAGAAAAAACACATTCATGAAATACATGATGCTGACAGTGTCTGAGCTCTGAGCCTGCATTAAACGAGGGAGAGGGGGAGAGTCAACGGCTGCATTTTGTAAAGCTTGACGCAGTATTTAATTTCTATTATAAAAGATAATTTCTTTTTATTGTTTGTTTTCCTTTTTTATTTTATTTCATTTTAATGTTTGTCAACTTTCTCTCTTGTTTCATGATTCTTTTTTTAACTTTGAATTTATAATTAAAAAATGTTCTTACAGAGGTAATTTGCCTAGTTCCCTTCCTTTATTTCCGCCTCTTTTCATTATTTTCATGGATAAAAAAAAGAAAAATTGAGGTTCATGAATGATTTTCTTACTTTGGGGGAGTGGAGGGGATTAAATGGCGTACTTCAAATAATTTTGAAGGGGAAGGGGATGACCTGCATTGTGGATGTAACTGAGAGGGGTAATAATGAGCAATACATGTTTTATGAACGACGCGTAATCAAATTTTAATGCTTACCGATATTGATTCCACATTGTACCAGTTACCAAAAGAAAAATTCCCCAACTTTCAGAGACAGAATTTAGAGCAATTTGTGAATTACAGTCGCCTCTTGTAATAGTATTTCTGTGCAAGATTAATTAGGTGATTGAACGTTATGATCAAAAGCACATTAATTTAAATTAGGTAACGTTTAGAATTTTTTGGCTACTTCATTAAAGTTACGAGACTTTCAAAATATTGATACACCATTAATGCTTTCGCAAGGTATTAAAGACTAAAATACATTAAAAATTATAAACTAAAATCAGAATCCTGATGAACTCTGGCGATAATTAAGAAATCAGTCACTTTAATGGATCCAATTCGGGATGTCATACAGTGGATTTTAAGTTCATTTGAAATATTTCCATGAGTTATTCTAGCTTTGATTATACATAATTTTTTGATACTTACAATTTTGTGACACAGATTTATAAAGGCACTTTCATGATTAAAAAAAATCAGTGTTTCCATGTTCTTATATTGCCTAATCTTTGCGCTCATGGCAATCGTGCAAAATATTATGGTGAGTAAAATAATGCCCCTATTGATCAGCTTTTCGATGAGCAAAATCACAGAAAAGAGATGACCTGAAGAATATGAATATGCAAGATTATACCTCAGGTAAATTGATTCTTTCAGGAGGCGGTACAGGGTCTACTTCTTTCGGGAAGTTTTCAGGAACGTCGGTTTCCATCAGCTTCCGTTTTTTCTTTGTCTTGAAAAACATATCAGCAGTCAAGTGGACACTTCGGTTGAATGCAATTGTGCGATATCCAACTAGAATGAAGATAAATCAGCATATTTAGGCTTAAGAATATACAAGGTTTATACAAATAGTTGCTACTGTTTTTCTTTATTTTAACCCTATTACATCTGCTTGATCCTGAATGAGCTATCCACAGTTATGGGTGAGTACACTTAATTTGCTTTGGCCCTTTCTCAGTGCTGGCCTCCTTGACAACTTCCTGAAACTTCATCATTATTGTCATTTTAAGGTTAGATTCTCATTTTTTTTCATACTTTACAGAAACATTGAAGCGCTCCCCTACAGTGTTGGTAAAAAACTAAAATCATTTGCTTGCATATTTTACACTGTAAAATGCCGCAAAGTTGCTCACTTTTTTTGGCCAACATATTCAATCTAGTAGTTGTTGTTTGTTAGCCCTTGATACCCTAAGCAGGTAGCCTTCTGTCCGCGATACGGTTCTTGATTTCTTTATACTATGAGCATGCTGTCACCACTTGCTTGGAGGAAGTAGACCATTGTGATTCTGTCCTTTAGAAATTTTTCTTCTACCTATCCACACTTTTCCCTCACTGATTCAAGTACCTTGAATGCAGATATTCAGTTTTTAAAAACAAAAATTAATGTAGGGTTGCAAATTGACTGACACAGCAATCAAGGCGCTTGCTTTGTAGTTTCAACATTGATACAGCTTTAGATGGTGAGGTTTACCTATGGCCGGTTACAGAAGCTCCGAAGTGAAGCTGATAATTAAACGTCTACATATTACACACCAGTTTGTGGATCATCCGATGATAAATATCAACTGACCGTAAGGTTCGACTGATGAAAATACAGTTGAAACATTCAAATTTACAGTCAATAAAAAGTAATCCGAGATGAAACTTACAGTCATACAACCTTTCACACACTTTGGAAAGTGACACTGACTTTCCTTCGATGAGACTTAGTGGAATGTTCAAATCATAAAATCCTGATGTTCGCATTGTGATTTGCGGACAATGTTTCAGAGGTTGAATTAATGTAAGAGCTGCTGAAGGAGGCACTTGAGTTTGCAGAAACTATGGACCAGATTTTGAATTAAGTCAGTATTACTGTTCGCGTTCTGGAAGCAGAAATATTGAGATTGAGATTATGAGATTGAGGTAGGACACGGAGAACGTGGTGGTATGGTCTATGGTGGCCAGTGGCCATGTGTAAACAAACAATGATTGACAGCACACAGCAAGAAGAAGAAGATAAGAGAGAGGGTTGATAAATTTTTGGTTACGTCACCTTTTTCTTTCCACTTCTGATGACGTCAAAAGGAGCTTGACTTGTGATTGGCCATCGTTTTACTGATAAGAAGAATGGAGTAATGGCCTGTAATGGGTGGAGTGGAGAGGAGGGAGAGGAGGAGGGAGAAGGGATTGTTGTTGTGTTGTGTTGTGTTGTGTTTAACAACATGATGTTCGACCAATGGTTGACCAGTGACAGTGATAAGTGAACATCTCTTCATACCTTTGAATATATCCAAGTTGTCATCCTGAAAAACATTTCATTGCTTCAATTACGTATTCATCTTGGAATTAAAAATGTCCAGCAACAATAATTCAGAGTCCAACAATGTTACAGCTCAAAATGGTTCAAGTGAAGCTGAGAATTCCGAAGAGGAGGAAGGTATGAAATTTACACAATAAATACCGAAATACATACTCAGCACCTAAACAAAATAACTGATCTACTGAATATCTTAAGCATCAATCTCTGAACCGATTTTGGCAAATCAATATTTACAGCTGATATCTTACTCTGCCGTTCCTAAATTGTGTTATTTTGGGGCGTGTCTGCTGACAGCTTCTTTTCCCATGTTCTCTTTCACCGCTAGAACAGGCCCCAACTTTTAAATTCCAATTAGCATGGCAAAAGTGATTGAACAAGAGACATGGCACTTCTCAGGTCTGCTTCAGAGTTGAGATGTAGCAAATTCGATAAACTATGAGACACAGGCGCAATGGCAGTAATGCTTGGTATCATTCTGGATATGCCATCAACACCTACCATTTTATTCACTTTTTTTTGTGATTGTTGCCAGCAAAAGTGAGTGCAGCCTGTCCTAAAGGCATAAGTTAATTCCAGATTGGTAGCATTAGCATTGAAAACTGTGCTACAACACAAATTCTTGATTTAGCTAATTTTTGCCTTGTCTGCGAAGAACTGGTACAAGTTTTTCCTCAGTGTTGACAGAGAACAATGAAAGCTCTGGTGGAAAACATACAAGAGGTTTTGAATCTCCCTGATCACTAAAGAAGAGAAAGAGGAGAGTAACGCTTTGTACTGACAGCATCAAAGTATCGCAACAAGAGCAAAGGAAATACACGTACCATAGAGTACATAGAGTCGTAATGTAAGTGGGTGAGCTGGCGCCACTTTTAAGCATTTTCCAGGTCCCGAATTCCGAGACTCCTGTGTGACGCCGGGTCACTTTTTCGATACATAATCGATCGTTTGCGATACACGGGTACCCTGCCATCTAATGTAAACAAAGATGATAGGAATCACCACGTATTCCACACCGTCATTTTGGATCGAACATGTATCATAAAAGTGACCCGAACTTGGCGCACACTGGGCTCGGAACTCATAGAGCAGATCATGGCGCCAGCTCTCCCATGTACATCACGACTCTATGTACTCTATGACACATACTTAGGTGGTTGCGTTTTGAACCCTCCTGATGTCATACAGCACTATAACTGCAAAGACTATTCTCTGCACATCAACTGGTGGTTCAAATCAAAATGCAACCACCATTTTCTAACAACTTGACAGAAAAGGGTCCTGTTGAAGTAAAGTAGGTAAGTAGGTACGTCCCCTTTTGTTTATTTGTTATTAACCTGATCCCTGTGAACTTAAGACTGTCCACGAAAATTCAGAGAACACTTGAGAGCCAATGAAAATACTATCTTCAGAATACCTTAAAAAATATAAACAAAGAATTTCATTAGAATAATTGTCAGGAATTGCTCAAGTAATTCTTAGGAGGACATTCCTTGAATACACCGCAGTGGCTTTATCCCATCAGTATGGCAGATCTAGAATGAAAGTCTTCATTGAATTTGAGATAAATTTGTAACATAATTCGGTACATCATTCCCATCTTGCCGTTTTTGGGAAGAAAGCAGTCTGTAGTTTTCAACATAAGGCCCAGAGGATTGTGGCAGACTGAGTTGCTCTATAAAATTCTCGGCACCCTTTATTTGTGCTGCCTTGAAGAAGAGCTAAAAAAAACTTGTTTCTTGAGTGAAATCCTACTTGCACTCAGTGGCATGGCACGCTTTACGAAATATCTATTGATCGGCCATTTAAACTGATTGAGAAGAATCGATGAACAGGGTGTTTGCAATGAAAACCTTAACAATTGATTCTTTACCATGGCTTCAAAAAGGGAAATAATGATCATTGATCATTCAAGTCTTGCCAATGCTTGCACCTTATCATGTGGAGCAACTAAAATTCGATTGAGGAATCTCGCCCATCATCCAACAACTGGTGACCTAGTTAATTTGCTGAGAGCCGAGTTGGGTTTTTCAGTGTTGCCACTGAGTGGAGAAAATTAAATTCCCTAACATTTCCCTGATTTCCCGGACACATTTTGGTCCAATTTCCTGACCATTTAAGTATGCCAGATGGTTAAAAAGACATAATGAGAAATAGTTTTGGGGCAAAATTTGTTGCTCAAAACGTCCAACCCATTTCAGTAAGCAATTAAGGTGACTAAACAATTTTTCCCTGACATTTCCTGGTATTCCCTGACTGTGGCAACCCTGTTTTTCATCTGATTGATTCTTTTTAAAAATATTTTCCTCTTTCTCATTGCCCTATAGAATATCCTGTAGTCTTTTAGACGCAGATTAATCGTGATTGTGTGAGAAGAAGTTCTACCAGTTGATTTCTTTTCACAGAAATTTGTGAGCTGAATCAGCAGCTGGACATCCTCAACTCTGCCTTAGATTCCATTGAAGAAAAAAATGACCACATTAAAGCAAGGCTGCTTGAACTTTTGAAGAATGTACAGAATGTGAGGACAGAGCAGAGCTCAGAAGACAAAGAGAACGAAAAATCAGAATCAGAGCGCTGACTTGAAATCATACTCATCTCTTATGAGATACTTTCTTCCGAAGTTTTTTATTCACTACATCCTATCATCATAGTTTAAGTACCTGCATTCTTTCAATCCTTACACACCCACAGTGAAACTGCAGACATGCTTCTATCGGTTTGTGGCATTGCAGGCCTCTGCTCATACTGAATTTTTTAAATTGAAAAATAGTCATTGTTACGCTCTGAAAACCTCTCTAATTATATTCTCTGTGGAAAAAAATGTTTCTGAAATTTTCCAGCAATAGCGCTGTTTTGTTCTCTACTGATAAAATTTAATGGGAGCGGAAATTTTGAAGCACAGCAAAGGAGATACATTCTGCATTTCTGCAGTTTCATCATTGCTATGTCCTATGACTCATAAGAGAGTATGAAGATACTTCTAAAGTGACTTTTGCCAATTATTGCAATATTCCTTACTTTTATTTCTTAAGTACTTTAAGATGGAAGTCATTCCCTTGGTTGCATTTTTACTGACGATTTGCTTGTTGTTTATGAGAAAAGTATTTTTTTAATTTCATACTTGCTGTCTTGTCTACCTTGTTGTCTGAGTGTTAAAAAGAGCACTACACAGTGCCACCTTAAATTTTTCAGTAAGGGTTGGTGTTTCAAAAATTTCTACAGCCATACCAAACTCAATATATGAGGGGAACCCACCCTAAGAGGGCCGTTGAAGAAAAGGGCAAGGCTCTGTAATCTGATAAAGCCTTTTGATGGCAAGTGTCTTTTATTATTTCAAAAATGAAATTCAAACAATAAATAAGAAATTTTGCATTAAAGGCAGGTTGATACTCTTTTTCAACACAAAGTTTTCACTGATCTAAGTTTACATCTATCATGTGCTTCTTGTTCACAGAATGTAAAATAATTATACAACAATTGAAGGTATTTTTGCTAACAAGAACTACTTATGTTGGACATAAATCTTATGCACACAGTCCTTAGTTTTTGAAGTGATTCATTAATAAGTAAGGAACTAAGCACTTGCAAACTTTACTGGCGATTTTGTCAAATTTCCTGTTCGCGTCCTTAAACTTCGAATAGCTGTTAAAGGGTCAATTTTTGTAATGTCATAACGGTTCTTTGCGCCGTGTGATACCGAGCTAACTCTTCTGAGCTGTGAAGGAGTCATCTCATTCCCCTCCCTTCTTAAGACACATTTTACCCAGTTAAGTTGCAATTAATGAACTTCAATGTTTGAAATTTGCGAGCAGTTTTAATGAGTCTCTTTGGGTTAGTTTCCCATTTCAAGATTAAAGGTAGCAGGAACTTATATGCTCAAAAACAATGTTTTTTAGTTTCATCATCAACAAATAAAAGTTGAAAACGTCAAAGCTAATTTTCCAGAACCTCTAATGTGACAAACTATTTGCAGGGGTCATTGAAGACCACTGGCAGAGTGATTGTACGCCAGGAAAATTCCCTTCATATTAATTTTTTTAAGAATTGAAATGGGGCCCATGTTAAAGGGAAATGTTTGGTTAATTAGAATGTGCCAAACTTAAAATGAACATACAACGTTTATTAAAAAATCAAATTCAATTTTATTTTGTAAAAAAATTAGAGGTAACAACGTAAAAAAAAATAAGAGGGAGGAAATCTCAGCTGCAGTTAAACTCATTTGAAAAGCACCATTAATAATCACATGAGGAGTCTGAGTCGGAGTCATCTGCCCACCGGCTTGGTCGTTTATCAAAATCAAAAAAATCGTTTGATACTACAAAGTGCACGCACTGGAGGATCACATTCCTTTCATGCCGAATTTCCTTACTCAACAGCTGAAAAAAGATTTGTGTAAAGAATTACTCATTACAAGGAGTTAAAATGAAAAAAAGGTAAAAAAAACATCGGCCTAAGATTTGTTTTTTAAAAGTGTTATTCTGTGTTATAAATTTACAAAAAATTTTATGTAAACTTGTTTTTGATTAAATTTGTTAATTTTTATTTCAATAAAATGTAAAACTGACTGCTGGTCTAGTTCATTTTTACCAGCTTTCTTTCCACTTCCACCGTCAAAAAATTGAAGGTTGAGGCTGGAATACAGACATTTGGAAAGCAAAAACCCTCATCATAAGATCACTATTCAGAGATCTGAAGCAAAGACAGGAGTTCTTGTCCGGTTCTGTTAACTTTGGAAGACACTGGTACCAAGTTTCAGAAAACTGGAAGGGGGATAGTGAAACTTTTGACAATATGATAATCCTAATGAACAAAACCCCGTTATTTGAAACATAGAGTTAGGAGTAACTATAAAAGCTTATTTGATTCGTGGTACAATTTGGTTACCTTTAAAGCCTACATATAACGTGAAAATTCTTTCCAAATTTGTTCAAAAAATTTAATTGAGTGGTTAAAAATGCAAAGTCCTTTCCGTACTTTTCCCTCTGAAAATGAGCAGTTCACGATCCAATGAGAGACAGCTTAAAGGGAAATCATGGGCTAGAATATGAAGCAGGATTAAGCCTCTTTTGACGCCCTTTTTAGATCCAGGGGCCTTTCGACAGGTAATATCGACAGTGAAACTACAAGACTATGCATCTTGCTTACGGTGTTTAAAAATGTCCTCTCTCATTATATTTTTACGAGGTTGGTTAACGAAGTTGGTAGTTTTATCAAGTAATCAGAGCCCAAAGGCCTGGTTACAGGACTGTTGATGGGTTTCACTCTCAACTAGAATCGTCAATGGGTTCCATGACGTGATCCGGAGCGCGTTTACGATATCGTAAACTGTTGACGAAAATTAAATTACACTTAATTACCGCCGATTTGGTAGGAAAGGCTAGGCCACGCCCATTTAAAAGCAACCGGAGAATGGAAATTTGTTTAGATGATGTATTTTGTAATCTGTTTACGGATTTCATCAGCAGTTTGACAAACGAAAATTCACTTTTTTTACAGATAAATTAAAAATATACATTTTTCAATTACAGCAGCAAGAACAGTAGGTGGTGGGAAAGAAAAGAGAGTGCAAAATTAATAAATACATAACAGCAGAGAAATAGAAAAAAGAGAGGATAAGAAAAAAGTTTTTGGTTGAAGTAAAGTCAGGAGAGAGGGACAAATTGTAAAGGAAGCATAAAAATTATGTTCAGCCGCAATTTTGAACCACTACAAGCCAGAGTGGACTAACTGATGCTGGGTATAGGCATGCAACATGTTAAATCCTTAGTTTGAAAAATTCAAGTAAAATTTTACCTTTTCTAGAAGTGTCAATTTCTTTTTCTTAAAACAATTGTCTTTCTTCACTGAATCTTCAGTTGTGTCTTTCTGTTTGTCACCACTATTTCGATGCCGATGTCGCTTTCTAGACTTAGAATTGATTACCCCTGTGTCAACTTCAGAGGAATTTTTAGTCTCTACAGGGTCGCTAACAACTAGGTCTGATGATACAGCTGGATGATTTTCAGTAGTTTTTACTATGGAACATTCTTCGGGTTCTGAGTCATCGGTTTCGTTGGTACCAACATCATAAGGCACTAACTTCATTTTAACATCAGAGGATGAGTCAGAATCATTAGAACTTCGTTTTGGAGCTACTTTATTCTCTTCTTTCACATCTGAGGTAACATTTTTACTGTCATTGCTAATTGTTGGAGTGGAATCGGTTTCAGAATTGAAAACATGTTCCACATTTGCGACTTCTTCACTTTCACTGAAAGATTCATCTTTTGGGTTATTCTTCAGTTCGTCAACACCTGCAACAAAGGACATAAACATTAATTCAAAATTGTAAAAAATAATAAAATCCGCAAAAAACGTGATTAACAATGACATGAAAGATATTTTTAAGAATGAAATCCTGACCTAAATATCATTCATGATCATGCATGTGTGGCAGCAGCTAAGAAACATCTGAATTTATATCAAAGACATTCAATCGCAGGGACCAACATACTGGTTAAATCATGACAAATTACCCCTTCTCTGATGTGAGAGCGTATCTTCATTTACGAGTGAGCCCTTCAACGGATAGAGTTATTTAGACTTTCAGGCTCAAATAAAAAAGTAGTTACACTCTTATGCTAAAAGAGCGACACAATGATGGCTTAAAATACAAACTTTAATCCCCCTCTTCCCTTACAAGAAGACACCACTGTACAGCTGGTGCAACCAAGGAGCACAGGAAGGCCCATTATTTACTTTTCTCTGCTATAAAAGTTGGTTAAAGCAAGAAGGTGCAAGGTCATGGGAGACACATGTGCTCATTATCAATAACAGCCATCCAAGCCTAGATGATCAAGACCGCTTATGTTAATGAAGAAAAAAATCTCTGATCTGCCTGCAAGTTAGAAATGCTGGCATGAAGCGTACCTAAAAACTGAAACAGGGGCCCTGAAATGCTTGAAAGTGGACATGATGGCAAGAGCGCAGCTTCATCGAGCACATGATACAAAAATGCAGCTGATGATGCCACGAAAGGCCTTCAATATATTTCTAAAAGGTTTCAAGATTTTAAATAACTAGCCGACCTCATACTTAATTACACTTTTCAAATGAGCAGAGAAATATGGAGATTTATGGCTCTTTTATGATGCTTGCGAAGATCCTTTTGCCTTGTTCTTATACGAAGGGAGTGGGGAAGGGAGAAGGGTCGTGATACTCCCTTAAACTGTAAAAAAACGAGAGCTAAGAGTACTCTGATGGATACTGAAGCATTGATACATACCACAATTGGAGCTGGAAACTGGCGAAGAGTGAACAATATCCTCGCTAATGCTGGCATCAGGGTCAGTGTGAGAAGAAGTACTTTCTAATTGGTTCAGGTTTTCAGGAGTTTCTATCTTGCTTTCAACTACGTCTATGGTTGACAAACATGGAAGACCTGCATACAATAAAGTTCAGGTAAATTTTATGGGATTCTTTTTTATGAATTCTTTCATATCAATGGCTAAGGAACAATACCGTTTATCTGTAAACTGACGATTTTGCAGGGCTAAGAAAACTTTCGCCATTTTTGTACTTTTGAGGTTAAATTTGCAATTTTTTTACACATTACAGCATCATTACAACGCTCTCATGCAGAATGAGAAAAACTAAAAACACCAGCAAACTTTTTTTGTACTGTCAAATGCGGAAAAGTTGCTGACTCATTATTGCCAAAATTATCAGTTTGTTCCTTAGTTCTCGATATTTAAAAAATGAAAATACGTGGGATTAGATGAACTGATTTTTCGTTGCAACTAATCATATTCCACTCTAAAAATCCAATTATAGTCTTCACAGTATTATGTAAATAAAAGAAAAAAAAATGGGTTGGGAGAAAAAATAATACATTTTGTTGTCTTGAAATTTAAAAAAAAGGAGCAAATTTTCCTCATGGCATTCTGATGAACTATAAAGATTTTTTTCTGTTTTTCTGATCAAAAGGAATTGATTCCGCATCGAAAGATAGAATACAGAAATCAATTGAGTATCAAATAACGACGCATATGTGCTTCCATTAACGTTTTGGATTTAGGATGCTCTAAACTATGTCGTTTCATACTAACTGGGATTGAGAGCCCCTTTTTCACCACTCAAGTCAGGTTTCAGGATCAAACAGTGGAAGAGGAGCTTACATGCATTAGAGCCACTCAAATGTGTATCAGGGTTTGAGGGCACTGGCATTCTTTTTCATAAAATCACTTAAGAACTGGCTCTTCGATTAACATGCATCATTTTCATAGGATAAAAATCGACCAAGTTACTATCATAACGATGATTCACAGTGAGGTCTAAAGGAGAAAGAAGGTGCTAATACCCCTAATGAAATCATTTAACATGGATTGTATAAAGATTCTATATATATTTGCACACACTAACCATTTGCAACTGATTAGTTCTTTATATTTCAACCAATAATATAGCTTGGTAGAAGAAGGGCCTAATAGGTAATGGTATAAAGTCAATTAGTTATGGTAAAAACCTAAAATTTATTTAATATCCATCCAGCATCCGTCAATAAAAACATTAGGCAACATAAAAACTTGGATTATCGCATGGTGAGAAGGCAATATTGTAGAGATTCACATCCAACCCGCACCACTTTTCCAAATTTACTTGGCAGAGGATTGCAGTGCGGGTTGCACATGGGAATTTGCTTGTTGCAAAACATTAACAAGAGTTTTATATAATTAGAAACGTGAGTTTTTCCCACAGTAGACGAAAAACGGGATGCAAGTTTCCTACAGGGGCCTACGATAAATCTAAAAGAAAACGTTTGGTTTAATTTTTTAAACGGAGTTTCTTCAAGAGGTCTTTCTCTTGCGCATCCAGGGAAGTATCATACTGCATCATCTCGAGCTGATTTTAAAAAGTGTGGCAAGTCAACAAGAACAATTAGGACATAGCAATTTAACAAACTTGGCCAAAACTTGTTGAAAATTAAATTCTGTATCGAATTAAGCGCAGAGTGTCCCCTTCCAAGTGATCAATGTTTTGCCCTTCAAAACTAGTTTTTGGGGGAATCAACCCAGATGGAATAAAAGCAGATGTATTTTCAGGCCTTGTGAATGTTTTAAATAGTCACCTTCTTGCCAAAATATCCAATTATAATAAGAGTAATAATAATAATATAAATAAACGTAGCAATGAATTCTTAGAGTACAAACAAATTGTTACCTTGGAAGGGTGGTAAATTCCCATTCCAATCCTTTTTCGGGTCATTATCATCTTCATCAAAAGTTACTTGATTTTTCTTCGGTGTAGGTTTATTTTCTGAGGATGCTTCACCACTCCGTCCAAAACGTTTGTCTCTCCAGTTTGGCTTGTGCGACCGCTGCTCGCCTATAAAAATAAGAGGAAGATAATAAAATTAGGGGCCCCTTCAGAGAAAAGTCTCATGGTATCCTTAACTTTAAAGTTAATGGAATAGTTGATTTGAGCTATCCATTTTCTCACAAATTTCGACTTTTAATTTGATTAGATTATCTTTGAAGAAGGAAAATCAAGTTATTACTCAGCATCCTGTTCAAATTATTTTAGTGACACCTAGAAACAGAGCAATTTAAATTTCCTGCGAGAAAACAGGAATAAGCGACATATTGTTTAAAAGTTCTGTAGATGAAATAGTAAATTTTTTATAAATGGAATGAAATTTACAGAGGCTTTCAAAGCTTCGCAATCTTTTTGGTGGAAAACAAAATAAACACATAAATCATGAAAGAAAAGCAACATCATTGTGAATGCAGAGCAGTTGTTTCTCGATAAATCTACTCACTTGTGGTGAATGCAGTTGAATCTAGGGGACTCAAAACGTCGGTAATGTGCAAAAAAAAAAGAAAAAAAAAATTTAAGGTGATTAAATTTGATTATTTAAATTTTATTTTTTATTTATATTTTGCCCGAAATCTGGGGACTTGAAAACGTAATATTGAACTAATTTTGAACTTATCAAGATAATGTTGAGGGAAAGTTAGGGGAAATTGGCTTAGTATTTTGCGAAAAATCATGACTTTCGAACTGACATATTTGGGGGTCCGAACCCCCTCCCCCCCTTAAAATTAGTTTGAAGTGATTTCTGTGATTGTTACTTAAAAGTGCTTACAATTTGGAACATTTTCAAGTTTTATTTTCTTCACTGCAATGATTGAAACCGGCGTTATAATTTCTGGAAAATAGGTCAAATTTGGCCTTTGACTTAACATAACTCAGATACTGATCTGCGGTTGGCGCAAAAATGCTTGGTTTTTAATTTTTTCCGATGATTTATCACAAGGTAGGGGTTATCATTTGAAAAAAAGTTGGGAGCCCTCTCTCGCCCCCCCCCCCCTTAGGGAAGGGCAAAAATGCTGCCCCCCCCCCCCCCAGAAGACGGTCCCCTTTGCGATAGAAACATTCCCAAAGTTTCATCTTTTATCTCCAACGGTTCAAAAGTTAGAGGAGGGGAGTGGGACTTTTGGGACCCTGTAGATTTACTTCCTCAGTATGATGAATGGAGGCCATTCTTTAGTGGTTGTTACAGTAGCCTCAGCATTCCACAGTAAATTTGATGCCTGAATCTGTGATTTAGATTATACAGCTGACCATATTGGTATGAGTGGCGGTAGCCACATCCAGGCAAGTTACCTATCCTCCAATAATTGGCAACACAACACAGCTTGGCTGAGGCACCGACATATCATAAACAGACAACTGCCAATAAAGATCAAAGATAGCAGAGGTTAAAAAACTGCTAACTCCCATACAAAGACATAAAGATGGAGCGCTAAAAGCAAAAAATGAAGCTTCTTTTCAATCACCTCTACTATTGGCTAGAGGATTGGCGGCGAAATCGGGACAAGTTTGAAATTCAAATGTAGAACAGGAACTAAATAAAATTGCGGAAACAAAGTATTTTAGGTTGATTTTTGCCCAAATTCACTTACACACCCATATTTTTATAACTTTAGATTAGTTTTGGTCCGTCGTCGACCGATTAATTTCATTTGGGAGTAACGGGCATCTACGACTGTAACGGCCTGTTTGAACCGGCAGAACCACCATGAGTAGAAGAGAAACTAATTTTATCTGAGATTACTGCCTGTTACCGAGCAAAAGTAGTTGTATTATAATAGGACGCAGTCCCAACTTTCTTAATTTATTCGTTTTAGGCATTTAAAATACGTTTCGAAGAAGAGATGTGGAAAAATCAAGAGGACAAGTTCAAATCAAATTTCCGTTTGCCACCATGGATTCCCGCGCTCATTTACACACTCACACAAGCACCCAGCGCCAAGCCAGGCTTCACTTTTTCCCCGTGCTTTTTAGATACGAGCACTCCGTCTTTACGTCTTTGCTCCCATACGATATAATTTTTTGGACCTTCAGTTTTCTTTGTCATGATGCTTTCAGTAAGACTCACCTCTTTTGGGTCGATTATGCCTGTCAGTTTTACTTTCTTCAACTCGTTCTCCACGTTCTATCATTTCTTCTTTTTTTGCTTTCCGCATGGCGACATTAGCGTCTGTTGGGTAACGACTAAAAAAGGAAAATAAATTAGTTCCTACATTTGAGAAAAGAAGCTTTCCTCATATCTATGAGCTTTTAAAGTCATCAAGGCATCTGCCATGATGACTGTAAAATTCTACCAACAGTCATAATACTTACAAGAAGCTAGTATAGACTGTTTCAGTTGTGATATCACAAGGAGGTGACAAAGCAATCAAATAGCATCAGAGAGTACAAAAGGTTTTGAAAAAGTCCTTAAAGATACAACTTACCTACATAAAGGTACCTAGTTAATGGAGGCAAAATTATCAGTGCAGCAATTTTTAAGGACTTCTGCAAAAAAATTAAAATTTGAGATTTCGACAGAAAATGCTCTCGTACAAAGGCAGTGACGTATATTTTTGGTCGACAGGAGGCATGAAGTTACATTACTATCTACAAATTTCAAACCATGAACATAGCACATTAAAATTTAAGACAGTTATTCTGAAAGGTACGTCTTTCGACCTTCAAATTACAAACTTCCGGAGCTTGGGTTTGGTTTAACATTTAGGGCGGTTTCAAAATGTTTGCAGAGCAAATCTCTAGGCATTTATTTTTAAGTTTTGTCCTCTTTCTACAGGCAGGCACAATCAGAATAAATCGACTTAAAAGCCAATTAGCTGTTTGGTTTATATAACTTCTAAGAGGTACGATGAAAACAGCAAATCAAATATTTTGTTTGAATTTTCTTTGATATTCAGACTGCTAATTTTGCTTAGCTGAAGCAATCTACAGCAATCTAACTCTTGGTAAAGAGAGATAAAAAATGAATATAACAAAACAGAATTGATGAGCGTTGATAATGAAGTTAAAAGTTGTCGTTCATAAAAAAAGGGACTTTAATCAATAAAAATTTATAATTCAGTTTGATAGAAAGTAAGATATAAAAATGATCAAAGAATTCTGGAGATGAACCCGATAGATATAGAACTTTTATGAGCAACATTCATTTTAATATGCAATTCATTCAAGAATGTGTTAGTATTTCCTAAAAGCTTTTTTTTAGTTATTTTTCTTACATCTGGTTCTCTTGTAGTATTATAATTGTAATGGAACAGGTTGCTTCATTGTAATTCATTTTCTTTTGTGTCTTGGATTTTTATCTGTTTATTAATTAATGTACAGTATTCAGCTTTTAGGCAGACAATTCAGAGCGCATTTTATGCCATATTATTCAACTGATGAGGAACCTTTAATCTTAAGGTGAAAACTGAACTACTTTGACTTTTGACCATATGAATAATGTTGAAGAACAGGGTAATTACCTTTTGCGCTCAGCAATCCACTTTTCAATATCTTCAGGGGATTGGACATTAGCAATTTTCTTGTAAATTCCTGTAAAATGGTGGAATTGTACATGTAAGGCAACGATCTTTGGATGAGCGGTAAAGGTGCATCCCTCTCTTCCGCAAACTTCATGTTCCGAGATGTGTTCTTGTAATGCCTCCGCAGTTTTCCAAGATCGATTGCATGCTTCACAGTAAAAAGGATCATTCTCCTGAAATAAGTAGCAAAACTACATTAAAAAGGCTGTTAAAACACGGAGCACACACTTAAAAAATAGAAATCTTAAAATTAAAAAGAAAAAAACAAAACAATTAAAGAATTACAACTGATAAAATTAACTTAAGAGGGACGGAAAAAGGGGCAGGGGTTGAGCAGATAGGATGAAAGATTGGTAGCAAATGCGGTTGGTCACAAGAGGTTTATTACGATAGCTTACATCCTCATTTTAACCAACGGTGCTATCATCTTTCACATCAAATTAAGACTGAAGTAAAACCAGGTAACTGTAAGATAGAATTTAATGATAGGGATATGATGGGGGTTTTTTTTTCTTTTCTTTGTTCTATTACTACGAGCAGTAGCATGAAAATATCATGGGTACATAATACTGATATCATATTAAAGTTAAATACTTTCATACTTCAAGATTTATAGGGTCAACGCCCTAAAATTGGCACGTATAAAACAAAAAAAAAGGACTACCAGAGATAAAGGGAGAAAAATAATAAAAACTGACCAAAAAAAAAACAAAGAGACAAAGCAGAATCGATGGCACACGAAGGTACAGAAAGCTAAAATCATAAAAATACTTATGAGTTCTTCGATTAGCATTCAGTATACTGAAATAGGAGGAAGGAAGAAGAGGGAAAAATATAATACATTGAATCTGAGACATGAGTGTTTTTTTGTTTTCCAGCACTCAAGAACAGCTGAATACTATAAATTATAGCCATGATCAGTAGATTTAAGAATGTTTCTTTGGAAAAGAAAAGTGAATCAGCCGTCATTGACTCAAGAAAAATTGAAAAGCAAAATATAAAAGGGCTAATGACACTTACAGCGGAAAAAAGCAAAAATTCAGTGACCACATAAGATCTTCATTTTAAATGAGATTAAAGTTCATTAAAAAGAATGAAAAAAAGAAAGGGGATGGAGAGTAATGTATGAGAAACTTTTACGTAAACTTACGCCATGAGTGAATGCTTCAAACTTATCTCCATGAATAAATGAAGCCAAAAAAGTTCTCCTTAAGATAGGCAGCAAGAGTTAATCTAATAGGATTCATCATCCATCCAACATCTTTCGATGTGCTTGTTCTAATCGGTTGATTTCTTTTTCTCCTTTTTTCCCCCGTTTCATTATCAATTAATTTTTTTTTCAGAAGTTGTTCCATCCGATGCAAAACTCTATGAAACTTTATAGGCGAGTGAACTTTGCCACTGAACTTACATTTCAAAATTTATAAAACGTGCATATGAAAAGGAGGCATTTGATAGTAATTACTAGTAGTATAAGTAAAAACATTGGTACAAAAACTGACATTGAAGCTTGACCTGAAATTACTTTGATTACAAATGCACTTTTTTCATTTAAAAATTATTTAACAACAGGGAAAAATCAAGTTCTGTACACTTTCACCACTCAGAAGTAGAATACTTGAAAACTTAGAGGATCAATCTTAAAAATGGAAAATTCAAGATGATTATTAAATTTGAAAAATTTGAAGCGAACTGGAAAGATGGCAGGTCTGCTTACAAGGAGAACTAAAACAAAATTTGCACGTTTTAAATTAAATGAAACATGATTTTCTAAAATGGTAAAAAACCATCCAAGGGGGGTTTCATATCACAGAGGTTGCCATGAAAATTTAGACATAAGAGACCAACACTCACACATTAATAATATAAAAGATATTATTTTCCAATTCCAGCGATGGGGAGAAAAGAGTGAAAGAATCACGAGTTTGAACTTCTAAAAACAACATCTTAGGCCCAATATAAAATGCATGTTTATTGTTCTGGATATTAATAGTGGCATGGTTTGATGGAGATTGCAACAAGAAAATATTCTGTGTAGGTTTTAAAAGCAAGTTACTTTGGGATGCGTACAAGTAAACAGTCTTTAGAGAAACAAAATGATCGTCAAGGCATCTCCTCATGGAAAAAAAATTGTCCTCATAAAAGTACTACTTTGACAATATTTAGGTCATACTAAATTGGAAATTAAATGATGAAAATCTGTAATGATGCAACAGAGCAAAAACAGAGAAACACTAATTTTGAAAAAAAATTAAGTTAAATTTTTCCAATTGAGAAGAAATCATGATATGTAAAAATTAGAGGAACATTTTATGATTTCCTTCGAATTTCTGATGTGTGGCATAAAATTAGCAAGAGGCATCATGGTAAAATGGGTCTAGGTAAGAGCAAGTTAGGCAAGATGAGGAAATGGTTACGTAAGGTTTCCGCATGGTAAATGGGCTTATAGGAGATATAATTGGAGAGCTATTGTAAGGTCAATGCTCAGCAGAAGCAAAGAAATAATCTAATAGGTGCATCCTGAAAGCAGCACGAAAATGTTGAACTTCTTTTCCACTATTATTAAACCTTAAAAAGTCAAATAAATATTTCAGAATCATGAAATACTTGAATTAAATTGGCTACTGATACACTCAAATTATTTCTCCTTTTTATGGATGATAAGTGTATGCAAAATACCTAATGAATGATTTTTTAATGCATAATTTTTTGTAAAGATGAGAAAACTGTAACGAGCGTTTTAAGTTGTTGCAACTCCAAAATTGAGGATTTAATCTATTTTTTCAAATTTTGATGTAACACTGCTTCTAATTGCGGATGAAGTAGCAAATTCAGTCACATCTTTCAGTACGGTCTGAGCCTACGAATTTAAAGTATCAAAGACGCAATATACTCTCTGTTGACCATTCAAATGCAAATGGTGATAAGACAGGCAATAGAAGAGTCAGGCTAACTAATTAAGTTCAACAGGGCTTGCTCACTCGTTTCAATTCTTTTATTAAACTTTGAAGAATTCAAAGATTTAGAAGAATTTAAGGTATTTCAACATTGTAACTGTTCTAAAGTAACCAAAAATAGAAAAAGAAATTCCTAGGGATGATTCAAAATTTCAGACAATGCTTGTTGACTGTGCTATGACTCGATAAGTCCAACATTTGATACAAATAAATTTGTACTCAAAATACTAAAATATTCGTTTCTCGGGTCCGAATATTTGGATGTAAAATATGATACTTCCGAGCTTTCGCCTTTATTGGGAGTATTTAGGAGAACTGATGTTCAAAGCATGAAGTTTTTTTTCAGTCAAACACTTTATTTTCATTAAATCATACTTTATAATAATAAATATTTAAACAAATTTTTTACTTAAAACATTGACACCAACAAAGACTAAAACATAATAGTTCAAAAACTTACGATAATAAAATTGAGTTCAAGATTAAATGACTAATTATGTCTGCAGATTGAAGACAATTCAAAATCTAATTAGAGATGTTTAAAACCTTATCTTGTTAGAAACTGACCTATCTAATAGAAAAGATCAAGATAAAGGTACATCTGCATCAAAAACTTGTGCACATTGCTGAGAGGCATTTCTTTCACATGCAAAGCTATTCCAGTAACAGGTGGGGCAAGGGACCCATTAATCTCCATTCATATTCGATCACATCATTTTTAACCACCAATTTGATTTTCATCTGTTGAGCGCCCCTCAATGGATGCAGCAGTAAATCAGATGTGATTGATCTTACTCTAAAGTGCAGTCCAGTGAGATACAAGCACCAAAAGGCAAAAATATTCAGCCAGCAAACCTTATTTTCAGACAACCAATGCCCCATCAATTCAAGGAATACCTTAATTTTCGGGCTAATACTCATAATTGATTTAAAAAGACTTAGCCAGTATTTTAATTAGCATTTGTCCGACGATGGGCCACAAATAATTTGTGAAACCATGCTCAGCCTCCTTTTGGGGACTGATAAATTATAAAATAAAAGAAACAAAGAAGAGCCGAGCTTAGGAAAAGAAATGAAAATCCTACTGAATTCCAAGAAAAACGTATGATTACGAAATCTAAAAATATTCCGAGAGTTTAAAATTAGTTTCCAAAAATATTCAATTAATAGTTTCAAACTGAAAACATACGAAGAAAAGAAAGGGCGACAAGACTCTCCTTATTGAAGAACCTACCTTCTTCATCAATGACTTGGATACATGAAAAATGCTTTTTCACAAAAGGCAAAATGTGAGACACACGCTAGCGGTTCTCGTAGTCATTTAAGGGTTTCAACTACCATGGGGATATAATTTCATAATAATTTGGCCTCTTTTGATTGGGGAACAACACTGTGCTTCTGCATGAAGCATGTGCGGGCAACCACTAAACTCTCTTAAAAATATCGAACAAGCACCAATTATTGAGACTCAAAGTTAGAGATTGAAAGAAAATGTTTCAAATGTAAACCATAAAAAACTCAACACTCTCACACACAACTTAAATACACAGCAATGAGTTTTAAACCGAGTGATTTGCAGCTGCACATGTATTAAGTTTATCTACATAAATAGGTACCAATTTAAATGCGATTCCACTATTTTTTTTAGTTTAATAGCTTAACTGGCTTAGGGAAGAATACATCAGCCATACACTAAGAATTTTGATTTCCCACCATTTAATTATAAAAAAGAAAAATAATCATTCAATACACATTAAAAAGTCTTTGGCTCCGGAAAAAAATCGGAAAATAAGAGAGAGGAAAAAGTAGGACTGACTTATAACCCAAAACTTTATTAAAATCAAGGACCACACACACAATACCAAGAAATTCAACGTTTCCTTAGTTTCGATGTTTTAATGTTCCTTGCAGCCTCCTGAACATGATGAGCCTTTAGTTCAAAGAGTTCACAAAGGAAATGTCAAATCAAATAATATCGAAATTTAGCCAACGCCAAATTCCTCGATATTGCATTTCCAACTTTATGATCTGAAGAGCGAATAACATGAAAATGACTACTTGTTTTTTTCTTAAAACAACAAAAGGAAAAAATCTCCAATACAACCAAAATGGGTGACCCATATCAGTGAGCCTGAACAAGCATATCACAATCAATAATGATATAAATTAAAGAAAGAGAACTTCAGGATGACTGGAACTTTTAAATGGTCTTTTGGTACAATGATAAAAAATCTTTTATATTTTAAACCTACAATTATATAAAATTAGACGTCGATAATTCATAAGCACTCCTCAGCCTATGAAGGATCCTCAACCACTTGTGTTCACCATGTTCTAGTGCACATCATTTTTAGGCATCAAAAGCAGTAAGTTACGTTTTTTTTTTCCACCCTTGAGATCTTTTTATACAACAGCAACATTCTTTAGCTAGGCAGAAAATTTGAGACCTCCTTTGTGTTTTACGTGCCTTTCTTTGCTATATGCGCTGTTTTCAGTAGAAAAAGAAGGGTGTGAACAGCTCTTAAAAATTGACTTTTCACACAGCAAAATCTGGCTCATAAAATAACTAAATCCGAAATAATTCTCACAAACTTTACGAGATAATTATAAGGATAATTATTTAAGTTTAGATAATTAAAATGCAATACTTAGATGCTTCAATTGAGTTACCTCAACAATAGAAGGATGCCAATGACCAAACTTATGGGTGGAAAGTACAAGGAATTTGGAGAAAGGAGGCTGAGCACAGTTTACTTATTGAAGATTGGTTTTCATTCCTTTCAGAACCTGTACAACTATTGATTAGAGAACTGTAGCTAGCCAAGCGGCCAAAACTGGAGCATCTAATGAAAAGATGTGTAAACCATTACAGTAATGGAAAAGACTTTTCAGAGATTCAAAAGAAGAAATCTTACTTCAGATAAAAAAAAATAAATAAAAAAAAAAAATGGTCCATTACTTGTAAGAAGGAGTTTTATATCAATTCCTACAGTTTTTGTCACAATTAAATGACAACCCATAAAAAAGACTTGGTATGATTTACCAGAAAAAATTTGTTTAGTATCAAAATATATTATACCTATAAAAGGATAGCAATGGGTGAAAAGGGAAAAAGAGAGATTCTATTTACTGAGTTTTGAATATTTATGATTGATTCAAAAATTTTTACTCATCCTGCAATTTTCTTGTCATTGATCCTATAACTATTCAGAAGTCTTGAGAAAATGTACAGTGGGTATGAATGATGATTTAAGAACTAGAAGGAAATTTCTTTTGCTTTGCTTTCATTAATTATTTGCGAAGTAGACCGAGACTGTCATAATTAAAAACGGAGAACGATCTTTACAAGTGTAATGTATGCCTTATTTTTTCCAAAATTTATACTGCACTATGTACAAACAAATGATGGGCTCTTTGGCACCGAAAACAAAAAGAAATTTTCCTTACACTTTAGAGACAGCTCACAATGCCATGAGCGCAAAGTTGAATGTACAAAGGGAAAATATACAAGAGAGTAGAGTACCTTGTTAAAATAAGGTACAATGGAAGAGAAACTTAAGCAGTGGCTGCAACTTCAGTGGGCGTTTTACTTTCATCTTTTTTTGCATCAAGAAGAGATTTCAGCTCAGGGATTTTTGACACCTCCTGCAACCACAGTTTAAAATTGTTTCAGAATTACAACTAGCAAATGAAGCGCCAAAGAATTTCTACTTTGCTTTTCTGAAGGGATAGAATTTTTTCAATTTGATTTAAAAAAAAAAAAAATAAAAAAAAACTCTGATGAATAAAGCATCACAATTAGAGCTAATTTTTTTTTTGCAGAATTAAATTCATATCAAACAAAATCAATTTGAAAGAACGCTTTGCGCCACTGTAAAGAGAGGACATCAGAATATTTCCAGTTCTTGTTAACTTATTTCCACTTTTTTCCCACAGAAAATTTCCTAGTTATTTATGATGCTGGTAAAAACATATTATCCTCAACAAATTTGTGCCTTTACTAAGCTTGATGAGGAAAGTAACTGCAGTAGCTCTTTGGAACATAGTAGGCTGTACTGAAGAGAAAAAAGAATAAAGCGAAATGAGTACAGTCACTCTTTCTTCCTCTTTCTCTCTCTCTCCCCACCCCCCTTCCATCTCTCTCTGGACTAAAAACCATGCTTTTTTGTGTTTTTTATTTTTCTAATTCAAGAGGCCAGGACATTTAGAGGAACATCTGGCTGCAATTAAGAGAAATACCTATGAAGGAGAGTTAAGTAAAACCTGTTCAGCGGGTGAAAAACCCCACAATCTAAAGGTTAGGATAAAAATGCATGTTTGCTCACTTCTTCAGAATGAGATCCTATGTAATCCAACTTTGCACGGTTAACCAGATTTGCGACAAAAGCTTTCTGTTCATTGTAAGCTTTCCAACAGACTGTGTCCGTTTGTTTCCGACTTGCTTCTGCGAAGAGACTGTGTTTCTTTTGAATCTCCACTTTCAAGGCATTGTTAACCCAGGGTTTATTTATTTCTGTCTCCTACACATCACATCAACAAAATTATACTGTATGTTTCACGCCAGATGAAATCAAGAATTACAAGTGGTTAATTATTAAAAACTTAAAAAGGAGGCCAGCAAACAAAGTCTCTGATAAAATCTAAATGATCAAGATTTTAAAATCCTGAGCTTGCCCTGCTTAAAGCATTTATTAGATTAGTGATTAGACTGATTGGAGAAAAATGCAGGATAATTAAACATCTTTGAAGAGCTAGATTAGAAAATAATTCATTGATTGTGGTACCTAAAGTAAAATGTCTGAAACGAGAGAAAAAAAAAAGACTACAGCTAAAATGTCTGCCTCTTACTGATGGTCAGGGAAAGATAAAGGATGGGAAAATGATGAGAGTACTGAGTACAATTTTTCATGGATTTAAAATAGCCAAAGAAGCAGCTATTTGTTAGTAGGAAAAGGATATTTTTTTAAATTACGTGGTCTCACTTAGGGAAACACACCTGTTCAAATCTACAGAGAGGTCTTAAAGATGGGTCTTACAATAATTTTTCCTGTCTAAGACCATTACCAATGACACAGAAGACGAAAAAAAGTCGACACTTAACCAGCTGAGGCTTACGTATATTTGCACAAATTGTTGTAGAACGGAACGAAAATTTCACGTGCTTTAAAACATGAAGATTTCAAGATATAGAGATGGGCACTTCAATGAAGTCATCGAGGGTCCACTGACCCATTAAATGTGACCTAATGATGTTACTAATGGGTGCACTTTGAGGGCATTGCAAACAGAACCGGTGACGTCATTTACTGCGGCTTGATTTCGTCATCAACAATAGCCCCTATAGAATCATCACTTTGTGTCTGTCGTAAACGGGTGCAGTTAGTATATCATTAATGGTTGTTGCAATGATTGAGTCATCGCATGGAGTGTAGCATTAAAAAGGGCTCAAAAAACTTATATCTTAGTACTGAAAACTTTCTAGCAAGCATCAAAAATGGAAAAATTCCATTCTGATTTTGTCTTGACTCAATCATGGGGTCTTTCACATTTGGGGGAAAAAAAATTGCACTTGATCTCATTTTTCGTCTGTAAGCTTTTAAAATTTCTAAATAGATCATCATGACTTGACATGTGAAAAATCAAGATTTGTTTTGACAAAGAGAATTTTTTTCAACTGAACAAAGTACCTGGAATCAAAGTAGTTGATGAAGCATGGAGAAATGATCCAAGGGATAACCTTTACATGAAAATGATGAAACGTGGTGCAGTATACAACTAATTAGAACACCAAGCAAGAAATTAGACAGGCCACACACTGAAAAAAGTGGCCCATGGCTGTTTAGATGATTACAGAAAATCATTCATTAAAAACTTGCGCAGCACAATACTTGGATCCATTGACAACTGGTGAAAAGCGATAGAAAATTCTGTCAAACTGCAAATCCCACAGGATGTTGATGAGGACATGCCTTGAACTTTTATTCGGGTGGTCTGTTTATTGAAAGTTTATAGCAGCCCAATGAGACATAGTTAAATAATTGGATTCCAGAAGATGAGTCTTTGACTTTCAAGATTATTGTCAAAACTGCTGAAGAAAACAGTATTCCTTGAAAAATATAAGTGTATTATACTAGAAAATGAGAAAATTCTTCTGGCCCAGCAATGTTTAAATGTCTCCACCTTTTCATTCCTATTTTTTACAATGTTCCTTCTGAGATGCTTATGTCAAGCCACCTTTACTCCGGACAAAAATTTTTTATTACTCTAGGCATCGAGATTCTTCAGATAGTAACACCAATATTCATGACTGACATAGTGATGAAGATAGGTGCGTTGCCAAAATAAGTAAACTAGTCCAATTCTGTTTGGTTCTTCCGTTTGCGACCGCGACCCAACAGTCCCATCGACCTCCTGAGATCGTTAAGCGTTAGGTAGAAACATTAGGCTTCTACATGTAAACACACATGTTTACATCAGGTATCAAGTATATTGTTTGTGAATCAGGTAATTCTGCTTCCAAGTGGTCCCAAACAGTTTACTTTGACAACGCAGCTGATATTTTGGTAAGTTGAGAATGCCCTGTGCGATAGTAAGTCATTACAGATGTAGTCCTTCCCCAGTGAAAAGAACTCTACTTGTTGCAAAATTCACTTAAAAGAATATTTTTGTGCAATTTCAGTCCCAAATTCAGCTTTTTTATGCTTGTAAGTAGGGGAAAAATTAGTAAAATTTTCAATTAGAAATGCTGAACAGCTTTCAGACAGCAATGTAGTTTGCTAGTGGAAATTTAACAACAGTGAAAGATAGTTACATTATTTCCATTGGGAAATGACTATACATCTGTATTAAGAACTCTAGATGTACACACGCCTTGACGGTAACACAGCCATTTTGTGACTTTTCCTCTGTGTCCTGTTCCCCCAAAATATTTTCTTTATAAAAATAATGAATCATCACTTCCTCGGATGATTCTTTCAATGGATACTGTTAAAGTATCTTTACTTAAACTTAAGAGTTTGTGTGCTCTGGGTGATGAAAATGAAAACATTGCAATGGAAATAATAGAAGTGATATTCTCTTAGCTGCTTCAACTGAGGACAGGCCCTTCTACTTATCCTGCAATCTGAGGATAAACAGATTGGGCTTTGCACTCCTCCTCACAGAGCACGTGCTGTTTCATATTCATAACTCAAAAGGAGACATTGAAGTTATACGCTCAGAAGTTGTCACTGTATTCTATCACTTCCAAACGAGGTTTCCAAAAATTAGAACTGAAGCTCTTTGAAGACCTTGGTTAACTTCTCAGAATGGTTTGACAAGAAGCTGGTTTTTGTATAATAAAAAACTGTAAGCTTAAAATAGGCTCCTCATGCATTATTAAAATGTGCGTGAGTGAAGTGGAAATCTTCATCTCACGAAATAAAAAATAAAAGAAAAAACAAACAAAAAGCTAGAGCTGCAGTAAATAGGTATAATAAAAGGCTATACTTAAGACTAACAGCCATGCTACAACTAGTGCAAGTACTGCTATGATTTTAAGTTTGACTCAGCAAATTGGTGGCGCACAGCAGCCTTTGGCTGCAAATTACAATACTTAATGACCCTTTCGCGTCAGCACAGATGGAGGGGTAATAACCTTGAGTGGCTTGTTAAGGAAATAGAAAAAGTAAGAAAATTCTAGTACACAGGTGCCCCGTGCATTCTGACATGGTAAAATTCTCGTTACTTAAATCAGTAGCAACAGTGGGGTCTTCTACTGATAAACAGCTGTATATACACAACAGGGCAAGGAGGTCCCTGATACTGCTGTACTACTGCTTAACAAGCCCTTCTGCGGCTTGCGGTGATACCACATCAATTACAGGATGAGAGAAGTAATAAATACTGACATCAAACAATAGTAACTTGGTCATTTCTCAGAACTGTAACGGCAAAATACAATTCACAGAGAGCAGAATTAGAAGTAGCCTACCGTTGGAACCTTAGCAAAGCAACAGCATCTACTGGGGCTGAACAGTTTTTCCTAGGTTTTGCACTGTCTCATTTACATTAATGAAACGTTTTCGGCTACTTAGGTTTCTCATTGCGAACGCTTGAACTGGGCAAAATGTGGCAGCCTGGTCCAGTACCAATAGGAAGACCATAAGTATGATACTATGTCCCTCTCAAAATTCTTCAGAGCCATCATTCTGAAGTATAGCCTATGTGACTGATTACTAAGCAAGAAAGTGAAACGTACCTCATTTTTCTTGGCTTTGGCCAGTTTCTTCTTGGCAGCTCTAGCTTGACTCACAGTGCCATTGTTGAATGCTTTGCCAGTTTTGGGCAGTGAGCCTCGGAAAGCACCTCTTCCTCTGACGAACGGTGGCACAGGAGGCAACATAGGTCTTGGCGGTACTGGTGGCATTCCCATTGGATGTCTCACTGGATAGTCTCCCGGAAAAGGTCTTGCCCGGGGAAAAGGTACAGCTGGGTGTACAGGTGGATAAGGTCGGAGACCTCTTGGTCCAGGTACTGGAGGTGGTATCATAGGAGGGATTCGTGGTCCGTACCCGAAATCAGGTTCCAGGAATCCTGGAGGTACTGCAGGTGGTCGAGGTCTAACCATACCAGGTGCAGGGAAGGATCCT
Organism: Bemisia tabaci; assembly: GCF_918797505.1. Lineage (NCBI taxonomy): Eukaryota > Metazoa > Arthropoda > Insecta > Hemiptera > Aleyrodidae > Bemisia > Bemisia tabaci. The sequence continues at coordinate 17,778,136 of NC_092797.1, read as the reverse complement.
CCTCTACCACCTCGGCCACCGCCTCGACTAATTTGCCCAATACCACCCCGGCTAACACCGCCGCGTCTGGAGCCTCGTGCACGAGACGATCGGCCTCTCAACCGCACCATTATACTCAAGTTACCTTCGTAATCCTCACGCTGAGAGTTTAGCGGTACAAGAATCCGGCCGTACGGTCTAGGAAGACACTTCGATTTCAAGCACCTTCAACTGATCTATCAAAGTAGTAATAACTGAAGCACTGAATTAAATTTGTAAAGCACAGTAGGTACTCAATGCTGTGAAACGTTATGCTGAAGAGTGTACGAGGCACATTGAACCATGAACAACGCGTGGAGAAGTCTTGATCTCGTCACACGAGCGAACAATAATAAATACAGCACCGAATGCAAATGGCGGAATGAATGAGGTTATTGATGTGTTTGTAGAATTTTGAGTTTCAATTGGTGGATATTTTCTATCATCTTTACACCAACCAATCAAATTTTTTTTTACTCGGAATAGCCTGGATTTTAACCAATCAGAAGTTCAAAACAACACGATATGGTATGATGTAAAAGCTTGAGGCGTCTCACACTTTTCATGTAAAGCGCCACCTGATACTGGTCAGTAAAATACAAATAAATAATTAAACTGATATGGGCAAATTAAAGTAATGGAGTCATTATGATATTCTGAAAAAGGAAGATCGAATCATCTCTTATCACTCGGGCCAGCGGGCCTGCGCGGCCTGCGGCAAAAGCACCTGCAGTGACCCAGTGACCAATCAAAACTTGAACGTTTGCTACGTCACTGCCGGAAAAGGAAATGAACTAACGAAGTGCGGGAAAGCGGGAAAAGGAAACGGATATGTGACGATCCTCGATCGGCACAATCCGAACGGTACGTACATTGTACCCACTGTTGCCAGTAAGAAGTCAAGAGGTCAACGTTTCTCCAAACGTTCTTTTTCATCATTTCAAGAAAGTTGCAAGGCCATACTGTCTGATCCTGACGGTCGAATGTAACTTGCAAAAGTTATTAGAGATCTTTTGCAAAACAAGTGCGACACCCCTAAACCAGATTTCGCTCGAAAACAACTAGCAGCAAGAAACCGTGCAGTCAAACAAAACATAACAACATACCGACCTAACATAATGAAAAGACCGTTTTTACGCGTCGGGATATTTTTTTTTCTCTAGCTGCAGTAAGTAGGTGAGTCAGTAAATGCCTGGCAGAGATTTGTTTTTGCTCTGATTTGAGTAAAAACTGGATTGTGTTTTGCAAAAAGGAACCAAAAGCATTCCAATGTCACTAAAGTTGTGCAACTTTTTTTCGGTACCTTGCAAATATAAACTGATCGCTTAAACAAGTTTTCTTTTTTCTCCCATTGAACAATAAATTCAATACAAAAATCACCTTTGCAAATTTATTTTTTTGTGTGATTTCAGTAATTTCATTGCAAAGAATGCAAGTTGCACAATCCCAGCAACACTGGAATGCTTGTGGTTCCTCTTTGCAAAAATACACTCCAACTGATACATTGAAAAATGCCTTAAATTCTATTTTTCAACAGTTGCTAGCTTCATAAATTAGAAAAAGAAAAAATTACACTGCATAAAGAAGATGTAGGTATGTAAGTTTTTCTTTTACACCTTGCTCCTTGCGAAAAGTTCATTGAGGCAATATTATTCAACATACTGTAATTCCATAAAGCAGGGTTCTTAAGAGTAGAAATTTGAGAACAATAATTGCCGGCAATTTATGACCCGAACCTGAGTGTAGTAAACTGGAAAAAGTGGTTCCTCTTTGCAAAATGTTCTTATATAGACAGGCAAGCTCATTGAAAGATTTCGAGTTTTCAACACCAAATTTTACTTCAACCATTTGAACATTGCACTTTATCACACATTATTAAAATTTTCAATTCAAAAATATTGTAAGTAAAACATGTTTTGAAAAAATGTTTATTTAATAATTTGGCAAGTAAAAAAAAGGAAAGTCCTGATAAAAACAACACATACATTGTTGGATTCAGAAATTCTCCCATTAAAACATAGAAGAGATAGATCCAATACACAATGAAAATACAGCTTTGTCTTTACATGCTTAGAATGAATCTTATCAGGAAATATGAAAGGCTTCAAAACCTTTCGACTTCTAGATAAAAAAAAAAAAAAAAAAAAAAAAAAAAAAAAATTACAACTTGAAATGTCCCAAAAATAATTCACTGGCAGTGTGATTCAATTTTTTCCCCCACAATAGAGGTAATATGATTTCAAAATACTGTCCCATATCAAGGTGAACTAGAGCATTTATGCATCAGCAGCTACTGACATTATTTTATTTACTAATTGAAGATTCAAAATTGAGACAAGTAGATATACTATAGAAGTTTGAAATTGTGTATGTACTGGATAAGGTACTCATGTGCCGGAGATTTTAATTAAATACACTTCTATATCAACTTTTGAACCTTTTGAAGCTTGATTAAAGAATATCAAATGCGTCTGCAGCGCCAGCACGTCTTTTTTCAAGATGAAGTGCATGTTTTTCTGGTTCCAAGTAGAATGGTTTTACACTGTAGTCATCCTTCATTGCAGAAATCCATTTTGTCTGGAAAAAATTTACAAAGAAAAAACCACAATTAGAACCATCAATTTAGTAAATGGATCTTATGCCAGATTTTTCTTAACTAGGACATTGGTCTGAAGTGGACATTTATGGATGTTTTTTGTACAAAAAGATTTATAAAACACTCTTTAACGGAGGAGTTGAATCATTTAAATGGACCACTAGACAAGGTACGAACTAGCGCATTCTGATATATGTTTCCTCTTTAACATTCCCTGTAAAATACAATTCCCACGACGAACATTGCTAAAATCAATTAACATAATAATTACTGATATTAATTCCTGATAGCGCTGGTTACAAAAAATTTGAATTTCTCACCCATATTCAAATATGTAGCTAGCTGGGGATCAACATGGGGGAAAGATACCCATGAAAGTGAGAGAGGATTACATCTTTAAAAGCGTGCTATATTTTTGTGAATAATATTGTAAATGATCATGACAAGGTCTCAGCTAAAAGCTAATAATTTGCTATTATGCCTCCACCGAACCATATTCAAATGGGGAGAATGATTTCTTTGAGGAAAACGTTAGAATCAGTCATTTGAGAACAGTTAATTAGTCATTATTCAAATAGCAGATACGTATAATTCTTGCTAAAGATATTTAAAATAATGATGGTAAGAATTAAGAATTTCTCAAATTTTCCAAAAGTATTCCAAAAGTTGTGGATTTAGTTTGACAGATTTACCTATAATTTATCTGAAAAATGATCAATTAATCGATGATGCAGTACCAATTGATGAGACGAAGATTACTAATCTTTTTGCCTGCAATAGTAGGGTATAATTTAAAAGAATATTCCTTACCAACAGCGGTAAAGTCTGAACTGGAAGTTTTCCTTTCTCACCATAACGCACAGCTATGACATCAATACGTTCAAACGACGGCCATATCATGTAATCAGGCATACCTGGTTTTTCACCTGAAAAAAGAAAGATATGCATGAGTTACTAACAAATTAAGATGATTTTCAGGAGGATACTGGAATAAAATATCATTAATATTTGTTATTGTTCCATACAATGTTTTTATAACCTTCTGAATACTCAGTACTGGACAGCATCAGAGCAGTGGCTTGCTAATAGAGATGAAACAAGTTTTAACTTGTCTGACTAAAGCTTTAATAAAAATAAATTTTTGGGTTACTTCCCAAATACATTTTCCAATCAATTTTTTAATGACAGATAAATGACGTACCTACCTATACTGGGATTCATTTGTGCAGCTCATTTAAAACCAGCAAAAATAGAAATTAAATATTTCATAGGTTTCCCATCAATTTATCAAAATAACTATACCTGAGAAAAAATTGGATCCTCTATTCTTCAACTCATTTTCCATTTTAGCTAACATAGTGAGTACTCCTTGAAAAGCATCTTCGGTGAAATCAGGGCCCATCAACAGTTTATAAAGATGAGGACCAATCTGGAAGAGGATAAAAAATTAACTGAAGCGTTTCTGAAAGGAGAACAGAAGCTCACAAGAGAAACGAACTACAGAGGTGTTTTAAAGTGAATCCTCTAGTAATTCAAACATATATTAAGGGGCAATAATCTTCAGAAGTCAGCTAGGTTTCTGAAATTGAATATCCTCTAGGCTTTCGTATGGCATGAGAAAATCCAATGGCAAATGAAGAAATTTTGGGATAAAAATTATTTTCCAATTAAAAGGAAAAACGCACAGATCATACAAATTTTCGGTTCAATGCGTAGTCCTGACCATTCAGTTTGTTGAGAAAAAAACCCTGCACGGAGCCTGGGGCTCAGAGGCTCCTGGTATATTTTGATGAACCTTTAATTGGTTGACATAAAGTTCATCATTGACACAAAGCTAAAAAATTAGGCAATTCTACGAAGGAGGAGCCAAGATATTCGGGATTGAACACACAGACTATTTTCTGTGCAGCGGAGGTGAATAAGCGCTACACATTGCCTTTCTTTGCCTGCGAAGTAAATTTCAGCCGAGAAACCCCCTCTCTCTACCAGGTAGCAACAACCTTGTATTGTTTTCATTTACTCCTATCACATGGACGCTGGGGCCAGCAGTGCAATATGGAGTCTGAAATGACAAAGAGTTGCTGAAATTGAATGAGCAGGTGCTGGGAGAAGGAGGGAGTAAAGTCTTCGTACCGGCCGAGGGTATAAGCACCTAACTGCGCGTGAGGTCTGACCGAGAACGCCAAACAACCAGGAGAGAGGACTTGTAATTCTTCCACTGTGCTGTGACGTGATAGAAAATAGTCTGCGTGTTCAATCACGAATATCTTCGCTCCTACTTGGTAGAATTGGCTAATTTTTTGGCTATATGCTAGTGATGAACTATATACCAACCTGTTAAGGTTCCATCAAAATGTGCTGGGAGCTACTGAGCTCTTTTTTTTGGGCAGGGTTCTTTTCCAAGAATAAGGAAATTTTGTGGCTGAGATGGCGTTTGAATTTTGCCTTTTTGTATCTTTAAAAGAAATGAGAGATTCTTACATTCTGTTTTAAACAGTATTAGGGTCATAGTTTGTCTTTCCCCAGACAAAAGAACATTACTCCATTCCAATGTTGTAATAGGTATCTACTGACTTCAATAATTCAATTTTATTACAAGAATAATATTGTGTGATGTCCGTTTGAGATTATGCTGACTTTTGCCTGCGATCTGAGAAGAAAAACTGGTGAAATTTTCCATTAGAAATATCCCGTGCGTAAGTAGTTTTCTGATGAGAATGCAGTTCACGAGGGAACATTTTGCGATGTTGAAATACAGTTACATTTCTTTGTCTGGGAAACAACGAACTGTAGTATTTTTATTTTTCAAAAATAGATGCCAATAAAAAAAGTCTCTTAAAAAAAAAGTTATCTTTAATCTCCATGGGAAGTTATTGTTTAAAAAAATATTGAGATTTCTCTACCTTTTAATCCTGAAAAAAACTAAAAAAAAAAAAAAAATCTACATTCTTACTTTGCCAAAACTCTCCACAAGCAAACGATCTTTTGCTTTTTGAAGGGGGTCAGATGAGTGTAGGCGGGGCTCTGGAAAGTATTCGTCCAGAAAATCGGCCAGAATGAGACTTTCATAAAGATTGGCACCTTTGACATTCATTGCAGGAACAGTGCCAGCAGGAAACTTCTCTAAAAACCACTCTGGTTTTTGGACAAGATTGATGTAAACCACATCATACCTAATGTGAAACATGAGAACAAGGAATAAACAGTTTGACTTGAGACAGAACAAGATCAAGCAAATCAATGGCTTATAGAGGATAGAGCAAAAATATTTTTTTTTTTTTAAATACAGCACTTAAACTTATCCTTTTATTTTTCAGAGGGGTTTAAAAATATTTAAAGTGTGATCTTGATTTTCAACAAGCAAGGGCCAATTTGTCAAAATAAAGAGTTGTGCAACAATAACATATGGAAAAGATAAAATTAAGTACTTACGAAACTTTTTTGGCATTGAGGACAAGGTGAATTCTCTGAGCGTACGGGCAGTACCTCATACTGTAAAGCCTTAGCTTCTCTTCAATTAGAGGAGGTTCAACAGAACCTAGAAAAATATTTTAAGTATGAATTATTAAGAATCTAGAACAGGTGATGATGAGTATCAGTGGATAAAGGAGCAAAAAGACATTTTTTAGAGAGTGAGCTTCTTATCAGTTAAGAAAATATCTCCTTGAAATTTTCCTGGGATAGACAGAAAAAATTAAATTGCTGATTTAACGATTCAATTGCTAATAAAAGTGACTGCAATGTTTCAATGTAGATTTTACAACACAAAAATGCGTACAATAGTGGTTTCAGTAGAAAGTGCAAGTGAAGTAGCAGAAAGTGAATGCATCGTTTCAACGTAGATTTTACAACAAAAAATGCTACTTTAACCACTATGGTACGCATTTTTGTGTTGTAAAATCTACATTGAAACATTGCAGTCACTTTTTTCAGCAATTGAGTTGTTAAATCGGCAATTTAATTTTTTCCGTGTATGCTTCAAGAAAAACCATTTCTTAGTTTATGCTATTAAAAATGAAACAAGAGACAATTTGTGACATTGATTTGGAGATTCGCATTTTTTTCCCCTATAATATACAGCCACCAGTATCCATAATCAGACTTGGAGGAATTCCAGGACTGTGATTTCAATGGCGGCTGCAGAACCCTAGGATTGACAGGATTTGTTTGAGGCTGCAGCGGATTGTTAGTATAGTTTTTTCTGTGACCTTTTGTTTTGTTGTAATCTTGTTTCTCATGAAGTAAATTCATTCATTCACTCGCAGTAAGATGTCAGACGATAATGATTAGACCTAGGTGTTAGAGGACTTGGACTGAAAACAAGTGAGCGTAGGAGATTAATTGAAGCTGGCTATCTTCACGAGTCCACGATTGATAAGTTTACACACTTTTAGAGTGTGCCAGATGATCTGCAGTCTTGATTCTTGGACTTTCTTTCAATGCATAACTGTAGACGACTCATTTTTGGTCGTATATTCTAGAAGCGCATATACTTCTTTGACATGGTCTCAGCCTGGTCGTCCAGGTAGACAGGTTATGCAGTTGCTTGCATATTGTTTTTTAGTGGCTAGGGTCATGGCCAATAAAGTTTACGCACTTTTAGACCGCGACAGGGGGTCCAATATTGAGAGTCTTCCATTCACTTTACCCACATGTAAAAGAGACATCAGGCAATCTTCGGTCGCAGTCCTGTAATGCGTCAACTAATTTTGCGTGGACTCTAGTTGATGATCATCCCCAACAGATAGAATTATCATGAAATTCGACTTTTCGTCATGTTTCTCTGATGAGTGGATGGAGGTACTTAGGTGGGTGAGAATTACATAACTCTCTTGATACTGAACCTACTTCTGGCAAAAATCTGCCATGTATTTACAGCAGACTAAAGCATAATAAGGGATGAGAGGCTTACCAGATTTGTGGTGAACCAAAGTCATTGTGGGCTGACGAAGTTTCGGTACAAAATACGCCAAGATTTTTCTGGTAATTTTGATTCTTGATTGAGAAATGTCAGGTGCCGGAAACGCCGGGAGTGTTTTGTTTATCAGTGTATTTCCGAAAAAAGTGCGTTGTTTGTCCGTCAGGAAGCGCGGTAAGCGCGGATGATGAAACATAACCGCGCTGAATCTATCAGACCTCTATCAGACCAGCGCATGAACAACATGCCAGGGCATGCCCGCGTCCGGGCAAGTCTCTGGGCCCGCGACCATAGTACAAACAACTACCGCTGCAGCGCTGCGCATCCGTTTACGTCCAGCTCCATTAAGAGTCCATTGTAAAAGAAACTAAACCACAGATATCGATGAAACTTTTTGAAAAGGCCAACAATCCCTCTGACTGTTGAAAAACATCTTCGCTAGGAGCGCGAATGTGTCCCTTCATCCCCTAACACGCTCCCGCGCGCCCATCAGACCAGCTCGGTTTTTTAAATTTACCGCGCGAAAGGGCAACTTTAAGCTCGAATATAAAAAAAAACTAAACCACGGATTTCGATGGAACTTTTTGAAAACACGGATAATGTCGCCTATTATCGAAAAACATCTTCGCTGAGAGCGCGAATGAGTCCCTTCATCCCCTAACTCGCTCCCGCGCGCCCACCAGACCAGCTCGGTTTTTTAAATCTACCGCGCGAAAGGGCAACTTTAAGCTCGAATATAAAAAAACTAAACCACGGATTTCGATGAAACTTTTTGAAAAGGCCAACAATCCCTCTGACTGTTGAAAAACATCTTAATTAGGAGCGCGAATGTGTCCCTTCATCCCCTAACACGCTCCCGCGCGCCCATCAGACCAGTTCGGTTTTTTAAATTTACCGCGCGAAAGGGCAACTTTAAGCTCGAATATAAAAAAAAACTAAACCACGGATTTCGATGGAACTTTTTGAAAACACGGATAATGTCGCCTATTATCGAAAAACATCTTCGCTGAGAGCGCGAATGAGTCCCTTCATCCCCTAACTCGCTCCCGCGCGCCCACCAGACCAGCTCGGTTTTTTAAATCTACCGCGCGAAAGGGCAACTTTAAGCTCGAATATAAAAAAACTAAACCACGGATTTCGATGAAACTTTTTGAAAAGGCCAACAATCCCTCTGACTGTTGAAAAACATCTTAATTAGGAGCGCGAATGTGTCCCTTCATCCCCTAACACGCTCCCGCGCGCCCATCAGACCAGTTCGGTTTTTTAAATTTACCGCGCGAAAGGGCAACTTTAAGCTCGAATATAAAAAAAAACTAAACCACGGATTTCGATGGAACTTTTTGAAAACACGGATAATGTCGCCTATTATCGAAAAACATCTTCGCTGAGAGCGCGAATGAGTCCCTTCATCCCCTAACTCGCTCCCGCGCGCCCACCACACCAGCTTGGATTCTTGGATTTACTGCGATATATACGCAACTTTAAAGGCAAATAATAAAAAAAGAAAACCACGGAATTTGATGAAACTTTTTGAAAACACGGATGATGCCTCCAAGTATCGAAAAACATCTTCGCTAGGAGCGCGAATGTGTCCCTTCATCCCCTAACACGCTCCCGCGCGCCCACCACACCAGCTTGGATTCTTGGATTTACTGCGATATATACGCAACTTTAAAGGCAAATAATAAAAAAAGAAAACCACGGAATTTGATGAAACTTTTTGAAAACACGGATAACGCCTCCAAGTATCGAAAAACATCTTCGCTAGGAGCGCGAATGTGTCCCTTCATCCCCTAACACGCTCCCGCACGCCCATCAGACCAGCTCGGTTTTTTAAATTTACCGCGCGAAAGAGCAACTTAATTAAGCACGAATATAAAAGAAACTAAACCACGGATTTCGATGAAACTGTTTGAAAACACGGATAATGTCGCCTATTATCGAAAAACATCTTCGCTGAGAGCGCGAATGTGTCCCTTCATCCCCTAACTCGCTCCCGCGCGCCCACCAGACCAGCTCGGTTTTTTAAATCTATCGCGCGAAAGGGCAACTTTAAGCTCGAATATAAAAAAAACTAAACCACGGATTTCGATGAAACTTTTTGAAAAGGCCAACAATCCCTCTGACTGTTGAAAAACATCTTAATTAGGAGCGCGAATGTGTCCCTTCATCCCCTAACACGCTCCCGCGCCCACCAGACCAGCTCGGTTTTTTAAATCTACCGCGCGAAAGGGCAACTTTAGGGTCCAATATAAAAGAAAAAAATCCACGGATTTCGCTGATACTTTTGAAAAACACAGATAATAACTCGAAATTGGAAGAAAAAAATTCGCTGAGACCCCCCCACCACCCCTTCGACCCCTAAGATGCTACCGCGCCCGTATCAGACGGGCTCGGATTTTTTAATTTACCGCGCGTAAGTGCAACTTTAAGGTCCAATATAAAAGAAAAAAAACCACGGATTTCGATGATACTTTTGGAAAACACAGATAATAACTCGAAATTTGAAGAAAAAAATTCGCTGAGATCCCCCACCACCCCTTCGACCCGTAAGATGCTACCGCTTGCGCATCAGATCGGCTCCGAATATTTAACTTTACCTCGCGCCAAGCGCAACTATAAGGTCCAATATAAAAGAAAAAAAAAACCACGGATTTCGATGATACTTTTGGAAAACACAGATAATAACTCGAAATTTGAAGAAAAAAATTCGCTGAGATCCCCCCACCACCCCTTCAGCCCCTAAGTTGCTACCGCGCGCATCATATCGGCTCCGAATACTTTAATCTCACTTCGCGCCAAGCGTAACTTTAAGGTCCAATATAAAAGGCGGCGGCGTTGCTCGCGATTTGCTGCCGTCAATCCTCGATTGCTATATTGCCGTGCTGAGGAAAAACCTCGTATGAGTCTTCAGACGTTGCCAAATTTTTTCCCGTAAAAAACGAATTTACTGGAAAAATTCTGCATAATTTGCCTCCAACTTTTCAGACCATTTTATTCACAACACTAGCGACCCGTACGTGCTTCGCACGTATGAAACATACAATCAGAGAAAACAGAATTCATCTCACAATAATCAATAATCAGTAGGACATGAATCGTTGCGATGTATTATACGACATTATAATGCGGCATTACTATTATAATGCATTATAATGGATTATAGGCATTATAAATCATTATTACCACGTGGGAATGAAATGTTGCAGAATGAATTGAAAAGCATGTTTGCAAAATGTATTACAAAAATAGTATAACATGTAGGTACATAACATAAAGGTAGTACAAATTAAATGATTAGAGCGTGTAAATTTTATTACATTATAGGTATATTATAATCATTTTTGTCATTCTTGGACATTTTGATAGTTTGAAATTTGATAGTTGAAAATGTTGGCACTTTATTTAGTTGAGGTGATTCGTAGAAATAGTTACTCCAAAAAATCATGTTAAAGCAGAGAAGTACGGCAATGACGTAAGGACGTTTTCATTGCCATACTGCAAGGAAAAATTTCCGTCCGCAATCCGAGCAATTCCAAAAGGAAAAAAACATACATATAAAAAAAGAATGATCACATATCGACGGTGAAACTACCAAACCACGTATCTCGTTTGCGGTGTTTAAAAATCTCCGCTCACATTTTATTTTTTTGAAGTAAACCAAATCAATATCATTCCTTGAAATTTTCACAGAATTTTCTCCGCACGAAGAGGAAAAATCACGGAAATTTTCAAGACTGGACGTTAAGTAGCTTTTCATTTAAAAAATAAAGTATGACAGGAAGTCTGCGACGTCGCTAACCGAGATACGTGGTTTGGTAGTTTCACCGTCGATATAGGAACATTCACATACAAATCCATCCCTACCGAATATGTGAATGGCTTCGACATCATCTTGAGATACTATTCGGAAATCTTCAAATTTAGACGAATCAGCTTCATACAAAACAAATATCAAAAAACGAATTTAGAAAATCGGTGCCCTCCGGCCTGAAATCACTTTATAGACCATTGAAAAGCCCTATCGACGGTGAAACTACCAAACCACGTATCTCGTTTGCGGTGTTTAAAAATCTACGCTCGCATTTTATTTTTTTGAAGTAGACCAAATCAATATCATTCCTTGAAATTTTCACAGAATTTTCTCCGCACAAAGAGGAAAAATCACAGAAATTTTCAAGACTGGACGTTCAGTAGTTTATCATTTAAAAAATAAAGTATGACAGGAAGTCTGCGACGTCGCAAACCGAGATACGTGGTTTGGTAGTTTCACCGTCGCTATGCAAAATGTCAACTTTAAAATCGAATTTATAGGGGTCCCGCCCGCATTGGCCCTAAACATTAACGTGAATATTCCATGAGAATTTGCCAGAAATTGTTCAACAATGATTTTCTTGGCGGGGTGTGACAATATTATTTATTTTCTTTTTTAAAATAAGGGCGTTAAAGTTGGTTTGAGTTAAAAAGATTCCTGCTTGGCACGAAAGGCTAGGGTTGACAGAAAATTCTTCGGCGCGTGGGAAGTGCGGCGAGTCTGCAGAAAGGAAACCTCGATGCTCCCGACTGAGCACCAAACAGTTGGCGATGGAAATTCGCAGGATGGAAATTTCATATGAATAACGTAAAAATAAAATGACAAAAAAAACATATGTGAGCAGTTGCGGAATTTCCCGTTTCCACACGAATGTACACGAACAGAACTCTCCGACCGCTGAGAAAGATCCGGCAACACCGCAACACTCGAACAATAGACCAATTTAGTGTGACGTCACATCTCGATTTAATTTCGATATCTCGAAAGTCGAAACGTGCCCCAACAAACGAACATAAGGAATCTGCGGGATTTAGGCAGGGGGGGTAGGAGGATTCGCTTTATGACTGTCACTGATATTACGAGCTTATTATACAATCAATTCTTGTGATTGTGATCTCGAACGTTTTTGTAAATGGCTAGCTTTCATAATTTTAAAGTCCCATGGAGCAATTTTTTAGTTTCAGGCAGTTTTAGCATTATTTCGTCAATTGTTCATTTTGGAGGTTATGTTTGTTTGTTGGGGCACATTTCGACTTTCGAGATATCGAACCAACAATATCGCTCCGTGACGTCACCACTAAATTGGTCTATCGGGACGGTAGCCGTAGAAACGCTCGTTCCGTATACAACAAAAGGGCGACCGAGCTCCGGTCGTCGTTGCAGAGTAGACGATCAGAGTAGCCGCGACGCCTACGCGGAGGGACTTGCGGCGCCCCCCCCCCCCCCCCCCCCCGGCCAATGCCGGCCGAAGGCCAGCTCCGCCGAACGCGCAACGAATGAAGGGACCGCACGGCAAAAACGCGGCCCCGATCGACCGACGAGGAGGGCGCAGAAACGAATTTCCCAGAAACGTTCGAAGGGCACCAGCGCCTCCTTGGATCGCCGGATCACGATACCCGACCTTATCGGACGTCGGCACCGTAGGACCCGTCCGCCGACGGAACCACGAGCCCGCGGGACGAACGGGGAGGCACGAAGTGACCGTTACAAGGAATCGACCGACGAAACGGTCCGAGGGGCACCACGCCCACCCCGGGAGTTCGGGGTCGAAAATTCAGCGGGGACGGGACGCCGGCCGGCCGGGGGCCCCCGCTGACCGAAACCCCAGGCCGCGGGCCAAACGTGACGGGAGCGGTGGCGGTTTTTCCGAAAACGGTCGCGGGGCCCCAGCGCCCCTCCCGCGTCGCCGGATCCGAAATCCGACCTTATCGGACGTCGGCACAGTAGGACCCGTCCGCAGACGGAACCCCGAGCCCGGGGGACGAACGGGGAGGTACGAAGTGACCGTTACAAGGAATCGGCCGACGGAACGGTCCGAGGGGCACCGCGCCCCCCCCCCCCCCCGATTCGCAAAGAAACGAAACGGCCGGAGGGACAAGGAGCCGATAGCCGGGACGCGACCGCACGTAGAAGCGCGACCGGAAAGACGCGCGCCAGGCCGAGGGACGGGCGAAAAACGGATCCACCCCCGGGGCCCGTAGAACGGGAAAACCCGCGGGGAGAACGGAGACCCGGCCGCGGGGGGTCCGCCGAACGAACATCAAGGGCGCGGGACGCGCTGGGACGGCGTGGCGGGGACCGATGTTCTGGGGGTCGCGGGGTAAATCGTATAACTTTATATAAGAGATAATCTAAAAAATGTGAACATTTCAACAAATAACAAGATGTAACTTTCTGCAAAAATTAACATTTTATCGCAGTAAAATCAGAGGCGGATATAGCAATTTGGCAACCTTGTTTTTCTCCTTTTAAGCCTATGGAAATGTATCGATTTTTGGAGGGGCCAGGTCAGGTGCTCCGGCATAGGTTTAATAGGAGGAAACCCGGTGTTGCAAAATCGCTAGATCCGCCAATGAGTAAAATATGACAACTCTCGAATGCTCATTCCGCCTTATTCCTTGGTAACGTAGTATGGACGACTGTATCGCGGTAGCACTGAAATTCCGTATTTTAAAAATCAAGAACAATATAATCGTTACATTACGCAGGTAACGATTTGTACCTACCTAATTACTCAGGGTGTCTGCGTGCACTCTGCGGCCTTTGCGGAACTACTCTTAAAGCTAATTCCTTAATGACCCCACCCCCCTTCCCCCGAAAAAAATTACTTAACTGGGGGGGGGGGGGTATTTCTATCATCAAAATAAAAAATTATAAAAGTATGTAGTAAAAACTTGTGGAACATTGGCACATCCTTGTTGAGTACCAATAAAATCACACTAAAAACACAATAAAAACGGTAGGAGGCCTTTCCGCCCGAGAAATTTGATTTAAATCTGCAAAGGATAATGCTAAATTGTCTCTAAACCTCGAAACATCAGTCTCAGACTAGTACTCGTTATTTTTCCTTTGCACCTCTTCGATGAGTCAGTAGCTCGGGCCCCATGGCAACGCCGAAATCCTCGCAGTCCGACTCAGCTGTTCTTCCGCCGGGCCATCCTCCACCGAGAAAATTTTACTTAGCCGTTACGAAAACGCATCATTCTCATTCGACTCGCTCTATTCGACTCGTGAGTTTAATACAGTGCTGCTGTGCTAATTGTGAGAGCTGCGACTTAATTTTACGTTAGTTCTTACGAAAACACATTATGTTGAAATTTAAAATAGCTTGTTTAATGCTCATATGGACAGCGTTTTGGGTAGATTTCGAAGAAATATCTATCTATTGCAGACGGGACGACCTCGTAATTTTCGGGAATTTTCGCTCAAAGAGCATCGATCACGCCCTGAGTTGACAAATGGACTGCGTTAAACAGAGAGGAACCAAGCCACATCAGCTATTGCCAAATTAAATTGGGCAATTTTATTTTTTACGTGAAAACGGTTCTGCGAATTTCCGTGCAAATTGCAGTGAGAATTCTCCATAGTTTGAAGCAAATACCTTGAAAATCTCAAAGGAATTCGCACAAACATTCTCTCGTAAAAAATTATATTGCCCAGTTAAATTTGGCAATACCTGATGTGGCTTGGTACCTTTCTGTTAAACTCGGTCCAAATGTAGGTCATAAAAAAAGTACGATATATATTTATAATAATATATTTATAATAACTGGGATATAATGAACCCTGAGAAAGTTTCAGGGAGATCTGACGAGGCATTTTTTTTTATTCGCGATCATTGCATAGGTCCCGTGAAACGGCTCAATAATCGTTCTGATGGCGGCAAGAACGGGATTTCAGGGCCGAAGGAATCGATTCTTCTCTAAGCAAAATATGTTTTTCGTCCCCAAGGATTGGTTTGGAGCCCCTGAAAAAGTTCCAGGGAAATGTGACGAGCCATTTTTTTTTTTATTCGCGATGCATATAGGTCCCATGAAACATTTTTGTAACGATGCCACGAATAAACGGCCGAAAAATCGTTCTGATGGCGGCAAGAACGGGATTTCAGGGTCGAAGGAACCGATTCCTCTCTTTGTGACTGCAATTTTCTTATTCGAGGGAACGGTCTTAAGTCCTTGAAAAAGTTTCAGGGAGATCTGACGAGGCATCTTTTTTTTATCCGCGATCATTGCATAGGTCCCGTGAAACGGCTCAATAATCGTTCTGATGGCGGCAAGAACGGGATTTCAGGGCCGAAAGGAATCGATTCTTCTCTTAGCGAAAGATGTTTATCTTTTCCAAGGATCGGTATGGAGCCCCTGAAAAAGTTTCAGGGAAGTCTGAAGAGCAATTTTTTTTATTCGCGATTTTTGTAACGATGCCACGAATAAACGGCCGAAAAATCGTTCTGATGGTACCAAAATCGGGATTTCAGGGTCGAAGGAACCGATTCTCCTCTTTGTGACTGCAATTTTCTTATTCGAGGGAACGGTCTTAAGTCCCTGAAAAAGTTTCAGGGAGATCTGACGAGGCATTTTTTTTTTTATTCGCGATCATTGCATAGGTCCCATGAAACGGCTCAATGAGACCGTTTGGTATTTTTCATCATTCTGGTTTTGCATCTTCTATCAATTCATGTCATTCTGAGTGGTTGCCAAAAAATCAGTTAATGCTCTTTGAAGATCGGCACAAATCTGCCAGCTTGGTTCTTGTCCTTCTCCACCTTCAATGATATAAATAAACTGAAAACAGCAAATGTGACTCTTAAGTGAGGATTTGTCAGGCGGTACATTTTCTATCACATGCTATAAATGCATGCAGGTAAGCAAGTACTCAAAATGTTGAACAACTTGCAAGCCAGTGCATGCCACTTGTATAATGGTGAAGTTTTTCAGAATCTTGTACACCGCCAGCGCATTCTCTGCCTCGACTACATAGGATCTTATTCCTCCTTTTACAAGCTGTTGGTTCTGATTAAGGGGCGCATCCTCACTTTTCACTTACCTATTTGATCAGGGGGCGTGTCCTCCCTTGCCTATCTCAGCACTCTTGGTTTGGACATACTAATTCTTAGGCAATCTGTCCTGTTGTAGCAACTTAGGGGCTGAAGGGGTGGGGGGGGGGGGGGGGGGTCTCAGCGAATTTTTTTCTTCAAATTTCGAGTTAGTATCTGTGTTTTCCAAAAGTATCATCGAAATCCGTGGTTTTTTTTCTTTTATATTGGACCTTAAAGTTGCACTTACGCGCGGTAAATTAAAAAATCCGAGCCCGTCTGATACGGGCGCGGTAGCATCTTAGGGGTCGAAGGGGTGGTGGGGGGGTCTCAGCGAATTTTTTTCTTCTAATTTCGAGTTATTATCTGTGTTTTCCAAAAGTATCAGCGAAATCCGTGGTTTTTTTTCTTTTATATTGGACCCTAAAGTTGCCCTTTCGCGCGGTAGATTTAAAAAACCGAGCTGGTCTGGTGGGCGCGCGGGAGCGTGTTAGGGGACGAAGGGACACTTTCGCGCTCCTAGCGAAGATGTTTTTCGATACTTGGAGACATTATCCGTGTTTTCAAAATGTTTCATTGAAATCCGTTGTTTTCTTTTTTTATTATTTGCCTTTAAAGTTGCGTATATATCGCAGTAAATCCAAGAATCCAAGCTGGTCTGGTGGGCGCGCGGGAGCGAGTTAGGGGATGAAGGGACTCATTCGCGCTCTCATCGAAGATGTTTTTCGATAATTGGAGACATTATCCGTGTTTTCAAAAAGTTTCATTGAAATCCGTGGTTTAGTTTTTTTTATATTCGAGCTTAAAGTTGCCCTTTCGCGCGGTAAATTTAAAAAACCGAGCTGGTCTGATGGGCGCGCAGGAGCGTGTTAGGGGATGAAGGGACACATTCGCGCTCCTAGCGAAGATGTTTTTCGATAATAGGCGACATTATCCGTGTTTTCAAAAAGTTTCATCGAAATCCGTGGTTTAGTTTTTTTATATTCGAGCTTAAAGTTGCCCTTTCGCGCGGTAAATTTAAAAAACCGAGCTGGTCTGATGGGCGCGCGGGAGCGTGTTAGGGGATGAAGGGACACATTCGCGCTCCTAGCGAAGATGTTTTTCGATAATAGGCGACATTATCCGTGTTTTCAAAAAGTTTCATCGAAATCCGTGGTTTAGTTTTTTTATATTCGAGCTTAAAGTTGCCCTTTCGCGCGGTAAATTTAAAAAACCGAGCTGGTCTGATGGGCGCGCGGGAGCGTGTTAGGGGATGAAGGGACACATTCGCGCTCCTAGCGAAGATGTTTTTCGATAATAGGCGACATTATCCGTGTTTTCAAAAAGTTTCATCGAAATCCGTGGTTTAGTTTTTTTATATTCGAGCTTAAAGTTGCCCTTTCGCGCCGTAAATTTAAGAAACCGAGCTGGTCTGATGGACGCGCGGGAGCGTGTTAGGGGATGAAGGGACACATTCGCGCTCCTAATTAAGAAGTTTTTCAACAGTCAGAGGGATTGTTGGCCTTTTCAAAAAGTTTCATCGAAATCCGTGGTTTAGTTTTTTTTATATTCGAGCTTAAAGTTGCCCTTTCGCGCGGTAAATTTAAAAAACCGAGCTGGTCTGATGGGCGCGCGGGAGCGTGTTAGGGGATGAAGGGACACATTCGCGCTCCTAGCGAAGATGTTTTTCGATAATAGGCGACATTATCCGTGTTTTCAAAAAGTTTCATCGAAATCCGTGGTTTAGTTTTTTTATATTCGAGCTTAAAGTTGCCCTTTCGCGCGGTAAATTTAAAAAACCGAGCTGGTCTGATGGACGCGCGGGAGCGTGTTAGGGGATGAAGGGACACATTCGCGCTCCTAATTAAGAAGTTTTTCAACAGTCAGAGGGATTGTTGGCCTTTTCAAAAAGTTTCATCGAAATCCGTGGTTTAGTTTTTTTTATATTCGAGCTTAAAGTTGCCCTTTCGCGTGGTAAATTTAAAAAACCGAGCTGGTCTGATGGGCGCGCGGGAGCGTGTTAGGGGATGAAGGGACACATTCGCGCTCCTAGCGAAGATGTTTTTCGATAATAGGCGACATTATCCGTGTTTTCAAAAAGTTTCATCGAAATCCGTGGTTTAGTTTTTTTATATTCGAGCTTAAAGTTGCCCTTTCGCGCGGTAAATTTAAAAAACCGAGCTGGTCTGATGGGCGCGCGGGAGCGTGTTAGGGGATGAAGGGACACATTCGCGCTCCTAGCGAAGATGTTTTTCGATAAAAGGCGACATTATCCGTGTTTTCAAAAAGTTTCATCGAAATCCGTGGTTTAGTTTTTTTATATTCGAGCTTAAAGTTGCCCTTTCGCGCGGTAAATTTAAAAAACCGAGCTGGTCTGATGGACGCGCGGGAGCGTGTTAGGGGATGAAGGGACACATTCGCGCTCCAAGCGAAGATGTTTTTCGATAATAGGCGACATTATCCGTGTATTCAAAAAGTTTCATCGAAATCCGTGGTTTAGTTTTTTTTATATTCGAGCTTAAAGTTGCCCTTTCGCGCGATAGATTTAAAAAACCGAGCTGGTCTGGTGGGCGCGCGGGAGCGAGTTAGGGGATGAAGGGACTCATTCGCGCTCTCAGCGAAGATGTTTTTCGATAATAGGCGACATTATCCGTGTTTTCAAAAAGTTTCATCGAAATCCGTGGTTTAGTTTTTTTTATATTCGAGCTTAAAGTTGCCCTTTCGCGCGGTAAATTTAAAAAACCGAGCTGGTCTGATGGGCGCGCGGGAGCGTGTTAGGGGATGAAGGGACACATTCGCGCTCCTAGCGAAGATGTTTTTCGATAATAGGCGACATTATCCGTGTTTTCAAAAAGTTTCATCGAAATCCGTGGTTTAGTTTTTTTATATTCGAGCTTAAAGTTGCCCTTTCGCGCGGTAAATTTAAAAAACCGAGCTGGTCTGATGGACGCGCGGGAGCGTGTTAGGGGATGAAGGGACACATTCGCGCTCCTAATTAAAAAGTTTTTCAACAGTCAGAGGGATTGTTGGCCTTTTCAAAAAGTTTCATCGAAATCCGTGGTTTAGTTTTTTTTATATTCGAGCTTAAAGTTGCCCTTTCGCGCGGTAAATTTAAAAAACCGAGCTGGTCTGATGGGCGCGCGGGAGCGTGTTAGGGGATGAAGGGACACATTCGCGCTCCTAGCGAAGATGTTTTTCGATAATTGGAGACATTATCCGTGTTTTCAAAAAGTTTCATTGAAATCCGTGGTTTAGTTTTTTTTATATTCGAGCTTAAAGTTGCCCTTTCGCGCGGTAAATTTAAAAAACCGAGCTGGTCTGATGGGCGCGCGGGAGCGTGTTAGGGGATGAAGGGACACATTCGCGCTCCTAGCGAAGATGTTTTTCGATAATAGGCGACATTATCCGTGTTTTCAAAAAGTTTCATCGAAATCCGTGGTTTAGTTTTTTTATATTCGAGCTTAAAGTTGCCCTTTCGCGCCGTAAATTTAAGAAACCGAGCTGGTCTGATGGACGCGCGGGAGCGTGTTAGGGGATGAAGGGACACATTCGCGCTCCTAATTAAGAAGTTTTTCAACAGTCAGAGGGATTGTTGGCCTTTTCAAAAAGTTTCATCGAAATCCGTGGTTTAGTTTTTTTTATATTCGAGCTTAAAGTTGCCCTTTCGCGCGGTAAATTTAAAAAACCGAGCTGGTCTGATGGGCGCGCGGGAGCGAGTTAGGGGATGAAGGGACTCATTCGCGCTCTCATCGAAGATGTTTTTCGATCATTGGAGACATTATCCGTGTTTTCAAAAAGTTTCATTGAAATCCGTGGTTTAGTTTTTTTTATATTCGAGCTTAAAGTTGCCCTTTCGCGCGGTAAATTTAAAAAACCGAGCTGGTCTGATGGGCGCGCGGGAGCGTGTTAGGGGATGAAGGGACACATTCGCGCTCCAAGCGAAGATGTTTTTCGATAATAGGCGACATTATCCGTGTATTCAAAAAGTTTCATTGAAATCCGTGGTTTAGTTTTTTTTATATTCGAGCTTAAAGTTGCCCTTTCGCGCGATAGATTTAAAAAACCGAGCTGGTCTGGTGGGCGCGCGGGAGCGAGTTAGGGGATGAAGGGACTCATTCGCGCTCTCAGCGAAGATGTTTTTCGATAATAGGCGACATTATCCGTGTTTTCAAAAAGTTTCATCGAAATCCGTGGTTTAGTTTTTTTTATATTCGAGCTTAAAGTTGCCCTTTCGCGCGGTAAATTTAAAAAACCGAGCTGGTCTGATGGGCGCGCGGGAGCGTGTTAGGGGATGAAGGGACACATTCGCGCTCCTAGCGAAGATGTTTTTCAACAGTCAGAGGGATTGTTGGCCTTTTCAAAAAGTTTCATCGATATCTGTGGTTTAGTTTCTTTTACAATGGACTCTTAATGGAGCTGGACGTAAACGGATGCGCAGCGCTGCAGTGGTAGTTGTTTGTACTATGGTCGCGGGCCCAGAGACTTGCCCGGACGCGGGCATGCCCTGGCATGTTGTTCATGCGCTGGTCTGATAGAGGTCTGATAGATTCAGCGCGGTTGAAACATAAACACTGTTGTGTGATAAGAAAAATGTACATGGTAATTCTTGTTTTTCCCAAGTTTTTTCGTCGTAGGCTGGATTTTTTTAAAGATTAATGTTATAATCATTTGATCGTCGTGTACCAGTAGGAAATTTTACCGGAAATTCAATGATCCTCAGACAAATCGTGTAAAATTCTGCGTCTGAAGCAGGGATAATATCTCTTGATTTTTGATATGGTGCCGAGATGTGCATTTGAAACATGGGTTACTCAGTCAGATAATTGGAAGTGAATTTGGATGGTGATCCGTTTTGCCCCCAACCACACCTTTTAAAGTTTTACAGTAAGTTTCATCGAGTTTTATTTGTTTCAGTTTGATCGCCATCAATGGCAAATGACTCTATCCATATAACTTAAAGTTGTTACGTTTGGGAAAGCAAGTTTCGTTGGGTCCCTGTCCCCGCATTCACTGCAGTAGATCTAGCAACTTCAGAGATTATCGCTAAATGAGAAATTCATTTAAACATGAAGAATGATAAACCAAGGGAAAATCAAATGTGTCTGCTACCGGAAGAATGGATTTAGTCTGGGAGCTGAGCTTCTGTCACATCAGTCTCTGTCGGAACCTTAGAACTTGTTCATTACTAGTTGAGTGTAGAGGTGTGTTACCAAAGACTCTTGAGAGCTCTCTGGCCTACTCAGTGACATTGACAACCGCTTTTAGTTTCCGGAGCGATCATCTGGAGACTTGCCATGTCAGTCACCTAACTGCTCTCGAAGCAACTGATCTCTCGAGGCCAGGTAGCTGGAGAGCAGTATGGTGAGTGGCGTAGAAGTGAGGTTAACTTTACTTCCTCTTCATTTTGCACCTTTTTTCTCCGGAAATTGCATCAGAAATTACAGCATCATCAGGACTTCTTTGCAAATGAATGAAGTGGGTAGAATATTCCTTAGAAACGTTAAGGTTTTTCAAAGTGTACTATCACTCTCCATCCTTGAACCAAAATCAATTGTGGGATTACTGCAGGTACCAGTGCATCTCCTTGTTCACAACTCAACACTTACTAAATTCTCATTTTTTTCGTCATTTGTTCCAGGTTAGATCACAACTTCAAACAGCCATAATGTCCTCTTCAACAACCAGGCATCTCCCACTTCTATTCATATCTAAATCTGTTTCAAAAAGTCTGCTTTCAAATTCAAGTAATTTTGGAAGGCAGCATAAATCTCCCAATATTTTCATGACAGCAGCAAGCCGGTATGATCGAACATTTTCAACATGCCGACGCCCTCTGCAGTCTTACTCTCCAGATAAATTGCCAGAAACAACCGTGAGGAGTAAGCGTATCCCAATCCCAACTTTCAGAAAAGCAGAGGCATATCTAGATAACATAGCACTGCAAGATCATCATGGTGATTACTCTTATCGAGGTTTATTTGAGAGTAGCGCATCATTTTCAAAAATTCTAATGAATGAACTAGGTGGCAAAATGCAGGAACGAGTCGCATTTTTGTGTCCCAATAGTGCCAGTTATATCATCACTCAGTGGGCTTGCAGCATGTCTGGACAGATTGGTAAGCATTTTGCCGCACCATTTATTTTAGTGACCGTAAGTGGGTATGGAAATTTTTGTCATCGATTTTCTAAAAAATTGTGCAGTTTTTGGAAAAATGCACACACAAAAGTATTTGAAATAATACTTACTCGTAGTTGGTGTACGTCCAAACAGTTGACATTATATTCAATTTTCTGTACTTGGAATTTCGGGTTTTGCAAGAATATTGATGCTACTTATTTTGAAACTAGCTATATCCAAAAATCGGAAACTGCTACCACCTTCTCCTTTTCTCTATGAACTAATATGATATCCAGAGAAATGCACTCCTCTAAAAAAATTCAGAAAGCATGCATTCATGGATGGAGCTGCAAACATTTCAATTTTCAATGTAGATAATTTAATAATAGTGCAGACTAGTTTCCATTCATGTTCTCTGAAAATGCAGGATGGCCCCATCATGGACTTTGCATTGTTTGTGAAAATGTGTAAAACTTTTGAAACTTACTCGAGTGCTTGCCTATCGGGTGAAAAGTGGTCATGAAAATGTCACAATGTTACTTCCAAAGGTTAACATTGCAGCAATTTTTTTGCAACAATTGCATCACATGTTTTTGGCAGTTGCCCGGTAGGCTTACTGAAAATGCACAAGCTGAAAGAATCCACTTCTACTAAATTTACACGATTTCCAATAAATAAAATATATTTATTTTTAATTCAACTTTTACAGGGAATTGGTGAAGATAATGAAATAAGCACATGTAGAAATGACTCATTGTTTTACTGATTCCTCTTTTTTTTACAGCTGTTCCCTTGTGTCCATCACATCCTCCTACAATGTTAGAATATTTTGTCACTGACAGTGATGCAAAAGTTCTAGTCACTACCAAAGAATTTTTGAACGTACTGGAGGACCTTGCAAAGAAAACCGGACGAAAATTACTTCTGTTTGACGAGAGTCTTTCCGATGCTGCCATGGTCAAACAAGAGAAGAAATTATCATCAAGTGCTGAAAAAACTGAACAGGTACTTTTTGTGCATAACCAGACACCACTTTACTCTGGTACTACCGTTAGCTTAACAGTCAGATCTACATTACGGTGTTTCAAAATTTCAAATCCTATTTTAATTTTTTAGAAAGAAACCAACCAAAATTTTTGCTTACAATTTTGTGAAAATAATCCTCTAATGGACAAGACACATTGGAACATTTTCAAATGGGGATGTTGGTTGGTTTCCTCCCATACATTAAAATAGAAGGTGAAGTTTTGAATCTTCGCATTGTAGATGTATCTGTTTTAGCTTACTCCTATCCAATTATCAAGAATAATCTTTAAGAGTTCCATTTATCTGTGGAAATGACTTCCATAACTGAATTACTAAATACGAAAAGGGCACATGTCCAGAAAACCAAATGGACCACTAGACAAGGCACGAATTCAAGCATTCTGATACATGTTTCTTATTCAGAATTTCACGTAGAACGCGATTCGCGCAACGAAAATTACTGAAACCAACTCCTAACGAAGATATTTACCGTTTTATTTCACATTGGTTATGCGGATTTTGAACTGCCCGCTCACGAGAAACTCAAAGCTCTACATGAGTCAAATCGAGCACTACAACGGTTTCAGAAAGCCTCTCAATCGAGCAATATTCATTTCCTTCCATGTGTTGTTCAAACTATAAGCAATTTGCTATAGCTGAGCCAAAGCGTCAAGATTGAGGTTGCCAGATTTTTATACTGCAAGAGACTGTCGTGATAACGTTAAGCGCGCGATGTGAATGGAGAATTTGCACGCAATTTTTTTATTGCTTCATCTGAACGTGCCTAATGAGCTGAGTTCGCAACATTTTTCATAATTTTTTTCTGACATGGGAAATTGGAGAAAAATTGATTTAAAAGTGAGAAAATGCGCCGCCTTGTGACGTCATCTGGCGGCATTTCCCATTTAAACACATGTATTTTAGCAGAATCGGTTATTTTGTCATATCTCCTCTAATAATTGCTCAATTTATGAATCAAAGGTATCTTCGTGTTCAGTTCACTCAAAGGATTCCACTTAAACAGGAAATTCATCAAATTTCAGACCCTTGCAAATTCTCCATCATGCAGATCATTGAGTTTTCATGAGCGGGTGGTTTGAATTCACACATCAAGAATCATTAAATATCTTCGTAAGGAGTTGATTTCGGTAATTTACGTTGTGCGTATCGTGTTTTACGTGAAATTTTAGTTCAGAAGCATCTATCAGAATGTTGAAATTCGTACCTTGTCTAGTGGTCCATTGTTCAGGAGACACAAAAAACTGTTTATTTCGTGGTAGATATTTTTTGGAAAATCGTTACGTTTAAAAAAAAATCTACCATGAAATAAACAGTTTTTTGTGTCTCCTGAACAACTTGGTTTTCTGGAAATGTGCCCTTTTTGTATTTAGTGATTCAACTGATGTCTATCCACGTGACAACTTCAAAGGAACCCTCATGATCTTTTCAAGCAAATTTCTTAGCCAAGAACAACAGTGATCTGGGTCAAAATCATGACTTTCCAATTATTAATACTGAATAGGTCTGTAATGTATGAACAAGTATTTATACACAGTTTCAACTCCCAATTGCATTGTCAATTCGTAAACTTTTTTTGTAAAGGTTTTTTCCCAACCAAAAAAAGAGAAAAAAAGGAATTCTGTTTCCTTTATTTTTGTGAGACGACACTTATACCAGAAGCACATGACACTCTTGAATGTCAAATCGAGCAAAAAAGTTCTAAGAATGAGAAAATTTACTGAAAGTTTGACGGGTCTTTGTGCTGTTCTCTCAGGATTCAAAATCTGATGCCCAAGACACCAACGTTAAGCCGCTTGTGGATGGAGGTCTTGAACCAGAACTTTACAGTTGCTTGGACGCTTTAATCATCTACACATCTGGCTCCACTGGCTCTCCAAAAGGTTTGATTCCATCATTGTTCCCTGATTTTCTTTCTATTCTAAATAAAATTTGCTTTTTTAGGAAATTTAAAGAATGTAATGTATGAATTCAATTTTTCTTTCTTTTCATTTTCGGCGCAGTTGTCCACTCAGTTAATCCTCCTCCACTCTGAGGTGTTTTGAATTTTGTCAAAAGGTTGTTGGCATCTCATATGATCATCAATAAAAAAAAATGTTTGACATCTCATTCACTTTACAGTTGAAATGAGAGTAGTGTTTAATGGGTCAGTGGCACAGCTTTTCTGTAGAGTATCGGACAGTTCATCATTTTCTGGATGAAGGATCGTAACTCCATTGTAAGGTTGCGAAATTGAAGCAAATAAATTTTTGACAGGAGTGTACCTGTGCAATTTTTAACCAAAATGTTTCTGATTTTTGCACAAGATCAGAAGAAACAACAGTGAAGTTTTCAGTCAGAGATGTCTAAGATTCTCTCCGTGAAAATTCAATTTGAGAGGAAATTTGGCAACATTGAAATGTAGTTACTTTCCTCCGTTAGAGGAACAACTCTTTGTACCCTAATTGTAAAATTTTATGAAAAAACCAACAAATTTCTCAAAAAGTTTATAATAGCACTTCGCAGGTGAGAAAATGCCTATTAAAATGTGACCAACCAAAGGCTGACTGTCATAATAAGCATAGTAGGGCATGTCTTCCAGTGGCGAGGTGTGAATGATCGATTATCGATATCTTGCCATTTGAAGCTATGGTAAAGAATCAATTACTAAGGTGTTCCCTGATAATCGATCTTTTTTCATAGGTTTGAGTGGCGTATTAATGGATATATCACAAAGCACGCCACGCCACTGATGTCTTCGGCTGAGCTTCAGCCAATCAGTGATAGCAAACTCCTTTACTTGGCTAAATTATGACAGACTGACAAATGTAGCGTTTTAAATGGGTCCAGATTTCAGCAACTTCAAACTAATTTTTTTCTACCTTTTCAAGTAGAAAATATATATATATAAAAAAAAAAATATGTAAAAAATATTGAGAGCTCATTTCACTCAATACTTTAAAAAATTAATGAAGAAAATAGGCGCCTGGGCCTCAATTGTGCTAAACGCTCTCTTGGAACCTTAACAAGGTCTGTTTCTCATCAACATCATTTTATGCATTCATCATCAATTGATGGTAATTCTATTGAGTTTTCTTTGCTATCAAACAAAATTTACAGAAAAATGTTGAGTAATTTACTGAGATTAAAATTAATCCTCAGATGAAAAAGAAAATATCACAATTTAGATGCTCTTTCTTGAAGATACATTAATTTTAATCTCCATTTTGAAAGCCTAGCTCCTAATATTTGTTTGACATTGTAGGTGTTGTGTACAACTACACCAATTTGGAGGCTCAAATTTCTTCATTGGTGAAAGCATGGGCCTGGACAAATAAAGATGCCATCCTCCATACTTTACCATTACATCACATTCATGGTGTCGTTAATGCTCTCGCCTGTCCTCTCCATGTTGGAGCCAGGTTAACAGTTCATTATTTTGTAAATTAAAGGTATAGCATCTAGAAAGGAGCAATTGCAGTTATGAACTTTCAAACTTGAAATCGGCTCTTAAGGGTTAATCTTCTGAATTTTTCAGTAATCTTTGCGCCAAATGATACAACCTCTCCAAGCTAAGTAGTTAAATATCTCATTTTTCTCTCCTATTTAAGGATCTTTTAGCTTGACCCTATCTGTATTGGAATAATGTCTCCAATCTTCACACTTAAGATCTGTATCATAGCAGAAAATATCTGTTCTTGTATCATTATGAAAAATAGGTTGTGTTTTAGATGGGATCAAAGTATCTGTGCAAATATCTCATCTCAATTTGTAAATTCGTGATCACACATCTGCTACATCTTTCTTGAATTTTCATGGTCATTGATTTTTTAAAGTTTTTGATGTATTTAGTAGCTGAAGGCTTTTGAAACTATGAAAGAATGTATCTTGGTTTGCAATGTCACATATTTCTTATCATGTTTTATTTTTTTGAGGAGTTATTAATCATTCTTAGAACACAAAATATTGTGTAATCTTTCCTTGTCTTTTTAAGATAATCCCAGAAACTTAGTACAAAATTAGAGGTAGATTGTGAAACATTGCAATCCAGATAAGTGTTTCCATAGTTTCACCATTGATGCATGCCTTTGTCAACATTAACCAATTTTAATATTCTTACTGTCAATTGAACTCAGTATCAGCTGGTCTTATGAAGTCCATTTACCTTCCAATCAATAACACACAGAATTGAACTTTCGAATCTTTAGCAGGCAAATAGTCAAATGCCTATGTAAATAGCTGAATATTCACACTTGAAATATTATTATGATTTTTTTTGCTAATTTTGAACAAAATATCAATTTGATTTTATAGGAAAGAATGCTCTATAGCACTCTACAACGATCTTTTCAATGATTCCCTGCTTTTGAAGGAGCAAGGAACTCGATATTTGCAGCATGCCATAAACTCCAGAATTTTTGAAATGTATGCAGAGCGTTTTGAGAAGAACATACAAGCCAATTTTATATATTTGTTGGAAGCTTACTTTCAAAATATTTGAAAATCGAGGGCTTGTCAATTTTCTTGTCAAAAATATATAAATTTTAGCAGACTGTAAAAATTCGGCTGTTTAGGCATTTGATAAAATGCCTAATCGGACTATTTACCTGCAACAAATCTGTTTGTAATCTGACCTCATGAAGAGTTCATTACCGCCTTTTCTTTTTTTTTCAGATGTGTCATGAGACCTAATTTTGATCCAGCAGAAGTTTGGCACTATTTGTTAGCTCTAAAGCAAACTCCTGAAGAAAGAGTCAACATATTCATGGGCGTTCCTACAATGTATGTGAAATTAATTGAAGAGTACGATAAAGCATTGAGTAAGACTGAAAAAATGGTTGAGTATGTCAAAAGCCATTGTGAAAAAAACATAAGGTAAGTAATGACTGAAGTAAATGTCCATTTGCCATTGTGAAGGGCTGTTCATAAAATAAGGTACGCTCTGAGAGAGGGAGGGGTCTAGAAGAGCATTATGCCGTTTGGTTTTTATGTGTTGAAAGGTAAGGACCTGTGTCTGAGAAGCGTTAGTAGGAAGAGGGGAGAGTCTAGAAAATCCGAAATTCAATATTACATATTTTATGAATGGCCCCTAAGATAGTGCGGCGTACTCCGCAAGATTTTTGAAAAGTCGGAGGTAGAGAAATTATTAACATTTTATGAATGGGAAATCTCATCATAAAAATAATAC
Organism: Bemisia tabaci; assembly: GCF_918797505.1. NCBI lineage: Eukaryota > Metazoa > Arthropoda > Insecta > Hemiptera > Aleyrodidae > Bemisia > Bemisia tabaci. The sequence continues at coordinate 17,749,450 of NC_092797.1, read as the reverse complement.
TTTTATATATTGCCCAGTGAACATTTGGTATAGATTTTGCTACCTCCAGCTGTATTCATTTAAGTGATTTAAAACTCTGAAAAACAACCTAGAACTCTCAAAACTGTTTGTAAACTCATTTTTTTTTTTTGTTTTTCATATATTGTTTCAAAATTATTTTGCAGAAAAGGCTTTGCTCTATTCAGGAAGCTTGACCAGAACCTGTTTTTTTCTATGAAGTTAAAAAATCAAAAACTCTATACCTAATTTTGTAAGGAGACCCAAATGCAATATTTGCTATTTTCACAAATGAAGCTTCATATCTTATTAGGAACAAAGCTCTTGTTTAATAAGTCCTCTGCTAAACTATTAATCATTATCGCAGTACCGATAGAAACATTCATTAAATTTTTTCTTTTTTCTTAAATTAGACTGATGGTTAGTGGCTCTGCTCCGTTACCAAGTCCCATCTTCTCTCAGTGGGAAAAAATTACGGGTCATAGATTATTGGAACGTTATGGAATGACTGAAACTGGCATGGTCTTGTCAAATCCATTAAATGGAGATAGAATTCCAGGTAATGCTTTGCTATTCAATTGGTACTATCTGTTTCAGACCCATGTCAGAAGCGGATTGAAGTATCCTATCAGATGAATCAAAAAGCTTTCAATTTAATTGAATTTTAACTTTGACTCTCCTCCAGGCAGTGTAAAAATCATGCTAATTAGATTTTATTGCATGTTGATCTGTTTTATTGTATGCATATTTGCCTGATACATTGCGAGTAAATCTTACTCCATAAAATAAAATCAAAAGAATAACGCACAAGAGCATGAGACGCGAAGCGCTTTGGAAGGGTTGGACTGTGAAGTGGTCAGGAAGTGCAGCCTATTTGTCGATTTATAATATGAGACATGACTTTACAGTCTTCTTGTTAGATGATCATGGTAAATAAAACAAATTTGAGGAAATTCAATGAAACTCTGCACCTATCAAAGTTAAGTTCTTAATCCTGAAGAAACTTGCACAGTTCATGAGAAGCATAGAGCTACATATGGAGATCATTGCTATTAAGTTATAAATGCTGTATTAGTGTGGAGAAATCCTGTCAGTCTATGCATAAATGAAAATACTTGGTGATTCTGAATTTGCTTGTTCCTGCATATGCAATACAATAATGACGTTGAAAAACCTGTAATGGAGCTTTTAAGGTATCTTTGGCTTTTATCAAACAATTTTTTTTCGTTTTCTGTTCATTAGTTTTTGATCATTTTTATCATATGTCCAAGATACAATGCTGCAGGGTTTGCAAGTACCAGGAATACTGCAACGTTCGAAGTATTGAACTTCATTTTTTTATTTTATGACTTCCTAAAATACATTAAATATAACCAAACAATCTCAATAATAACAGAGAAAAGTGTAAAAAAGACTGCAGGTTTCAAAGACTACTGGAAGGAAAAATCGGAAATGCCTTTAAATAAAATAGGGGAAAGAAAGCAAGTAAAAATAGACAGCAGTGTAGCATGCTCAAAAATAGGTTCTAAAGGCACAAGCAACGGTTCAGCCATACATGTGCACAAGTAGGATTTGAAACCAAAAATTTCTGAGGAGAGGGGTGCAATTATCAATATCAGCCACCATATTAAAAAAAATTGCCTTCTTATAGGGAAAATTTCGGGTCCAGGGAGAAATTAAGGTCGCTCTCATTGGCCATATTTTCCGAAGCATATGAATTTGAAAAATATGCTTTTTTTGTGACAAATGTCTCAGGCTCTGTAGGACAGCCCTTGCCAGGAGTTGCAGTCCGAATCGTTTCTGAAGAGAATGAGAAACCAGGGTCTGTAATAATGGAAGCTACCGAATCGACTTGCAATATTTTATCAAAAACAGAGGAAATAAAGGGAACCTTAGAAGTCAAAGGTGACGCAGTATTTCAGCAATACTGGAGGAAGCCAGAAGCAACTAAGCGAGAGTTCACACAGGACGGCTGGTTCAAAACTGGTAAGTTTGTAATTACTGTAAAACTAGTAGGTTGTCCAATCGCTAGAAAAAATTTTCAATGGACCTCTCGACGAGTCACAAATTTAATCATTATGATGTATGTTCCTTCTTCAAAATTTTGCGTAAAATATAATTTGTGCGATGATATTGACTGAAATTGCCTCCTAATAAAATTATGAACGTTTTTATTTAACACTGATTAGCCCTGCTCACAAGAAAAACTAGCATCTACATTCATCAAATCACAAACTACAATGGTTTTGGCATGTAGTTTGGCATGTTGATCATACAGTTTTTCTTCCTTGCTATGTGTTATGCAAAGTCTAAAATGTGCTCAATGTGCTCCTGCACAAGAAATGTTACAATTTAATTATTTTTCCCATTAAATATACTCATGTTCTCAATATGTATAGAGAAAATGAGTAAGTTTTCCTACCTCATTTAAGGACACTCCATACTTAGTTATTTCCGGTTTTAAACCGAAAAGGCAACTCAGATATTCTCAGGACAGACTTTAAGTCATCAAGAAAAAGTTTAGTTCTACCTTTTTTCATATCACAATCTGTCTTTTATCTTATAGGTGATGTAGCATGTTACGAAGACAATACTTTCAAACTCTTAGGCCGGAAGTCAGTGGATGTTATCAAGACTGGTGGTTACAAAGTCAGTGCCTTAAATGTTGAAACTGCCCTTCTCGCTCATCCAGATATAGTTGATGTCAGCGTTGTCGGTCTCCCTGACACTACCTGGGGACAAAAGGTTTGTTTTACTCAATTTCCATAAAACAACAGCTAGAAGATTAGCTTCTCAAACAATTGTTAAGTGGGAGTCATCAATAGTTGAAACTATTGACTGTGTCTGCAGGTGCTATGCTGTTGGAAGTTTCCAGCACAAAAAATTAATGAAGAGGAAGCTGTTTAAAATCCTAACCTGCTATCTTCAGTGCCTAAAATGCCTGAATTATAACGTAACTTTTGGTTTTGTAACTGCACAGAAATGATGATATGAATCAAACTTGCTTGCAATTAATTCCTCAGAATACTGTTGAGAGTTTTCTGTCAAAATCTCAAAATCTGATTTTTTGACACAACTCGACCAAAATCGATGTACTGAGACCTTTCTGTCATGGATTAAGATTATTTTTCTCGTGAATGGTAACATTTACCAAATTCACGGAAAAAAATTAAATGTTGATTTAGCATTTATCTTATTAAAAAGATGTCCGACAAGTTTCAAATGCTGATTTTACAATACAAAAATGCTAACATAACATTTTAATTTGTACGTTTTGCAGTGGGCGTAGTTACGTTAGCATTTGTTAAAATGTAAAATCAGCATTTGAAACTTGTCGGACATCTTTTTAACAGTATAAATGCTAAATCAACATTTAATTTCTTTCCGTGTAAAACTGATTGCTTTTCATTGGAGTCCTGTACGAGAGCTAAATTATCATTCTTTTCTGTTTTAGATTGCTGCGTTGATTGTAGTGAAGTCTGGGCAAGAAATCACTCTTCCAAACCTCCGAACCTGGGCCAAAGAAAGAATACCACCTTATGCTGTTCCAACAGTAATGAAAGTAATGGAGAAAATACCTCGTAATGCAATGGGTAAAACGAACAAAAAACAGATAGTACAAGAATTATTTCCAGAACACAAAGGGAACTAGTTAGTCTCTACTTTTAAATGTGCTGAAATATATTTCAGTGAAGAAAAAACAAGAATAAAAGCTTCAGAAAGAAAGGAGTATGTTTGTTTCTCATTTTGCTTCTGTGATAATTGGAATATCTTTTTCCTTTTTATTCTTGACGTTTTCAGAACTGCCGACCCTCCAATATTGATTCATGTACCTTTTTTTTTATTTCTCAAAGATTAAGTCTCCTTTAAATTTGTTAAGCATCACTCTGAATTGAATCTCATTATTTACCAAAAATGATTCCTCTTGTGAAATCATATTTGATCTGTCTTTTCAATTTCCTAACATGATTTTTCCTAATTGGCCAAAAAATGCAATTTTAAAAATTTTTGTTTGTGAGCTCTGTATGGTAAATTATTAGTTGTCAAACCCCAAGTTCCTATATTCCAATATTATTTAGACATCTCTTATAATTTTAAAGGTTCACAGAATAGTCTTGTTAGTTGCGTAATTAGAGAAAATGAAATGACTGTAATGGTTGTTTGAAAAATTGTTCATTACTGTCATTTGAGGAGTGCAGAGAAAGGAGAGGTAAGTCACCTTAGGTACGTTTCAAATCTTGGAAGCTCTGAATTTTTCAATAAATATTGTAACATAAATTTCCTTAAAATTTTTTACCGCAAAATTCTCCTCTGGTTTGAATGGCTCTGTTGAACATATGAAGTAAAGCGAAGTGAACTGACTTTTCATGAGTCAAATCACACACAAATATTGATGAGCACATGAAGAAAGTCTGCAATACCTACACCTTAGGCTTGCAATGTGAGCCAAAGAATTAAGGAGCATTGGCACAAATGAGTGGATTTTAGACTATCATTTCTCATCATGAGATTTTTGTGCGATTTTACTCGCAGAATGTCTATTCATTTGGCTATCTCTTACCTTCAACAGTTCAGTTGACAAAGAGAAAAATCCCTCACAATTTAAACCTCTGCTCTTGGATCCAGAAAAATTATTCAAGATTCACACAATTTTGACAATGACTGTACCTCCTTCTTTCCTCATACTCACCACCGTTTTGTGTACTCTTATTCATTTTTTACCTCCTGGTAACTAGAGTCTCAGTTTGATGTCCTCTCTTTAAGTTTCACAAGCAGAGCCAAGTTTGAGAGGAAGAGGGATAGCCAAAATACCTGCTTAATATGAAAAATTGGTTACATTACCTGTCTTTTGAGTTTCATCAGCTTACGCTTGATGGCAGTGTTGTAAATTGTATGTGTATGGAACTATGGAAGGTGAAACTGCAGAAAAGCGCAACTCGGTTGCGGCATTGCAAAGTTACCGCGCCTGCTTTATTTTTAAGGAGACCAAACCAATATCATGACTTGAAATTTTCAAAGAATATCCTTCACATTGAAAAGGAAAATCACCGAATTTTTCAAGAAATATCGTTTGGGTATTCGTTTTTAATACAGAAAATAGAGGATGACTGAAAATTTACAATGCCCCAGACCAAGATATCCATTTCTGCAGTTTCACTATCGATATTTTCAGACTCCAACTAAGGAAAATACTAGAACATGCATAATGATTAGATCTATAAAATTATTTTTCGTTTTTGTTTCTTACATATCTGCAAAGAGAATTTTTTGATTTTGAATAAAAATCTGCTTTATAACCTATTTATTGTTTTCTTTTAAAAACAACCTCTCTTCCCCCCCCCCCCCCCTCATGAAATTCTGTTTTCAGGATTTACCTAGTGCTTTTCTGGCAGTTTTGACCCTAGCTGAAAAGTAAAAATCATCTGAGAAGGTCTGGCAGTGCTCGAGTTCTCCTATGCTACCTAGGTACTCCCATTTCACACATTTTAATGGGAATATCTATGCCTGTTAAAATTTACTTTTTGGAAACAAATTCATAGAAAATACATTTCTGTGCATTTACACCAAAGATTTTAAGAATAACTAGAAACCCTCATCATTTACTTGCAGTGACCCTGTATTCCCAATCCTTTGATGCACTGAATGATTTTCCTCCCCCTCAGATGAACTTACCTTTGGAATGCGAACACACAAAGCCACTTGTACCACAGCGTTTAGATACCTTGTTCATCATGTACCTAGGTGTCGAAAAGGTTGAGGGCAAGTTATCATTTTCTAGGGAATTTGGAGTGGAGAATTTGCATGCAAATTTTATATTGTCTCATCTGAAAGTGCTTAAAGAGCTAATTTTACAGTATTTGTTATAATTTTTTTCTGATATTGGAAATAGTGTAAAAATAGATTTAAAAGTGAGAAAATATGTATACTGTCTAGTGACGTCATCTGGCAGCATTTCCCATTTAAACACTTGTATTTTAGAGGATTGGATTATTTTGTCATATCTTCTCCAATGATTGTTCAATGCTTGAATCAAGGGTATCCTCATGTTCAGTTCACTCAGTAGTTTCCATTTAAACATGAAATTCATCAAATTTCAGACACCTGCAAAGTCTCTGTTCAGAGATTCAGAAGACAAGGTGCATTAGTGCAGTTATTGCTATTTCAAGAAATACATGTTAAAAGTTTCAAAGCCACCCGGAGCTTTATGGCAGAAAGAAAGTTCTGACTCTCTTCTTGATGCTTGGAAATAGGATTTCAGTATAAATTTTTCCCAGAACATATTTGAAGACAACTTATTAGTTATAGTTGAGATCGTTCATACCTCATTTTTCTCAAAGACTGCACTTACGATGCGCCTTGTCCTCCAAGCCTCTCAATTGAGCTTCATGTTTTCTTTGCTTTTCATTCATTCTATAGTTTTTAGTCTTAAAATACGCAACCTGTCATCTCCTTCTGTGGAGGATCGCGGATAAGTTATTGATCGCGGAAATCAAAGACCCTACGTATGCCCCTGTCTGTAGTTAAAATTGCATAACCCTTTACAGAGCAGGGGCAAGAAGGAGTGTGTGATTGAATGACGTTTTCAGGCTGACGTCACTCAGAGCGAATGATGTTCTTGTTTTCGTTACTACTTTTTTATTTATTATTGTTTACCCAGTTGTCTGTCATCCAAGCATGGTGAATTGGTGAAATATTAATTTAACTTCTAGGATTTCTGATACATCTTACCATTACTTCAACAACCAGTTCAATACAGAGTCAACCCATCAGGAACTAAAGCCATCGGTACGATTTGTACTATTTACTTTTTTCCAGGAAACCTATCTCTAATGTTGCTCCCCAGTCCCAGTTCTCTAGTAAATAATTTTCGGAAGAGTTTTGCTCTATCCCTCAATTTAACTGTGCATGGTTATATGAAGTCTGAAAGCAGTCTCATCCACCTCTCACTTTACATCACGCCTTGATGTCCATCAGGGCTTTCTTATGAACAGAGAAGGTAAGGTCTGAACAGCGTTGCCTAGGGGCAGATCATCTTTCGGCAAATAATTTTCTGTCTCTGATGCTCAATTGAAGTAAGCTACTGCAGCTGTTTTAAATTACAATTAACTGATGCCAAATATACGTGTTCAGGTATTCAAAAATCCTGCCGTAATGATCTGTTAGGTAATATGGGAGTCCCTGCTGAAAACGGATCATCGTTTGAACTTTTTGGTGGCTTGAAGCATTGATTGCGCCTCAATGTTTGATAGAAATATTTATACAGCAATATCTTCCTTTAGAATTGTAACTCAATGCACAATATCCTTCTGAAGATACCAAGTTCAAGAGGGAATGTTTCTGAATTTTTGTCTATTCTGGATATAGTTTGACAATTTTCATTAACAAATTTACTTACTCAATTATTAAAGTAAAAGTTTTTCTTTTTTCAGAACAAAATGATTCGATTTATCTCAAGCATCATTATAGCTTTAGGATTTGTAATTGTCTTCTTCGGTCGCTCTTCAGATAGTTGCAATGAGGCTGTCTGTGCAAGTATTGTCAGCAAATGCATGATTACCCAATCTTGCAAGTGTGATATGAAGAACTGCACTTGTTGCAAAGATTGTTTTAACTGCCTCAGCTATCTCTTCAGCGAATGCTGCTCTTGCGTCGGTAAGAATTTTTTTCAATCCTAAGAAAGAACAAAATCTGTGTGAGTCAAATTGGCCCCTAAGAATAAATTTATATTTTTCCGAATTTGATGAGCAATCAAGTAGTCCAGTGCTTGAATTGGAACTCCATATCTCAAAGTCTTTGGAGGTGGTCAAATGAATTAACTATGTTGCATTTTTTGAAACTGTGAGAGAGGTGTCAAAAATTTTTATAATTTGGAAGCTAAATATTTTTGTTGAAGGATCTAAAATTCGAGTGCACCCATGCATGTATGATGTGATTCATGTTTTTTATTCTATAGCTGGTCAAAATCTGAGGCCAATATGAAAGATTAAACAACTCTCCATCTCTTTTGGGATGCTATCTTTAAATAAAAGTAAATCTAAGGTTATGGTTTCAATGTAGATTCTTCTCATCCATTTTTCTATGTTGACAGTGTGAGTCGGCAATCACATAACTTGGTTTGCAACGTCGCAAACTTCCTGTCATACTTGGTTTTTTAAACAGAAAACTACTCAACAGCAATTCTTTAAAACTGTCTTATTTTTTCTTCTCTGTGCGAAGAAAATTCTGCAAAAACTTCAAGGAATGATGTCAATTTGTTCTCCTTTATAAAAATAGCATAGAGGCAGAGATTTTCAGACACTGCAAACAAAATAAGTGATTGCGGACTTAGGGCGTCAATGTATAATTCACTGCATCCCTTTGACAAAATTTTTGAAAGACCTATTTTCTTCTTTGTGATCGCTGTGACATGATACTTACCTCCTGTTCTATTCCAGATATCTGTCCAAAGCCAAACTCTTCAATCTCTGTTACGAGTCATGTGGAAGATCTCTCGGAGTCATTCCCGTCTCTGTTCCAGTCACTAGTGTCAGAGCCAGATTCTCAGCAAAGATGGCTCACATTCACCTTCCCCGTAGACTTTGACGTTTCTTTCTTCAGGCCAAATTTTGGAAAGGATGTCAAGTATGAAACACGTAAGTTACCATTTACTCTGTGGTCACTGTATTCAATAACCTCAGACTGGTGCTCATCATGAAAGTTGAATGAAGGATTTATTGATGATACTCATTTAGCCAGTCTGAGACTGTAGGAAAATCCTTGCCCTCCATAAATGATATTGGTATGTAACAAAGTAATGTGATTCAGTTTAGATTCTTAGAGTGTTATCTCAGTTTGCTCGGCAAGGGTGTTTTAAAACCAAGGAGCAAAGAAGCAGCAGATCAGCACTCCAACCGTTGCTTAGGAGAATGGAGAGGCCGTAACTAGTCAGTTTTGCGACTTCAAACTAGTAGATGTTTACCAAAAACAGAAACCATCTCCGGGCCATCGGAACACCAATGAGAGAGGCAATCGCCATTTGGACCAATCAGAGTGGCTCTCGATCGCCCAAAGTTGCATGAACAGCACGAATGAATCTGAGTAGAGTAGCGATTATCGGTATTTAGCTTTTATTTCCTCCATTATCAGACAATGTCATTTATGGATCAGTCAGTTTTCCAAAGTGACATTTCATCCTTTTTTGAAAAGGTCCCAATGAATTTTTGCATTAGACCAACCCCTGAGAACGTACAGATCAAGCGGAATCGTTGACGTGTCTGGCTCCGTGATTCCCGCGCCCCCCAGGATTTCGGAATGCGGACCTTGAGTCCGCGCATCCGTCCCTGGTGGTTGGCGGGGGCTGAAAGCGGGCCGGACCGGAGGAGCAAGTCAAGTTTTGACTAGTGCTTCGGAAGGGGATGGCCGGCCGCGTCCCTCGCTACTAGTAGGGAGGGGCGCTGCAAAGTCTGGGTCCCATGGGTGGAGTGGGTAGGACTTGGAGTGTCGGCGTATAACAGGACTCCTTGGAGTCCTGGCCGAGTGCCACCTGGAATCCCCCACACACTCACGGGAGGTAACCTTTCCGCTTCAGAGGTCCCAGTGCTGACGGACCCCTAGGGGTACGGATTCCCATCCTTAGAGCTGCTGGGAGGTTTAAATCCCTCCTGGCGGGGGTTAGGTACTCCGGAGGCATCGGGGTACTCCTATGAGGATGGGGGCCCGGCTGGACATTGTTGCGGGGGGCCCTCTCGCCTGACGAGGTAATGACCGCAGGTTGACCGTTGGGTGGGAATTCAACTCGGACAAAAGGGGATGCGTAGTGCGGATGCATCTCAAGGGGAGTGTTGTTAGTGTTTGGCGGGCCCACCGTCATAGGCCAAACCCACATAACCATTCACACTCCCAGGCCGAGGTCTCCGGGCAGCGGTGCCCGGGACGTTACACTCGGTCTGGGCCGCGATTGGTATCTGGTCTCCCGGGAGCGGGTCTGGAAAACCCCCCCGGGGCCCGCCGGATCTGGGGGCACTGGATCCACGGATCTGGTTCCCCCTCAATCCAGTGCGGGAGAAAGCAGATTTTCACTTCCATTTAAACAAAAAAAAAAAAAAAAAAAAAAAACCCTGAGAAGATATCTGCACAAAAGGAAAACGAGTCATGCTTTCTGTCACAAGAACACATGTTAAACAGCGGCCAGAGTTTCATCTACTAGCGTGACGTCACAGAAACGTAGTTATGGCCTCTCCATTCTTGTAGGCAACACTCCAACCAATCAACATCAGACTTTTTATGGTACCCCTTTCAGGATATGATTGCCAGGTTTTTTTGCAGCGTGTTTACAGGTCTCGAAGTCAGATAAAGTCTGGAAATTTGTCTCAAAGGTTGAGAAAATTTTTTAAATACTTGGATGGATTGTTTTAAGAAAAGGACAGAACGAATGCTTGTCAGTAATAGGCTAGCAAATTAATTAAAACAAAATTATTCTCCCTCTTCATGACTAAATGTCAGAAATGAATGTTTATTTTTCAAATGTGTTCACTTTAAGAATTAAGGTTCAAACAGGTGTGAGTCTATTCATTTCTCTCAACATTCAATAAAGAGTGGCAAACATGCTCCTAGCATTACCCACCAATAATAATTAAGGAGCTTCAATTACTGTTTCAACTGACCAAGGAAAATTGGCTCTGTGGCTAGGAAAAAGTCTAGAAAAATCCAGAACTTTCCAGGAAAAATTCTGGAAAAACCCTCCTTTTTGGCAATGGGTGTATTTTTAATCCATTCCAAAAACAGCTCAATAGTAATTTTTTTTTATTATCTTGCAGTGTTATATTTATATACATTGTCCTGTAAAGGCGTAAAGGATAGGGAAATAGCCCAACTCGCGATGAAACTAGAAAGCACTAAGGTGGCGATCACCGGCAAGTACGCATGTATGCAACACTGACCCCTCGCTGGCCGCTAGGCCGCCACTATATAGTAATGCCCAAAAGATGTAACCCTGACGCGGCACGCGCCAACCAAAGCACCTATCTGCGATCACCTCGGAAATACGCGATCTCTCACGTATGTCCGAGGTGCTCCTAACAGAGGCGTACTCTCAAGGTAGAGCACGTCTCTGCTACAGTCCTTAAACAACCATGTCCAACAAATTATCTCTCTTGCTAAAGCGTAGCTTTTCACATTTTGTAACCATTTTTCCTCTTTTCCAGAAAACTCAGAGCAAGAAGTGTACCCATCAAAAGAGATTATAACTTTAAACTGCTCCGTAGCATACATGTCTCAATGCATGTCTTGGAACAAGTGTAAGGCATCGTGTCAATCGATGGGAGCAGCAAGCTATCGATGGTTTCACGACGGCTGTTGCGAATGTGTGGGCGAAAAATGCCTGAATTATGGTATTAATGAGAGCAGGTAATGTAGTTTCTTGCTTTGTGCCATTCACTTTAGTTTTAGACATCTTATTAATTCTCTTTTCCAAGGACCTTCAGCACATCTCTTTTGAATGTACTACCTCACTTATGAATTTCATTTGTTTTCAGAATTAAGAAGTGATTTGACGTAGACGGGAACATTTAATTGAATTGAACTTTACATAAACTACTATGTCCTGCAGTACTTGAATGGTTGCCAAGGGATCATTTGCCTTACATAACACATAAATGGAAATTTTTGCTTGATAGCAGACATGCACCAAAATTTTTGGGGCAATTCGATTTTTGTCAAGTCTTAATTTTAGTCATAAGTTAACTTTCAACATAGTTATTATACATATACATATCGACGGTGAAAGTCGGCAATCACATTACTCGGATTGCGACGTCGCAGACTTTCTGTCATACTTTATTTTTTAAATGGAAAACTACTCATAACGGCAATTCTTTAATGCCTGTATTCTGCTGTGTTAAGAACAACCACTGTATGAACATCGGAATATTGCCAAATTTTCTCTAATAAAATCCTTATTTCTGAGGAAAGTGAATGTTTTTCCTTGAAGTTTTCAGATACTTCAGATCAAACTGCCAAAAATATTTTAGGAGAATTTAGAAAGAAAATATTCTCTAGTCTTCTAGGAAATTTTAGTTTTGTAAAAGAAAATTTGACACAGTCTAATGGCTCATTCAGTGTTCTTCTTTAGCACGGCAGTATTGGCACAAATATGAATCAAACTGCCTTCAGCTTATTTTTAGGAAACCAGAGAGTGTTTTCTGTATAAAACACAAAGAGTTTCCAACCCAATGTGATTAAAAATTTTCTGTAAAAAAGTCGCAATAGGGATCCTTTTCCTGCAAACAATCACGTATCAACTACCAAATTACATGTCTCAGTTTGCGACGTTCCCAATCTCTTGTCACATTTTTCTCTTTTAAAAAAGGCAAGATTAGTATTCTTGTACAGAATTTTCTTTGATATTTCTTCTTTCTAGGTCTGAAGAATTTTCTCTGAAAAATTTCCACAAATGATTTGTGCTTTGTCCTTTTGAAGAAAGAAATAAAATATGAGTCAAAATTTTCGAACAAAATGTTAAAGCCTGTGGTTTATTAGTTACACTATCAATATTTATAATAAGAAAAAAAAACCAGCCCAAACAGACTGGAAATCTAGAGCTTCTCCTTTCAGGTGCTCAGGAAGTTCCAAGCTTTCCCCCATCCTCATATGAAATTCATGATTGCTTCCCCCTGAAGACAAAGAAAAACCCAATTTTTCTCAAAAACTTGGACTTTTTCACTGCTAAAACGTTGCATTTCACTTAGGGCTCCCCCATTTTTCCCTGTTCTCACAGGGGCTCTTTCACTTCACACAACTGACTTTTGACCAGGCGTGGTCTGGAACTTTTCGCACTTCTTATTCATTCATGGTAAATAAAAAAAGGTCTGCAATTACTTGTTGGAAGGGTCAGTTTGGGTAGTTGTTGCCTACTCTATTAAAGCTATTTAAAAAATTACTATGGACTCAGTTTGTTACTCTCAAGTAACCCTATAACTCATCAATAACAGGGAAATTGCCCTAACTAACTCATGAAACTTCTAGAAGTGGTTTATTAAAAACGTACTGCTGGAAATTTGATTTTTTACCGCAATGCATGTGTAATACAGGTCTACTTCTCATGAACAAATTACCTATTACCCAGTTTGATACCCCCACCCTCTAATAAGCGTTGTGTGGTGAATTTTAGATGAAAAATTGCCATTTTGCATTGATTTTTAATCTAAGATTTTCGAATAATCTATGCTGGATGCCCATTTTAGTGTTACGTAAATGCAGCCCCCAATGCCTCTCTCCTCCTTAGTGCATAATACATTTTTATGAACAGTCCCCCATAATATGTATCACCAAAGAAAAAAATAATTGTAGAATATTAATACAGCTCTCAACTCAAAAATATGATCCTTTTCATTAACTTAATTTTATTGCAATTTCTTTCAGGTGTCTTCAGTGTCCCCTACCAACTGACACAACGGGAGAACTGGACTATGGAGAAGAGACAGACCTTTAATTCAGAGTCAAAACACTTTTCGATAAAAAGATGACCTGAACATAACGTTGCTTTGGTGCTCTTACCCATCAAAATTTCTGAGGATTCTCAGTCCGACTGATAATGAAAAGTATAAATTCCTCTCCTTTTAAAGTTAAAAACTTTTTACGAAAGATTGACACATGTGCCAACTACAATCCATTTCAAATGTTTGGATATTGACCTCTACTTTCTCCTGACTCAAGCTAGTGCCTGAAGACTCAGACGCAGTGCACATTTTTTTACCAAAGATTTCTACAAATGTTAAAAGCATATTTGAATCCTTTGACACAGAAGACAGGGTTTCATGAGTCAAACCAATTAAATATGAGATAAGTGAATCAATGGATTAAAGTGGTTCCTGTCTTTAAACAAAGTTTTTGCAGTACAAGTCCTCCTGTCAAACCTAAGAATACTCCATCTATTTATCTGTGTTCAATGGAGATTTTTAATATATGAAGGAAATCTGCAGTATAAAAATGCACAAGTGAGAGTGTAAAATGCCTTCGTCAAAATTTTTTTGATCATTAAGAAAATTGTATGAAATATATTTGTTAAACATTTTTATATGTATCACATGAATTTCTTTAAAACATTGTGTTTTAAGTGAATTAATTTATCGCAGTATCTAGTTGCCACCAATGAATGTCTGCACAAAATATGAACATTTTGAGTTGATGGAATTTGTAGTTTCGATTTACAATTCATGTGTGTACACTTTTTGGTAGCACATTAATATGCAGCCTCAAGTCTGCCGCACAGGAGGACTTCAACTGTTTTTTTCCTCTCTGTAAACATGTGATAGGGGCCATAAACGGCCTTACTTATCTTCATAAACCTATTGATCATTTATTAAGTCTGTAGAAATGTACCCACAGTCTCTTGTAAATAATTGAGCGAGACCTTTGTATTGTAAATTTCATTCCGTCCTGTCAAAAATGTATTTATCATAGATTAATAAACTTTTGTATTGGATGAATGTGTACTTTCTGTATTTTAAACAGCAGTGAAGTGATGAAAATTTTCCAAAAATTTACGCATATTTATGAGGGTCCATAACTCCTGGAGAGGTTCTGGAAATTTGCTACAGCACATTTTTTGCTCCAAGTGTGATTTAATACTTCAAATCTGTGCGTGGGAATGTGTTTTACTATTGAAGTTTCTAGATAAGTCAGCGTCATAGATTAGTTATTCACCTTTTTAGCAAGTTCCATTTTTCATTTTTCTACCTGCATATTTAAATGACTCTCCAAGGGAGCCATGATTCAAACAATCTGTCGAGCCACTTCTGTCCAATAGAATCTAGTCTTTGAGGCTTTAATCGTATCTTTTTCTCAAATTGAAGGTGAATTTAACGCTTCCAGAATAAGTACAAACTAAATGTCGCCAAATTAAATCAATCATTCGAATAATTATTTTTTGTCTAGTTGGGGAATTTCTTTATAAGGTTCTGAAGTATGCAGAATGAGGAAGTATACATAATGTAGCAATTGTAAAATGATACCTTTTCTCTCGTAGCACATTGACAGATACAAATTATGTACAGGATTTTAAAAACATAATTCTCAAATGTATAGGATATCCACTTGTACTCATTTTAGAATTGTGATGGAAAGCAATGTTCAGTTTGCACCAAAAATGTTCTCTTCTACATATGTTGTTTTGATCTGTAAGTCTCAATCTAAGCGTAATTTTTGAATATTTTGAGTTCATCTCTGTATTTATTTAGAGCCCCTCACAAAGAAAAAAACTTTCTATGGACTTCGAAATGGTCAGGCAAGTTTTACTTGACAATTTCAGTTCGTTCTGACCAGTTCCTAAATCTTGTAACAATTTTCATAAGCGCCTTGTATTCTTTGAAAACCTTTTTGGTCTAACTTACCTTTATTTTAAGAGACAACATCGAAAAATACAAAATAAGTACCTCTGTATCCCTAGTTTTAAGTTTAAGTGCTCTCTAATTTTATATTTTAACGTAGGAAAAGCTCTCGAGATGATGTATTTATTTTGTAAGTCAATTTTTATCTTTATAAATGTGCCTTAAATGTTGCTTTAGATTAGTTCTAAAGAGTTGTTTGAACTTCTCTTTAATCAACTGAATCCAATTGTGAACACTTTTATGTGCCTTGTCGAGTTCATTGAAGTAACTGCACCAGACAAGCACATAGTCTGTAGCATTTCAATGAAACTTTTTAGGTGGTTTCATCGTCAGTAGTCAATAGACATTTTTTACCTTAGCTAAAGTGATGTGTCTTTTGAATCTCTTTAATTCGTAGAAACTACTTTTGAAACGCATCCTGTGCGTTCTAATATACCTAATAATTAGTTTTTATTTGAAAGTTTAAGTAGCATAAATATATTTTTTTTTCTAATTTTGAAGCATTTTAAACAAAATGGTCGCTATTAATTTACGTTACAAAGGTCCATCTGTCGTAAATCTCTTTTTGAAGCCTGTGTCTCCTTCAGCTGACAGTAAAACGTGCCTAGCTGATGATTTTACAATAGTTTTGGAGCAAGTCAGTGCTAATAGTCCCTGAGTAGGTAACTCATATTATCCATGAACCATCAGCATTCGACCAAATTCCAATATTTAAAATTGAATGAACCAGGGTATTTTGCTGTGACATTTGATTGTCAATAAATGAGCTCATTATCTAAGAGTGAAATGCCCATGACTTTTTGTTTCATCACTGGTAAGGTTACTGAAACATTAAGACTTATTCTGTACTTTGTATTTCTAAAACGTAGGTAAAGTATTCAGGGCCTGATTTACAAATTGGCCGCCCGGGGCGACAGGCAGAAGCGCTGTCCTGGAGGGGCGGGGGAACCCCCAGGAGGGGAGGGTTCTGGGGGGCGCCTCCCCCTTGAAAATTTTTGAAATTTTGATGTCCGTGAAATGAAATTTTATGCTGTTCAGATCAGTTATTTAAGGAGAAAAATACACCGTGGCGTTTATTTAATTTCAATTCCTCAAGAGAAAAAGTAACATATTTTTCAAAATTTCCGAAATTTGGAAGAAGAATACAAAATAATAGAATTGATAAAGCAGGTAATCGCGTTGCGCTACACCACGCTGTGTAAATCTTGTTTAACGATCCGTGAGTCAAGTAAAGAGCCGAAAGATAAACATGAGAAAAATACAGTTAAACTAAGCTGCTGAAATAACTGCTGAGAAAAATGAACGAAAAAAAATAAATAAGAAGGAAAAAATCCATACCTTGACTCTTACTAGTTTGATAGAGATGCTGTACATTTTTTTTTGCTGCCCTCGAAAAAATTAAAAAAAAAAACCCTCTCGAATTTTGGCGCCGGGGACACTAGCCCCTGTTGCCCTCCCGTAAATCCGACCCTGAAAGTATTTTTTTTTTTTGTCAAGGCAAGTCATTTATTTAAACAAAATTGATAACAGAAAGTATTTAACAACATAATAAATGAAGTAGAATAAGTGTGCAAGTAAAGTAATTAATTAGGAGATGACTTCCCGAGACATGCCGGAATTACCAGAAGGTATATCTTTGGCTGGAGAAGGGGGTAGGGGGCTGGAATGTTGAGGGTTTCGGTATTGAAGAGATTTGATTAAAATGATTTCTTTTATATATTTTTGTATTATAATCCAGTTTAATTTATTAGCCAAGAAGGTTTTTTGAAAATTGTTGGGAGTTAATGTAGTACCAAGTTCAGTATCAAGTACTAGTTTTTTTGCAAAGAAACGGGAACAAAAGAAAAAGGTATGTTCCGGCATGTTCTCGGTCTGTCACTCAAAATTTGCACGTATTAGAATCTGTCAAGCCCCTGAAAGTATTTGGAAAGCAAATTTTAGGATGTTAGATTTAACTAAGGCGCTAAACTTTTTGGAGTCATTTCGGTTTTATTAGAGTGTCATTTTTGCCACAGGTTACTTCATAAATTGTGAGCAGCGCACTTTTTCAGTGTTGTACACATAATATCACCTTACTTATGAAACAGACCATAGTACTTTAACCCCCCTTCTTCTCAAGCAAAGTAATATCTCAAAGTAGAACCATCTGAATTGCGAAAGTTTTACATCTTACACTTAGACATAAAGCCTTCATTTTTGAATCCCGAAGTTTGTTCAGGAATGTTTTAGTATTTGTGCCATCTGAAGTTCATTTCTTTGACTCATGCCTGTCGCAATGAAATTGGTACTATTTATTTTCAAACCTCTGATCTTTGCCCTTTATAATAGATACTAGGCCAATAGGCAAAAGATACTATTTTGTTTTGAAAAAAAGTTGAGTAAATGATTTTTCAATTCTAAAATCTGGGTTCTCTTCTTCAAGTGAACAATATCAAAATTCAGAAACTTGATCTGTAAAGGCTGATTTTGCATGAAAATTTAAAATTACAGGAGGAACCGATACTATTGCTGTCACTCCTCTTTTATGAGATTATACCCAATTTTGCATAGAAAGCTTGTATAAGTTGCAATTTAGATATCTCATACTCTAATACGGTAGGTACCTAAGAAGCACCATACAAGAATGTACCAGTTTATGATTTGAGGCTCCCTTGTGATGTTTATCCGGTATTTTTATGTAAAAAAAAAAAAAAAAAAAAAACCCAAGCACTCAAATGTCAGTTGATTTTATTTTTCCTGTCTTATCTTGGTTTATTTATCCGACTGGAAAGAGGCATGAACAAACCTAAACCAATACCTAATACCTAATGGATAGAAATGAGATATCTGAATTACTTTGCTCCCTTTGCTTTTCTCTTTGCTCAAATACATATGAGACTTTAGACCTAAAGCGTCCCAAAATCGATTGATGAAGGTTGGTTTTTTCCAGGTAAAAATATCCATAAAACACTCAAAATCACGTCCTGCTCCAGTCATCAATTAATTACCAGTAAAGGCGATGGATCCAGGTCTGAAGAAGTTTATCATCGACTAATATTTTTATCTTAACATAAACATTGTATACTTGATGAGATACTTTTTTTTTGTTCATTTTCATAATATTTTGTACGAATTTGATATCAACTCAGTCAATAAAAGATCAATATTTTAAGACTGCTTCTCCTTACCTCCTGTGTAGCGTCAGATCATTTATTACTGTCTAACATTTTTCTACAGGTAATTTCTTTGTACAGGAATGAAACTGCGAAGATGTCAACACTTTCCCCATTTTTCCTAGCTTGAATGTTAAATTTCTCTGTACACATAATTATTTCATTTCTGTAGTCATTTTCAAATCCACATCAACTCAAACAAAAGTCCCCTTTTCGGACTTTTCACCCTTCAATCTTATTAATTATTTCCCAAATTATGATTACTTGATCGACAAGATGAGAGACAGCCAAGGCCCAACAGCCAATGGGAAGTAATGGACAACTTGAAGTAAGCTTGACTATAAATACCCCAGAAAGCCTAAACTCTCGGCCTCTTTTCCAACTCTCAGATCTGTGACTGGTGTCACTCGTTCTTAGGTCTTTTTCTCAACTTACAGGGTTATAGCCCTGTGTAACAAGGTGGAGAAATGGTGCTGGAACCACACCATTTCGCGGGGAAAACAGAGCCAAGAAGTTCCAAAAATTATAATTGGAGTCAAAAATAATTTTTTTTTAACTTTAATGAGTACCTACCATTATAAAACTGAGGATGGAGAGTGTTCAGCTCAGGCAGTTTGCATTGGAATATTGAGTTGGAGTGTATATTCAGTGTTGTTCTTCCAAAACTGCTCGCCTAAATACTAACTTTAACTTTTTGCTCTCCCACGATTATTTCGAATGCTTTTTCAAGTAGAGCCATTAAATGTTTTCAGTCTATCTTATGTGACACAATGCCTTTAGTAGGTTGTCCTACGTCACATCGTGACATTGTACCAAAAACCTGTGTCACTGATTCATCATCATTTCAAGTGCGACAACGGTATTCCATATTCTCAGCGGCTCACCCATTAATGTCGACGAAATTATCAACTCGGTCAGTAATGGGATCGATTTTGTAGGACTGGCTTTTTTTATCTGCTATGGAACGTTAGATCATTTATAGACTGCCTAACATTTTTCCATGGGTAATTTTTTGTACAGGAATGAAAATGAAAAGAGAACATAGGAATTCAACGATAAATTAATTTAATAATTAAAAAAAATATTTAATATAAAAGTATAATTTACAATGCGAGATAAATACATAAAATAAATTAAACTCAATAATAGATGTCCCATATGGTAGAATGCGACAGTGAGAATACAGTGGAATCTAAACGAGTCAAACTTCAGTTAACGAGATGCTGTTTGACAATGAGTCAAAAATTTTCCTGGTTCTTGGACAATGCCGCAAGAATCATGGTAAAAAAATACAATCAAGACGAAATCAGGAATTTTTTTGCTGAGAAGCTGCAAAAATCAAAGGAAATTTTTTGAAAATCTCAACAATATTTGATTTCAGGTGAGGAAAACATGAAAGGAGCAATTAAAAAGAAATAAACCGAACAGAATTGGATGTAAAGTAACGTTTCTATGTTCTAATGATGTCCTCTGATTAAATCTGTTATCAGATATTAAAATACAGATTTACGTTGAAAAATTCAAAAAGTATTTCAAAACTTCTGAAATTTGAAAAGAATTGTATCGCTAACTTCGATGAATTTTTTCTCAGTTTCACTGTCTAGTCTCAAGAAAGAGGGACTACATCTACATAAAGGATTAAGAAATTTTTAGTCTTGAGCACGCTCATGAAAAAAAAATCATCATTTCGAAGATGAAGAAAATTTTTTTCCTTTAAGTATTGTTTGGCACAATACTCAAAAGCTGAAGTAAAATGGATTAATTCTCATGATCCCTCTTTTCGACACTTAAAATTCAACAATTTAATGTTAATAGACCTGTATAATTAGATTAAGCTCGGATAATGATACAAGTACAATAACATTCATATCTCGACGATGTCATTTCCAAATTTTACCTTGAATTTATAAGTGTGATAAATTATATCGACGGTGAAACTCCCAAACCATGTATCTCATTTCCAGTACCAAAAAATCTCTGCCCTTATTTTTGTTTCATTTTTATAAAGAACAAATCACATTATTCCTTGAAGTTTTCTCAGAATTTGCTTTGTAATATGAAAAAAATCACGAAAATTTTCAAGAATTGACGTTGAGTCCATTTAAAGAATGAAGTATGAAAGGAAGTCTGCAACACGACATCGCAAACTGAGGTACGTGATTGGATAGTTTCACCGTCGTTATTTATTTATGAAAATTTTTGTGGAGTGGTATTTGGAAGGAAAATCTTATCATTATTTTCTGTGAGAGAATAACAGAATTGAGTGTGTTCAGAATTGAGAAAAATAAATTAATTCGTAAAAGTTTCAGAGGTGTGGAACAAAATCGGTGTTTTTGTACTGAGGTGCACCACTGATATGTAAGAATTTTGATTCTTCCGAGAAAAGAAGTATACAATTTTCTTTGCATAAGTGTATTGGGAAGACACTCCTCAAAAGAAGCTTTGTTTCAACAAAATACTTCCTACTTTATTTAGATATAAATGGTGCATAAAGCAAAGCAATTATATCATTGTACATCCTCTTTGGTGCACATTCAAGTACTCTTACTAAATGATTATGATTTACAAAATTTACTTTTTTTTTATGACAATAATTAGAGTTTGTCTGTTTTTAAAGGCAGAGGGCACTTAACAAGTATAACATGTATTAGATATTGAGGTTTCACTATTTACAACGCTTAAATACATGTCAAATAATAGTAAATAATACAGTTTGTATAAAAATAAAAAGTCGGGGGATTATTCACGTTAATCAAGTTAAGTAGTTACATTAAAATTTAAGTGCCCACATGAGAGGCCTTAAATTAAAAGAAGAGGTTGGTAACTAGATATGAGGAGCACCATTACAGACAGTAAGACACATATGACATTTGTGCTAGATTCTTCTAATTTAGTGTGATGAGTTTCATTTTACATGAGTATAATCGCACGGTGCTACGGTCCATAACAAGGACGCTGTCACTTAAATTCAGATTTTTCCTTTTCCAGATTAAATTCTTCAAGAAAAGAAAATCCTCCAATCACCATCATAGCTCATTTTTCTATTTTGAGTTTCCAATGCTGCAATAGTCATTTTAAAAGTATGACTGGCTGCTTTTCATTTATTGAATATTTGTTGAAAAATAATAGAGCAAATAATGAATGAAGCTACAGCAGTTTTGTTCTGGGGGGCAAGGAGCAATTTTGTAACTTATCTCCAAACTAGGAATTATGTACGACAAGACTTGTTTTTTTTTGCTTGGATTTTTAGATTTTGGATGAAAATTCAGAGTTGATCAGAGAGAAGCAGCTAGGGTGAGAAAATATCAAGGGCAAGCAGGAAAATATATGGGTATCTTAAAAATAGGTTCCCAAAATTCTACTTAAATTTCATTACATCAATGAATACTGTTGCATGAAATTTTAAAAGAAAACTCATGATGCAACAAGAAGTCACATAAGTTGAAGGAATACATAAAAACGGGATTCTCTCATACAAATAAAACAAACGTTCTGAAATGATCATTCATTACTGACTTGGTAACCTTACCAATACCAAGATAATTGATAGTTTCATTATTTCTAACCAACTCTTAACTTGGTTGACTCCTTCGCTGCTTCCACAGTGCTAATAATACATTTCCGCAAGGTTACCAGCTCAGCACTGTGGAAAATAAAATGAAAAGAGTTTTTCTTATTGTAAAATTTTGAATCCCTTTCTATTGCATTATTCTTATTCATAAACTTAGAAAGCACTGGAGCAGTATTTTTAGGGGCTAAACCATTTAGTGAACTCGATGCTGCAAAGAGGCAGACAGCAATTCTTAATGGAGGTAATTCAGAGATGAGGAAATAACACCTAAGATTAAACGGTTCACTCAAAGAAACATCACCATCACTAAATAACAACAAGTCACTATCATCATTCTTCCCAATCTTCATCATCATCATCCGAATCATCAGAAGATGAGTCCGAATCACTGTCACTCTGTAAAGCGTGAGCTCGCTCAGCCAGAGCTTTGGCCAATGCTCCCGCTAAACTATCCGGTGGCACAGTAGAAGCAGTTGTCTTAGAGACTGGTTGGACAGCTTTAAGTTCAACGCCTTGTCTTATTTGGTCTAACAACTCATTGCGTGTGTCCGGCACTACCCGCCTAGCGGTGTCGGCTTCTACATGTTTCAACCTGGCTCCAGTTCGTATTGATTCCATCAACGCTGAGTGAGGGTCGACTGAGTTACTAGGTGTATCTCCTTCCGATCTGTGCATAAGAGGAGGTGGAGGAGGCACTGAGCTTGTTGAAGGGGCTGCAGCTGTGACTAGAGGGGCCATTGGTGGAGGGGGTGGTGGTGGGGGAGGAGGAGCGAATGCTTCCGTTGGACGTGCTGCTACCACCTCCGAGATTCTTGACATATGCTGCGTTTGCTGTGCTACAGTTCGCTCTGGCACAGGGGGAGGTGGAGCAGGAGGGGTATGGGGTGGTACTTGGGGCGCCATAGGAAGGCGTGATGGAGGTAACGGAGGCGCTGTCCTGCCACTGCCACCAGATAGGACTGTCCTCCGAGGCACAGGGGGTGGCGGGTTACGGATGTCTTCCTTCACTGCATCCACACCACCATGGGAATCGATGAAGCTGTAAATGAAGTCGCGTGTTTTCTTGTGTTCTAGATCTTTTTCGGAGATGCCAGCCTGTTAAATGGACACAGAAAAGCACAGCACTTAGATATTCGGTTGAAGAAAAGGGAGAGAGAAAAGTGGGGTTAAACAAATGAAGGTTGTGTGGCATTGTAGGTTTCATACTGAAACAATTTTGAAGGCATTCAAGTGATGCCCAGTATGCAATAAATTTTGAATTAAGAATAAAAAAATAAGAAAAAATAGAATCAATCAAGATTGAGAATTTGGGATTCTAATGGTGAACAGAACACCCTCCTCCTTCCATGGCAACCGATCCCATATCAGGCTAAAAACAAAATCATCAATTACAGTATTCAAGTTGAAAATAATTCAAGGAAAATCCCTGAGTGAAATTGCAGTATAAAGATAAAGTGTGAGCATATTTACACACATTTCAAGATACCTAAGTTTATAAATCTTACTTGAGCAAACATTACTGTGAAATAACCTAAAAGTAAACTTTTGATAAGTCATAAGTTAGAGTAGTATGTTACCTTGGATATTGTGACTAACTTTAAAAGAAATTTATCTTCCTTTGGTAGGTGACCTTCTTTAGGAGGCCATTGCCACTTGCAGCAATCATACTTTCTCATCGTTGTTGGCTCTTTCTTGTTTGTTTGTTTTGTTTGTTTGTTTGTTTTGTTTGTTTATTTTTTTGTTTGTCTGTCTATTAATTACATCGTATTTTTAAAATTTGTACACAGTCCCTTGAAATCAGTGTGTATCAGCAATGAATTTAAAGGATCAGATTTTGCAATAAGGAACAGCAATTTTTATCTCATACATAAGAGCATCTATCTACATCTTCCAATTTGCAACAAGGAACCACTCGTCGATTCCTACTAGATCATTGCATGCCTATTAACAAGTTTTTAAACGCACTCACATGCACGGAAAAAAATAAATTGCTGATTCAACAATTCAATTGCAAAAAACAGTGAGTGCAATGTTTCAACGTAGATTTTACAACAAAAAAATGCTACTCTAACCACATTATAAACTAATTTAACCACGGGGGTGGTTAAAGTAGCATTTTTTTGTTGTAAAATCTACATTGAAACATGGGACTCACTGTTTTTAGCAATTGAATTGTTGAATCAGCAATTTAATTTTTTCCCGTGTGTCTATCCTCACAGAGTGGTTCAGTGGTAAGGCAAGAATAATGGAATATTCATTTTTCCATTTGAAGCTATGGTAAAGATTTGATTATAAAGTGTTCATCACAAGGATCCTGATAATCATTCTTTTTCTGTAGTTTTAAATGGCAAATCCATCAATTTATCGTGAGGTACAACATGCCGCTGATGCGGTTGTTTTAAAGAAAAAAGGCCTCTCCTTTCCCAAAAAACTCTGGTTCTTTTCTACACAAAGCCATCCAAATATTTCTTCTAAAATGAGTCAGCAATAAGGGTTCCTTATCGTAAAATTTAGTCCATTTGAGTCTCTGCAAATTATTACCTATTTGACTAGGAAAGGAGAACTGAGGAAGGGGGTCAGAAATAAAGAGAAAAATTTCTTTTAATTGTCATTAATACTTGTTAGATGTATGGTGTTGGTACTAATATTTTCTTTTACTTGCTTTGACGCATAACTTATAGGATGCTAGAAACAGGCGTACAAAGGCCTCTGGCAAAATAAATTTAAATTTATGACACCTTTGCCGTTGTATTCTTCAACTCATCCATACCTGACTCTATTGGTGTTAGCGTAATATTCCAACAATTTTTGACTTGAGAAAAACAATAAAGTAAAGCTACATGTGCACAAAATTAAATGGATATTGTAGTTTGGATGGGCACAGGAAGCCAGAGAGCCAATCCTATAGACTTGGCCAGGGTCTTTCTACACCTGAATAATTTACTTGGGGGAGGTTCTTTTAACTCAAAGTAACCATATCAAACCCTACAATAAAAGATATCGTCTCTGACTTGGCTCTCTTGGTTGCTAGGGGCTGCAGCAAGTCTAAGTCTAGGGCTTTGACCTCAAATTAGGTATCATTAGCAGAGTGATTAACCCTTAACCTTGTGCGTGTGTCAAAACAAAGTTGGCAAATGCAGTTAACATTTAACACAACTCTAATTTGGTATATTCAATACTTCAGGTGATTAATACTTTTGTTCGCTTGGTTCCCAACCATTAAGAAATTATTTCAATAGCTGGTCAAATTCTCACCTTTAAATTCATTTGACTACATTTTGATCAAGATTTTTTATTTGGTTTAATCCACCCAACTTAGAACTCTGTGCTAAAAATACAGAAATTATTAGCTTTTTTGAAGAGTGAAACAAATTGGAATTGCAAAAAGAAAAAAAAAAAAAAAAAGTGCTAATAATAGAACAAAAAAATACCTTCTCGAAAAACTCTTGAAATATAGGGTCTTCCACATTGTCAACGTCAAAACCTCTGTTTGGGTTCCATCCAACATGCTGTACATGAGTAAAGTTTTGGGGGAGACCAATATCAGCCTTGGTGAATTTGGTTTTTCGTTTTTTATCCTTGTGCTTCTTTTTCATTTGACCTACATCCAGAGAAAAAATAATGAGAAAATGTAAATGGATGAATGCAAATATGAAATCAAAGTTTATTTCAAAGTTCATTGTTGTAACTCAGGAACCGCTTGATGTCCTCCCACAACAGGGTATCAAGCAACTTTCAAAAAAAAAAAAAAAAAAAAAAAAAAAAAAAAAAAAAAAATCATCCTGACATTTCCTGATTTTCCTGGTTGCAAGACACGCTGCACAATGTAAGTCTGGGAAATCCTCGAAGGTTATGTGAGGATCAACTAAAAAAAAAAAGTGCAAAAATACCTAGTTAAAGTTTTTCCAATTTAACGTGGAAAAGTTACAGCAATTTAGTTTTATTGATCTTAAAAAATTCAATTTCTGGCAAATTTTGAAATTCCATGTAAAATCAACAAATTGACCAAAATGATCTAACATTTGGGGAATATTTTTTTCTTCAATACCAAGGTACTTACAGCACACCAAGTGTGAGCAGTGTCTAAGAGGTCAAGGTTCAAAATTTTGTTGAGATTATATGCAATGACCTGATAAACATACTTACTTGAATTGCTAGAATGCATTTTTAGTCGGCAGTTCATATAATGAACACATTTTGGAAAAAAATTTCCTTCCTGAGGTTAAAGTTATTTTAATTTATCATAGCAAAAGGTACAGAACAGAGGTTACTTTGAAAGAGCAATGAAACAGAGCTGAAAGATTAATAATTTAGGTTTTTCATATTATGTTTAGATACATAGTTTCATGACATTTTTAAAGTAACTCGTGTAAAAATAAGGAATTCAGGAAAAATGGTTTACTTCATACTATTTAATATAAGCATCTCCAAAAATATGACAGAATCTGTGAAAAGTAACCTTATCTTCCAAGGGAAAATTTTCCTAGACTTTTTTCAAACTTATGAGGGAAGAAATCTGGATATTTTGGCTCAAGTTTGACGCTGAAAATTCAAAAATTGAAGGAGATATGAGTCCTAAAGTTCCAAAACAAAAATTCTTAGGTTGTAGAAAAATAAGGTTTCAGCTTTCGCAAAAATGTAAGGAAAATTTTCTCCTTGAAGAAAAGGGCACAAATGGGTCCGGATTCTACAAATAAATATAGAATATTTACATATGTGGAAAAAGGGGAGGCTTACCGATAGATCCTGAACTCAAATATTGGGGAGAGGATGACATGGAGCCATTTGTTAAACTTGGCTGATTCAGGCTGGTAGTGCGAGGGACAGGTTGTGTCATATGTCGGATTTGATTACCAGACCTGGATCTCTTTTCTAGAGGAATAGAGGCAAACAAACATGAAAAATAACGAGCAAAAAAATGATATTCCAGCTGATTTAAAATTTTTCTACAAGCTCTCATATGACATGTTTTCTTTACCGACATTTGTGCTGCAAATTTTGGGAAAATGTAACTTGGGTTGAAGTAGGTCTAGCGAGAGCCTGCAGGCAGTGTCTGGAATTAAATGCAATGCTGAAGGAGTCAGTTGAGGAGCATTCTTATCTTTAGCAAGTTGAAATCATATTGCTTAAAAGAGATAAATTTTATGAATAAATTTGTAAAATTAATTTCACATTGATTTTCAGACTTCCAGGGAAGGTATTTCGGAGTTAAGATCTGGAAAGAGCAAAAATAGTTTCCTGCAAAGTTGATACGCAAGACAGAGGTGAGCATTATACAAAGATTGAAAGGTGGTGGGCAGGATGAGGGCGCGGTCAGAGGCCGTCAAGCTGCTAGAAGCACCCCATTACAAACATGTATTTATCTCCCCTAACACCATCTGCAGCTAGCGCTGAACGTACCGGGTCTTAGGAGGTGTGTTCAGAACCTTGATGCACTGTTTGATTACGCCTTTAATCTTAATTTTTAGCTTATTTCTGGAATGCCAAATTTAAACGCAGTTTCAACTTTATGATGGCTATGCAGAAACTCTAGTGTACGAGAGATAACTGATATCACAGTTGACCTGGGGGTACAACACCAACTACATGTCAGAGCCTACTGTGAATGGAGCTGATGTTGGATTTTAATAAAAGTAAATCTCTCTCAAAGTGTCACAACCTGATTCTTAGTGACACGAAAAATGCTTGAGAAAGCAGGAGTGCAGAAAGGTCTTGGCCTCTCCCAATTAATAATTTGCCTTCCCCAAAATTTGTTGTTTTGCTATAATTGCGCCTCTGGAAAAAAAAAAAACGCTTAACAGTTTCCTTCCCCATAAGCAATGCACTTTTAAGTTTCCTTCTCCAAAAGCAGCAAAGAAAAGCCTTCCCCAATTTTCATGCGAGCAGCCACGCGCTCATGATTACGTTATTGAGAATATTCTGCACCCCAATGAGATGGAAATTCTCAGTTTTGACGAAAGAATTGGGAAAAATTTGATTGTTTTTTCTCAACTTTCATGTGGAAAAATGGACAAAATCAGACTAGGCAAGCAGGAGGAGCATAAAGCATGCAACAAACCTAATCTCCTTTGTCTCTTCGTTTCTAATTTTGCTATTAAAATTGAATGAAATTTGCTTGCTTCTTCTGTGCTGGCGAAATTAAAGGCAATGATACAATTCTGTAACAAAGGATAAAAACAGCGTTGATTTACTGAAGGTTCACACATAATGAACACGTTTTTGAAAAAATGTTTGATTTTTACCAAAACATATTTATGAAAAAAAAATGGAGTCTCGATTTCAGCTTTGTATTTTTTTTGTCCCATGGAAAAGTTTTCCTTCCAAAAACAGGGGACGTAAAACGTATGCAATTCAAACATCAATCAAAACCAATGAATTTAATGCACTCATAATGCGAAGTCAGTTGTGCTAGTCACAGAATCGAGTTTTGATGCTTCCAGATTGGAGATCAACAAAAAATAATGAGATCTATCCAAACGTCATGTTTCCACATCCAATGTTAACAAAAATATCGCTCTTCAGGCAACGCTATGTAAGATGTCATTCACCGCAGTAGCACAAACCATGCTTTTATCATCCTCACCTATTTAAAGTTGAGAAACTGAAGTGCCAATAAGTATCACAAATTGATTGATCCAAAGTAGAGGAAAACACAGTATGTACTGCGGAGGATGATGACATACAATTTTTTTTCAAAAGGCAATATCTCTGTTTACATTGAACGTAAAGACTAGACACTTGGACAGATCTTAGTATTTTTTGCTATGTAGTCTATAAGCGTGGATTATCTGTAACTTGCACAACTGACTAATGGCAGATGAAGAGTTTTTACCGAACAAGTTTGAAAAAAATATTTTATTCCGGCCTTCAATACAGCTTTCTTCAGATGGAGTTTAACTTATTTGAAAGAATTTAAAAAATGAGAATATTCAGGAAATATCCTCCAGTTCCAATAGATTCTTGTTGGATGCCTGTGAGAATCTAGCAAGAGGCCTATCCTCTGACACACTGATTACTCTACAGTGGTGACTTTCATGAAAATACACTTGTTGAGTGCATATGTATTTAACTGGAATGACACTTACTTCCCCTTCGAAAGTGTGTAAGAAAGGTCGCGGGGCAAGATAATCCATTCTGTTATATATTTCATGTTCCCACAGAAGCATCTTTTGATTGATGCAGTACAGTCGAAAGAAATAAGATTTTCTTGGATTATCTTTAACCAAACATAGCACTCCAGTTTCTTGCTTGTGCCATTCGACATCATTTGATCCTTTTGTTGAGAATAGTTGCACAACAGTTGATGCCAGAGTCTGAAAAACGGACAAGAAAAATCAGAATGAATACTTTGATACTTTGAAACTCATTAGGTAAATTATGTGTCTCTGATTCTAAATTTTGTTTTTTTCTGGCTTTCAATTTCCCCAGAGTGCATTTTTCATTTTTTTCTGTGTGAACCCAGCACCAGAGTTGGGAAAAAATTATTTCGAAATTATTTGGTCAATCAGCAACATCTGATCAATTGTCAATCGGACAATTAATTTGACGATTGATCTATCTTATCAGGTAGAAAATTCTGAGGACCGAGCGTCTAATTAGAGTTGCCCCACCAATTTTAGTAATTGCTGAATTATTCACGCCCAACTCTGCCCAGTGCTATCCTGCCATCCTATTACTTACATATTCAAGCCATAATTTTAGCATTTTATGTCTTCTCCTTGGGTATACAGAGACACAAAGAGAGGAAAATTGGGTACTGTTAAAGTCTGCCAAAGTAGATTTAAGCACTTATTAGTGCACATAGCATGATTTAGGAGAGACAAGAGACTAAGTGAAATAATGATTCAATGTTGAAATTTACTTATTAATTGTCAGTCAGCAATCATTAATTTGGGAGAGCATGAATTCATTGATTACAATAAGCCGGTCCAACAAAAAATTATTGAGTGCTAGCAACTCTCTCTTTATAAATGTACAAAAAAACTTTTGTTGAAACTTACGAAACATCGAGGTCCGAGAAGGTAAAACAGTTGCTCATTTTCTTCCTTGGACAGCAAGCTAGAACCAATGTTTTCAGTTCCTCCGCCTTTGTTGGACATTTTTGGGACAGAAATGCAAATCTGATTTTGTTAAAAGAGAGATAATGATGATACTGCAATCTGAAAAAATAAAATTCCAAGTTTAAAATTCTTTGAGATACCAAAGGATACCTGAAAAATTGTACTCAGAAAAAAGGAGGAGGAAATAAATAAATAGTGACAAGCAGTGTACCTACTGGAATAACAACAGATCATAGGGCGAGAAATCTCGCTAACACCCAATTTATCGGTGAGAAATAGTAAAAAAAACACCAATTCTACAGAAATGTAAAAAAAATAAATATTTTCCTCCAATCTTAAAACTTTTAAGAGGGCTGTAACCATGTTTGTGTGCAAAATTAACTTTGCAAGCAGAGATGTTCAATTTTATGGCAAGTACTACGATGATTCGTCAGAGGATCTACTTATGGCATTTAGTGGAGTAGTGATGAATCTTGGCAAGAAGGACCTCCAGTAAAAGGACGATGACAGGCTATTTTAAAAGATATGAGAAAGTGCCAACTCCCTGAAGGGCTAAATGTGGATAGAGGATTATGAAGACTAAGTTCGTAGAATGCCAGATGATCAAGATTTGTTCAACAAAAGGTGATGTAAGGCAGCTCTTATAAATGCATGTGATTAATTATGTAGCGTAATACAGTGTCCTTTATCTTTGCAAGTTTTACCGGTGAAAGATTATGAACAGATTGCAATTTTTAATGCCAAAACAAAGTCGACAGATCTAGGTCAGTCCGTCAGGAAAGTTGAGTGTAATAATCTTTGCAAAACGGGGGCGAGGGCTGTCCGCGTTGCCAGAAGATTCCCCCCATTTGCTTGTCCCACTTTGCTGTTCCCCCAATCCGATTACATTGGTCTTATGCAGATCAGGGAGATGGGGGAACTATGCAGTGGTGCAGCGCAAATCGGAGCAATGTTAGGAAAGTAGTGAAATAGAGAGTCAAGGGAATTCATTGTCAGATCGGAAAATTTCGAAGAACATCTTGCTAACGGACTGACTTAGGTCTATCAACCTTGATGCCAAAAGACAATAAAACAAAACAGTGCAAGGACAGTACAATCAATTTTTACAGTTTTAATTCATGGAGCAAAATGGTAACATCAACTGCTCTAAACGACCTAATGCCGTGAAGAAGGTCTTCCAGGTAGCAATAGAAAGAGCTTATCTTCGGATTCTTATCTGTTGCTGCTATCAAGGACTAACTTGCACAACCACATCTTGGGCAATTGCACTGCAGCCACTTCATAAGCCTTAAGTTGTGAGACCATGATTTCACTTAAGTTTCCTGGAATCAAGTCATCGCACAGCTCAGTTCCCGATTCATATCTTGTGAGAACCTTAAAGAGACAAGTCGTAATGTTCTTTCACCAAGGATTACTGGCAGAACTTGTGACCTTCGGTGTGCCAAGCGACAACAGGAGAGTTCCTTGAGGTTGGAATAAGGAAATAGAGATCAAGGAGTTTAAGTTACAGTTCGATGACTAATTTTCCATTGTAAGCCAGTGACACGGCAACCCTGTTTGACACCAAGATTCGTAAAGAAGGAAAAATTCTCCTTGAGTTTGGCTGATCGAGACATTTGAAACTCCAAAATAAGGGGAAGATAAGCATAAAATTTAAAATCCTGCAACGATTATTTGGGAGCATCTGATTAGAAATGATTACACCCTACAGAATTTCTTAACCTAACTACTTGTGTTGTGTGTGATAACTTACGAGTCGCGACCCCGTTCGGAGCTGTAAATTCGATGGACGTCCCAAAAACTTGAACCGATGAAAAGATGAAACTTGAGAATCTTGGACGAAGCGACTGGAGTCACGAAAACAAGAACGCGAAGCTAGAAAAATTAAACAATCAGCGAAAAGGGTGTACTTTATCACTTCATTATCAATAACAATAATAAAACGAGCAACACTGTACTTGTAAAAACCTACTGCAGCTGACGGCTGGGCCGGCTGGGCGGGGGAAATTCTTGGTGGGGGTCAGTTCTTGGAGGAGGGCTCTGTCTCAAGATGACGTCATCAATTGCGAGTAGGCTTTTTCGTGTTTTTGCCTATGTTCTCAATTGAAGGCAAATTTTAAAGGAAGCTTCCGGCCTCTCTCTGTTAATATGGTTAATATGGTCTGAGATACTGAGGTAACTATCATTATTCTAAAAAACATTCCTCCGATAATTCTGATATGTCTTTCTATTGATGCATTGGGGGATTTTTTTTTCTTCTGGAGCACTCTTAAATTCTCTTAATCCTACGATGCTCAACACTTTTTTTATTCGCTAAGACCCAAGTCGGGTCAAATTGACCCGTATTTGAATACACGGATTTTGATAGTTTATTAAGTAATATCTAAGTTATTTCTATACCCTTTTGAAGGTAAAAAATATTCTCACCCTCTCCATAACATATCGGCGCTTTCTCACCCTCTCTCATCCGCCACATATAACTCCGCCAGAAGAGGTAGTTGGGTCAATTTGGCCCGGTTTTGGATTTCTAGGGGTAGTCGTCAAAATTAGTCCCTAGCATGAGGCAAGAGCATTCCAATGTCGCTAACCTTGCAAACATAAACGATCATCTAAACTAGTTTCACCTCTACTCCCAATGAACTATGCAATCAAGACGAAAATTACTTACCGTCGCAAAGTTTACTTTTTGCAAAATGTACCTAAGTTGCACAATCCTAGCAACATTGAAATGCTCTTGGTTCCTTTTTGCAAAATGCGATCCAATTGGTTGTTGCTGCAAAAAAATAGTTTCCCACACTTTTCGGGAAGAAAGCCTTTCCCTTACCTGGTTTCTCACTTAATATCCGCCCGAGTTTTGCATATCTTCCGTTTCTCCTCATCGCAGCTTCCATCAAACCGTAATTGCCCGGAAACTAGAACCGCACGTCTTATCTGATAAAATCGTTGGCCCTTTAGACCGATTCTGGGGGGTTAGGCTAGACTAGTCGATGAGTCAACTGTTGATCTAATTTCATTACGTGAACGTAGAAGAAAAACGGGGTAAAAATCACTAATGTGTGATCAATTTCCAAGGACAATTCTGTAATTTCTCCAACGATTTTAAATGGATTAAAACGCGTAATATCCAAAATCTAAGCTCAGATTCGGATTCCTCGTGAAAAACTGATGCGATTTCATGCATCAAATTTTAGAATAGCGTGAAGGAAAGAGGTTTAATGACGTAAAAAAACACTAATGTGTGATCAATTTTCGAGGACAATTCTGTAATTTCTCCTACGATTTTAAATAGATTAAAACGCGTAATATCAAAAATCTGAGCTCAGATTCGGATTCCTCGAGAAAAATTGATGAGATTTCAGGTATCATATGTTAAAATAGCGTGAAGGAAAAAGGTTTAACGACGCGTGTAGATTCTGTCATACTTTCCCTTTGAACTACGCCGCCGCGGCGCTTAGCGTTCGGTTTCGTCCCGAGGAATTCCTCACGATAAATTCTTATTCTTCCTCCTCCGCTGACCCACTGAGCACAACCCATGTTGCCACGTTGGATTCATATGCTCGAATCAGTATGTCTACGTTATGTCTCTTTCCTTCACGCTATGCCCGGGTATGATACATGAAATTGTATCAATTTTTTACGAGGAATCCGAATCTGAACTTCGATTTTGGGTATCACGCGTTTTAAGTAAAATTTTTCAACTTCAAAAATCCGAGATGACTGAAGTGGCTTAAAATGCCATTTCGGCTCCTGTTTGACGGGTTCTCCTGAAATTCGATGTCAGGGTATGATACATGAAATCGCATCGATTTTTTACGAGGAATCCGAATCTGAGCTTCGATTTTGGGGATCACGCGTTTTGAATCAAAATCTGTCAAAATTCAAAAAATTCAAAATTCGAAAATCCGAAATGGCTTAAAATGCTATCTCGGCCCCTGTTCGACGGATTTTTCTGAAATTCGGTGTCAGGAGGTATTTTTCGACAGGAAACTCGAATTTTTAGTCCATTTTTTAAAATTCTCAAATTCAAGATGGCGGACGTGGGCTAAAATGCTATCTCGGTTTCTGTTTGTTCGAGTCTTGTGAAACGCGGTATCACACGGTATTTTTCAACGGAAAACTCGAATTTTTAGTCAACTTTTTAAAATTCTCAACTCCAAAATGTTGGATGTGGCCTAAAATGAGCCCCGGTTCTGGCCTCCGTTTCTGTTCGTTAGAGCTTTGTGAATCGCGGGATCAGGGGCACTTTTCGACGGGAAACTCGAATTTTTAGTCGATTTTTGAAAATTCTCAAATCCAAGATGGCGGACGTGGCCTAAAATGCTATGTCGGCTCCTGTTCGATGGATTTTTTTGAAACTCGGTGTCTGAGGGTATTTTTCGACCGGAAACTCGAATTTTTACTAGGTTTAAAAATTCTCACATCCAGGATGGCGGACGTGGCCTAAAATGCTATGTCGGCTCCTGTTCGATGGATTTATGGCGCCCCCTTACTACATGCCTACTCTTGTATTTCTGTACAGCCGCAAAAGGGTCAAGGGGCGCCTGACCGTCTATGGACCAGGTGGAGTTTTTGTCCTGAAAATTTGCCTTTAGACGGCAATTCTCTTTATATTTTGTATAGACTATGGTTTTTATGCCCCCCTTTCTCGCGGACTCTCTTTTCACTTTTCTTGCCTCCTTTTTCCTTCCATTTCCCCCCTTCTTCCTTGCTTTCACTGCCCAACCTTGTTTCCTTTTCCTTTTTTCCCCTTGTCCTTTCTTCCCTTTTTTTCCTTTTCCTTTTCCCCCTTTTTTCCCTCTCTTCTTCTTTCGTGGCGCCCCCCAAAGGCTGGCGCCCGTGTGCGCCGCACGCCCTGCACACGCCCGAAGTCCGGGCCTGAGCATGACACCTCTTGCCAAAATACCAATTCTTTGAAACGCGTCCTTTAGGGCGTTTGAGAGATCTTTAAACCTTTTTTTTTCTTTCTTTTTTCCTTTTCAAATGATTATTGATTTGGACACTCAAACCATATTTTCAACAAACTTGACCTTGACATTTTGCAAATTTCCTACATAAGGGACACCTGCACGTGCAGCGATGACGGTGCAGAGATACAACTCTTCGTACTTGATGGATGTCCGTGTTGCATCTGCAAAATTGAAGGCGCGATGGCGCGAGACGTGATCTCGCTTACTCGCAATGCTCTGCTCTATGATGCCGACGCGGCGAGGTGTCGCTCAGATTTGGGAGAAAAGTTAAAACACGAAATACATCTCTCAGCCCGAACACATCTCTCCTGTCTCCAGCTGTGTTGACAATCATTTATTTTCTTTTTTCTTAATTTGATGTCTGATCCTTTTCGTAGGATGTATTTGTTGACCTGTATCTAAAGCTCGTATACGACACATTCCATACAACTTGCATAACACGTGTATTTAGCAAGCCTTGGGTCAATTTGACCCGGCTTGGGCATGCAAAGGTTAAGTTCTCGTGAAAGATGCATCTCTTTACCAACCGCCATTGAATTTTAACTTAACATTTTTTAATTTTTATAACCTCAAACAAAGAAATCGCAACACTTTATAATCTCTCAACGCCACTAGAACGAATTTTTTTTTTTTTCAATCGGTCTTGTTTTAACAATATTTTTACATTACCAATAATTTATTTAGTTCGCCTCTTGAAAAATTGGCCCATAGGCATCGTAAAATCGATATATAGCTTGAGTCTTTGGCGCCCTCTGTGCTGAGAATTTTATGTTCTCTTTCTTCTAAAATTTTCCTAGGACATTGGCGGGTCCAGCAAATTGGCAAAATTGTTTTTCTCCATTTAAACCTATGGAAATGTTTGGATTCTCGAAGGGGAAAGTGCTCCGACAAGAATCGATTATTTAACATAGTTTTAAATGGAGGAAATCCGGTGTTGCCAAATTGCTGGATCCGCCTATGTCCTCAGACAGATTCGGGCTATTTAAGGAAAGATGCCAGTGAAACTTCATTTCTCAGTTCCTGATGTTGTTCCTGGGTAGAGAAACAATTTTGGGCCCAAAAAATCGTGACTCTTCAAGTTGTTCGTAACCTCAATTTGATGGCATATACATGTAACAAGGAAAATCGAGAAACAACATTTAGGAAGCTTGGAGGCCAAGGCGCATAAGTGCAGCTTTTGAAAAATTGAGATATTTAATGATTTCACGTAAAACTAGTCTAATTGCATCATCTGTGAAAAATTCGCTCAAAAATTCCAATTTTTAAGCATCAGAAAGTCAGTTTGAACTTCCTCTTCGCCATGAAGGATCCGAGTAATTTCGAAACTTCAAACACGTATTTTTCGAAGTATCAAAAACTGCACTATAACGTGCCTTGTCTTCCAAGCCCTTCATTTCTTAAGTTTGCTCTTTGTTAGAACATGCATGAAATTGTGTATCATGCTTCTACATAGCAGACAAAGCAACTAACTTAGAAACACGGATAACATCGCGCAATTATGACTTTTTTTGCATCCCTGCCGTCCATTAAAAATTGGCTGCAGTTTAGCGGCTCTAGGGTTATGCATCAAACCAAGAATGCATAGTGATGCGCATCGATAAAAATGAATTGGCTCGTAAAGCCCCTGAGGTCGGTCGCCGTACATCATATTAATGGTCTTGGCAACCTCTCCGCAGACCCAGTCGGACACCATTCTTTGGTTTTTATTTTATTCGCCCCGAGACAATGACTGGTATTTACTCCCATTTAGGTACATACTTCTTCGTTCCTCTTGTTTTTCGTTCTTGCCGAATCTTAGACTGAAAGCTTACCAGGCTTAAATTTATTATACATCTTTGGTCATACAACTCAATCTATTCTAATTTCAAGACCGATTTCATCGCGGGCAGTGATTTAGATCGCGGATCGCAAGGCTTTCCTATGGCACAGAAATGAAGGAGCTACATTATCCCGGCTTTAGTTATATAGCTTGGATAATGCATCACATAGTATGAAAATGCATGACAATTTTCGAGATTTCAAATATAATCCATTCAGAGGAGGATAGAATGGATGGAAAATCCTCGAAAAAACGTGCACGCGTCAGAGGTTCAAAGCATTTTGACGATCGACTGACTAAAATTGCATCATTGAAATTTGAAGGGGCGATATGGAACCTCTCCCACTTTACTTTTAAGCTATGGGACGCAGTTTCTTCCGGTAGTTTTGCCGATTACTCTCTCCTCAATGTCTTGTCAAACCTTTACGTCTCATCAGCTCAATGAAAATATCAGCTTTTGCTTACTTCCTGGAACCAAAAAAGGCTTGATCCCAGAAAGATCAACTTGGCTCACACTCTAGCTCTCCTACAGAGACGAGAGAGACCAGTGGCGTGGCATGCTTTGCGACATATCGATATTTCCCCATTTGAAGCTATGGTGAGGAATAGATTATTAAGGTGTTCAGTGCGAACACCCTGTTTATCGATCCTTTTCCATATGTTTGAATGGTGGATCAATCGACATATCAATCGCTCAGCACGCCACGCCACGCCGCCACGCCACCGAGAGAGACCGAACCGGTTGAGAGGTTAATTCGGAAAAATGAGCTGCAATTTCACTTATCAGTTACTTCAAATTAAGCGAAAGAAGGACCGACTTTCAAACTTTTTTAAGGAGGGCAATGTAAAACTCCTGTCGGGCCTAAATTTGGTTAGGGTAAGCGAGGCAGCTAATCTAACTGATGGACAAAGCGCAGAGTATCATGAGGAAATGAAGGCGCTTTAAGTCGATTTAGTCTTTTACTTGAGGTGAGGGTTCTCCAGACGGGATCTCTCAACAAGAGCAATTTTTGAATCCTGGGGGACTTCAATCGAAACATCAAGGGTTAGCGCTTAACTCGCAATGAAGATGTTGCATGTGTGAGGGATTTGTGATTTGACTGTTAATTCTTGTGTAAAAGTTCGCGAGAAATAAGATGGTGCCACTGGTTTTCTCTGAAATCATCTCCCAAGCTCACAAAAGCTCTCAAAGTGAGGCCAAAATGGAGGGGATATCCCGCCCTACCCTGAGAGTCCACCTATCTACATCAAAACAAACTCTCCATGCAAAGATAGGGAGCAAATAAATTAGCAGGGTTGCCGTGTTTTCAGTTTTGGAGCCCCCGAATGAAGTGGCAGCCCTGTCAATGTATTTGCTCCCTATCTTTGCATGGAAAGTTTGTTTTTATGTAGAGGTGGACTCTCGGGGTAGGGCGGGATATCTCCTCCATTTTGGCCTCACTTTGAGAGCTTTTTTGAGCTTGGAATATGATTTCAGAGAAAACCAGTGGCACCATCGTGTTTCTCGCGAACTTTTACATAAGAAACAACAGTCAAATCGCAAATTTCTCACACATGCAACATCTCCATTCCTGTTATACTCAAAGAAAAAGGATCCATTCAGCGCGGACGCGGACATGATCGCCCGACGCTTAATATCTCAAGGTATAGGTTAAAAAAATAACACCCAAAATTCTCCGGCATTGGTCTCGGGAGGCTTATATTTTATCCATTTAGGATACCATCGCCATAGACTTGAGAATTTTGGCGAAAAAAATTAATTTTCCCCAGACAAAATAAGCTAAGTGCATTTCATCGATGGAAAATTTCCACTCGAAAATTTTATTTTTACCGGGAAATTGTTGGGAATTTCTGTTTAAAAATTTCATTTATTTTTTTCTGATCGCCGGTGAAAATCGGTCAAATTTTAAATGGATATTGCACAGTCATATTCTTGTAGAAAAATGAAATATTTGAATCAATTTCGCAACACCGAAATGAAGTTACGTTCTTTCATTTATTTTTGAAAACGATGGATTGATACGTAAAAACACATTCGAAAGTTTCATGACAGTAAATGAATAACTAAAGTCTTCTAGGTTGAAGACCTCAGAGGCCCGGGTTCGATTCAGAGCGCCTTCAATTTTTCGCGATACTCTATGCCTCGTCAAGTAGTCAGTGCAGTTGCAATTCTTGGCCAAGAAAAGGCTTCGTAGGCATATGTCCTTCAAAAATGTCCTCCAGACGTAGTATCTTGCTGACTGTCAACATTTTCATTAATTGCAATTTCATTGCCTCTGGATGAGAATGATGCGGACTCAATGTTATGACCACACCTAAATTTTTGCGACGGAGGAATGGAAAAAAGAGACGACTTTTTCTTTCGTCAAGAGTTCGAAAAAGCTGCTCCGGCAAACAAGCATCTAGGAGCAGAGTTCTTACGAATTCTCCGTCGAGTAAAAAAAGTGCTTACGACAAGGGCATGATTATATTTCTGAACGAAGCTCATCCTGATTCTAATGGTGCTTCATTAAATTTCACAAACGTATACGAAGTTGTTTGTTCCATTATTCGCTTGCTTGGTCTTCGTTTGCGAGGCTTAACTCCTCCTTTTACTCAATTAACGTAATTAGATTATTTTTTTAGAGGTTAATTGAGGATTTTCTAATTTCCCGTGCAGATTATTTCTCTCGCCTAACCGCGCCAAAGTGGATTAAAGGAGGATGGCGGGAAATGAAAGTGTATGTGAAAATATTACGTCCCCTTTTCTTTTC
This sequence comes from Bemisia tabaci, assembly GCF_918797505.1. NCBI lineage: Eukaryota > Metazoa > Arthropoda > Insecta > Hemiptera > Aleyrodidae > Bemisia > Bemisia tabaci. The sequence goes on along the minus strand of NC_092797.1, from coordinate 17,709,766 downwards.
GCTCGCGGAATATTAACCCTGTCCCGCAAGGGCATAAAAAGAGCTTTGCATGTACCGTCTATTTGCTTTAAAATTCCGCAATTCTTCTTGTTTGCCAAATTGATGCAAAACCCCGTTTCTAGTGAGTAGTTAACGCAGATTTAAAAATCCAATTGGAATGGCAAAAGGCCCAAGAGGGAATAGCAATTTTGCAAAGTCACAAAATTACTCATAACTGTAATCACATGTCGAATGGTTCAATCTTAGATTTTCTCAAGCGAAGCTGATTTAGTTTTCATCGCAAGATTGTCATTTTACTTAACAGAAATATTTGCTACACATTTCCTACAGAGAGAAAACTTACTGTAAAAATACAACAGCATTCCTAAGAAATCATATCGCAACTTTAAAACAATATTGCTTAATTTTAAGCGTGCCAGTAGGGCTCGCTTTTTGAAATCGCTCGGACGTACCATAGCACAGCACACCGATCAACCCATGCTATTCAACGGGCGGTCCGAATATGTTTTTCTTCGGACCACGGCCGGATCTAAGGGGTGGCCACATGGGCCGCGGCCCATGGCGGCAAATTTAGGGGGTGGTAAATTTTGCAATTTTTTTCAACGTAGGTATTAAAAAAAATCGAATTCAGAAAAAAAATTCCAAACGAGAAGAGGTGACAAAATCTCTCATTTCCTGAGAGTATAGTAATTCCTAATTTTTTCGTCTCTCGGTGATACAAGAGACAGTACCGTTAATTAGTAGAGCTAAGAGAGAAACCAAACACGCTATTTGGCTTGGAGCGGCGCGGCGCAGAGAGCAATGATGGCGAGGATTTGAAATGAAAAGAAGAAGCCATCGGCGCCGCGGTCGGCATGAAACACGTATTAGAGCCTAAAAGACTCCATGAATACTTCACGCATTGCGTCAAACATAGTGCGGTCAGCAGCCGTCGCGTCGCGTCGCGTCGGCGTGAAACGCATAGCGCCTGCAAGACTGCATGAATACCTCTCGCATTGCGTCTGACATAGTGCGTCCAGCATTAGTCGGCGTGAAACGCACAGCGTCTACAAGATTGTAGGAAGTCTTCACACATTGCGCCAAACACAGTGCGGTCAGCGCGATGCGGCGCGACGGCGGAAGTTAAAATTAAACCACATTTATGTTTTTACTTCCAAAATTTTTTGGTTAATTTCTTATAATGGAAGGCCTTGTCCACACAGAGATAGGTTTACGGGACTTAACTTTTTTTCGGAAAGTTCCGTGAACTTTTACTAGACAGGTGTTGACAGGGCTTTCGCAAAAAAAGTGTCCAACACAAGTAAACCTGTCTTATGCACCCCTCCCCCTCCGGCACGTGCATCGAAAACCTTGGGCACCGAACTCAGTCCTCGTAGGTAATCCAGATTTTTGTTTTATTTTTTAATTATTTGTTTGTTCGTGTCTTGAAACACCCACCCACCGGCGTCATAAAACCTAAGTTTCGTTTTTTCTTCTTCTTCTTCCTTTATCCCTTCCTAGGAAGAACCCAATCAAGCGCCATCCTATTGACATGACCATACCGGACAAGTTATTTGGTCTTGACGTCCAATACAATGTCATTTTCGTCTTCCATGATCATGATCTGACGAATCTTCGTGTAATATCTGACCATTCTGATCCTGTTGTTATCTTTATGTAAGAATTGGAATGTTTAGGTAATTTTTTTGCTCGCATAGGAATAGCCTGAGCACTGTTAGAAATCCTGGAATGAAATTATAGGAGTGTATTTTACTCCAGAGCCTATTTTATTCCTAGAACACGAGTGATATTAAATAAGAAGTGAAATGAACTCAATAAAAATAGAGTCACCTCCTCGAAAAATGTCAATTTCGCTCAGTGCAAGGATATTAAATCCGCGAAAAGACTTGATAAATGATAAATCTCCGCATTCATATCACTCGGAGTCTTTGGGAACAAAATAAGCGCCGAGGTAAAATGCACTCTGGATTCCGCTGTGCTACTTCAAGATTTGAACAGTTTAGAACTTTTCAAAATTGTTTAATGTTTCCAAATGAATACTTTTGAATGGTTGAATATTGAGGTAAAGCAAACACCGAAATATAGGTAATGATTTTTTTGAACTCAATGAAACAAAAAACTAACAGTCTACTCAAAACTCAAATGAGAATGAACAGAGTGCACGGGAGTTCATGGGACTGTTACTAATAATAGTGAAGGGGAATAGAATGTGCCTCTCCAATATCTCATTATCGATGACTTCGAGGCATTTTTATCTACTTGCATGGGTATTCAAACTGTGCGTTCAGTAAATAAACCACCCCCCTTTTTTTCTTTTTAAGCCTCTGAATTACATCACTGCCGGAGGTTTCGGAAACACTGCATTCGTGTGCGTTCATACAAACAATTCATATCTCTTCCCCCCCCCCCCTCCCCGCACCCACACACCCAAATGATAACATATGGGTACAACCCTTTTCTACGCAGGATTCGTAATCGACCTTTTTTTCTTGCTCGGCTGCTAACTGAAGCAAAATGAAAAAAAAAAAAAAAAACTTTCTCCGCCGCTACCGACTATCTCATCACATCGCCCAGCACATCCTTTCACGAAACATTAATCCGTGGGTAGAACATACAAGAAGGGAGGGGCTTACCGCGAACATTGTAACATGCACAAATTAGAGGAGGAACCGTTCACAATGCCCCCTACCGCCCCCTCTCCATGCTCTCAATCTCAAATAGCGCATCTCTCAAAAATGAAAAACCGCACAGCTGAGTGAATCTTTAAACCCTGCTAATTGCCGGTTAAATGGTAAAATTCATCCGGGTTTTTTTGCCGTCGACCTAATTGTACTATGACCTGTATTGAACTTTTTTGGCCTGCGATTGGACCGATCCATGTAGTTATAAGCGCTCAGTCGATAGGGGGCGCTTTTTGATTTGGACTGCATTTTGCAATTTGGAACTATAAATTCCGGCTCTTCTGGAAAGACACGTATGTGCCTAGGGAAATTAATGACACCATACGTTGTTTTCTAACCGGGCTAGAATTTATAGTTCCAAATTGCAAAATGTAGTCAATTTCAACCTGCCTCTTGAATTCTAGTATACTAGTGGCAATATGCGTTCAAACGGCGCACCAGCTCAACAAATAAGATGACAGAGAGGGGCCTAACATAGTTGAATCAGTGAGTTCGAAAGTTCAAGAAACACCTAAAACTGCGTAGCGGGCGAAGAAGTTAGTTTAAGGAAAACCTTTATGTTGCCAAAGGACAAGTACTCAGAGACTTCGTAAAGCACCCAGTTGAAATCGATACACCATATTTGATGACAGAGATTTAAGCGTGTAAAAATTTCCGAGTTGGTGTGTTTTCGTTCTCACCGACTTTCAGATACTGATTTTCCATAGTCTGCACTGAAAAATTTATATTTATCGACCTGAGTAACGCTTGAATATTTATATAACTTGTTGGCATTAGGTATACCGAGCCGAAAAAAGAAAACAGCAAAATCGGATGGTCACCCGTCTCCCTTGAAATGGCCAAAAATTTTAATTTCCAATGAAATACTTCGACTTTTCTCTTTTCCCGTCGCTGTTTCGAGCACTTTCGATCGCAATGGGCCTGGTGCATGCAAGAGATACAGCCGTGCGAATAGACTTTTTAGCGGTTAAATGACACGAAAATTACGATGGTCACATTAAAAAAGTCTGAAATACACTCCTAACTGTGCAATTTGCGTTGCTAGGAACGCGCTTTTTCAAATTTCCCGCGTCTGGGGGCAGTTTTCTAACGGAAACAATTAACGGCAACTCGCGGCTATTTCCGGTCAACTAAAACTGACAACATAACCTAAAAATCGGATATGATATCGTGAAAGGAAATGTAGAAGGATTGCGTTGGATATTTAAAAGTTGATAGATTTGGTTACCGCATAAAGCGTATATGGACCACTATAAGAGATCACGTTGGGTTTGTAAACAAGCTGAAGGAAAAAATAACAACAACAACAACGACTCGGCATCTTCCGGAAATCTTCGAGCCCGCCGTTTGCTCGTTTCCGGTGATTAGAAAACTGCCCCCAGACGCGGGAAATTTGAAAAAGCGCGTTCCTAACAACGCAAATTGCGCAGTAAGGAGTGTATTTCAGAATTTTTTAATGTGACCATCGTAATTTTCGTATCATTTAACCTCTAAAAAGTTTATTCGCGCGGCTGTATCTCTTGCATGCAACAGGCCCATTTCGAAATTTCCTTTTGCGTGCAGATGCTGCTATCCGTAAGTGTTACTAAACCGTAAAAAAGTGAAAATCGAAAAAAACCCGAGTTGGTGTGTTTTCAAACTCACTGATTCAATTAGAATAGATATCTGTGATACCTTCATTTACGCTTCTGATGATAATATTTTCCCTATTATTTATTTTCCTAACGGTAGTGAGGTTTTCTCAAAATTGATAGTTCAAATTTTGGTGAGCGAGCTCTTTCATCTCAACCGGAGCTCATCTTCTTCGAGGAACTTAAAAATGCGACTACACAGAACACAGCTAGCTTTCCCGCTTCTTTTTTCTTTCTTTTTCTTTTTTGACTTGCTAAGTGTATCATTTATCGCAATAAATTGTGCAATTTTACGGGGTGGAATAACTAAGTACCTTCTTCATCGCAGTGTTGTGTAAGTTGACTGTTCACTGACTGAAGGCATAGGGGCTTCTCCAATCGAAAATTGTAAAAAAATATAAAAAAAAAGTTATAGTTTTTTTTCGCATTGCAGCATGCCTATCTTTCGTTTGATCGTTTAAAGTCGGCATTTATAGACCAAACGGCGTCAATTTTTGCAATTAAATTGCAATTTTATCGCAAAAATTGTAACTTTACTTCAATTTATTCATCGCAAAACGCTGCTTGGACAACGGTCAGGAAGTGGATTGTTCCGCTGAGAGCAACCGCCAATTTTTCAGGGATATTTGGACCGCGTTAAACAGGAAGGAACCAAGCCACATCATCTATTGCCAAATTCAACCGGGCAATTTAATTTTTTACACGAAAACGGTTGTGCGGATTTTTGTACAAATTTCTAAGAATTTTCTCCGTAATACAAAGCAAATTCCTTAAAATTTTCAAAGGAATCCGCACAAACGTTCTCTCGTAAAAATTCAAATTCCCCTAATGTTGTTGTTCCCCTATTGTTCCCCTGAAGTTTATGTTCTTACCTTACCAGGGTTTGGTATTGTGTCTCATTTAATTAGTAGTGAAGCCGGGAAACTAGAGGTATTTGGGAGGTTGGGTATAATTTATGCTATATACCTGATAACTATTGGTATTTGGGTTTTATCGTTTGAGGCCATCATATATTTACCGTTGGGATAGATGTAGATACCTTGGTTCCTTTCTGTTTAACGCGGTCCATTTGGAAAGCAAGGCTCGGATATTTTGTATATTGGATTTTAGGAGTTGCATTGGACTTGAGCTTTGCTTTGAGGTAGGAGATCAATTACATAGGGGTTAGGAACGATCTGACTAGCAGGGCCGTGCCGTGGCCCGTGGGCGGCGTTGCGGCAACAACGCCTCGATAGAGAGAATTCTGTAATTAATTATTAGGAGTCACAAAGCACCCTTGCACTGCCAATTCCACGGATTCGAAGCTCAGTTGTCACAATTTATTGGCATTACTTGCATATTAGTGTAAATTCTAAAACGCTATTGTCAGCTCGTGCGACGGATTTCACACAACCCTTAACACCTCCAAAAATTTGGAGAGACACATGATTTTGGCATTGCGAGGCCAAAAATCTACCATACGTTTGCCGCGCCGGATCGGAGGGGATGGATTCGATCGACATGAAAGTAGATGAGATATGTAGGTCTTGCCACAGCTGTTGTCAGATTGTGCCAATAAATAAATAATTATTTATCCGAGAGACTTGGCAACACCGCAACGTATATGTTGCCAAATTTATCCGATATATCCGAATATATTCTAGCGACTTGGCAACGCCGCAATACATCCGTTGCCAAATTTATCCGGTAAATCCGTATGTATTCTAGCGACTTGGCAACCCTGCAATACATCTGTTGTCAAATTTATCTAATGTATTCATATTTTCATATATTCTAGCGACTTGACAACCCCGCAATACATCTGTTGTCAAATTCACTCTATTTATTCGTATATATTTTTATTTATTCAAACTAAACGGAAACCTTCTACTACGCTGTGATTGGTTGAACTCTTAATGTAAGATATTCATCCGTGTGTAATATATTAATCACGCTGTTATTGGTCAGTATACAAGCATCATTCTCCATGAATTTAAATGTATACAAATATCTGCAGTAATTCAATCAATCTGACAACGTTCGTGTTGCATTAAAAGAGGGTGAATCGCTGCGTCCTTCAACCCCTATACGATTGGCTTCCGCAGAGGACCGCCCTCCTCACCGATAGGAACCTCATAAAAGCCTAATTGAATAAATTAATCATTAAATTTTGAAAGAAGGGTGTTAACTGTAAATATGCCATGAAAAATGATAAAAGTCAAGCATTTGTAGATATCGAGCTGCTACGATTTTCCGAGAGGTCAGTATAATATCTCTATTTCCAAGAAATATCCTGCAGAGCGACAGCATCTCAGCTTGACCAGGCTAGTGCAACACAAACGTAAAAAAAAAGAAAAGAAAAAATTTGAACGCTGATATGTGAGGCGTCATAAACACTGTAGGTTTACAACATCCATGCATGTTGAATGCAGTAATACAGTCATCGGTTAAAACCTTGAACCATCATACTGATAGTGTACCAACAAAAGATCTTCAGGACGGGTGTATGGGAAAATGCAGAAAAAATGGATTTTTTCAGGTAACTAAGTAGCTTTTCGCCTTTATCATATAAAAATATCAAGTTTACTTGAGTAAATTCATGATTTTTATCAAAATTTTTCCAACAAGAGGTCAAATGACGAGATTCGGACATGTTGACTGGAAAAATGATCGCTTTGTGGGCATGCTCAATACATCCGTAAATCTTCTCTCGGTAGGCATATCATTTCGATTACGGTTTTTTTCGGACTGGACTGTTAAAATATTAACTATTTTATAAATGAATGAAATCGACACATCACGCATAGAATGCTTCTGTTTTGTTGCTGTTCTGATGCATTTACCCTTCCGCAAGCGGCGAAAACGCTGCGCACCCCTCCTACCGAAAAAAAAAGAGGGTGTGAGTACAATAGAATTGCATCTCCCACCGAAGCTCAAACAAGTGTCCACATACGGCCTAGAACAACTCGTGCAGCGGATCTGAATAATGATAGTGTTTTTTCTCGTTTAAGTATTGATTTTTTTTTGCCGGATTCTTCTGGTGACCTTCACTCGCGGCACGGTAAGTACATTCCTGAATGAAGTAACAAAATAATCACAAGATGAGGGTAAAATTAGGGGATGATCCAGCGACAATCCTCCTCCCCCCCCCCCCCATCTGATACCGACCACCGCCAGAAGGGTGAAAGGCGGCCGCTTGACTGTATGAGTCAGTATTTCCATTCAATTATCGAAAAGAGACGCTATGATTCAACCAATCACCTTTCACTTTTTATCCCCTCCTCTTTCAAAAACAGACGTCACGCTTAGAGGGAGGCCTAATTTTTTTCCGACCAAAAGGATCAAAATTATTTTCAGTTGTCTTCTAGACTTCATGGAGAGCACAACGTCTATTCTGAGTTAAAATTCTCTCCTACGATTTTAAGTGTCTGAAATCATCATACTGTCGAGAACTTTTTTAGGCTCTCAATAAGTTAACCTCTGGTGATCTCAGAGTATTCAAAGCTTTCAGTCGCGGAATTTTGTGAACGGATTTGAGATTTTAGACTGTTACTAAGCAAATCTCTTTCGTTGAAAAAACTTTACACTCCAAGATTAAACCTCTTGAACAGAGTGCCCTTGCTTTTAATAGCTGGTGAGTTTTAAATTTGATATTTTTTTCAAGATTCCACTTGAGTATAAACAATTCTAAGATGGAATAAATATGTATTTTGCTGCAATCAATTTCCTCTCTTGGATTTGTTTATCCTCACGTGAAATACATTGAAAAAATTCGAAGGTGTTAGTAAAAAATTAGAGTAGGTTATAAACCCTCCAAATGTAAGTCAAAACTAGTGCCTTCCTGCTGATTCTTTCAAGGACAGGCATAGATATAAACAATTTCTTCTATAAAATACATATTTGTGGCTGTAAGTATATAGGTATGGAAAGGATTTTATCTGAAAACTTTCAGGCAAAATTTAGGGCAACATTTCAAATTTGGTGATTTTGAGCTCACAACGCAAATCTTTTGGAACTAACCGCGCACGGTTTTAGTTGTATTTTCGCATCATAGCTGATGCTCCTCTTCAGTGTACATATTATAATTTTCAAAGTAAATTTAACCTAAGACTCAGGAATTTTAGTCCTTGAGCTTTAGAACAACATATCGACGTCGTAAGTCTGCAATCACTTATCTCGTTTGCGGTTTCTCGAAATCTCTGTCTCTATGTTTTTTTTTCTAAAGGAGAACAAATTGACATCATTCCTTGTAGTTTTTTCAGAAATTTCCTCACACAGAGAAGAAAAATCACGACAGTTTTAAAGAATTGCCGTTGAGTAGTTTTCCGTTTTAAAAATAAAGTATGATAGGAAGTCTGCGACGACGTCGCAAACCAAGTTATGTGATTGCTGACTTACACCGTCTGTATCTGCCTCAATTTTTGAGCTTTCAGGGTCAAACTCGCATCATAATTTCTAAAATGTCTTAAGTACTGTATGCAGCGATACTGATAACACTAATCCGAATTTTTGAAGAATAAGATTCCTTTTTACACGACTCTCTCGATTTTTAACAAGTTCTGATCTCTGCATATGCTCTTTCTGCAGATTTGCGAGTCTCTCTGTGGAACTCTCTAACTTCCTTGGTCAATACTAATCATCAGCATCATGGCTTCAACATCCACAGAAAATAACCAAGCAGGAGGATATTGTAACACGTGTGACGTCACAGCTGGTTCAAAACACTTCGTCTCAGAGGCCCATTTTAAGAAATTGTACAAAACTACTACCCCTATACAGATAGAGACAGCTATAAATGGCCGAGCAAAGAATTATTTTGTGAAAAATTTCGATGAAAAACTACTCGATTTGAATGTGTACTTAAAAAATATGATTCCCGTATTGAAGGGGAAACTCCAGGAGGAGATTCTAAGATTGAATTCCATAAAAGCTAATATTTATGTGCACGCGGAATTTGTACTCCCGTCATTGGCTCCTCTACTCTCTGAGAATACCGAGCCAATAATAACGAGCGATAGTAAAACTAAAATGTATATTTTTAAAACAGTCGCAACCGCATTTTTCGCAGAGACCGATTTAGATGAAAAATTGGAAAAATTTCATAAGAAAATTATGCAGGAATACGAAGACGTAAAACTTAAGGGTAGCGGATGGGTTTTAAAAGTAATTTTAGGGACAGAGCTAAGAATCACACAGTATTCTCCTCTTCATAAAGCAGGCAGCTACATCCCTTTGCCCTTTACAACCAAACATGTTGTAAATGTACAGAATCATACCGATCACAAGTGTTTCATGTATGCCGTCCTTGGAAAACATTTACCGGAAACTGAACGAAATAAATTTAGACCTTCAGTCTATTCTAATTTAATTCACAAATACAACTTTTCTCAACTAGAATTTCCGGTTCAGTTGCATGATATTCCCAAATTCGAGAAATTAAATAATGTCAGCATTTCTGTGTTTGGACTAAATACATCCGAAGAGAGTGAGACAGGGGAGAGAGAGGAGAGAGACGCAGAGAATCCATCGGAGCCCCCGAAAAAACGGATGAAACGTGAAAATTTCAAGATATATCCTCTCAAAGTAGCAAAATCAGAAAAGCAGGATCATATCGATCTCCTCTTCATATCAGATGGAGCAGGAAACTTCCATTTTGCCTGGATTTCCAACTTTGAGTCCTTAGTCAGACGTCAACTTACATCTCACGAGGAAAAGGTTTTCATCTGTAAAAAGTGTTTTTCGCACTACAGAGGGCTGGAGCGTTTAGAATCTCATAAAATTTTATGCGACAAAATATCATCCGATTCTTTTATTCCGAAATGTCCTGAAAATTCCTATGTAGAATTCAAAAATTTTGAAAGGTCTATAAAACATAATTATGTTGTCTATTGTGATGCTGAGTGCATTCTTGCTCCGCTGGAAAAAGAAGGGAATCCGACTACTTTTGCATATCAAAAACATGTACCTATCGCTTTTTCACTGATTTTAGTTACTGAAGATCCTTTATTTAATACAATCAAAAATCAACCGCTCGTTCATTACGGAAAAAATGCTCACGAGGCTTTCATGAATAAAATCATAGAATTGGGGTACTCAATTTCCGACAATCTTAACGATAAAACATCACCCATCACAATGACGAGCGAAGAGGAGGAGTATTTTAGAAATAAACAAGAATGTGAGCATTGTACAGTAACTTTCACCGATAAAAACCCTAAAGTTCGGGATCATAGTCACCAGCGGTTCGATATGAACGATCCTAACGTCAAAAAAACTAATTTCAGGGCTGTTTTATGTCAGAAATGCAATTTTAAATATTATCATGCCAAAAGCTTAAAAGTTGTCGTACATAATGGATCTCGATACGACTTTAAAGCGATGATAATCGGGTTGACAGGTAACAAACATGAAATTTCAATCTTACCGAGCACTGAGGAAACATACATTAGTTTTTCAATTCAACTTAAAAATGGGTATAAAATCACGTTCATCGACTCGTATCGATTCCTTTCTTTTTCGCTGAGCAAGCTTGCCTCGACAATGCCCGCCGATGCTTTTAAAATAACTAGTACTTTATGCAAGACAGAGGAACAGTTAAAAATTGTCAAACAAAAAGCAGTTTTTCCTTATGATTATATTTCGGATGAAGAAAAACTCTCAATTACCACCCCTCCTCCTCGGAGGCTTTTTACAATAAATTAACTGATGAACACATAAGCGATTCTGATTATGAGAGATTTTGTCATGCTTGGCGAGCTTTTGATGTGAAAGATTTAAAGGCCTATCTGCTCCTTTATCTTAAAATCGATACGACCATTCTGCTTGATTGCGTCGAATTATTCAGGCAATTTTGCATTGACAATTTTCAACTGGATCCTCTTAATTACGTAACATTACCTAGTTTCGCACATGACGCATTCTTAAAAATGACAGGTGCAAAAATTAAATTATTCAGCGATTATGACATGCATTTATTCATAAATGAGGGAATTAGAGGAGGAATCACCCAATGTTCTTTAAAATATGCAAAGGCAAATAATCCTTACATCCCTGATTCCTACGATCCATCGGAACCAACTTCGTACATACAATATATCGATGCCAACGGATTGTATTGCTACATAATGGCAACGGCTTGTTTACCATACGACAAGTACGAATGGATGGATAAGGAGGAGCTGCTGTGGCTTAAAGATAATTTAATGCATGTATCTGATGACGGACCAGTGGGATACATCGTATCTGCTGACGTCAGAGTTCCCGAACATCTTCACGATACGCATAAATGGCTACCATTTCTTCCTGAGAAAAAAATCCCTCCTGTCCCGGGAAGTAAGCAGACTAAATTGCTTGCATGTCTCGATAACAAAAAAGGGTACATCGTTCATTACGTCACATTGAAACAAGCTTTGAAAAACGGATTAATTTTAGAGAAACTTGGCAAGGGTATTAAATTTTTACAGAAACCGTACATGAAATCTTTCATGGAAAAATGTGGAGAGTTACGTAAAGCAGCAAAAGATGATCCGTTTAAATCAGCAACGATAAAATTGATAGCCAACGCTAATTTTGGGGTCACTTTAATGAATCCACTGAAACGTCAGAAAATTAAATTAGTCACCCAACCGAAACAGTTGAATAAAGAAACAAGTAAAGTAGAATTTAAGGACCGTACTATTTTCGATGAAGATTTGATAGCCATTCATTTGAGAAAAACAGAAGTTTCCATCGATAAGCCTAATATTGTAGGTTTCTCCATCTTAGAACACAGTAAGCGATACATGTATGAATTCTTTTATGACATCCTTCTAAAGAAATATGGTTCAAATATTAAACTTATTTACACCGACACAGATGCTTATGCTGTTCTTGTCTTTACAGAGGATATCTATAAGGATATTTTGGATAATAAAGAATGGTATGATACTTCCAACTTTCCTACAGACCATATCAACTTCAGCAGGGAAAACGAAAAAGTTTTAGGTAAATTCAAAGACGAATGTCCCCCTAACATGATAATATCCGAGTGGGTTTGCTTAATGAGTAAAATGTATGCTTTTCTTGCAAAAAGCACTCAAGATGATGATAAGAGAGAGAAATCCTATATGAAATGTAAAGGTATACAAACGAGCGTAGTACAAAAAACTTTCAATTTCGATTTGTATAAGAAAGTTTTATTTGAAAATCGAGAAATCGATTGTGTAACTCGCAGGATTCAAAGTAAAAAACTTCAATTGTACTCTTTTGAAGTCAAAAAGAGGGCCCTATGCTCCTCTGATGACAAACGATTTATGATCAACTCAATTGAAAGCCTCCCGCATGGTCATAAAGATGCAGAAAAGTATGAACCATCAACTTCACAACAAAATCCAATGTAAAAAGCGTACGGATTCTGGATTCGCTTTTAATTCAGCACCCATGCATGTGAATCTATTCATGCATTGAACCATTTAAAATATGTATGAATGAGGGTGCAGATATCTGCCGTGCTAAGGAAGAACGCCGTAAGAACATTCGAGAGTTGTCAAATTTCCCTCGATAAAAAATGTATTATTGACGACATTTATGCATATTTTCCCTTGAAATTTTTGGATGTTTTAGATTAAATTGCGTACAAAATTGTCTGAAAATTTTGGAAAATAATATTCGCAATTTTCCCAGTAAATTCGGTATTTATCGGAGGAAACTTGGCAACGTCTGAAGGTTCATACGACGTTTTTCCCTAGCAAGGCAGCTATGTCAGATACCTCTTTGTCATGCCCCTTCATTCTATCATATAGGCCAGAAATCATCCTGTATTTGATAATTTAGTCATAAATTTGATGAACTATGATGATTTTCTCCTTGTATAATCTCGTAAGTACACATTTAAATGGAAAGAAACCATATCCATGAGCCATGAAATGCTAGAATTTTTACGGATCTCCGGGCTTATATCAAAATGGATATAGACCCTTTTGATTTAAATACATCCATATATTGTAAGGAAAGTGATACTTCCAAACAAAACAGGTAAAAATGACACTCCTAAACATCTAAAACGATTCTCATCAAATTGTTTCAATGCAGTTGTCAACATAAAACTCAACAGTTGAGCCGTTCAGAGGTTCTCAAAACATCACTGAAAAGACCTCTCTCTCTCTCTCTCTCTCCCTCCCTATCTCTCCACTGTATTATGTATGTAAATAAATGCGTATGTTTTCTTACTTTTGAGAGACTATGAGTGATGACCGATGAACTTATAGTGTATGCATTTAACGTAAAAAATTAGACTTATGCACACACGAGTGTAAACTCTCTTAAAACTATTATGTATTTCTTCAGTAGTCTTAAGTATCCAAAGTATTAATGTAAAAAGCCTGTTAAAAGCTCTCTGTTAAGAGCCAAGATTTTATGCATGATTTTCTAAAGAAATAAATTTTTCTTAACCAACCGCATACCCCTGTTGTTAATTACTCCTCTCCCAAATTAAACTTTTAAGGATAACTTTGATTAAACGCGGAAAATTATCGGCTGAAATTTAAATTCTGTAATAATCCTATTATTCATCTGAGTAACTTTCTCACTTAAAACTAGTATCAAAAAATCAATTTTTTTCTTAAGAGATTTGAAGAGAATGCTTGCAGATAACCAGCTGAGATGTTGTATTCCTTAGTCCTAATAATTTGAATTACACATGTTTTACCTCTAATGAAAGAAAATGAGCATTTAATTTCACAAGAAGTCGAAAACAAACTTTAAATCGGCAAGACACACGTACATCGCATGAAGAGTGTAGATATAGACAACCATCTACGAGAAAAGAGGCCTTAAAGGCAAAAATAATTCATCACTCAGCCATTCGCTTCCCTTTTCAGAGGATTTTTCTCGAAATTTTTGCCTTAAAAAAACAAAAAAGAGACCTCGTAGTCGTAAAATGTTGAAATTTACAATTTAATGGATGCAATTTGAGAAAAATCGATTTAATCTACAATGTTTCAAAATTTAGATAAAACTAATAAAAATACTATCCGACGCTCACGTTTTATCGACAAATATTTTTGAGTCACTTGAAACCTGCTTACAATGGTATAAAGAGTTATGTTTCCGTTAAAAGTTCAGTAGAAACATTCTCTTTTTAAACAAAAGTCAGGTCACCGAAACGTTTCTTCACAGTACACTAAGTTCCGTTCTGTCATATCTAATGTTAAGTCAGTAGATTTTCGTACATATTTATTTCTATCAGACCCATATTGAGACAAAAACATTTTTATGATTCAGACTGAGACTTGAGGAGAGACCAGTAATATTACATGTCAAAGTATGATTATTCACTAATGACGAGTGATAATTGCCTTGAGGAACAATAAACTTCAACTTATTTTACTCGATAACTCGAATGAATATGAAATTGAGACATTATTTCCACGTATCTTTCACAATTAATGATATTAGACCTTCAAATTCTTGAATTTAGGCGCTAGGCGCATCTAAATCGCTCTATGACTTTTTTTTATTTTATGAGAGGTCAAACTCCATCTTGAAACCACTTTTCGATTAAAACACGCATCAAAATATCGATGGCTGAAATGCTAAACCACGATTCTCAGATTATGATGTTGCAGACTTCCTAGCATACTTCATTTTTCCTCCTCGCAAAACTGTTTAACTTGATTTCTTGTCAACTCCTTTGATTTTTCTGCCCTGTTAGGAGAATATTCTGTGAAAATTTAAAGTGATATGATATGATATGAAAGAAAAACTGGAAAGAAAAAATGACTCCCGGACGAGGTAAGACGATTCTCGCGTATTTTGAGGCGTTGACTCCGAATATGACCTCCGTTTTTTCACAGTCATCCTTCAATTTTCCGGAAAAGCCGGTTTCACTCGGAAAAATGGTTATTTTTGGGCATTTTCGGTATGTTTCCGATTGTTAGCCCCCCCCCCCCCCCCGCAGAATGGAGGTAAAAAAATTTTTCAGCCACGATTTACGACTTTACCGATGTATTTTCAGCCGTTGAGTTCAAGAACTGTCTTAATTTTTCCCGTTGACCTCTCAGTTTTCCGGAAATTGAGCAAATTTGACGTATATTTGTCAGGCAAGTACTTTATTTTTAAAAATTTTCCTGGACCCGCGGTAGAGTGATTCTAATGTATTTGAGCTGCTCAATCCGAATATGACCCCAGTTTTTTTCTACCAACCTCCAGTTTTCCGGTAAAGCCAATTTTTCAGAGCCTAAAATTGTTTAAAAGCTTTCTCAAGCTCAAAGTGTATTAAAAATACATTTCAAAAATGTCTCCGAAGTGTGATATCGCGGTTCCTGTGTATCTTGAACTGTGGAATCCAAATATGGTCTCCAAGTTTTCCTATCGCCTATCATTTTCTCTGAAAAGTTGCTTTTCCTCAAAAAACGCTCTTTTTAGGTATTTTTGCGATGATTTTCCTGTTTCAGGGAGTTTTAGGGTGCTCAAGAGCGGGGGAGGGGGGGGGGAGCCCAGGGAGGTCTGAGCGCCGCCCCCCCCCCCACCCACTCCCCCCCCCCTTAGGTCCTTAATAGGACCATTATTTCACTTTTAGAGGGCAGTCGTAAAAAATCATCAGGAACTCAGACAAATAGCAGCCGTTGATGAAACCCCCCCCCCCCCCCTTAAGTATTCGATCGAATTCATTGGGGGGGGGTGGTGTTCAGACCTCCCTGGGCTCCCCCCCCCCTCCCCCGCTCTTGAGCACCCTAAAACTCCCTGAAACAGGAAAATCATCGCAAAAATACCTAAAAAGAGCGTTTTTTGAGGAAAAGCAACTTTTCAGAGAAAATGATAGGCGATAGGAAAACTTGGAGACCATATTTGGATTCCACAGTTCAAGATACACAGGAACCGCGATATCACACTTCGGAGACATTTTTGAAATGTATTTTTAATACACTTTGAGCTTGAGAAAGCTTTTAAACAATTTTAGGCTCTGAAAAATTGGCTTTACCGGAAAACTGGAGGTTGGTAGAAAAAAACTGGGGTCATATTCGGATTGAGCAGCTCAAATACATTAGAATCACTCTACCGCGGGTCCAGGAAAATTTTTAAAAATAAAGTACTTGCCTGACAAATATACGTCAAATTTGCTCAATTTCCGGAAAACTGAGAGGTCAACGGGAAAAATTAAGACAGTTCTTGAACTCAACGGCTGAAAATACATCGGTAAAGTCGTAAATCGTGGCTGAAAAATTTTTTTACCTCCATTCTGCGGGGGGGGGGGGGGGGCTAACAATCGGAAACATACCGAAAATGCCCAAAAATAACCATTTTTCCGAGTGAAACCGGCTTTTCCGGAAAATTGAAGGATGACTGTGAAAAAACGGAGGTCATATTTAGATTCAACGCCTCAAGATACGCGAGAATCGTCTTACCTCGTCCGGGAGTCATTTTTTTTTTCCAGTTTTTCTTTCATGTCATATCATATCACTTTAAATTTTTACAAAATATTCTCCTAACAGGGCAGAAAAATCAAAGGAGTTGACAAGAAATCAAGTTAAATAGTCTTGCGAGGAGGAAAAATGAAGTCTGGTAGAAAGTCTGCAACATCATAATCTGAGAATCGTGGTTTAGCACTTCAGCCATCGATATTTTGATGCGTGTTTTAATCGAAAAGTGGTTTCAAGATGGAGTTTGACCTCTCATAAAATCAAAGGAAGTCATAGAGCGATTTAGATGCGCCTAGCGCCTAAATTCAAGAATTTGAAGGTCTAATATCATTAATTGTGAAAGATACGTGGAAATAATGTCTCAATTTCATATTTATTCGAGTTATCGAGTAAAATAAGTTGAAGTTTATTGTTCCTCAAGGCAATTATCACTCGTCATTAGTGAATAATCATACTTTGACATGTAATATTACTGGTCTCTCCTCAAGTCTTAGTCTGAATCATAAAAATAGATGTTTTTGTCTCAATATGGGTCTGATAGAAATAAATATGTACGAAAATCTACTGACTTAACATTAAATATAGTAGAACGGAACTTAGTGTACTGTGAAGAAACGTTTCGGTGACCTGACTTTTGTTTAAAAATCGAATGTTTCTACTGAACTTTTAACGGAAACATAACTCTTTATACCATTATAGGCAGGTTTCAAGTGACTCAAAAATATTTGTCGATAAAACGTGAGCGTCGGATAGTATTTTCATTAGTTTTATCTAAATGTTGAAACACTGTAGATTAAATCGATTTTTCTCAAATTGCATCCATTAAATTGTAAATTTCAACATTTTACGACTACGAGGTCTCTTTTTTGTTTTTTTAAGGCAAAAATTTCGAGAAAAATCCTCTGAAAAGGGAAGCGAATGGCTGAGTGATGAATTATTTTTGCCTTTAAGGCCTCTTTTCTCGTAGATGGTTGTCTATATCTACACTCTTCATGCGATGTACGTGTGTCTTGCCGATTTAAAGTTTGTTTTCGACTTCTTGTGAAATTAAATGCTCATTTTCTTTCATTAGAGGTAAAACATGTGTAATTCAAATTATTAGGACTAAGGAATACAACATCTCAGCTGGTTATCTGCAAGCATTCTCTTCAAATCTCTTAAGAAAAAAATTGATTTTTTGATACTAGTTTTAAGTGAGAAAGTTACTCAGATGAATAATAGGATTATTACAGAATTTAAATTTCAGCCGATAATTTTCCGCGTTTAATCAAAGTTATCCTTAAAAGTTTAATTTGGGAGAGGAGTAATTAACAACAGGGGTATGCGGTTGGTTAAGAAAAATTTATTTCTTTAGAAAATCATGCATAAAATCTTGGCTCTTAACAGAGAGCTTTTAACAGGCTTTTTACATTAATACTTTGGATACTTAAGACTACTGAAGAAATACATAATAGTTTTAAGAGAGTTTACACTCGTGTGTGCATAAGTCTAATTTTTTACGTTAAATGCATACACTATAAGTTCATCGGTCATCACTCATAGTCTCTCAAAAGTAAGAAAACATACGCATTTATTTACATACATAATACAGTGGAGAGATAGGGAGGGAGAGAGAGAGAGAGAGAGAGGTCTTTTCAGTGATGTTTTGAGAACCTCTGAACGGCTCAACTGTTGAGTTTTATGTTGACAACTGCATTGAAACAATTTGATGAGAATCGTTTTAGATGTTTAGGAGTGTCATTTTTACCTGTTTTGTTTGGAAGTATCACTTTCCTTACAATATATGGATGTATTTAAATCAAAAGGGTCTATATCCATTTTGATATAAGCCCGGAGATCCGTAAAAATTCTAGCATTTCATGGCTCATGGATATGGTTTCTTTCCATTTAAATGTGTACTTACGAGATTATACAAGGAGAAAATCATCATAGTTCATCAAATTTATGACTAAATTATCAAATACAGGATGATTTCTGGCCTATATGATAGAATGAAGGGGCATGACAAAGAGGTATCTGACATAGCTGCCTTGCTAGGGAAAAACGTCGTATGAACCTTCAGACGTTGCCAAGTTTCCTCCGATAAATACCGAATTTACTGGGAAAATTGCGAATATTATTTTCCAAAATTTTCAGACAATTTTGTACGCAATTTAATCTAAAACATCCAAAAATTTCAAGGGAAAATATGCATAAATGTCGTCAATAATACATTTTTTATCGAGGGAAATTTGACAACTCTCGAATGTTCTTACGGCGTTCTTCCTTAGCACGGCAGATATCTGCACCCTCATTCATACATATTTTAAATGGTTCAATGCATGAATAGATTCACATGCATGGGTGCTGAATTAAAAAGCGAATCCAGAATCCGTACGCTTTTTACATTGGATTTTGTTGTGAAGTTGATGGTTCATACTTTTCTGCATCTTTATGACCATGCGGGAGGCTTTCAATTGAGTTGATCATAAATCGTTTGTCATCAGAGGAGCATAGGGCCCTCTTTTTGACTTCAAAAGAGTACAATTGAAGTTTTTTACTTTGAATCCTGCGAGTTACACAATCGATTTCTCGATTTTCAAATAAAACTTTCTTATACAAATCGAAATTGAAAGTTTTTTGTACTACGCTCGTTTGTATACCTTTACATTTCATATAGGATTTCTCTCTCTTATCATCATCTTGAGTGCTTTTTGCAAGAAAAGCATACATTTTACTCATTAAGCAAACCCACTCGGATATTATCATGTTAGGGGGACATTCGTCTTTGAATTTACCTAAAACTTTTTCGTTTTCCCTGCTGAAGTTGATATGGTCTGTAGGAAAGTTGGAAGTATCATACCATTCTTTATTATCCAAAATATCCTTATAGATATCCTCTGTAAAGACAAGAACAGCATAAGCATCTGTGTCGGTGTAAATAAGTTTAATATTTGAACCATATTTCTTTAGAAGGATGTCATAAAAGAATTCATACATGTATCGCTTACTGTGTTCTAAGATGGAGAAACCTACAATATTAGGCTTATCGATGGAAACTTCTGTTTTTCTCAAATGAATGGCTATCAAATCTTCATCGAAAATAGTACGGTCCTTAAATTCTACTTTACTTGTTTCTTTATTCAACTGTTTCGGTTGGGTGACTAATTTAATTTTCTGACGTTTCAGTGGATTCATTAAAGTGACCCCAAAATTAGCGTTGGCTATCAATTTTATCGTTGCTGATTTAAACGGATCATCTTTTGCTGCTTTACGTAACTCTCCACATTTTTCCATGAAAGATTTCATGTACGGTTTCTGTAAAAATTTAATACCCTTGCCAAGTTTCTCTAAAATTAATCCGTTTTTCAAAGCTTGTTTCAATGTGACGTAATGAACGATGTACCCTTTTTTGTTATCGAGACATGCAAGCAATTTAGTCTGCTTACTTCCCGGGACAGGAGGGATTTTTTTCTCAGGAAGAAATGGTAGCCATTTATGCGTATCGTGAAGATGTTCGGGAACTCTGACGTCAGCAGATACGATGTATCCCACTGGTCCGTCATCAGATACATGCATTAAATTATCTTTAAGCCACAGCAGCTCCTCCTTATCCATCCATTCGTACTTGTCGTATGGTAAACAAGCCGTTGCCATTATGTAGCAATACAATCCGTTGGCATCGATATATTGTATGTACGAAGTTGGTTCCGATGGATCGTAGGAATCAGGGATGTAAGGATTATTTGCCTTTGCATATTTTAAAGAACATTGGGTGATTCCTCCTCTAATTCCCTCATTTATGAATAAATGCATGTCATAATCGCTGAATAATTTAATTTTTGCACCTGTCATTTTTAAGAATGCGTCATGTGCGAAACTAGGTAATGTTACGTAATTAAGAGGATCCAGTTGAAAATTGTCAATGCAAAATTGCCTGAATAATTCGACGCAATCAAGCAGAATGGTCGTATCGATTTTAAGATAAAGGAGCAGATAGGCCTTTAAATCTTTCACATCAAAAGCTCGCCAAGCATGACAAAATCTCTCATAATCAGAATCGCTTATGTGTTCATCAGTTAATTTATTGTAAAAAGCCTCCCGAGGAGGAGGGGTGGTAATTGAGAGTTTTTCTTCATCCGAAATATAATCATAAGGAAAAACTGCTTTTTGTTTGACAATTTTTAACTGTTCCTCTGTCTTGCATAAAGTACTAGTTATTTTAAAAGCATCGGCGGGCATTGTCGAGGCAAGCTTGCTCAGCGAAAAAGAAAGGAATCGATACGAGTCGATGAACGTGATTTTATACCCATTTTTAAGTTGAATTGAAAAACTAATGTATGTTTCCTCAGTGCTCGGTAAGATTGAAATTTCATGTTTGTTACCTGTCAACCCGATTATCATCGCTTTAAAGTCGTATCGAGATCCATTATGTACGACAACTTTTAAGCTTTTGGCATGATAATATTTAAAATTGCATTTCTGACATAAAACAGCCCTGAAATTAGTTTTTTTGACGTTAGGATCGTTCATATCGAACCGCTGGTGACTATGATCCCGAACTTTAGGGTTTTTATCGGTGAAAGTTACTGTACAATGCTCACATTCTTGTTTATTTCTAAAATACTCCTCCTCTTCGCTCGTCATTGTGATGGGTGATGTTTTATCGTTAAGATTGTCGGAAATTGAGTACCCCAATTCTATGATTTTATTCATGAAAGCCTCGTGAGCATTTTTTCCGTAATGAACGAGCGGTTGATTTTTGATTGTATTAAATAAAGGATCTTCAGTAACTAAAATCAGTGAAAAAGCGATAGGTACATGTTTTTGATATGCAAAAGTAGTCGGATTCCCTTCTTTTTCCAGCGGAGCAAGAATGCACTCAGCATCACAATAGACAACATAATTATGTTTTATAGACCTTTCAAAATTTTTGAATTCTACATAGGAATTTTCAGGACATTTCGGAATAAAAGAATCGGATGATATTTTGTCGCATAAAATTTTATGAGATTCTAAACGCTCCAGCCCTCTGTAGTGCGAAAAACACTTTTTACAGATGAAAACCTTTTCCTCGTGAGATGTAAGTTGACGTCTGACTAAGGACTCAAAGTTGGAAATCCAGGCAAAATGGAAGTTTCCTGCTCCATCTGATATGAAGAGGAGATCGATATGATCCTGCTTTTCTGATTTTGCTACTTTGAGAGGATATATCTTGAAATTTTCACGTTTCATCCGTTTTTTCGGGGGCTCCGATGGATTCTCTGCGTCTCTCTCCTCTCTCTCCCCTGTCTCACTCTCTTCGGATGTATTTAGTCCAAACACAGAAATGCTGACATTATTTAATTTCTCGAATTTGGGAATATCATGCAACTGAACCGGAAATTCTAGTTGAGAAAAGTTGTATTTGTGAATTAAATTAGAATAGACTGAAGGTCTAAATTTATTTCGTTCAGTTTCCGGTAAATGTTTTCCAAGGACGGCATACATGAAACACTTGTGATCGGTATGATTCTGTACATTTACAACATGTTTGGTTGTAAAGGGCAAAGGGATGTAGCTGCCTGCTTTATGAAGAGGAGAATACTGTGTGATTCTTAGCTCTGTCCCTAAAATTACTTTTAAAACCCATCCGCTACCCTTAAGTTTTACGTCTTCGTATTCCTGCATAATTTTCTTATGAAATTTTTCCAATTTTTCATCTAAATCGGTCTCTGCGAAAAATGCGGTTGCGACTGTTTTAAAAATATACATTTTAGTTTTACTATCGCTCGTTATTATTGGCTCGGTATTCTCAGAGAGTAGAGGAGCCAATGACGGGAGTACAAATTCCGCGTGCACATAAATATTAGCTTTTATGGAATTCAATCTTAGAATCTCCTCCTGGAGTTTCCCCTTCAATACGGGAATCATATTTTTTAAGTACACATTCAAATCGAGTAGTTTTTCATCGAAATTTTTCACAAAATAATTCTTTGCTCGGCCATTTATAGCTGTCTCTATCTGTATAGGGGTAGTAGTTTTGTACAATTTCTTAAAATGGGCCTCTGAGACGAAGTGTTTTGAACCAGCTGTGACGTCACACGTGTTACAATATCCTCCTGCTTGGTTATTTTCTGTGGATGTTGAAGCCATGATGCTGATGATTAGTATTGACCAAGGAAGTTAGAGAGTTCCACAGAGAGACTCGCAAATCTGCAGAAAGAGCATATGCAGAGATCAGAACTTGTTAAAAATCGAGAGAGTCGTGTAAAAAGGAATCTTATTCTTCAAAAATTCGGATTAGTGTTATCAGTATCGCTGCATACAGTACTTAAGACATTTTAGAAATTATGATGCGAGTTTGACCCTGAAAGCTCAAAAATTGAGGCAGATACAGACGGTGTAAGTCAGCAATCACATAACTTGGTTTGCGACGTCGTCGCAGACTTCCTATCATACTTTATTTTTAAAACGGAAAACTACTCAACGGCAATTCTTTAAAACTGTCGTGATTTTTCTTCTCTGTGTGAGGAAATTTCTGAAAAAACTACAAGGAATGATGTCAATTTGTTCTCCTTTAGAAAAAAAAACATAGAGACAGAGATTTCGAGAAACCGCAAACGAGATAAGTGATTGCAGACTTACGACGTCGATATGTTGTTCTAAAGCTCAAGGACTAAAATTCCTGAGTCTTAGGTTAAATTTACTTTGAAAATTATAATATGTACACTGAAGAGGAGCATCAGCTATGATGCGAAAATACAACTAAAACCGTGCGCGGTTAGTTCCAAAAGATTTGCGTTGTGAGCTCAAAATCACCAAATTTGAAATGTTGCCCTAAATTTTGCCTGAAAGTTTTCAGATAAAATCCTTTCCATACCTATATACTTACAGCCACAAATATGTATTTTATAGAAGAAATTGTTTATATCTATGCCTGTCCTTGAAAGAATCAGCAGGAAGGCACTAGTTTTGACTTACATTTGGAGGGTTTATAACCTACTCTAATTTTTTACTAACACCTTCGAATTTTTTCAATGTATTTCACGTGAGGATAAACAAATCCAAGAGAGGAAATTGATTGCAGCAAAATACATATTTATTCCATCTTAGAATTGTTTATACTCAAGTGGAATCTTGAAAAAAATATCAAATTTAAAACTCACCAGCTATTAAAAGCAAGGGCACTCTGTTCAAGAGGTTTAATCTTGGAGTGTAAAGTTTTTTCAACGAAAGAGATTTGCTTAGTAACAGTCTAAAATCTCAAATCCGTTCACAAAATTCCGCGACTGAAAGCTTTGAATACTCTGAGATCACCAGAGGTTAACTTATTGAGAGCCTAAAAAAGTTCTCGACAGTATGATGATTTCAGACACTTAAAATCGTAGGAGAGAATTTTAACTCAGAATAGACGTTGTGCTCTCCATGAAGTCTAGAAGACAACTGAAAATAATTTTGATCCTTTTGGTCGGAAAAAAATTAGGCCTCCCTCTAAGCGTGACGTCTGTTTTTGAAAGAGGAGGGGATAAAAAGTGAAAGGTGATTGGTTGAATCATAGCGTCTCTTTTCGATAATTGAATGGAAATACTGACTCATACAGTCAAGCGGCCGCCTTTCACCCTTCTGGCGGTGGTCGGTATCAGATGGGGGGGGGGGGAGGAGGATTGTCGCTGGATCATCCCCTAATTTTACCCTCATCTTGTGATTATTTTGTTACTTCATTCAGGAATGTACTTACCGTGCCGCGAGTGAAGGTCACCAGAAGAATCCGGCAAAAAAAAATCAATACTTAAACGAGAAAAAACACTATCATTATTCAGATCCGCTGCACGAGTTGTTCTAGGCCGTATGTGGACACTTGTTTGAGCTTCGGTGGGAGATGCAATTCTATTGTACTCACACCCTCTTTTTTTTTCGGTAGGAGGGGTGCGCAGCGTTTTCGCCGCTTGCGGAAGGGTAAATGCATCAGAACAGCAACAAAACAGAAGCATTCTATGCGTGATGTGTCGATTTCATTCATTTATAAAATAGTTAATATTTTAACAGTCCAGTCCGAAAAAAACCGTAATCGAAATGATATGCCTACCGAGAGAAGATGTACGGATTTATTGAGCATGCCCACAAAGCGATCATTTTTCCAGTCAACATGTCCGAATCTCGTCATTTGACCTCTTGTTGGAAAAATTTTGATAAAAATCATGAATTTACTCAAGTAAACTTGATATTTTTATATGATAAAGGCGAAAAGCTGCTTATTTACCTGAAAAAATCCATTTTTTCTGTATTTTCCCATACACCCGTCCTGATGATCTTTGTTGGTGTATTATCAGTATGATGGTTCAAGGTTTTAACCGATGACTGTATTACTGCATTCAACATGCATGGATGTTGTAAACCTACAGTGTTTATGACGCCTCACATATCAGCGTTCAAATTTTTTCTTTTCTTTTTTTTTTACGTTTGTGTTGCACTAGCCTGGTCAAGCTGAGATGCTGTCGCTCTGCAGGATATTTCTTGGAAATAGAGATATTATACTGACCTCTCGGAAAATCGTAGCAGCTCGATATCTACAAATGCTTGACTTTTATCATTTTTCATGGCATATTTACAGTTAACACCCTTCTTTCAAAATTTAATGATTAATTTATTCAATTAGGCTTTTATGAGGTTCCTATCGGTGAGGAGGGCGGTCCTCTGCGGAAGCCAATCGTATAGGGGTTGAAGGACGCAGCGATTCACCCTCTTTTAATGCAACACGAACGTTGTCAGATTGATTGAATTACTGCAGATATTTGTATACATTTAAATTCATGGAGAATGATGCTTGTATACTGACCAATAACAGCGTGATTAATATATTACACACGGATGAATATCTTACATTAAGAGTTCAACCAATCACAGCGTAGTAGAAGGTTTCCGTTTAGTTTGAATAAATAAAAATATATACGAATAAATAGAGTGAATTTGACAACAGATGTATTGCGGGGTTGTCAAGTCGCTAGAATATATGAAAATATGAATACATTAGATAAATTTGACAACAGATGTATTGCAGGGTTGCCAAGTCGCTAGAATACATACGGATTTACCGGATAAATTTGGCAACGGATGTATTGCGGCGTTGCCAAGTCGCTAGAATATATTCGGATATATCGGATAAATTTGGCAACAGATACGTTGCGGTGTTGCCAAGTCTCTCGGATAAATAATTATTTATTTATTTGCACAATCTGACAACAGCTGTGGCAAGACCTACATATCTCATCTACTCATGAATCGATCGAAAAATGAAAACGTGAATTGATCGACACCGATTCGATTGAAAAATTATTAAAAGACCGGTGTCGATTCGAGCGACATGATGAATCTATCGGAAAAGAAAACGTGATTCGATCGACATGGATCGATCGACACCGATTCGATCGACAGTTAATTTAAAAATACCGGTATCGATTCGATCGACATGAATGGATCGAAAAATGAAAACGTGAATCGATCGACACCGATTCGATCGTCAAAATTCGATCAACTCACGGGTTTGTCGATCGACTCACGAGTTTGTCGATCGATTCACGGGTTTGTCGATCGATTCACGGGTTTGTCGATTGATTCACGGCTGTCGATCGAACCGGTGTCGATCGATTCACGTTTTCATTTTTCGATCCATTCATGTCGATCGAATCGATACGGGTGTTTTTAAATTAACTGTCGATCGATTCATGTTGATCGAATCACATTTTAATTTTTCGAGCTATTCATGTCGATCGAATCGACACCGGTCTTTTAATAATTTGTCGATCGAATCGGTGTCGATCGATTCATGTCGATCGATTCACGTTTTCATTTTTCGATCCATTCATGTCGATCGAAGCCATACCCTCCCTCCGGATCGTTTACAATACGCAGCAAAATTTTGAAACACATTGTACGGTTATATTCTTCAATTTTTCAAGTCAATTATGTAACCCTGAAAAAATGGGTTTGGAGGACAAAGCGCATAAGTGCAGTTTTTCATATTTCAGAAATACGCGTTTAAAGTTTCAAAATTACATGGAGCCTTACGGTAGAAAGTATCTTTTTTGCTTTAAAGTGGGATTTTAGTTGTGCATTTTCCCCAGAATATAGGTACATTCAAACTACCTTTAGTTGAGTTCATGAACATTTGAATAACTAAATTTTTTCAAAAACTACACTTACACGCCGTGTCTTCCAAGCCCCTCAAATGTAGTTACATTGGGAAAGGGAGAGAAAAACTTTTAGGTATAAAATTGGTGACCTACAAAACTTGTTCCTCGGTGGGAAAATTCTCTGCAAACCTGTCCCCTAAAATGCTCGTGCCCAACTCCCCACCCCCCCTCCCCCGGAAGAATTTTGACCTTGTGTGGCAACTTAATGTTACTTGAATTACTCTCAAAGAATACAGTGTCCTGTGATCCTCTGTCTTAGAAAATCACGCATTCAAAACTTCATCTGAGAACGACTAGGGCATAGCCTTGTTAGTCAGGTCCATCTAGTATCGAGCACAATAACTCACAAAAATATTATAGAATCTAAAAATCATTAAAAATAAAGGATTTGTGAACTCAATGAACAACAGCAATAAAATATTTAATCATCCTTTGTGCTCATCTCTTAGGCGGTCGTCCAGTTCATCTTCTCCCTGAGGGTTGCAACACATTAATGCAAAAGTTGACCAAAAAAAAAAAAAAAAGAAAAATTAAAAATGAAAGAATACTCGTAGGGTTTTTGTGAATGCCTTAATTTCCCGGGTAAAGCAATAGGGATGGAGTTCGCATGGGAGAATCCATCTGAGGTGCATCCTCACCCCCAACCTTGCTTCTTTCCTCAAATAATGGATTTCTTCCGCATATTAATTTCGAAGATGTCTCGAGCAGGAATATCGTCGCTCCTCTGACGTAACGGCGTATCTCGATTTTTGCATGAGACCCAGAAAGCATGGATTTATATGTAAAACAGGGCTCAAGTGGGAACCAAGATACGCCCTTCCGTCAGATGGGCGACGATATCAGCTCCTGGGGTTCGGTTCCCCGGTGAGAAGCGTATTGACATCCCGAGGAAAATTGGACGAAGAAAAAGAATACGAAGAAAAAGGACGTGCGCTGCAAAAACAAACGCCGAGGAGATAATCGAGAGGAACAGACCGGGAAATAAATAATGCTTAAAAAATGGAACCAAAACTCCGAATTAAGAGTTTCGCCGATAAAACCTGCGGGGATTCTGGGAACTTCAACCGCAGCGGGGCAAAGTGGGGGAGTGATGCGGTAAACTTTCACGGATGGTTGCCTCGAGTCCCGTAATTTGACGGCAATAATTTTGTCAGCTTTTGCGCTCCTCTCGGAGCCCGTTTTCAAGGGGAAGCTGCGCCGATTCCCATCCTGTTATAGGCAATTTTTCAGTCCTAAAAAGTTGAACGCACTTATTCCTTTTAGCAGCTCCTCTCCAGACTTTACTCATTGACGAATCAGGGCCGTTGGATGCCCATCTAAATGGAGAATTTTCTGCAGGTGTCGGAAATTTTAGGAATTTTATTTTTAAGAAAAAACTACCAAGTGAACGGAGCATAAGAATATCCTTGGTTTCTAAAATGAATGATAGAAGATATCGACGGTGAAACTACCAAACCACGTATCTCGTTTGCGGTGTTTAAAAATCTACGCTCACATTTTATTTTTTTGAAGTAGACCAAATCAATATCATTCCTTGAAATTTTCACAGAATTTTCTCCGCACAAAGAGGAAAAATCACAGAAATTTTCAAGACTGGATGTTAAGTAGTTTTTCATCGAAAAAATAAAGTATGACAGGAAGTCTGCGACGTCGCAAACCGAGATACGTGGTTTGGTAGTTTCACCGTCGATATGACCAAATGACCCAATCTGCTAAAATTTTTCTGTTTAAATGAGAAACGCCGCCTGATGACGTCACAAGGCGGCAGATTTTCTCTCTTTCAAATCTATTTTCCTACTATTTTCTACATCTGAAAGAAGTATGGAAAATACTGCGAGTGCAGCTCAGTGAGAACCCTCAGATACAGCAATAAAATCTCCATTGGATATTGTGTTGTGCGCACGTATGCGTCAATTGGACGTATTTCTGCTAAACGGAACTATGCGCATTATGACGTGAGCCCTGTTAGTTATTCATAAAGCCTTACAGATCTCAGGGCTCATGTCTTAAGCAGGGCCGGATTAAGGGGGTGGTAAATCTATAGGGGGCGGTAAATTTTGCAATTTTTTTAAATGTAGGTATAAAAAAAATTGGATTTAGAAAAGAAAATTACAAACGAGAAAAGGCGATAAAATCTCTCATTTCCTGAGAGTATAGTAATTTCTAATTTTGTCGTCTTTCAGTGATACAAGGGCCAGCACCTTCAATTAGTCGAGTTAAGAGAGAAACCAAACACGCAATTTGGCCTGGACTTAGAGAGAAATGATGACGAGGACTTAAGATGAAAAGGAGAAACCCTCGGCGTGGCGATCGGCATTTAACATATATTAGCGCCTACAAGACTGCACGAATTCTTCACGCATTGCATCAAACACAGTGCGGTTGCGGTCATTGCGGTCAGCGTGAAACGGATAGCGCCTACAAGAATGCATGAATACTTCACGCATTGCGGCAAACACAGTGCGATCAGCGTGAAACGCATAGCGCCTACAAGACCGCGTGAATACTTCACGCATTGCGCCAATCACGGTGCGGTCTGCGCGGTGCGGCAGCGAAAGTTAAAATCATTAATCTACATTTTTATGTTTGTCCTTTCATAATTTGTTCGTTCATTTCTTATGAATGGAAGGCCTTGTCCACACAGAGATAGATTTACGAAACTTAACTTTCGCGCAGAGTTCCGTGAACTTTTGCTAGTAATGTTGCCAGGGCTTTCTCAAAAAATGTGCTCAACACGAGTTAAAGCGTCTTATGCACCCTTCCCCCGCTGGCACGTTCATTAGATGGTTTTTATTGATGTTTTAAAACGAATGAGAAGGGGGCGGCAAAATACAGGCGGCCCATGGGCGGCAAGTAGGTAAATCCGGCCCTGGTCTTAATGAACATAGTTCCGTTTGGCAGAAATATGTCCAATTGTCGTTAGGAAATGTACGATTTAAAGCAGTTCCTTACATCGTCGTTTCCTGTACGAAGGAACGTATTTCCATTCCAAGGTTGCAAAATTGACTCAAACAATTCAATATTATACAAAAATGCTCCTGTGCAATTTTTGTTCAAAATATGTCTGATTTTTGCATGAGATCAGAGGAAAAATCGGTGAAATTTTCAATTTGAAATTCCCAAAATTGTTGGGGTTTAAGTGCGATTTGCGCGGGGAAATTTGGTAACATTGAAATCTAGTTACGTTTTTTGTGTGGAAGAAACGACGATGTGTTTCCTATTTTAGATCCTTGCGCAGAAAGCTATTCCCGCGACGGAAAGTTTTAATGATCATCTCGTGAGCGAAATATTAACGTGTGCATTTAAAACTGATCGAACGTGGAAAATATTGTGCAAATTATATGAGTGACGTCATCTTATACCATTTAACTAATGTCAATCATAAATAATTGTACTACTCAGCACTTGCATAATTCTGTTAATCATAAAAACATCTACCTCCGCGGTTGCTTTCTGAATCTCCTGTTGCATGTATCTTTTTGTGGGCAAAAAAGAGGGATAACGTGTGCCTTAGTCCTTATAACTTGTTTGGTTGCCCGTTGCACTCATATAGGTACTCTAGCGTAAACCGCACGAATGAGGCCGGAGTTACCAAAAAATAAGGGAAAAAGAAAAAAAAATGAAAAGAAAAAAATTCAGGTTTCCTCGTATACTCTTCAAGCAGGCTATCATCACCAGTTGAAAAGCTTCTGTGCTCTATAGGTCAATCCGTGCGATTGCCTACTGTTTCGACGCTCATGACTACTTTGCCTATCCTCCCAAATGTAGGCGAACTAGGCTATGAAACGGCGACCAAAACAAAATTGTTTATATCGAGAAATGACCGTGTAATATCACAGAGCATCTCATTTGATCACCTTCCGATTGCAAGCAAGCAATTACAAATTATGAAGTGAAAGCATTGCGTGTTGCTGTGAGGGACATAATTTCGACCCCACCCCAATTATGTAAAATATTACATAGCGCTATAATGGTGCATGAATCGGCAGAGGATTCGGGGAATGGTGGAGATGAAAGAGAGCCAAAGGTTATTTGGCGATCCCAAGCTTGTAAACCCAACTCGATAATTACGAGATTCATTGATAGTAAAACGAGCGAACCCTCATAACTTTTACCAGAAGGAGAAGCGACACAAAAGAAAGCCCTGAAAGAAACATGTAAAATGTTCAGAGGTAGAAAGAATCTTTCACCAAGGCAAAAGGCTGAGCACGAACTCATAAAGGGGTGCATGCAAAACTTTCGTGGACGGGCATACAGTGGCGTGGCGTGAATTGCGATACATCGATTGTTATGCCATTTAAACCTATGGAAAAGGATCGATAAACAGGGTGTTCGCAGCGAACACCTTAATAATCGATTCTTTACCATAGGTTTAAATGGCATATGACAATGGGAATTTGCATTACCTTTATTACTGCCTCGCGAGACAGCCTCGCTTCAGAAGTCGAGTAAACGTTAGTTATGATATTAGTTCTTTCCTTTTTCTTTATTTTAAATCGTCGCGCCTCGGACAAAAGATCGCATCTCCATTTTCAGCTGCGCTCCGGAAAGCATTACGGCATATGGACGTCGGGGCTCATGCCGAACTTCAGCTACGCTTTTACATCGGAGGAGGAATGAAATGCACTCGGCTTCTTTTTATATCCCTGGAAACTGGATGTCCTGGAAAGTTGCTCGCCGGTGAGATTTTCTCTCGCGTGTTCTTTTAAAGTTCTCTTCTTTGTCGTCCAACTTTCAAAAGCTTCATGTCAGCTCGCCCATTACGTTTTGATGATTTCGTTGAGGATTCGAAACATTGATTTCTCAGACTCGTTCATGGAGTTGGACAGAATTGTAATGCGCTTATAAGTTATAACTCCTCTGAATATAACCAGTATATCCAGCCCTCAACGCGTACTTTGCGATATATCGATTGATCGGCCATTCAAATCTATGGAAAAGGATCGATGGGCAGGATGTTCGCAACGAAGACCTTAATAATCGATTATTTACCATAGCCTCAAATGAGGAGATGTCGATTATCGATCATTCACGCCCCACCACTGCTAAACGCTTACACATAAAAGAAACAAGCGACTGACTCGATGTTTAATGACAGAATACAAGTATTCGTTCAGACGTCCTAAGGCCTTTGTTTCTAGTACAATCATAATTACTCGAGACAATCCTAATACAAGTTCAAATGCACAGAGACCACGCTTTCAGGAAATGACGTGTCGTAGTTTCCCATGAAGAAAATAATGTTATTTGACAGGAAGTCTGCAACGCCGCAAGCCTCGATGCGCATTTCTGCAGTTCCACCATTGGTATGTAAAGTCCACATCAAAGAATTTTACGGTTTTTAGGGTGCGGCAGAAGATCAGCTGCAGTAATAGCAGAATGAGTTCACTTTTATAAGGTGCCTTAACATCAAAGGCCATTCACACCTCTGGAAAAATTGAATCTCTCACTTCAAAAACGACCCATCTCGGAAAAATGAAATTTTTCAGGAGGCAATAAAAGCTGCGTAATAGCCAGAAAAGGAGTGATTATACGCACGCCAAAAAAAATGAGCATCGTGAAAAACCTGAATTGGGTCGTTTTTGAACTGAGAGATTCAATTTACATTTGCCAATACAGCGTGATTTACAATACATGATAGGAAGAAAAGTAGAATAAAAGGGAATAATAATAGAATACATAATCGTGGAGAAAATTCCACTACTGAGGAAATCACCATCGCTGGGTCTGCAGTATGTGGCGGAGGGTGAAACTGAAAAGGGGTTGGGTTTTGAGTTGAAGATAGCGCATACATTCGAAAAAAATTTACAGAATGGATATTCAAAAGTAATATTTTAAGGGAGGAAAGGAAAACGGGCGTTTTCTTTCTTCAGCTTAGAATTGAAAGTAACCAAGGAATATGGATAGTTTCATAGAGAAAAAAAAGGAGGTGTTTGCATTTCGGGCGTCTTGGACTTTTTTGATGACGTAGGTCGGTACGGCGACTTTTATCATCGATTTTCTTGGAAATGGCGTAGTTTATGGAAAAAAGTCATTCTACATAAAGTGTTTGAAATTATATCATGAGTTGATTTAAGCAAAAAAATTGGACGTTAAGGTCCATTTTTCATACCTTGAATTCCGGATTTTGCTGACCAGGTTGTACCGACCTACGTCACAGGGTAAACGATCCTCAAGATGCAAACACCTCCTTTTTTTCCTCTATGGGATAGTTTGATATCACACCGCAAGCTGCCTCCTTAAACGAGAAAATATGAATAAATGGAAATGTACATGTCCATAGAGGAAAAAAGGTTTGACGGGTACGCTAGGAATCGGAGGTCCCTCGGCGAGTATTTTATCCTGTTTAAAACGTGACTAAGTGCATGAAGCCACATTCATTGCATATTTTTTAATCAAGAGCGAACGCCACGTCGCACAGTGGATATAGTTAGTAGTAGAGGTTGGACAAAATTTGGAAACTTTACACGCTCATAACTCCGTTTATACAAAAATTTTAGGCTCCAGCAGTGGTTTCATTGGTTTCCTCGTAAAATTTTCTTCCAGAATCACCCCTTGAAATTCAAAATGTGACGAAATAAACATCAAAATTTGCAGTTTAATAAAAAAAATTCATGTGCGACCTCTCTAATTGACCCGGTCCACCGTGCGTCGACCGTCGAGATAGAATAAAAGGGATGAAAGGAGGAAAAGCGGTGAAGATGGCTGCGAGTATAATCGCCAGACGTCCACGGTGCAGCTTTTTTGTCGGTTCCGCGACGTGATAGTTAATCTAATTGGAAAACTCAAATGACTCCTTTCCCAGCTTTCAAAGGAGTAAATAAAGGATGAATTGGGGTCCGCGTTGCCTTTTTATCCGGCAGATTGCTGGCGTGATATATTCAATGCCTCGGTCCTCCTTGCCGAGGACTGAAGAGGCAGAACACGGCGCGACTCAACCAGTCCTATTCAGCCCCGCCCGTTAAGGACCTGTGAACCGCACGCAAAAGCTCCTACATAATAGACTGAGGTATTGCTCTATAAAAACAGTTTGGATGACTTCACTCGTGCCATAGTTTCTTACACCTTGAGGGATGTGTCACGGAGCGGGGTGGGACCTGGAAAAATGTTCGCTTTATTTATACATGCAGATCAATGCTACCGTGCTGAGAAAAAACGCCGAATGAACATTCGAGAGTTGCCAAATTTCTCCGAATAAAACATGTATTTTCGAGGAAAGTCATGTTTATTTTTCCTTGAAATTTTCAGATATTTTAGATTAAATTGCGCGCAAAATTGTCTATAAATTTTGAAGAAAAATGTTAACGATTTTCCCGGTAGATTTGTTATTTATTGAAGGGTATATGGCAACGTCTGGAGGCTCATACGGGGTCCTTCATTAGCAAGGCAGAATGGTAAAACTGCAAAAATGCGCATCTCAGTTGCAGTGTCTCAAAATCCCCGCTCTTATTTTATTTGTATACATTAAAAGGAGACCCAACCAACATCATGGCTTAAAATTTCCCTAGAATATTCTTCACAAATGGAAGAAAAAGCACCAAAGTTTTCAAAAGAAGACGTTTAGTGGTTTTCCATGTAATGAATAAACTATGACAGGAAGTCTGCAACGCTGCAAACTGATACACGCATTTCTGCATTTTCACTATGGAGATAATAATTACATTGGAAAGGAACCAAGGTGCAAACTAGGATAGTGGATTCACCATACTGGTATGGTGTAATATACCGATGGCCAAAGTGCAGAACCACTTACCTCCGTTTGCGACGTTGCAGACTTCCTATCATACTTACTTGATATTTTCTTTGAAGAACTTCATTGATCTTCCTTCTCAGTCAGCAAAATGTTCGGGTTTCCGAGCTATAAAGTTTGATTGTTTCTCTTCGAAGAAGTAAAATAAGAGGGAAAGTTTTCAATCACCATAATACAGATACGTGGTTTCGCACCTCGGTCATCGAATGCGAATCCGAGCATTGCTCCATTGGCAGCATAGAAAGGAGATGTGTGAGTTCATCCTTGCGCCATCGCGCCTTCAGTTTTGCAGACGCAACACGGACATCCATCAAGCACGAATAGTTGTATCTCTGCGCCGTCATAAACGCGCGTCCTGTGCTCCTTTCTCTTGCTCTATTCCGATGTTGTGTTGGTACTGTTGGTCTTATTTACGGGGTGCTTCGAGGGTTACGTAAGCAGCACAGCCAAAGACAGGAGAGACGTAATTGTGCTTCGATTTATAAATTTTCGCCCGAGTATGAGTGACACCAGACACTTCCTTTACAGCAAAGAGCGCAGCATGCGGGGGTTCAAGCATCACGCCATCGCGCCTTCGATTTTGCAGATGCAACACGGACATCCATCAAGCACGAATAGATGTATCTCTGCGCCGTCATCAACACGCGTCTTGCTTCCTTTCCATGTTTAGTCAGATCGGCTTGATTTCATGACGTATAATTTTTACAGGCTCTTCATAGCTTTGACATTAGGGTGTCATATTTCCCATTAATTAAAACCTAATGTTATGATTTATCTTTTTCATTCTTTGTCATTTCATCATTTGTCCTTCTTTTTCCTCCGGCCTTCACAATTCACATTAACACTATCTTATTTTTCCTCGTTGTTTTACCTATGCATCAAACGTATGGCACAGTGGCAGTTTGCGCTATTTCGAATGATCTGCCTTTTCAACCTATGGAAAATGATCGATAAATAGGGTGTTCGCTACGAACACCTTGATAATTGGCTCTTTACCACACCTTCAAATGGTGAGATTTCTATAATCGATCATTCATCTCGTCAAATTTCCCAGTCACAAATCAATGTAAATCCTAATACAAGAAACTCACAGAGAATGATTTCATGTTTCATTAAAAAGAAGAATAAAAAAATTGTGAGATTCGGAGGGCAATAAACTCTTAAGACTATGATCTTCGCTCCAGGGCGGGGGCGGCGAGGGTAGTATTCCCGGGCAAAGTTTTATGTGGAGCTTGAAGTTATATTGGGCCATGAAACTTACAACTTCCATCGAGGGGGTGAGGACAGAGAACTTTTTTCAGTGATAATTCCGCCCTGCAACAGCAGCGAGCCCGGGGAGGTGAAATGCTCGCGCGAAATGATGGACGGTCTTAAAAGGACCTAGTTAACGTCGATAGCCCGGCCGCGACCCGTCTTTATTGACGGCCTGGACTCGGTCCCTGTTCCAGTGTTCCTGCTCCGGCCAACTTGGGAACTAATGCCCACCGCAGCCCAACCCTCTTTGATATCTATTGGCTTCCGTCCCGTCCCGTCGCGCTCCAACATTCGGGCGTAATTTATTTATCGGCGCAAAAACGCAAAAGGCGGAAGAAGAGATTCCCCCGGATTTATCGTGCCGCGCCCGTGCCGAGCTTGCAGTAGTTCGGGTCGCTAAACCCGATCCTCTTAAAACAATCACCGACTTCGGATCACACACCGAGAAAAATTGGATCGCTCGCCGCACAGAAACCATAACCTCACGTAGAGTAGAGTCCCTTTATACTGAGAGTCAAGACGATGTGAATCCATTTCTGATTGGTTCCCGTATTTTAGGCCTTCACAGTGTCACAAACGGGAATAAAGATTACGGTTTCACCGTTTGCAAAGATTATAATCTGGAATGGACCGGGGAATTACGGGTTCGGCAAGGAACAAACGGAATGAGGGAAGGAACGAAGAAAGGAATTCGAGAATGGGCCGATCAAAGATTACGAAAAACGTTCAATTTCTGTAATCTTCATTCCCGTTTGTGACTCCATGAGGGGGTGTTGTCTTGACTCTCAGTATAAAGGGACTCTACCGTGGAGCACATAGAGTCGTAATGTAAGTGGTAGAGCTGTCGCTACTTTTAAGCAATTTCCAGGTCCCGAATGGAGAATTTGCATGCACAATTTTTATTGCTTCATCTGAAGGTGCTGAAAGAGCTGATTTCACAGTATTTTTATAGTTTTTTTCTTATATGGTAAATAGTAAAAAAATAGGTTTCAAAGTGAGAAAATGCACCGCCTAGTGACGTCATCTGACGGCATTTCCCATTCAAACACATTTATTTTAGCAGATTAGATATTTTGTCCTCTTTTCTTCAATAATTGTTCAATTTATGAACCAAGGGTATCCTCGTGTTTGCTTCACTTAGTAGTTTCCACTTAACCACGAAATTAATCAAATTTCAGGCACCTGCAAATTCTCTATTGGAGAATATATGACAAAACGATCTAATCTGCTACGATACGTGTGTTTAAATGGGAAATGCCGACAGTTGACGTCATCAGGCGGTGCATTTTCTCATTATTAAATCTATTTTTATACTATTTTCCGTATCAGAAAAAATTATAAAAAATACTGTGAAATCAGCTCTATAAGCACTTTCGGACGAGGCAAAAAAAAATGTGCATGCAAATTCTCCATCTGCTTCGTGCTTTGCAGAAAATTTTCTGAAAGCACAAGAATCTGCACAAAAGTTTTCATGTAAAAAATCGAATCGCCCGATTGAATTTGGCAATAGCAGATGTGGCTTGGTTCCTTTCTGCTTAACGCAGTCCAAATGAAGTCTTGCAAAAATGGGTATAGTAGCATCCAAGCGGAAAATTCGACTGAAAGAAGCCTCCGTTCTTTGTCAAATTGCCACCAACCATCCGAAAGCCTCTCAGAAATCATTTAAATGATTAACAGTTAACGAATTTTTTCTCAAGTATACAAAAAGGGTATTTTTCATTTTCATGTTAGGCAAGACAGCCTTAGTGCAATCTTCCGCACACTCTCTCGGTTGCATTTTGGATACACAAAAAACACATTTTCAGGTTAGAAATTGCGGTAGGTAAGGACGGCATTTTACCTAAAAGCACTGATCTTGACTCGCTGGCAAAATAATATTCCCTACAGCTGTTTTGTCAGAAACAACGTCTTTTTGCACACTGTACGGTCTTCTTATCGTCTCGTTTTCATACAATTACGACGAATTGTGCTGCTTCAGCTGTGTCAGTGATTTAAACTAAAAGTGATCAGACGATTTTTTTTTTTTTATTTTTTTTTTTATTTTTTTTTTTTAAAAAAAAAAACTCGATGTTGACAATGTGAGAGCTATACGGTCTTGTCCACACGAGCACGCTTCGCAGAACTTCGAGCGAACTTGCTTCAGGAACTAATTATAACGCAGCTATAACTTGGTCCTCGAATTCCCCAGTTCGAGGAACTAATTCGCCGAAACTGCGCTCGTGTGGACAAGGCCTTTAAAGTTCTCTTCGCTTTCACGGCAGTATAGTTCTCGTTGCCCAGTAAAATCACGTGCACTGACTTATTCAAAAGCTCTGTTCCTACGAGCAAAATGAGCCCATCAAAATGGGTCTTCGATGCGACCGTTGAGTGTTGCCGATCAAAATTAAGAGGCACCTCTACTTATTGATCAACGTGGATCGAGAACAGATTGTCCAACAAATGTCTTTTGATACTCTTCTTGCGATTAATGTTGATCACACTGGAAAAAAAAAATCTCGGTGTATTTACTAAGAAAAGGGTAAAATTACCAAGAATTCAGGGTTCTATTTGATCCCAGTTTTTTCTTGGTAAAATTACCATTTAGGAAATTGGTAATTTTACCAAGAAATCTCGGTAAAATTATTGAACTTTCTCGGTAATTTTACTGGACCTTGGTAAAAACGCCGATATTTTTTATCGACTGTGGTAGAATTACCGAGATAAAATGGCAAAGATACCGGGAATTGATTACCAATAAAAGTGGTATTCTTACCCGAAAAAAAAAAAACAGTACAAATATTACCGGTTTTTAGGTAAGCTTACCAGTCTGTCTTGGTAAAATTACCAATAATTGGTAAAACAAAGTGAAATGGTAAAGGTACCAACGGACCTTGGTAAAAACGCCGAGAATTTTTTTTTCAGTGCAAAAAGAAGAGGCGCCGCATAATTTTGATCGGCTCCGGTCAACAGTCACATTCATGACCCATGGTGGTGGGTTCATTTTGATCGTGGAAACGGAGAAAAAGGTGGTGTATTGCATCAACGTTTTTTACGGGGCCAAAACTATTTTAAATTCTAGGGAGGGGGGAGGCAGACCTACCCGGGGTCCCGGGCGACCCCTCAAGAGCTCATGCCAATTTACTTGACCTAGTGAGGCACTCGTAATTTAGGTCGTGTTAGTCTGAAATATTTAAACAAATTATTCACAATGAAATATAAGTTATTTACAATTAAAATTTTATTTGGCGTTATGAGTCGTCTCCTTGACGCAACGGGGTTAGCCACAACGGAAAACAAACAAAAAAATGCCAAGAAAATGGTTAAATTTTGAGCGGCTCAGTCAATTTTTCT
This sequence comes from Bemisia tabaci, assembly GCF_918797505.1. Taxonomy (NCBI): domain Eukaryota; kingdom Metazoa; phylum Arthropoda; class Insecta; order Hemiptera; family Aleyrodidae; genus Bemisia; species Bemisia tabaci. The sequence goes on along the minus strand of NC_092797.1, from coordinate 17,670,592 downwards.
GCAAATAAATGGCTCAGAATTGTATGATGATCCGGCAGTTACGGTTCTACGCGTGGCAGGTTAAAATTTTAAATATATTTTTCTGAGAACTATTTTTTTTACTGTACAGATTTCAAACCACCAAAACTTCGCTTTGATTTTACAATTTAAGGCGTTTCTTGCACCAAAATATTCATAGAGCACTCCTTTACGATCAAATAGATTGCATTTTGCAAAAAGGAACCACTAGCATTGCAATGATGCTAAGATTGTGCAACTTCATCTTTTGCAATAAAATTGCAGAAATCGTGAAAAACTATGAAATTTAGATGGTAATTTTTGTCTTAAATGTACAGTTTTTAGCTAGTAAAATAGAAACTATGAAGGAATAATCGGGTTTTTCCTCCAAGACAAAAGAAGTTGCACAATCTTAGCAACAGTGCAATGCTAGTGGTTCCTTTATGCAAAATGCAATCCAAATATCACTCACTTAATTTGGAATTTTTGGGGTCCCCTCTCAGTTGGACGGACCTACATGGTGCGTGGAACCTCCTAGGTCTAATAAGCAAGACTTATGAATTCTCTGCGTAAATCCGAGGGAACTAGGATATCCAGAATCCGAAATCGCAGGCTCCGATGCGGATGAAATCTCGGAGACCCTAAACTTTCGCGCCGCGCCATGCCGCAAAGGAATTGATATCTCACGGAGATCGTGACCTTGGGCTGATATCCCACGTGGTTCCAACAAAAAGCCATCATAAATCCTCCTCCAGAGACTAATGGCAAGCAGGATTCATTCCAGAATTTAATGTGTAACATTTATTCCTGTGCTCCCTTCGCTCCTCTACCACTGTACTGTCTCTCTCCGACTGGCTTAAACAGTTTTGCCGACTCGGAGATAATACTGGAAGTTTGCCCGTGAAGGAGGCGGATTTTTGATGGATATTTGGTAACACCGGGCCAAGATACGTTATGCTGAGCTACGCTGGAATAGATCATCTCCCTGACACGGCGGCCATAAACTCACCTATTTACTTGAGAGCTGCAACACGATTGCATTCAAAAGTGAGTTCACATATTAATAACATCCTTCAGTTTTTGCAATACGATTCGCATCGCTCCATCCGATCCTGGCAAAGTTTCGCACTTGGGCCGAGGAAGTGGAAAAGTTTTCGGAGGAAAAAGCTGCATACATTCCAGGGGGAAGTGGTGGGTTGCTCGCAAAACAGGGTTTAATGACTGAATTGCCGGGATGAAAACTAACATGGATGTGGGTCGCGAGATTGTGTAAATTGCTGGTGTTGTGACTTCATTGATGTTCGCTTCGTTTGAAGTTATAAAGTTATTTTATATTACTCTGAGACGCTTATTCTTCCAGCTCTTCAACCGACTAAGAGTAGGCTTAAAATGTTTTAAAGTACCTTTTCCTTGCTATGAAATTCAGGTAAAAAGGGGCAGAAAAGAAATACTTCCACGTATAATGTGGATAGAGACCGTTGAATATATCGATGGTGAAACTGCGATGGGAATCTCTGTTTGCGATTCTGGAAACTAGATATCATAATTTATTGTTGAGCAGGAATAATTACAATTATAATAATTTATAACGACAGTTGATGAGCTTGGAGGACAAGGCCAAGAGCAGTTTTTGAAAAAATTGAAATATTAATGATCTCGAGTAAAACTAGATTTAATGCATATTCTGTGAAAAATTTGCTCCCAAATTTCGATTTTGTAGCACGGAAAAGTCAGTTTGAACTTTCTTACCGCCGTAAGGATCAGTGTAATTTCGAAACTTCAAACTCGTAATTCTTGAAATAGCAAAAGCTGCGTTTATGCGCCTGATCTTCTGAACCCGTCATTTTCTTGAAAACCGCAACGATTTCCCTTTCTTCGGGAAGAATTCTCTGTGGAAATTTCAAGCAATATCGTTGTTTTTTTCTTTTTCGATAAGAAAAATGAAGGAGCGGACATTTTAAAACATCGCAAACGAGACACAAGTAGGTACCTGCAATTTCACCGACGACGTTAGGTGGTTTTTTAAAAAGCGAAGAAATTTTTTAAAACTTAAAGCAATTTCAATCTCCTGCCTATACTTGTAGAAATAAATAGAGACGACTCATCTTTTTTACTCTCAAAATAGAACTGATTTTAAGGAGAGCTATCGCCAACAGTAAGTTTCATGCGCTTTCGTTAAAATGTCCGATGATCAGAATTTTTACGCTTAAGTAATATAGCTGATTTTAAGGGTGCACTAAAAGGAAGAGGACCAGGAGTTGTCGGCTCTGATTTAATTTTATCCTCCCCGTTATCATCCCCTCACTCGTACAAAATACGTTCAGGTTGAGACTTTCTCTCATATTTGAAATTATCTGGGTTTACAGCTCTGTGCTCAAATGTCGCGTCGCCTCCAATTTTTCCTTCAAGCTCTCTCTTGATTTATCAGCTCTCCTTATTCGAGGTCTGCTGAGACAAATGCTGGCTCTAGCTGCACAATTATTTAGGAAGGGGTCTTTCAAGATCCCTTCTTCCACTGAGAGGTAAATCACAACATTCTGAGCAATTAACTTAACTAGATTTCATTTAAAGGCGTGAAACATCAAAATTTCGTCTCAAAGACAGGAGCAGTGCGACCATCTGCTTGGGAAATTAGCAAGGCTACAGAAACACGTAACCTCACTAAACCTTCAATGTTGAAAAAAGATACAACTTCATTCTTTTAAAGCGTGTTACATGACATTTAGTGTAAAATTTTCGGAGAGTACCATTTAAAATCACATTGAAACTTTTGCAATGATTGCAGAAAGCCCTCCATCAAAAAATTAGAATACGACGGGAAATCTGCATAGCGCGCTGTGAGCGTGAGGAATGCGAGCGCGCCTTCATTAGTCAATATATGCAATACGGATAGCCGTTAATCACGAATAGTTGCATCTAGACGCCGCGTCGAGGATTCTCAAACAAGGCACCTATAAAGGCCGAAATGCATAGTTTTGAGTGATAAAATTCCACGAAGCTGGGAATTTCCGGTTTTCGTTAATTTTTTTACTAAATAGGCTTTCAAAAGCAAAGGCGTTCTAAGGATTCCTCTATTTCGCGTTATTCTTAGTTAAGGCGTGGTAATCTTTCTTCCTCCTTTCATTTGTTAATCTCTATTTTAAATGAATTTCGTTTTGCAAAAAGGATACCCAAGAGCATTCCAGCGTTGCTAGGATTGTGCAGTTCACATTCTTTGCAATAAAATTTTTGAAATCATGAAAAAATACAATTTAAAAAGGTAATTTTCGCCTTAAATTTGTAGTTTATTGGGAATAAAGATAAAACTTGTTTAGGTGAACAGTTTGCGTTTGCGAGGTAAAAATCTCATGCTATCTCAAATGAGAATTCACACGTTGATCTATCCTTATTTCTGAGTCAATTTTGGAAATTTTTTATACGTTCCACGCCTTTTCATTAAAATTTTGATGAGGAGAAACGCACACGAAGGTTAAATTTTCACCCTAACGGTACAAATACTCCAATGAAATTGTGCTCAAAATCAACGCCACAGCTCCGGAATCCATTGCCGAGTTAAATGTATTAGAGGCAACCTGCCGCTTACAAAGAGTAAATAAATAAATAAGAAAGATCTTGTCATAACACTCAATTGCCGTTTGAGTGTAACTTTTTCCGTTCGCGTGTGTGTTGAGAAAGCTGTAGCGTGCCAGCTTCCTTCCGAACATATGTAATAAGTTTGATACTAACGCTCGCTCCGCTCCGAGCGAGGAAACCGGGAGAGGGACGGGGGAGGGGGTTTAATAAAAGAAATTTGCGAGATCTCCTTTTTTGTACGCCAGTATCATTTATCTGTGAGCCCCCAAACATAGCTTAAATTATTCCTCGGGACAGGTCCAGACGTAGAAATAAAATCTACGAGTGAACCCTGCTTTCCCTCTTATCCCCCGCCCAAGGGGGGGGGGGGGGAGAATGGAGAGTTCTATACATCTACCTCAAAATTTCCAACGAGCATACATAAGCGGATCCAGGGGGGCGTATGGGACGTGCGCTCTCCCCCCCCCCCCCCCGTTCGTCCGAAAAAAAGGAGTAAGAAAAAGGAACAAAATAAACAAAGGAAGAAACGGAGGAGAGAAGATAAAGGAGCGCTTACATTTGGTGCTTGGTGTCATGAAAAAATTGACTCAAACTGCATATGAGTTGCTTTAAAATTTCGAAATTTTCCTGAGGACCCCCCTTACGCCCCCCCTCCCCTAGTTCGAGGTGTCTGGATCCGCCTACGCGTGCACGTAGCGCAGTTTGAGAGATCGCATGATTGAGATTTTGTAGAATAGAAAATAAAAAAATTACCCCTATAAAGTACTGAAGCATTGACATGGTGTTAAATATAGTGCATGCCTAGCCTACTGGTAAACCTGGGATGTTTAGCTTAACGACAGCATACAATTGACAAGAAACATTGTTAAAACATTTGTAACAATTGATAAATGTCTGCCATTTCCTTGGAATTTTGAATGTAGAAAAAAATTGATTTTGAAAACTATTATTAGTACCAGGGGCCTTGGCCGCTATACGCTGCCGACAACCGATGCGGAAGAAAACAACATACGTAAAAAGTCGTAGAACAACCGTGTTCCAGTTATCTCGGAGATTAATGGATTCAAGTACCATCAATGTTTTATTTTTGATCAATGTTTTTAAAAGAATACACACTGTTATTCTAATGAGTTTTCGCAAATTTTCCTGAGTGATTTAAAACAGATAAAAGAAAATTTGACTTAAAACGCATAATATCCAAAATCTAAGCTCAGATTCGGCTTCCTCGTGAAAAATCGATGCAATATCATGTATCATATGTCACCATATCATGAAGGAAAGAGATTAACGTAGACTTGTAGATTCTAACATATCAGTCCGACGTGGCAACATGGGTGATTCGGAGTGAGTCAGCTGATGAGTAAGAAGTTTGTTTTCTCGGAAACGGACGAACCAAATGCTTGGCGCCGGCGTCTGGCGGCGTAGCTCAAACGTTTGAATTCTGTGCCTACTTCCGCATACCGGCCGGCTTTGATAGAATCTTTACGCCTACGATTACCCTCTTTTTGCTATGGTAACATATGATACATGAAATAGCATCGATTTTTCACGAGGAAGCCGAATCTGAGCTTAGATTTTGGGTATGATGCGTTTCAAGTTGAATTTTCTGAATTTGAAAATTTAAGACGGCGGACGTAGCCTAAATTGATACATCGGCTCCCATTCCATCGATTAAATTCGAAAAACCAAGGTGGCGGGCATGGCCTAAAACGCTATCTCGGTTCCTGCTCGTCGCATTTTCGTAAAACTTGTTACCAAGGGGAGAGGGGGGAAGAAAGAAATTTTCAAACACTGCAATCGATATGTCGCAGGCAAATAGTAAAATTAGTCATTTTTTCAAATGCCTAGGCAAATCGTCAAATACTAGGGGGCTATGCCGCTACGCGGTCCAACCCCCTGAAGGCGCTTCGCGGCCCTATTTTTACCTCCTATCAGTGTTAGTTTTATTTTTCCCCTCGAACATTACGATATGAGGTATACTTTGCTTTTAGAATGAAATAATTTTTGGTTTTGATATATATTTTAGTTCGTTTTAATCCCTTTTTTTTAAATCATTGAAAAATTTAACATAGTCCGAGTTTCTGAATTGTTGTAATAAATGCCCTTTAATTATTATCATTAAAACCGAGCAGAGTCAAGAATAATTAATTAAGCGAAGTCATATAGTTTTGCGGCGACTTTACCGTCGCCCGAGCCAGGGACGGGAAAAGGAGTACGCTCCACGAACATATTATTATTCGCTTATCAGTCACACAAGGTGGGTTGAATATGAATTCTTGAAAATTTATCAACATACTTTCCCTAATCAGCCCATATCTGACTACTTTCTTTGGTGACTCAATGTTGGTAAAACGTAAAAAATTGACGGGGCAGACTACTAACAAAATACTTTAATTGAGTTATCTGAGATGGTGACCTTCATAATCAACAAGTTTATAATTTGCACTAACGCATTCTGTAGTTCAATGAGCCCACTTAACCGAGTAGCATCAACCAAAAACAAGATAGGTGAAGCGCAAGCGCACTCTTTGGTGCAATGAGTCAACTTAATGGAGCAGTTTACCATCAATTTTGTCTCGGTGAGCAGATTTTTAATAGCTAGTAGCAACTAATTGAAAATGATCGATTTCCCTAAGGATGTTGTGGACAATACAATGCCGTTGGTTATTCTATCAATTTTTTCATGTATACGGCACCAACTTTTAATTAACAAAACCAAGATGGTTATCCGCGCACAGTCATTTTTATCCGTGTGGAAGATGGAGGACAAAGCGCATAGGTGCAGTTTTTGAAAAAATTGAGTTATTCATGAAGCCTAATAAAACTAGTTTGAAAGTATATTCTGTGAAAAATTCACAACTAAAATCCAACTTGACGGTTTTAAAAAGTGAGTTAAACCTTCTTTTCTGCCATATACCTCCATGTAATTTTGAAACTTTAAACACGTATTTCTCGAAATAGCAAGAACTGCGCTTAAGCGCCTTGTTCTTCGAACCCCTCATTTTATATTGTCTGGACAATAAGCTTTGTAGTCCATAAGCCTTTTAGCAATTGTAGTCCAAATTGATTTTCATTATAATGAAAATCAATTTAGACTACAATTTAGCTCACAAGATTAAGTCAATAAAAACGGAATATTTTGGAAGCGGAATATTTTAATTAGACCTTTCAAAAGCTTCAACATGGGATGAGGGTTCCGAGGCGGACAGGGAGAGTCATCAGCGATGAAACGTCACATATTTTCCACCTCATATTCGGGGTAAATATGATTCAAGCCGGGAAAACGTCCGGACCGAAAAACCGCCCCTCTTGAAAGCGCTAAACGGCAATAGCGGGTAGCAAAAACGGGATGCAAATGAATGAAAAATAAAATATAAATCGAGAAAAATTAAATTGATTGGAAAAAAGAGCGGGGGAAAAAACGTTGGTAAAAGCTCCCAAACGCCCGAAGCGTATTTACTGCTCGGGCAAATGGAGACGAAGAGGCAGCGTCAGGGGGGAGAGCGGTCGACTTTTAATAAGCAGCCGGCTTTGAAAGTCTGAAAATATCGAGGGATGAACGATCATAATTAATTGTTACGAGATAAAATCGATAGATGCCTCTGAGGGGTCGTAGATGAATATCGAACGGAGGAGACCGAGTCAAGCTTCGATTCCAACCGATTCGACTGGATTGGACCACTATACAGGGTCTTCAACGAGTGCAGACCCTTCTCTCATGCTTCTCAAATCCGGTAACTGTTGAATATTTTGAATTGGAAGTTGAAAATGAAGTTGAATTTGAAGTTGGAAATTTTTGAATGGAGACTTTGCATGGAAATTTTTTATTGCTTCATCTAAAAGTGCTCAAAGAGCTGATTCCACAGTATTTTTCTGATTTTTATTATGTTTTTTTTTTTCTGATTTGGGAAATAGTATAAAAATAGATTTAAAATTGGACAATTCAGCGCCCAGTGACGTCATCTGGCGGCATTTCCCATTTAAACACATGTATTATAGCAAATTAGATCATTTTGTCATATCCTCTCCAATGATTTTTCAATTCATGAACCAAGGGTATCCTCGTGTTCAGTTCACTTAGTAGTTTCCACTTGAACACGAAATTCATTGAATTTCAGACACCTGAAAATTCTCTATCGTCCGAATTATGTTGGATCTAAATTTTAATAATATAGAACATTTAGACGGATTTGTAGGGACTATGACTTGTTTCCTCGTCACCGGAGCAGCCAAGCGTTTTTATAAAAAGTTTAAAGTAACATTCCCTCGCCCCCGTTGACTTTTTCACTTTTACATGAAAATTGAATAAAAATTCACGGTTACAGATGGCCTGTAAGGTACTGCCCAGCCCATTTTGATTGCGATGGAGCATCACTTTGAAATGACAACAGATGGGGATCCGTAGCAGCAATGAAGGGTTCTTTTTATTTTTTCCTAATGAGATGAACGACTTTCATCGGCTCAACTGCAAATCGACGGTAAGCCTACCAGACCGCGTATCCCGTTTGCAGTGTTTGAAAATCTCTGTTCCCATTTTATTTTTGTGAAGGAGAACAAACCATCATTATTCCTTGGGTTTTCACAGATTTTTATTTCATCAGAGAAGAAAAATCACAGAAGTTTTCAAGAGTTAACGTTGAGTAGTTTTCCGTCTAAAAAATGAAGTATGGCCGGAAGTTTGCAACGTCGCAAACCGAGTTACTCGGTCTGGTAGTTTCACCGTAGAGGCCGTCCATATAACCTTCCTCAGATGTTGATTTTTTTTTTTTTTTTTTTTTTTTTTTTTTTACCAGAACGTATATTATTAGTTAAAACATCTGAAAAACTAATCAAAAAGTCTTGTGTCTTTCTTTCGTTTGAACCCAGAATACAGAGAATAGATTTTATAAAATTTTAAGACGGAATATCATTCAATGAACTGCTCTAATAATAAACGATGAGTGGAAACCAGGCAACGCCTCAATACAGGTAGGCTGATTCGGTGAAGTCAATTCCTGTATCATTTGGACATTTTTATGCTAAAAGGAACCATGTTACACGCAAACCCTAACAGGCCCGCCACATCCCATCTCGGGCCCTGGTACCAATTTTCTGGCCCGGGCCCCTAGCACAGGGGGGGGGGGTCCGAGGGGTCTCCCCCGGGAAATTTTTGAAATTTTAAATCTATTTGGACGCATTATGAAGTTCTTATGATGGAGATTTTCCATCAATTTCTGCAGAATAATTACGCCTTTTTGTTTACTTTCAGCACCAAAAACTTTCGAATTGTTGCATTCAAAACATCTATTAATTTTTTTTTTTTGAGGGGGCAGATGATAATTTTCAATTCTATGGGGAGCCTGGCCCCCCTGGACTCCCCTTTCGTACGTCTATGGCAAGGGAGTTAAGCCATTGAAGTCGAGGATGCCCAGAAAGGAGCCTCTTAGCATCCGACAACGGAAGAAAATGAAACACAGTTACTAAAAATATCATTCTACATATACTCAAAATCTTGAAAATCTCTAAAAAAGTAAGAAAAATTGTATAGTGCCCTAGCGTGTTTTTGAAACTTTATTCACCTTTTGCGGAATTTTTAGGGTAATTTTTTCACTTTTCCCTACGAGACAAGGGTTACACATGAATTCGTAGTGGTTTGTCACCTGCGTTACGGGCCCCTCCAGGACCCGGGCCCCGGTACCAAGGACCCAGTATCCCCCCCCCCCCCCTTGTGGCGGGCCTGAACCCTAGGTACTTAGTTCCTTTTAGCATAAATTCGTTCATTTGACGCGAGTTATCAAAAAATATGGCGCTCTCCACTATGTTCCTCGAGCAGAATTTTCCTACAACCCGTATTGAGGGTTTACTGGAAAAAAATAAAAGAATGATGGGCAGATAGAAAGTAGGGAATATACATATCTCACCCCTTAATGTACATAAAGGTCACGTGAATTTTGAGGCCTCCAACGGCTAATGAGCCTTTCGACCAATCAGAGGCTGGATTTCTTCTTCTTTTTTCAACATGAACAATTGAATGACGGACTCTTTTCTTGTTGCGACATCAGATTCATTTTATGAGAACAAATTAGGTGAAAATTTTTAAAGTATTCATTTTTCAGGATTTTCCAAGTTTTCTTTTGTAGGAAAAAACTCGATACAAACAAAACATACGTCAAAAGCATTGGTTCTGTGGAGAGCATTATGAGTATTTTACACTTCGTCCTCTTTTTTCTTTACTATTTGATCATCCTGGCGCCTTTTTTGATATTTTTTATGAGCACAAATCTAGTTTTTATTAGATTGTGTTTCAAAGCAATCCCAAATTTAGACTACTTACGTTTAATCGTTCAAAAGGTGTACAGCAGATGCCGTGCTAAGGAAGGACGCCGTATGAACATTCGAGAGTTGCCAAACTTCCCTTAATAAAACATGTATTTTTGACGCAATTTAAGAACACCATTCCTTGAAATTTTCAGATATTTTAGATTAAAATGCGTACAAAATTATCTGAAAAATTGGAAGGAAAATATTCATAAATCGGCCAGGAAATCTGCGTTTTATCCAAGAAAATTTGGCAACGCCTGAAGGTTCATACGGCGTTTTTCCTTAGCACGGCAGACTTGGAGGGGGTAGAGTCCCTTCACTGAGAGTCAAGACAATTCGGCTCATGGATGTCACAAACGGGAATAAAGATTACAGAAATTGAACGTTTTTCGTAATCTTTGATCGGCCCATTCTCAAATGCCTCTCTCCGTTCCTCCTCTCATTCCGTTTGTTCCTTGCCGAACCCGTAATTCCCTGGTCCATTCCAGATTATAATCTTTGCAATTGGTGAAAATGTAATCTTTATTCCCGTTTGTGACACTGTGGAGGCCTAAAATACGGGAACCAATCAGAAATGGATTCAAATTGTCTTGACTCTCAGTATAAAGGGACTCTAGGAGGGGGCACCCGGAACGTTCAAAGACTCCATACATACAAATATTGAAAAGAGACCTCTCCAGAGCAGTTGACGTCAAACGACCCGCGCGATTGCGATGGATCGAATTTCGAGATATTTGCCGGTGATTTATGGGCGTTGCGGCGGCGGGGAGGTCGACGGTCCGTATCGTGCGGGGGTGGGAAATTAATCATCGGGTCACGGGCTCATTGACGAACGAGAGCACGTATTTCACGCCGACAGCGTTTATCTTCGATCGCCATTTTTCAAGTGGCGAAACCCCATTTTGATAAAGCGTGGAAACGCAGCACTTTTCCGCGGAGCCACCGAACGGAAAATCAATGCCCCCGCCCCCGCAGGAGGAGTGAGGGATCACGAATGGAGAAAAACCGTCTAGCGTGGGATATGCACCTGAAATTTAAAAAAATCAATCTTCTCGTTACTTTAATTGCTTGATTTTACACTTTTGACAAAACCAGTTATTGTCAGATACGAGTTGAGTACCGCACCAGCGGGCTGATTCTTGAAAGTGGTAGACAAAGCATTAGGCAAAATAATATAAGGGGGAAACATTTAAAAACACAATTGTAAATAAATGAACCATAGGCCTCAATTAGTATGTAAAACAGGCCTTCATTATACTCTGTCAAGTATAATTCCTCCTTGTATTAATCACAATAAATATAATATTGTTCAAAACAAAAAAAAAAAAAAAAAAAAAAAAGCATTAGGCAAATAAGACAAAAAGGAAATGGAGGGATACTATTAGTGTAAGCGAGTGATTGCAGTGAGTGGACAAAGGAAGTAAGTTAGAGTAACTAACGGCAACCCACGAAAGACTCTATAGTTAGTCCATCATTTTCTCCCTTGGTCTATAAAAGACACTCATTTCAACCAATTGGATCGCTCCCTACTCCTCCTCATGTCTTTTTTATCTATAGCTTTGTCGATCAATTTCAACAATCAGCCCACAGGTATACATTTTTAATTCTTGCGGGAATGGGATATTCCTTAAAAAGGACATGGAAGAAGAAGTAAAGTGCCCAGTGTCGGCTCATTATGAGAAGTGAGATTTGCCATTGCTTAATCTTAGCTCTTCAAAATCGTCGAAATCAAGAATAGCCGCTATGCGAGTTGGAACCTTTCTAATGAGCTCGCAACAGCAAATTTTGAATGCCTTTGGCGGTGGAACCATCGCGTTCTTGATGAAATTTTCAGTATGACCTTATTGACCTTGCACTGCGGATACGAGCATTGATGAAATATCCGTCCAGCTCATTTGAATCAATCAAGTTTTTTCTTTATCTTGAATTATTAAACAAAAATTATAGCAACAAAAATTGGATATTTTATTCTACTCCATACCTCCAAAGTATAGGCCTTAATACTCCAAAAAAATATTTACGGCGGAATGAATTTATTCGATAAGGAGCATCTGTCGAACAGCACAGCACGACTTTACTTTTTATCTCTGCGAATTTCAGCTCTCTTGAAGAATTTTGATTCAATTTTGGGACAATCCGCCTTTCCTGTGAATCTTTTTTTTTTTTTTTTTTTTTTTTTTTTTTTTTTTTTTTTAAAATATTGTTAGAAAAATTCACTAACCATCAAAAATCGAAATAGTGTGATGTGGAGCGGAAGAATTGGACGAATCCAACCAAAATCAGCCTATCCACATCAAAGTGTTGCCTGATTTCCTCTCAGGTATTATTTTTTATCAGCAAACTAAATGACATTCCTCCTGGAAATCCAGGGAGTAGATTCCCTGTAATCCGCGGATAATTCACGGAGAATCTCAAGGGATCATGTTGCTTGATTTCCTCAGGGGCAAAAAATACACTACGAGAGGAATTCAGGCAATTTGAAATGCAGCCACGCCGATTCCGATTAAATCCGTATCGTTCTCCTTAAACCGCAAATTCCGGGATCTTGCAAGATGGTCGCGGAGCATGCTCGAGAAACCAAGATATTCGAGGAGGTGTTGCAACGGCGCCGTGGTTTGAATCCTCGCTCCTTTTAACGCCGGTTAAATTTATGGGACGACGAATTCCGTGCACCTCCCTCCGCGTAAAAGGAGGTGTAGTAGCATTTCAGCACAATCGCCGGCAAGTTTTCCTCAAAGTGAGGGGAAATGCAAGAGCCGGGCTTACAGCTCTTATTTATTTATATTTATTTATTATTTTCCTCTCCTCGCACATGCTCTCAGCGTGATTTAATGGAGCGAAATGATCCCTTACAATTTGCACAAGGAGAGCTCCTGTTTTCACGTGGGGTGGTTCCCTCCTGAGGGGTTTTATTGCTAGGGGATGAAATCATCACCGTTTCAATGTGGTAAATTAACGCTGTTGCGTTCCGGCCTCCCTCCGCGGGTGCTCGAGAATGACCCGGGGAGTGTAGAGAGGGAGGAATAAAACACCGAATATAATTGTCAGTGGAAATGTAATTTGATAGCTCGAGCAGAATGTTCTACGAGGAGAGGCGAGATCGATGAGTATTCAGCGATCAAAATTTTTCTTTGTAGCGACTATTCACGCCAGTGCTGCAACTAAAATAAATTCTCCACTGTTAGCTTTAAAGTACCTGTCTTTCATTTAAATCTATATATAGTAAAAGATCGATAAACACGGTGTTTGTAACGAACACCTCAATAATCGATTCTTTACCATAGCTTCAAATGGGGAGATATCGATTTACAATCATTCACGCCTCGCCAATGGGTAATAGCCGTCTATCACTAATACATAGAGTCTTCATGATCACAATTAAATGATAGTAATAGAATGGCTAATAGCTGTGTTTCACCTCTTTTTGTTTGGTTGGTTTTTTTAGCTTACGAGATTGGCATCTTAGGAGGTACCTTGAAACGACGTATGCATTGAAATCCCTTTATACTTGCAGCAAATTCAAGGAGATTTCAAGCATAGGGAGCTTATCACTGAAATAAAAAGTTCGGTAAATCCGAACGAGTTAGGATGAAATGGAACCAGGTTTTGTTCGGCACACGCGACCGAACAAAACTGTTCGGTTTACGCAACCTAACTATAACCAATTCTGATAATTCGATTCAGCGGACCGAACAGTTTGGTTGAGCAGACCAAATAATTCGGTCGAGTGTACCGAACAAAACCTGGTTCCATATTCCTAACTAGTTCAATTTTACCGAACTTTTTTTTTCAGTGCAAAGAAATGGTGTTAAAAGTTCCGCGGATAGCCTACAGGGCCATGTATTTCCAGTCAAAATTAAGGGGCGATGCATTTTTGGCGAACCATCAGCTATGACTCATAAAAAGGGTGGTTTATTTCTTTCCTGTCAGAGGCTACCCATGAGTCAGTTGTTCGTCAAGATATTGCGATTTGAGAGTCAAAGATAGGCAAAAAGAAAAAATGTGTTCAAACGCCACATTTTCACCTATATTTTTGGTGGGAGTTAAACTTGAATAAAACTTCAGATTCTATCCACCGTATTTCGCCATATTGAAGGTGAAAGTCCGCAACGACCAATCTCGATTTTTGGCGGTTTTGAGTTAGCTTTAGAAATGAGGTGCAGTAGATACCTTTTATCTGCCATCAAAATATTTAAGTCGAAAAAATCTGGAAGTAACCTATACAAAATAAGAGCTCAAAACACTTAACTCGGAGTTGATTCACAACGCGCGCTCTCGCGAGAAGAATCATTAACAATTTAGGAGAGAAAAGTATACTTAATGAAATCAAGCCAATTGGACTAAGCATGAAAAGAAAGCAAGAGAAAAGACGCGTGTTGATGACGGCGCAGAGATACATCTATTCGTGCTTGATGGATGTCCGTGTTGCGTCTGCAAAACTGAAGGCGCGATGGTGTGATGCTTGAACCCCCGCATGCTGCGCTCTTTGCTGTAAAGGAGGTGTCTGGTGTCACTCATATTCGGGCGAAAAGTTGTAAATCGAAGCACAATTCCGTCTCTCCTATCTTTGGCTGTGCTGCTTCCGTAACCCACGAAGCACCACCACAAATAAAACAAACGGCACCAGCACAACATCGGAATAGAGCAAGGGAAGGACGCGCGTTGATGACGGCGCAGAGATACAACTATTCGTGCTCGATGGATGTCCGTGTTGCGCCTGCAAAAGTGAAGGCGCGATGGCGCAAGGGTGAACTCACAATTCTCCGTTCTACGCTGCCAATGCGACATATTGCATTTATTCTAACATGCACGAGGGTGATTTGGAAAGTTATTCATCGTCTCGTTCTATATAGTGTGATATCGCGAAGTCGAAAAATGCAAATCTCAGTTTGCGACGTTGTTAGTGTGTGTGTTTTTAAAGGAAACCAACCAATAGTCTCCACTCAATATACTGTGAAGTTCCTTCACAATACTAAACAAATCACACAAAGTATAGTATCATCCTAAACATGAAATTTACAAAATTTCAGACACCTGCATATTCTCCATCATCGGGATACGCATTTTCCACATTTGGTCATCGATTTCTTCAGTCTTCTTGGCCTTAAGAGGGTGGAACTTAGCGGCATTGCAACAAATCATTATTTCAACTGGACAATATTTGATTCAGTCATCGAGGCACGATCCAGTTGAACATGCGACCGACGCGACCGATTCCGGGGAGGCTGTTGTAATGCCCACGAGACTACAGACCCATTCTGCCGCGATAGCGAAGAGAGCAGTATGTGCCGAATTTTCGAGATCGTGTTTCCTTCAAAATTTGTCCAAACTCTTTTAGATGAAATCACTGAAATAGCTAAAACAGCAAAATTCATCCCAGTTGAATCAAAACGAGACATATGAGAATAAGCCGTAAGTGTGCAAAAAATAACGTAGTTTTAGGCAAGACAGCAGTATGTGACAATATTCCGTCTAGAGAGCCAATGAAAACAGTGCTTTCAAGTAAAGTGCCGCCCTCTTTCGCGAATTTCTAACCTGAGAATGCTGTGTTTTCAAAACGCAACCACGAAAGCACTCAGGATATAGCACTTACGGCTATCTTGCTCAACAATAACCTAGCATGAAAATGAAAAATACCCTCTCCTATGTAATTGAAATAAAATCAGTCGATTTTCAATCATCCAAACGATTTCTAGGAGTCTTTCGGACTATTAGTGGCAATCAGCGGGGCGATTATTGAAACTGATAGACGAAGCTGACGAAGCTATAGACTAAGACGACAAAAGGGATTTGGAGGGATCCTATTGGTGGAAGCAGGTGGTGGCAATGGACATAGGAGGTAGGTAATGGACTAATCCATCACTATCCCCCTTAGTCTATAAGAACCAACCATGTCAACCAATAAGATTGCTCCGTACTCCCTATGTCTTCAATGTCTATCGCTTTGTCCATGAGTTTCAATAATCGCCCCCTGGCAAATTGACAAAGAACGGAGGCTTCTTCGATAACATTTTCTGGTCGGAAGCTTCTAGCCCCGTTTTCTCAGAACTTCATTTTTGCACTTGCTGCTCTCTTCGCTATCACGGCAGTGTAATTCCGCCCTCTTTATGCGAGCCGTTGCGTGGTTTGGCAGCCTTGTTCCTCATACGGGAACGGGACACGACGCGACGCGAACGCAGACGGGAGGGGGGGGGGGGGGGCTCGGTCATCTGACCCATATACTCGTAACTCCTCAATCGAAGCAGACGGGGGTTTCTTTCCCCCTGCTTCCTGAATTAAGTTATTCCTTATTGCATCTTCGGAGAAATGTTGCCGCGGGATCCCTCAGCCGTCGCCCCCGCGAGATTCGTAGCGACACTTCGGCGACAAACTCAAAAGGACGATAGGAAAAATGAAATTATCCTGCTTATCTTTGCAACTTCCTCCGGGAAAATTATTATCCCGCCTGAGAGATGTCGTATGCTTGTTATGAGAAAATCCCTCCCGAACGTTATTAATTTGATCGAATGAACTGGACGCTCTCACTTCTTAGTCAATGCTCCCATCCAGTGATGATTGAGAATTGTAGAATGAAGTAAATCGAGAATTGATTGACTATAGTAGTCTATGAATGTGTATGTGAATGTTTTCGATTGTAAATTACAATTTTAAAAAAACTCAATTATTGGTAGTTTCCATGCTAAATTGTCACTTCTTCCTCATTTTACTTTTAGAGCTTTCAGTGATACAAGAGACAGCACCTTCAATTAGTCGAGTTAAGAGAGAAACCAAACACGCAATTTGGCCCTGGAAACCCGCGGCTTAGAGAGAAATGATGTCGAGGACTTGAGATGAAAAGGAGAAGCCCTCGGCGCGGCGGTCGGCATGTAACACATATTAGTGCCTACAAGACTGCATACATACTTCACGCATTGCATCAAACACAATGCGGTCACTACGGTCAGCCTGAAATGCATAGCGCCTACAATAATGCATGCATATTTCACGCAATGCGCCAAACACAGTGCGGTCAGCCTGAGACGCATAGCGCTTACAAGACTGCATGAATACTTCACGCATTTCGTCAAACACAGTGCGTTCAGCAGCGGTCGGCGTGAAACGCAAATCGCCTACAAGACTGTAAGAATACTTCACGCATTGCGCCAAACACGGTGCGGTCCGCGCTGCGCGGCGGCGGAAGTTAAAATTTTTAAACCACATTTATGTTTCTTCTTTCATAATTTTTTCGTTCATTTATTATAAATGGAGGGCTTTTTCCGCACAGAGGTAGGTTTACGGAACTTAACTTTCGCCTAAAGTTCCGTGAACTTTGGCTAGTAGTGTTGACAGAGCTTTCCCAAAAAATGTGTCCAACACGAGTAAACGCGTCTTATGCACCCCTCCCCCTCCGGCACGTTCACTTGATGGTTTTGATGGTTTTTATTGATGATATTTCAAAAAGAATGAGAAGGAGGCGGCAAAATACGGATGGCTCATAGGCGGCAAGTAGGTAAATCCGGCCCTGAGAGGCGAACATATTCAGACTCTCACTGGAAAAAAAGAAAAAAGAAAAAAACACACATTAGATCTAGAGTCCAGACTGTTGAAAACATTTACAAGAAAAAATACTCTTGATTCAATCAGACTTTTGCCTAAATCAAAAGGAAATCCGCTCAAATTAAGTGGCTTGGTTCTTGATTCAAGCAAAAATCCGATCGAATCAAGAGTATTTTTTCTTGTCGATGTTTTTAAGAGTCTGGACTCTAGATCCAATGTGTGTTTTTTTTTTCATTGCTGCAAACGGAACATGTGTTTTCGGACTTACGCCATCGATTAGCCTCGTAGCTCTCAGCTTGAATCCAACATCCTAAAACTCGTCCGCACCATTTTGCAACGAAAATATGACCATTACCTCGTGAAAAAAATGAAAATAATTTCATGACTAGGGAAATCGTCCTTCTCACAAAAACCGTGTTTTGTAGTCGAACGATTTCATCACAGCCAGAAAAACATTTTTACAAAAATTAATTTATTACATCAACAGTCAAAACTTCCCTGGCCTTCCAACTGCCATCACAAATCGCAACAGGTATTTTCCTCGTCGCAACGAAAAGCTGCAAAGAAAATGATTTCCTCGAAAAAATGAATCCGACTTCGAGCATCGCATAATAGTTCCTTACATGACGCAACGGCAATAAGCTCAGATATATCCTCTGAAATTGCCGCAATTGTTCCTAGCAGAAATACCAACAGCAAAAGAAACATGGATTACGGCACACAGAGCCGTAACCGCCTTAAATCTCTCCATGTCATCAAGTGCTTGTAAAACATTTTTGGAACGATTATAGTATGTTAGGAGGGCGCGAGGAGGTGAGAGGGTGAGATTCCCCGGAGAATGCTGCCGTGATGAGAAAGAACGCCGTATGAGCCATCAGGCGTTGCCAAATTTCTTTCAGCAATTCACAAATTCTCGGGGAAATCCGTAAATATTTTTCTTCCAATTTTTCAGATAATTTTGCTCGCAATTTCACCTAAAGTTCCTGAAAATGTCAAGGAAAAATATTCCTAGCTTTTCTCAAAAATGAACATTTCATCGAAGGAACTTTGGCAACTCCCGCATGTTCATACGGCGTTTTTCCTCAGCACGGCAGAATTGTCGATAGTCATAACTCATCCCGGGACTGTTCGAGCATTGCGGAGCGCGCCCCATCGTCACGTCGGGCCCGTAAAAGGGAATCGATATGCCTAGGAAACCTCCCCTCACCGCACGCTGAAAGCTCTGACCAACAATCCCAAAATTCGATCCCGCGGTTTCGGGTAAGCTCGTTTTCTCTGTGTTCGGTTTATGAGCAAGAAGCTTTTCTCAGCATGCCTCAGACCATACTGACGTTCTAAAGAAGGACGCCGTAAGAGCCCAGGGGCTGTCCAAGTATTACATAAGTCACTTGGGGGGGGGGGGGGGGTTCCGAGCTTCTCTTACGGAGCCTTAAAAGGGGGGAGGGGGTTCGAGCTTCTGTTACGGAGCCTTACAAGGGCGGAGGGGGGGGGGGTTGTCAAGACGAGTTTTACGTAAGCTTTCCGCTGTAGGAAAACTCCCCTAAAAGACCCAAAATGTTGGTTTTTTATAACGGGTAAATACCCTGACAAATAAATTTCAATTATTTGCCTCTTTTTTATGCCGATTTCACCAAATGCAAAAGCCTTAGATTTATTACAGCTATTTTACCAGGCTTTCTCCGTTTTTTTCTAAAAATGGGGGGGGGGGGTTCCGGCCCGGCCAGTCTTACGTAATTCAAAAGAGGGAGTCAGAAATTTCTTACGGGTGTCTTACACGGGGGAGGGGGGAGTCAAAAAGTTGGTGAAAATGCCTTACGTAATACTTGAACGGCCCCCTACCGACTATAAAGTTAAAACGAAAATCTTTTCCGCTTTTGGAGGCCGCACAAGAAATGATCAAGAATTTTAAAAAAAGTACTCGTGCTCGTCAATTAATTATTATTGCGGACGAGTTTCGCCCCCGCTCGTGGAGCATCATCGGCGTGACTGGTTTCGTTCCTGTCTTCTTGATCCGTCGACCAACCCTCGTCCCTCCTTTCTACTTTATCTAGGATTGATTGTAAACATTAATTGATTTACGATCAGTCAATGACTAAATTTTTGCGTTAGATTATGTTAGTTTGTTTTAGTTTGAACCAAAAGTTCGATATTATATCGAATAACGTGGTCCCTAAATATGATTTCGGGGAGAACCGTCGAATGATCGGACATGGAATGCCGCATGCAGTTACCAAATCGGTCTATTGCGGCGGCCGGAAGAGGAGCACCGACTCGACGAGCGATGCTCGGACTCGTCTATTAATCAATAATAAATCCTATCCGTCATTTCTCATTTCGCTTTATCAGGAATTCTAATATCCGATCCGCCTCCCCTCAACACTTTGCGCCCCCATAATCGGCCCTCCCCCTCCCCCGCCCCGACTCCGGCGGTTGCGCCCCTTTCCTCATGCCTCGTTTCACGCAACTTTCAGGCCTACATTAAATTAGGGCTGCAATTGAAAGGACGGAATGATACATGAGCCTCATCCGCAGGGCTTTGCGCGCTGCATTTCGGCCGCTCTTTTCTCAGCCAGCACCGCTCTCCTCCTCCTGGGTTCTGTGCGGAGGGCTTTGATGGCAAAGGATCTGTGAGAAGGTAATATTTTTTAGGGAACCCTTTTACACGCGTATACATGGTAGGAAAAAATAATTATTTATTTAGACCACTATTGCATTCGAGCACATGGAGCTTAGCGCACATAAGCCTCTCTCGCCGGATATGCTTCGTGGATTTCTGCGACTAATATCCATGTGATTTTTGCTCTAATTCTGCTTTTTCAGTCTCTCGGAGCTTTTATGTTGCTCGTGCGGGAAGTGACCAGTTATTTAAACGAGCCGATTTAAAATTGAATCTTCATGTTTGAAATCGATCCAATTCCGGAACGTCCCAGGTTCGTTTTATTACACTGGAATCCAATTTAAAAGGTTGCAATCGGATTTTTTTTTTTAAATTATTATTTTTGGACTTCCCTTAAGGTTAAAATTGATGAATTCCGATCGGTTCTAAAACGTCCAATCTCTGGAGTTGTCAATCACTTTGGGACCGTCCATAAATTACGCCACACGTTATTTTCAATTGTTCAACCCCTCCCTCCCTCGCCGTACCCAACCGTCGTTCACTGCTAGACCTCCCTACAAATTGTGGCAAACTCAGCGTACCCTTCCCCCACTTTTGGGGAGAAAACGCAGAAAATCGATAAAAATCAGTAGATATAGTCTGCAGCGTTAAGAACATGATTGATTTGTTTTATTGAGTATTAAATATATATTATATTCTCCCTCCCCCTTTGGGAAAAACGCAGAAAATCGGTAAAACTCAAGCAAGGTTTTCAGCTTTTTTGTCTTCAGGAAAGCTTACGTCATTCTTGGCTTGACACCTCCTTCCCTCTCCGTTACCTGCACCATCATCCACCGCAAGACCCTCCCTCCCCCCTACTTGGATGACGTAATTTATGAACATCCTCATCTAATTCATAAATCATTTAATGGACACAAAAGAAAACTTAAGGGACCACTGCCTTTTGGTCTCCCTATGATAAGCCCGTATCACACCATCAAACTAGAGCTTGTGGGGTCCCCACGTGATGCCACTTTGTGGTCTCTACTTCAATCGTAAGCTGCGGGCAATAATTAAAAACATACACCGAAAACTTTCTGAGAAACTTGAGAACTGCAAATAGGTTTAGATCCTCTTCTTATTGTTATTGTTAGGTACACGTTTTGGCCCTTCATTTTCTCTAAGTTGGGTCCTTCTAATTTAAAAGATTTAATTTTGATACCGGGAAAGAAATAAAATTCTAAATTGATATCTTGGATAGCAAAACGTACCTCGCATCATAAATTGCAGTAAGTCAGTCAGTCAAGCGTATCCGAGCAAAAATGTCACTATCGTGCGAGTCTGAAGTCTAATAAGAGAATTAGAGTCGCCCTCACCGTGAGCGAGTGAGCCTTTCGTGAACATGAACTCCCCTCTTACAGACCAGCAGTCACTCCCGCCGAACAAAGGCCAGTCACATTTCAGTAAAATGCTACAGGGATCGAATAAAATTGATAGTGTGACGTCAATCGAAACCCTCCCTTTGTAGCGTGAGGATAAAGTAACGGTGAAGTTTCAAACGAAGGCCGACTTTGTATGCTTAATTAAGTTTTTGTCACGAGTATTTGAGCAAATGAAGGATGAAAACTTGAAACAAAGTAGGAATTGTGTGTAACACGAGAGAGCTTTGTTTTAATTAAAACTCTCATGAATTATCTCGACCCCCTTCGGAAAAGGCCGGAGGAAGGAGCAAGCGTAGTGTTATAAGCGGGAAGAGCAAATTTTAAAAATTCACGCGGGGAGTAGGATAATAAGGGCACTTGCTCTTACGGGATGCAACCATCTCACTTTTGTCGGCTCGTGCAAAAATATTCCAATTCCTCTCCATGTTGAAAAGAAAATGCTCTCGCTGACGGACTGAACAATGGACGTATTTCTGTCAAATGGAACTAAGCGCCATCGGGGGAGAAAGGTAGAGGGGGGCTTGGTGGCGGCGGAACCGACGGGCTCATTCGTTCCTATACTCGCAATGCTTTTTCATGGCGCTTAGTTCCGTTTGACAGAACGCGCTATTCGGGATTCTAAATTCCTCTAAAGGAACTCAAATTTGCGCTTAGTTCCGTTTGACAGAACTTGCTATTCGGGATTCTAAATTCCTCTAAAGGAACTTAAATTTGCGCTTAGTTCCGTTTGGCCGAAACACGTCCAAATATTGGTGCTCAAATTAACTCTCGAACCTAAATTCTCGAAGTCAACTGGTTCAAATCAATCAATTTTGAAATGATGCCGAAATTATACTACGAGGATTGTATAAGGGGCCGTCCGAGTATTACGTAACGTACTTAGGGGGGGAGGGGATTTTGAGGCAGCGTTACGGTGCGTTACAAGAGGGGGGAGGGGGTCAAGCCCAGCGTAACGTAACAAATCCAAAGCGGTGGGAGGGGGACTTTGGAAAAAACCTACAAAAATTGAGAAGTCCACCCTCCTCGAATACATATTTTTGGCGCGAAACCCAGCCGGCTCCAGTGTTTTCTTGATTTTTTCAAAAATTTCTGGGGGGGGGGGATCAGGCCAGCGTTACGTAATTGAAAAGGGGGTGGGGGCTGCGTTACAGGTGCGTTTCAAGGGGGAGGGGGCAAAAAATCGGGAAAAGTGCGTTAAGTAATTCTTGAAACGGTCCCTAAGGGTAGGTCATCGTTTGAGCGACGATGCTCGGTGGGGCCTCTAGTGGACTGACAAGAATCGTTTATTTAACATAGGTTTAAACGGAGGGAATCCGGTGTTGCCAAATTTATCTGCCGCTGAGGCGCGCGGTCGATGTTTAAAATTTTAATTTAATTTGCGGTCCTGTAATTGAAACATAAAATCCCTGTTACTTTTCTATTTGTTGCGCACAATGGGTCATGAGATAAAATGAGTGCATCCACATTCTGGGTAACCAAGCGTGATGAACTTCCACTTTTTACGTGAATTTGTTTTTATCTTCATAATTTTTTTATACTTTGTTTTCATTCTATTTATTTATAGATATTATTCCTCTCAGGTAATACGTCCCTCTGTTTATTTTCTCCATTATCTCAATTTCACAAGCACTGTACTGGGCATCTGCTCAATCGCTTTGTATGAGCATGTTTCATTTAATCATGCATTAAATCTTGCGATTAATGTTGCCATCAAGTAATTAAGAAATGAAGCAAATGCTAGAACAACGTTCCTTTTGTTTCAATGTGGTCAATCTGAGAAAATTAGCCTCATATTCATACCCTAAAAGTTTGAAATTGACCTATCGTTACTGGTATATGAAGGAGGAAGCGAGGCTCATTTTGACGTAATTTGACCCCATGCGTTCAAAATTTGAGGAGGGTATGACGCTTTGAAGCTTAAACGCTGAAAACCTCTCGCTTTGAGAAAAAGCAGAATCAAAGGTAAAGAAAATACTGTTTCCAAAAGCAGACTCCTCACATGAAAAAAGCGTTTGGTGCCCTCTCTGGTGACAGACACGAGCTGAAACAGCTTTTGCCTTGTTTCCAGAGATGAAAGAGAATAATTTCCTGTCAAAAACTCACAAATCAATTTAGTTCATTTCAACTGCCCTCGATTTAATCTATTGATCACCCGAAACCCTCTACATATTTAAGTAAAACATATTTTTTCACAAATCGACTCAAACGTATTGGGAAACCCAAATAAAAACGACGGAATGGTCTGCATTTTTACAAAAAAAATTTCGCAGTGATTCAATTTATTTCATGTACAAGAAATTGATTTAAATCATCTGTCTTAAAAAAATATCACTCCGACCGCTCAATATTGGTGCACTTTTCCCTGAAAATATATTTGTAGCAACTTTTTGTCTCACGTTTTAAAAAAAAGAAAGGGATATTCCTCTAAATCAGCTTGGAAAGCACCCCCCCGAAGTGGTCTTTTTCTTGTGCAAAGTCGTTTTTTCAAATTATCTCTCGTT
The DNA here is from genome assembly GCF_918797505.1 of Bemisia tabaci. Lineage (NCBI taxonomy): Eukaryota > Metazoa > Arthropoda > Insecta > Hemiptera > Aleyrodidae > Bemisia > Bemisia tabaci. Next base: position 17,646,647 of record NC_092797.1, on the reverse strand, counting down.
GATAAATAAAATGCACCCTTTTCATTAAAAATTCAAAGGCAAATTCCTTGAAATTTTCATTAAAATCCACTTTTTGTGCGAAGTTTGTCTACGTGGCGGAGCTTCAAAGATTACCCGGGATAGACTTTTGTGCGGTTAGCGTTCCGACTCTTAAAAGATCCGGTGTTTTCACAAATGGTGCTCTTCCGCCACCATTTTGAAGGGGAAGCTGCCCCTCACCTCGCCCTGTCTGTGAGGTACAAAATCGGTGCTGTTACTACGATTTAGAGCATCTCTAATTTCTCAGGAGGATGAGAGATGTATCGGTAGCTTTCGCGCAATGTGCTCTGGTTACTTAGGATATATTATTTAATTTTAGCCAATGTTAGAAAAACCAATCATGAACAAGGAAAGTTCTTACTACAAATCATATTCTTTTGCAATAATTTCGAAAGAGTTGTTTTCTGTCAAACATTGAGTCGAGACATAACACCACTCTGAAAATCGGTCGATTCTAAAATAGTATTAATGAACTTATTTTTAAGCTTTTGTGCGTATGAAGCCGCTTTTATAGCGCTCCCTGACGCTCTGCGACCCCTAGCCGCCAAAGTCCCCTAACCTCCCAAAGCCCTTCAGGGAGTTGTCAAACCTTCATTTCTTCTAAAACCCCCAGTCGCCACCCTTTCACTGGGCGTCCCCTTCGTCTCCTCCCTTTGTAAGCTTTTAAGGTTGATTTTTCTTTTCTTTTCTTTTTTTGTGAGAGATATTTATTAATGATTGATCCAGAGATTGAAATTTCGTTTCCTCCAAAATAATTCAATTCACACAGTCAAAAATGCTCACCGATCTATTACATGAATTGGACCGCATTTTGCAGCACGGATCTACAAATTCAAGCTCATTTCAAAAACAACTATAGGCCATTCATTTTCTTGCGTAGATACTGTTTTTATGGATGAACCGGAAATTGTAGTTCCTTACTGCAAAATGTGGTCCAATTCTCTAAATGATATCTTTTGTGTTCCTTTCGGGCCATAAAAAAACCAATGTGTATTTCGAAGGTCCCTTTAAAAGCAAATGTAATAACTACTTTGCAACGTTGCAATAGAGGGACCCAAATCCAAGTTGTCAGGGACTGTTAATAAGCTCAAAGTGTTGGGTTTCATGCTGCACCATGAATGAATATTTCGTCAAACTGTGAAACCAGAGCTGGAGCTTGAAGGAAGGAAAAATACTCGACAGTCAGGGAAAAGAAAATTATGCATTTACTTCCATCCAATACATCTCCTGGCCGAGACACGAGCATCTAGGAAGTGTTCCTCTCACGCGGTGCGCCGTTGCCATGTTGACAAAAAATTGAAGTTTTCTTTTAAACTTGTTTTTTTAAATTCAAGGTATCTGAATAAAAAGCCTACGGAAAAGAGCCGTAACTCAATGAAATTCAGGAGAAACTAGCTATATGAAAAAGTGGTAGATCCTGTGATATATTCGTTGGATAAACAATAAAAAACATTCCACTAGTTAAAAATGTAGTGATAAGTTTTTGTAAAAAGCTGCACAATATAGACTGTTGCGGTCAACAGCCTTTCCGATTTCACACCCAAAGGATATTATCGTTTAAACATGTCACAATCAGGAAGAAAATAAGCAGTCATGACTTCAAAAGAATATACTTATGAGAATACATGCGTATGGAGGAAAGGAAGTTACACTTGCTCAGTGAAGCCTTTGTACTACAGTAAGTCTTTATAGTAAAGACTCAATTGAGTATAGGTAGATGTTACAGTAAAAAATCGGATGAATAAACGACCCTCTAGAGACCAGCCTTGTTGTAGCCGATTATCGTTATAACTATAACCGATGTATAAATTACACATTGAATCAATGCATTTTCAACCTCGAGATTGACCGGAGATCACTTTGTTATTAATAAGTTTCTATTCGTTTTTCTAAAAAGTCATGTTAATCAATAAAGTCCCTAAGTGTTGTGAACCGGTATTGTTCAATATAAAGACCTATCAGTTATGACCGATGTGTTGTTCAAGTCATGTCGTATTATCCGATTTCCACTACTTTTCCTTTGCTCTATACGCATATGTGCATGGCCGGATTTACCTACTTGCCGCCCATGGGCCACCTGTATTTTGCCGCCCTCTCCTCATTCATTTTGAAACATCAATAAAAACCATCAAGTGAATGTGCCGGAGGAAGAAGGGTGCATAAGACGCGTTCACTCGTGTTGGACACATTTTCTGCGTAAGCCCTGTCAACACTACTAGAAAAAGTTCACGGAACTTTGCGCGAAAGTTATAAGTTCCGTAAACCTATCTCTGTGTGGACAAGGCCTTCCATTCATAAGAAATGAACGAAAAAATTAAGAAAGAACAAACATGAATGTGGTTTGATAATTTTAACTTCCGCCGCCGTGCCGCGCAGACCACACTGTGTTCAGCGCAATGCGTGAAGTATTCATGTAGTCTTGTAGGCACTGTGCGAATCACGCCGCGCCGACCGCTGTTGACCGTACTGTGTTTGACGCAATGCGTGAAGTATTCATGCAGTCTCGTAGGCGCTAATATGTGTTACATGCAGACCGCCGCGCTGAGGGCTTTCTCCTTTTCATCTCAAGTCCTCGTCATACCGCCTTAAGGATCCATGTAATTTCGAAACTTCAAGCACGTATTTCTAATATATAGCAAAAACTGCATTTATGCTTCTTGTCTTCCAAGCCCTTCATAATATGTATACTCCAGATACTTATAATAGAAACAGCATGCGCGTGGGGGTTACAGAAATTCTGACTTACACGACTATACGTGGCAAACCTTGTCTTTTGGTTGGTTCATTTTTCCTTTCTCCCGAGTGGGTGAACGTGCTTATTTTTCGTCTATTTTTCTTTTTCTTTGCTTGCGCTTCTCTGACATCCAATAAAATGCCGTAGTCGCTCCGAGCAACACTGCACCTAGAGCACATCTCTCCGAATTAAAGAATAAAACTTAATATACATCCGTTGGAGATCCAAATAAATCTGAACTTACGTGTGCTTGTGCTAGTGCTGTGACTCTTTTCAACCTTTCTCTCGGCCCCTTTCCTTTGAAATTCGCTGACTGTTTATTTCCGGGGCTACGAGGGAAAAACGACTCTGCCTTTCTTCCCTACATAATCTGCGCAGCTCCACTGCCCAAGTAGCATTTTTCAACGGAAAAATCGGGAAATATTTCAATTTTATCGGCGATAAAATCGCCAGGCTCATCAACATTTGAGCGATTTTCCTCGGTCTTATCGGGATAAAATCGCGATTCCATCGCCCAGCAATTTATCGCGATATTTTCGAAATAGAAATCGCGATAAATGGCTATTTAATCTCGATTTTATCAACGAAAATTGATCGCTATTTTATCGAACCGAAAATTACGATGTGTAGCGATTTAATCGCCATATATCGCAATTTTTTCCTCTCAGGAACTATCTGTTTTCGAAGAAAGCTATGAATATTCTGCTACTCTGTAAACCTGTGCGTGGTATTGAGTACTCCTTTATCCGGAAGATTATGCAAGCGAAGATACAATGAAGTCGAAACTATTGAATCTAGGCTTTTTATCCCCTTGAGGGAGTTTAATTGACGAGAGGAAGTTTGGATTCGGGTCATCCTGTGAGGATATTCCGGGGAACCACCGCCAGTCAAAAGACAAAATCTGAAGACGCTCCTTCAAACTTCATCGACTCCAAATCCCCTTAAGAGTTCATAAGCACAGGTATTGATTTCTCTCTAGAAGGAAACACTCAAGGAGATTTGAAGACGAGGCATTTTCATCGAGCCTTTTAAAATCGGCTTAAGGCAGGTATATTGTGAGGATAAATTAAGCAATCACTTTACGCACTGAGCACACGCACCACTCCTTTGCAGCTTCGTACATCGGTTTGGAAAAATAGAGGAGTCCTGCTGTGTTTGCCGCACATGCGCAATTAGGCTGGTCAATGGTGATGTCGCAGATTCCTACTAAACTTTAAATTTTGGGAGAACGACCGTTCTTTATTACGGCACAAAATTTCAATGTTCTTTTTATTTGGAATAAGGGGTGGGAGGTGCTCGGTGCCCTTCCAAGAGGATTTATTGAAAATTTCGTGCAAAATCATCATCTTTCTCTCCCTCATTTTCGTTCCTGTTCCTCCTTTCTCCTCTTCTATCACTTCCTCTTTCCTTTTTCATTGGCTTTTTCCCCATTCCCTTTTCTTCTTCCTTATTTCTCAAATGCATCGACTCAAATAGAAGAAAATTGAAATTACAAAAATGATCCTCGGTGTTTTTTGGAGAAAAGGGCATGTATTAACATCAATTGAAACGCCAGATCCCTGAGATGTCAGTCGTGAACTTATTTTTGCCGAAAAATTAACCGAATTCGAAAGAGAAAAAATAATGAAAACACAATCATGGTCTCGAACACGGAAGCTCAGGCCAGGATCAGGCGGTCCCCTTTTCTGCCTTGCTAAGGAAGAACGCCGTATGAGCCTTCATACGTTGCCATATCTCCTTCGATAAATAACGCATTTACCGGGAAAATTGTTAACATTGTTCTTAAAATTTTTCAGACAATTTTGCCCGCAATTCAATCTAAAATATCTGAAAATTTCAAGGAAAAGTAAGTACAACACTCCTCAAAAATACACGTTTTATTTGGAGAAATTTGGCAACTCTCGAATGTTCATACGGCGTTTTTCCTCAGCACGGCAGTATTCGACGCGGGCTCTCATTCTATCTTCGGTACTCCTACATCGGACGCCCTCCGACCGATCAGAACAGTGGCGTGGCGTGAATTGCGATATATCGATTGTTGTGCCATTTAAACCCATGAAAAAAGATCGATTATCAGGGTGTTCGCAGCGAACACCTTAGTAATCGATACTTTACCATAGCTTCAAATGGCGAGATATCGATAATCGATTATTCACGCCACGCCATATCAGAAATATTGTAAGATGACATATTTGACAAAATTGAGTCGGAGATGACTGACGGTTGTTTGCTTTTTATCCGTGTTTCCCATCTCCTCCGTCGCCGTGTCTCCACCCTGCTTCGCCCTTCCTCAAGACGGAACTTGAGATCGAGCAGGACTCGAGCCAGGGACTCCGGTGGAGGTGTGGGCGACGACGAACCTGGACCTCCCAGCAACCTCTTCCTGTTTACTCTCAGCCGCGCTAATGATAAAAATTACGTGTATGGCTTGTCAAAACTCGGGCAAGGAGTCAAGTGCCTCGTCATCCGACGACAGACACGAAACAACAAACTTGCCCCGCTCTCCGTTTACATTTAAAACTCTCCTCGTCTCTTCTTCTACGAAGCCCTCCGCCTTCGTCACCTCCTTGCTTGCAGCTTCGTCTGTGATGAAACTACAGTAAAATTTCGTGAAGTCCATAGGTGGTTCTAGACCTTCATACTTGGGGGTGCCCAGAGGTGGAAAATGTCGGAGACCGGCCTCGAAGGGGACGGTCGCTCAGGGGAGGCCTAAGTTTCGGCCCTCAAGTTTTATCCCTTTCCTGCCCTCCTTTCTCTTTTTCTCTCCTTCCTTTCTACTTAAATACCTATAAATTCAATGTAGAAAATTTTTAGCAAATTCATGAAATAAAAATATTGCCAATTTTTTGTGCATCGTAATACGATTTTTTCTCGACGTTTTTACTTGCCCAAAAGCCTCTTTCACGGTTCCGGTAACTGTACTTAATTTTTGCTTGGGGGTGCCCGGCACCCACTGGCACCCCTGTAGAACCGCCTATGGTTCAGTCGAACTACGATTAAGACAAAAATCCGCTTAAGTCGAAATGTTCTTCGGTCCCACGACGTTGCATATCGACGGTGAAACTACCAAACCACGTATCTCGGTTTGCGGCGTCGCAAACTTCCTGTCATACTTTATTTTTTAAAAAGGAAACTTCTCAATGTTGATTCTTGAAAACTTCTGTAATTTTTCCTCTCAGTGCGATGAAAATTCTGTGAAAATTTCAAGTAATAATATTGAATCGTTCTTCTTAAAAAAAAATAAAATGAGAGCGGAGATTTTTAAACACCGCAAACGAGATACGTGGTCTGGTAGTTTCACCGTCGATATGGAACAGCGTTAGAAAAACTACGCTTTAGACGAATTCGCGAATTTTTGAGCCGGGTGGAAAGCCGCTTATGTCGAAATTTTTTTTTTTTTCGAAAAATCCGGATCTTTACAACGAAAAACACAAAATAAAAACCGGCGCTCCGCTTCGCTCCGCGCCGGTTTTTTGGGGGGGGGCTTCGCCCCCCCAAACCCCCCAGGACGCGCGCTTCGCGCGCGCTTTTTAATTTGAGTGTCCATTCCAGTTGTTCTGTCTTCTTAAGCGACCCGCGCGTCCACCGCGGGAAGAGTGTATTTTCCGAAGGGGGGGGGGGGGGGGGGTCAATCTGTAAGGGAATGAATTAATTTCTTGAGCACAAGATAGTAGTTGCGTACGTTGCCAGCGAACGCGCTGCGAAAGGTTGTGACGGTTAAATGGTGAGATTTTGTTCAAGAACAGATCATTTAACCTGACCCACTGTGCGACGATCAGCTTGTCCAAAACCTTTCTCCCCCGACCCACTGTGCGGCCCTGCTCCGGCCGGCTCCCCTCATGCCGCGCACCCCTCGCCTAAAACTTTCAAAGCTCGCCATTTTTAAACGGCTCGGCCGATTTAGCTCAAATTCAATACCAAACCAGTCCTAGCGGAGAACTACCACCCGTAACAATTTCAGCTCAAAATATTCATTTTCGCTCGAGTTATCGAGTGGACAAGATTTGACCTCCCCCCACTTTCGAGCCCCACCCCTCAAAATCTATTGCCTCAAATTTCAATTTTTTTTCGCAGAATAGTAGTCCTAATGAGTCTCTACAAAATGCAAAAAAATTGGTCAAAATATCTTTCAACGTAAGAAAGATATAACCACTCAAAAATCGAAAAATCTTCAAAAGGCGGAAATACATACATACATACATACATATATATATACACATGAATTTGAATAGCATATATTTTCGTGATCTACGACCCGTGATCGGTGCTCTTCACAATGTCTCAGGTCTGGGTCCGACATCATGGGAGAATGCAATAGTGTATTTCCTTCGGAAAATACACTAAAATGCGCAATATAGACGGGAGAAATGTAGAAAGGAGATTCGTTGCTACCTACGTAAAAAGTTAAAAAACCGGCGCTCCGCTTCGCTCCGCGCCGGTTTTTTGGGGGGGGCTTCGCCCCCCCAAGCCCCCCCGGGACGCGCGCTTCGCGCGCGCTTTTTAGTTTGAGTGTCCATTCCAGTTGTTCTGTCTTCTTAAGCGGCCCGCGCGTCCACCGCGGGAAGAGTGTATTTTCCGAAGGGGGGGGGGATCAATCTGTAAGGGAATGAATTAAGAATTGAAACAGAAGTTGAGTTGTGAGCAGGTGAGCACGTTGTGAGCAAGAAGTTGCGTACCTTGTCGCGAGAATGCGCGGCGAGCGGGAATCCCACTACTGCGCTGATTGACCAGAGGCGAGAGTTGCGGACGGACGATGTACGAGAAATTGCCTACGTGGAGGCAGTCCGGCAGCAACATACCCACCGGCAGTCACCAGAAAGCAATAGCACAAAATAGTAGTTGCGTACGTTGCCAGCGAACGCGCTGCGAAAGGTTGTGACGGTTAAATGGTGAGATTTTGTTCAAGAACAGATCATTTAACCTGACCCACTGTGCGACGAACAATTTGTCCAGAATCTTCCTTCCCCTGACCCACTGTGCGACGAAAAGTTTGTCCAAAAACTTCTCTCCCCTGACCCACTGTGCGACGATCAGCTTGTCCAAAAACTTTCTCCCCCGACCCACTGTGCGGCCCTGCTCCGGCCGGCTCCCCTCATGCCGCGCACCCCTCGCCTAAAACTTTCAAAGCTCGCCATTTTTAAACGGCTCGGCCGATTTAGCTCAAATTCAATACCAAACGAGTCCTAGGGGAGAACTACCACCTATAAAAATTTCAGCTCAAAATATTCATTTTCGCTCGAGTTATCGAGTGGACAAGATTTCACCTCCCCCCACTTTCAAGCCCCACCCCTCAAAATCTATTGCCTCAAAATTCAATTTTTTTTCGCAGAATAGTAGTCCTAATGAGTCTCTACAAAATGCAAAAAAATTGGTCAAAATATCTTTCAACGTAAGAAAGATATAACCACTCAAAAATCGAAAAATCTTCAAAAGGCGGAAATACATACATACATACATACATACATACATACATACATATATATATACATACATATATATATACACATGAATTTGAATAGCATATATTTTCGTGATCTACGACCCGTGATCGGTGCTCTTCACAATGTCTCAGGTCTGGGTCCGACATCATGGGAGAATGCAATAGTGTATTTCCTTCGGAAAATACACGAACTTTTACTGTATTCGCACGAATGTAAGTGATTTACTCAAAGAAAAGTAAGTTCCTGTTGCCTGTCGCACTAAATGAATCGTTTGAGCGCTGTTTTCGAGAGCTTAATACTATACCCGCGACATTTTAGTGTGAAGCTTAATACTGCTGTGCTAAGGAAAAACGCCGTGAGAACCTTCAGGCGTTGCCAAATTTTCTTTGATAAAACACGAATTTCCTGGTAAACTTCTAACTATTTTCCTTCAAATTTTTCGGATAATTAGTTCGCAATTTCACCTAAAGTTTCTGATAATGTTATGGAAAAATATTCCTAACTTTCCACAAAAATAAACATTTTTCTGAAGAAAATTTAGCAATTCTCAAATGTTCATACCGCGTTCTTCCTCAGCACCGCAGAATATACTGCCGATGACGTCACTAGCGCCTTATAATTCCAATTCATTCTTACGGCCCAAGAACTAACGAGCACACCCCTTCTTCCCCGTCGGTTCCTGGTTCCGTTTAACAGAAATACGTCGTTGTATAGCGACTCGTCGTTTGTAAAGCAAGTATGCGACCTAGTGTTTGCTTAAATTTACTCGTTTTTGTGGAAGAACGCTCAATCATGTGCATTCTTGGCCATCTTGGTTTGATATTGGAATCTGGAGGTTACCAGCGGGATTTATGTGGTGTTATTCGCGTTTGAAGGTTGGCTGCCCTTTTGGGTTCTAGGAGCCCCATATTTCGATGTGTGCGTACTCTCCCGTCGTAGGACGTAGGTGCTCTATATAGTCTGTGATGTCGAGTGTCCGCTATAAAAATATGCTCATCGAAATATCGAGAACCAACCACTGTTGAGTCCAGAGTGTGGTTGAGGAGTCGGCCATTCGGGATAACCCCCCCCCCCCCCTCTCCAATAGTCCTCTCAAAAGATGGGACAATTAATTCCAAATGATTAAAATGTATGAAATAGCTCTTAAACCTAAAATTTTGTTGATGAAAATTCACGTATTCTAAATATTTTATCGAGTGCGTTTTGAGTAGAGTCCCTTTATAACCCAGAGTTAAGACAACTCACTTTTGGTTAGGCTGAAAGTGGCCTAAAAAAAAATCCAATTCTGATTGGTTCTCGCTCATGGAGGCCGAAACGAGTGCACCAAGATGGCGGTACCTCGAATGTGAACAAAAGTAATGAAAATATAACTAAATTGTGGTTTATCAAGAGTGAATTGTTATTTTAATCGCACCAAAATGAAAATATATTAAGAAATTATCCACTAATCAATCTAATTTTAAGGTTTTGATCAGTTTTTGTTGATGTTGTTGTTTTTGGATGACAGACATCGGAGGATTCCTTATCCTTATCCCTCAATATCGTTCGTTTGAGTGCACTCGTTTCGGCCTCCATGGCCAGCCAAGGCCGGCTGCCAGTCAGCTGATAATCGAGTTGTCTTAACTCTGGGTTATAAAGGGACTCTAGTTTTGAGAACACAATCAGCAGTTTAGGGTGGACGCGGCATTCTCAAGAACGGATCTCGAGAATCACACCCCAGACATTTTCGAAAAATGCATTCACCTCAAATTGCAGTTTTTTGCAGCTATTCAAACACAAGTGTGATCTCGATGTTCCTTAAAGATTCCTCGAAGTAACTGAGAATCTCGAAGGACAACATATCCTTCCCTTCGCGAACATCTCTGGTTAAAAAATTCGTGGAAATCAGAGATCCATGTAGCCACCTATAATCCCTCTCACTTGTGACCGCTGCAATTATGTTTACTGTCAATTGCGTGCAAAGTTGGTGCTTTTTCGGCCATCGTGAAAAAACGCAAAATCCTGCGAGTCGAAACATTTGCGTGTTCCTCGACTGCACCAACATTGAGAATGCTCTTAAGATTCAAGAACCTATACGTTTTGAAAGTATCATCAGGAACACATTTTAATGGAGGTAGCGCAAAGCGAGTCGCCTTCAATATGGCGGGTAGGCACAAACCATCCCACTAGGTAAAATAGTTGCGTGTTCTTTGACTGTGCTGTAACAACGGAGATCGATCGGCAGTTTTCTTCACTAACTCAATCGCTCTTTCATCCAATCTTAGCGTGACATGTTTTGTGATGAATCGATAAATTGATCTGCCATTTAAACCTATGGAAATAGATCGATTGATAAGAACACTTTAAAAAAGTCGATTCTTTACCATAACTCCCAATGGGAAAATATCGATGTATCGATAGCCGATGATTCCCGCTACGTCACTGTTATCCAATCGTTGGCTGTGCGGTCGGGTGAAAAGCAAAGGCTCACAAAGCAGAAAGCGAAGCCAAAGGGGAAAAAAGAGAAAATAATGTAGAGAGCAGAGAGAAGCTTCGTCGAAAGGAGCCCGTTTGTTTCTCACGTTTCAAATATACATGCGAGAAAGCGGCGGATATTGTTCAAAGAGACGAATCAGGACAATGTAAAAGTATGGGATCTAACGAGATCGCTCGGATATTTTTTGGGGCCTCACGATCTCCCAATGCTGTAGGTACTACAAAACTGCACACCAATTGGCAATGGTTATCGCTCCTGCTATAACCCAGCTGCATTCAATAATTGGATTCATACTTTAGCCCTCAGCATCATTCGTTAAATTTATCCGCTTTTGCCCGTCAGCGGCGTGGCGTGAATTGCGATATATCGATTGTTATGCAGGAACAGACACCTTCAGCGTGCTTGAATCCAGTCGATTGAGGGTTTCACTCCATTTTCTTTGATGAAAAGCGCTCGTTGTGAACGCCCTTCCTGAGGAGTATCATTTTATTATCTCAAAGCTTTTTCCTTTCTTTCGCTGGTCATGATACCTTTCAATCTCTTGATCGCGACTGGTAAATCAAGGAAACGAATACACCGTCGGTTTTAATTCATTATGGGTGTGATAAGAATTTTGAGAGTGAGAAAAGAAGCCCTCATGTTATCCTGAGAGGAGTTCAACCCACTTTCATGAATTTTGCATAGTAAGAGCCAAACTGGCGTTATCAAGGCATCCGAGTTGAATGGTAAAAGACCGGCTAAACAGCATAGGAAATATGTCATCCACTAATTTCTTCCAGTTTCCTCAATTTCTCTTAAATATTTTCCATTTTTTTTTCCAGTTTTGCTGCATGATTGACGAAACGTCAACTACGGGTCTGGGGTATTACTTCACGGAAAAAACGAGTTTAGGGCTGGTACCTGCGCCGAAGGTCCCAGGGTCCTAACCGGGTAGGTAAAATTGCTTCACCTCCACCGCCATAGGAGCAGGCCCGGCGCGCGTAGAGCCCAAATCTACCTGCTCCAGGGTTCAGCCCTACCTGGTAAGAGCTAGACCCTGTCCAGGTAGGGTTGGGCCTTACCCGCGCAGGGCCTGCCCCTGTGGCGGTGGAGGTGAAGCAATTCTAGGGCCCAGCCCTAATCTCGTTTTTTCAGTGTTTGATTCAAAAGTTATGTCCTTGATACCTATTTTATAGGTTTTTTGTCACGTATTCATTTCCCTTGTTACATGTACTACTAGACTTAGAATTGTTATTTTTAAGTAATAAAAATTGAAATTTTTGAAAAATTATATTTTTGGTTTCTTTCGCTTTTATGAATTTTGCATTGTTGTAAGACTTTACATTTCGATTTTTAGAAGTCTGGCATTGTCAGCTGTGCAAAAATCCTAAAATCACATTTACGTCCTAGCTTCAAACTTCATCTTTAATATATATGCGCATCTGACCACAGACAAAATGTCGAACTGGCTTCTCGAGAGGATATTCTTGCTGCAAAACGTATCACACTTTTCAATTTTCCGCTGACTTTAAAGAGTTCGTTATTTTTCTAATTTTTCATTTGTTATACACAAAAGACACTCTAATATGACAATATGTAAACAACTCTAATTACCATCCAGTGTATTACATAGTTTTTTATCGTTTCAGGTGATTGTTAAGGTCATTGGACGTAGTGATGATAATAGCCCATTACACCCGTCAAGGGTAGGGCTCCTCTTCAGGTAGGAGAGGTTAGTTTCAGGGCCGGATTGGGTGGCCACATGGGCCAAGGCCCATGGCGGCAAATTTAGGGGGCGGCAAATTTTGCGATTTTTTAAGTGAAGGTATAAAGCAAATCGGATTCAGAAAAAAATACAAACGAGAAAAGGCGACAAAATCTCTCATTTCCTGAGAGTACAGTAATTTCGCATTGCGTCAAACACAGTGCGTTCAGCGCCGCTCGACGTAAAACGCAAAGCGCCTACAAGACTGTAGGAATACTACACGCATTGCGTCAAAAACAGTGCGGTCAGCAGCGGTCGACGTGAAACGCATAGCGCCTACAAGACTGTAGAAATACTTCACACATTGCGCAAAAAACAGTGCGGTCAGCGCGGCGCGGCGGCGGAAGTTAAAATTATTAAACCACATTTATGTTTGTTCTTTCATAATTTTTTCGTTCATTTCTTATAAATGGAGGGCCTTGTCCACACAGAGATAGGTTTACGGAACTTAACTTTCGCGAAAAGTTCCGTGAAATTTTGCTGGTAGTGTTGACATAGGACTTTCGCAAAAAAATGTGTCCGACACGATTAAACGCGTCTTATGCACCACTCCCCATCCGGCACGTCGACTTGATGGTTTTTATTGATGTTTCAAAACGAATGAGAAGGGGGCGGCAAAATACAGGCGGCCCATGAGCGGCAAGTAGGTGAATCCGGCCCTGGTTAGTTTGGGGGGGAGGGGGGGGATTATTGGAAGTATTTGAACAAAAATGGCAAATGGAAGGTGCGGTAAAAAACTCCAAAATAGTCATGCAATGCAAGGGTCAATGTAAAGAATCATAAGTTTTCAATGTAGCTGCGTTTCCTTTCATGCAAGGGTGATTCATGAAAAATAAATGTTCTTCCATTCTCCGGTGGAGGATATCACTGCAAACCATCGCACCGGTCAGATCGATCGGATGAAAATGGCGAATTCCCGTGGGTATCATTTGTACAGCGTAGCATGAACGTTTCCACACACCGGGCAGTGTATGCCTCCCTCCTCCTTGCCTCTCTTCACACCTTCCCGTTTTATAGGTCTCAAAAAACTGCGTAATATCTATTACAAATCATGTACCTTTTTTTTCGCCGGTGCAGCATCATCTTTCTTTGCAAGTTGCCAGATCTCTCGAGATTTCCCCCTTTTCCGATTATTTTCAACGGATTATGCGATAGGACCTCGCGATATCGCAATATCCTTTGAGCTTGATTGTAATTCAAATTCCTCGTATGCATTGCACTGCACGCATTATTTCAAATTGTGAACAGTAATGAGTCAATTGCGTGTGTCTTCAATTCTTATTTCATGTCTCGTACAACTTTGAGGAAGGTCGTTCTCGGGCGTTATGAGAATTAGCGTTGGTAGAAACGCTAAATTATTCTGTTGCTTACAGAGTATAAGACTTTTTTCGAAGTAAATAAAATGTCATTATATAATATAGCGCGAATCAAATCCCACTTTAACCAACCACTTCGAACCACTTTAACCAAGTCAATGATGCTCTTCAAATGAGTTTTTTTTTTTTTTTTTTTTTTTTTTTTTTTTTTTTTATCACAATTGAAAATGCGACTTGAAAGTCCTAAGAAATTGTCGATGATTTTGTTCTTTACAGTGTTGCCGTTTCACGTGCAGCGTCTTAATATGTGCGTTAGTAGTTTCCGTGGATTTCGACAACACTGGTTCCTTGCGTATTCACCTTTCACATTTTGCGATTTGTAGAAAAGCTTTACTAAACGAGAGTTGAAGTATGTCACGTGCATGAAGAAGAATCCGAGCAGAAAAAAAAATAGGATTATGCCAAGCGCTTGCTTGTGCAAGAAAATGGGTGGGGGGGGGGGGGGGAAATTATGAAAATGCTACCCTTCGCCATCCGCGAACCGTATTAGATCCCTGTCTGTTTCTGCTCAGGTTCGTTCTCAGAATCACTGAAGTTCACGGTAACATAAAGAATCAAAGAGATTCAAGCTACCTCCTTCTTTGAAGCGTGTCACCTAAGCATCTTAAACCGTGGCCGGGAACCCGAAATATAGGTCTAAATTTTTAATACCGATGATCATTAGACGTATTTATGCTAAAAAGAACTATGTCTCACGCAATCCCTGTGCACATATGTAGTTCCTTTTAGCATAAAGAAGTCTACATGATTGATAATCGATGAACATGCCAGTCTAGAATGTCCTCTTGCACAATCTATCTAGTTCTTAATTGAACAAGACGCAAATAATGTTGAAATATCTGGATGAGCTTTGGGTGAAGATGCTCACATAAAAAGCGGCAGTGAAGTTAAATAACATTTTAATCTGAAATAAATTTGTTTTCCGATACTGTATTGCAAATGCTCTGAGAAACGAAAGTATGTGCAGTGCGAGTGTTTTTTGTGATTTAATTTTGGAAAGCAGCGCGAAGGACAAAAATGCGAAGTTGAGTTGAACCGGGTTAACACGAGGATGTATCAATCTATCCTGATGAGGGTATTTCCATCCTTTAAAAACTTAGGCTAGCGTTACAAATGAACCACCTAAATGAATAAAAAAGAAGGAAAGGAAGGATTAGAAAATAAAACGATTATAAGATTTTATGAACTGTAGAAAACCAAAAGTCAGAAACGGATTTAATTTTCATCCCACTCGTGAAGATTCAGGTTGTGTCTTAGTCAACATTAAGTAACCATGAACTTAAACTGCATTATTTTGTTATATGCTAATATTAAATACTACTAGAATATTTAAACCGCTTCCCTTGTATGAAATATATCACATTATAATTGTAAGCATTTAATATTGTGGAGTGCTCGTGAAATTTTTAAAAAAAATCTCCATGAGTGCATAAAAATATTTTTATGTATTTGTACGGTCATGAATATGTTGTTTAAGTTTTAAAGCGTGTTAATATGAATACTTTCGCATGAATGACCCGAATGATTTTGCAAAGTGTTAAAATGAGGAGTGTAACGACGCACATGATTTTTAGGAGCCCTCATGTCATCATTGAGGCCCGCACTTTATTAGGTCGATTTAGTTCAGCGTCATGTTGCAAGTGTGGCGTTCTGGAGGTTTGAAGGGGCAACATTAAGCTCCAAGATTCCATCTCATTCTAGATTGGTTGAGTCTTTTTAGTTCATCTGCTTCCCTTTTGGAGGTCTCTGGCGAGGTTGGATATTTTTTCTCGGGAGTTTCTCAGTGAGAGCAGGGCAGAGACAGTCATCCTTATCTTCTAAAATTGAAACATTTCATGTTCTTTTCATCAATTTCAAAGGTTTTGGAGTTTTTCTGAAGTTTCAGCAGTATTTAACTGATAAGACGCGAGATGCTCCAGGATATACTTAAAGATAATTATCCATGTCACAAAATTAGTCACTTTAAGATAGAAATTCTATAAAGCTGACTTCTGAAATAAATGCAGGATCTAACTGGAGTCAAGTCAGGGTCGGATTTTCAGAATTTGTAAAAAATAACCATCACGAGAGAGCACGTTACATCCAGCTCATACTGTACAAACTCATAATCGAGGTATTGATACCACTAACGATAGAGATGTTTTAGCACTAAAAATGCCCAACAAATTAAACCAAAACAGAATTATTTTGATTTGAAGGTCGAGACTAAAAAAATTAGTTCTGATAAAAAAAAATAATAATAATACTTTTCTACTGAAAATTTCAATTTGTTGTGTTTGAAACTCTAGATTGTTGGGTTAAGATTTAATTATGCCATGTATCGGCGAAAAAGTGAAAGAAACTATACTCACAATCATTTTTTGTGATTCTATCAAGTGTTTTTCATTAATTACCCAGTGATTCCATTTTTTCCACCTAACTTGACGAAAACAGCTGCCCTAGAAAATTTCCCTCCGTTCGGTCCTTCCACCCAGATCCTCTGCCTCAGATACGACCATATTCAGTCAACTTCCAAGAAAATGTGGGTTTGAATCCTATCCAACTGAGAATGAAGCTTTCGTTATTAGGCTTCCGTCGCCAGATTCTCCGATCCGCCCCCTCTGTTCAGGACAGAGACCCCGAACCTCGTTAAAACTTTGCTTTCATCAATATGTCGAGGATTTTCCGGTATCTTTCATTTTGCGACTACCGGAAAATAGTTTCCCAACTACGACGTGCGCGACGAAAACAGGGTGAAGTAATAATTTCTCATTACACTCCTTTATTGAATTTTTCCGACGATATTGCAGGCGTTCTGCAGTTACATTGTCGGATCGGGCGCCAGAACTTTATTCCGTAACTTGCTTCATTGTTCGCTTTTCGGGGAAATCGGTTTTTCCGCCGCCACGTGACAACACTACTGTCACAAGTTGAATGGAGTATAGCGCAGCGCTAACGTCTTGTTACTAGGGTAAACTGCAAAAAGATCACGGCGGAGAAGCCAAAAAATAGCAGTTTAATAAATGTTTGATACGATTTAAAAGGCATGAGCAGTGTTCGTTTTCAGCCCTAAGATTAACAACCAATGCGACCACCCCACGCTCCCATCCTGTGTCTGTATTTTCCTCGATTCTTTATTTGCTTTTATCTGCAGTGGATGACTAGGTCGAACATACGTTGTGATTCCGAGCAATATCTGCTCGGCGAAATTTGAAATACGATAGAGTATGAATACCGCGGAAACGATAGCTTTGAAATTTCCGTGAAAAATCGGTTTACTTGCGTGGCTTCTTCAAAAACGTGCAGATGTTTGTGAATCTGAGGCTAGTGAGGTAATTTTCCTGTGAATAACTGATCAGCATCCTTCCAATAGAATTTTTTTCAATATTTCAGTGCCGTTTCGCTCCACGGAAAATTGCGGCAGATTGGTTCTCATTTTAAAATTTCAAAAATAAGAAAAGAAAAATAATAATGAAAAATAATATATCAATGGCTAAAATACCTCCACTGAAACGTTTTAGAGTCTTCAATTAGGTTTTAATATTCTAATATTAAACTATCCAATAAACTTCTTTAAATTATCGTTGAATCCTACTAAGTGAGTAATGGGATTTTTTTTTTTTTTTTTTTTTTTTTTTTTTTTTTTTTTTTTTTTTTTTTTTTTTTTTTTTTTTGAGAGAGCTTGGGGCTTTTACTAGATTTAGTTCACTTATCCTTAACATGTTGGTTAAGTGGGATTCAACTTTTTGGTAGAGTAATTCATAAAAAATTTCAGGAAATTGTTGGTCTATTGTGACTTAAAAAAGTAAAACATCGGCAAAGCCTGGCAACATCGCAATCATAAATACGCATTTTTCAATTTTAGCAATCGATGTAAGGATACTAACTTGCAATCAAATAAAGTAGTTTTGTCACGCTGTAAAATTATCGAAATCATGAGCTGAAATCAAGCTTTTCATAATTGCTTTAATTGTGAAAAAGCAACTCTGTTATTACGGATAATTTGAAGAGGTGACAAAAATAATTCGAATCGGAACTGTCCAGATATAACCATGACAATGAGTTAAGTAGGAAAATAAAATATTCACGCAGATATCGCTCCTCACTTTGTAGGGAAATCCCCGATGTAACTATCGAAATTTTGAAGCTCTTTAAACAAGTAAATCCGAAAATTTAAAGTAAATTCCTGGTCTCCGACGTAAATAGCTTAGTTGTATGATCGTCTTAATTAACTAACTAACTAACTAACTAACTAAACGTTTTATAAATTCTTCATTAAAAACAATTATTGATTGAGTTCGTAGAACGTATCAATCACGGTCCACTTTAAACCAGAGAAAAATTTGCAGCAAGAAGTTGCTGGGAGTAGAGGATTTTGTTACAGTATTTAGGGCAGTACTTAAGCGATGAAAAGTTATCGAGAACACTCATTAAATTCTGAGAAGTGATTGATTCTGATCCGTTTGAAGTTTGTTTTATTTTCATTACTTACTACTTTCAGTCGGGAAAACTTGAAAGGAAGGTTGGGTGGGTGGAGGGAAGGAGCTTAAAACATTAGCGATTTTTCGAGGAATTTCTGTGGGAGCGGCTAGCGCAACGCCGGTTTTAAAGGGGTTTAATAAAGAGCTAATATCTGAGTTTAGAGGAGAATGTCGCTCTGGAACTTTAGGAGGACCCGATTTCCTGGAACACCCCGGCTGTATCTCTCCCGTTTCACCCTTCCCTCTTGCTCTCACGGTCGCCGAAGTGTCAGAGAATAAGTTAATATTTATCACACGGTGAGGAACAAAAGTTGGCGGAGAACTTACAAAACTAATAATTTACAACTGACCGGGGGTCTGAGATTTGCGGGTGAGCAGGGGAGCAGGGCATGTCCGCCGTGCTATGGAGAAACGCCGTATAAGCCATTAGACGTTGCCAAATTTTCTTTGATAAGATACGAATTTTCGAAAAACCTCTGAACATTTTCCTCCCAATTGTTCAGAGAATTTCAGTTACAATCATTACTATAAGCTCTCTGACCTCCCGAATTGCCATTAGGCCGACTTCCGTGATTATTACGGCTGTCGACAGGTGATGATCCCTAAATGAGCCAACTCTATTTAGATTTCGGAAAAATGACCCAGTCTTCTTATATTGTCACCGTCACCCCTCTGACGTTAGATGAGCCCCAGAAAGCAAAGATTGATATGTGAAACAGAGATCACGTAACAATTGAGATACGCCCTTACGTCAGAGAGGCGACGATATGACGCGCTGAAGCTGTGTATTATCCAATTTAAACAGTGTAAAATAATTTTCATTTTTTGTCACGATTCGTTCCTATGACTTACAGTGGCGATTTTCATGATTTATGCTCCTTTTGATAGGAGATAGTGCCTAGATGAGCTCATTCTAATTTAAATTAACCCATGGGGTACCGCGAAGCGGGTGCAAAACGCTGTCCAGGGGGTGAGGCGCGTAGCGGCCAGGGGGCTTAAATCCCCCCAGTTTGCTCTAAATTATTTGCCAATTGCCAAGAAACAAATCCATTACCTCTCCTTAAAATAAATTTTTTATCGGGTAGAATTTGGCAACATTGCAATGTCCATACGGCGTTTCTTCTTAGCACAGCGGAGGTCCCCTCCTCCCAGCAGTGAGCTGCAGCGAAGCCGCAGTGATGGGGCTAGGTTTTCATCGATAGATGTGCGCTAGATTTGTATCCACAGCAGTGCGACCGACATAAATCCGCTCTCCACGAAACAATGAACTACGCATACATGCAAAAGCCGTGCATGTAAACTTATGAAATACTCGAGCGAACGGATATAAATTCATATTTAATAAAGGTTTTTCGGCTTTTATCACATGCACCACTACATGCGGTCGGAGACCTATCCTCCTCGCTGGACATTTTTTGAGCCCCCCTCCTCCCCCGCCCCCTCCCCGGCCCTCCCCACCTTTCGGCGAGCTGCAATCATAACTTTGCGACCGGTTTTCATAGCTTGCCGTTCGGAACTTTCTGCGGTTGGAGTAAATAATAATTAAGCAGTGAAAATATGCGGAGAGCTAGTTTAGGCAGGCTTCCCCGGTGGCACATTATGCGAGTTATTGTCCGTAGGGCGTGCGCGTATGCCTATCGTAGCTTGCTCTGTGATCTGTCAAAATTATTCGTGCAATCATTAAAATGTTTAATTAGATCGGATTCAGAGGGGAAGTAACCTAAAGGACATGAACTTGGAGCGGAGAAAAATAAGTTCAAAGTTTCATAGGGCTCAATGAAGAAACAACAAAATAAACCAAAGTTTTTTTTTTAAAAAAAAGAAAATATATGTCACTCGTCTGCTTAGCAAAATCCGTCAAACATCTTTGGAGGGGCCGAGTAAATTTCTAAGAGGGCCAGCCCTCCCAGTTTCCGCCTGTGGCCATGCATAATCTTAGCAACACCTGATGGCGCTTACTAGGTATTGAATTACCGCTCTTCATTTAGTGACAATTTATCATGTTTGGATTTCCATCATCTCGGCAGAAACTTCTACTGTACGTTCTCCTTTGGTATGGCAATGAGTGGAATTCGCAATTTTCTTTTTACGATGAAAAAGAACGATCCCCGTGGCTGACCTCGGATTTCGATTTTTCAACCTACGATTTGACAAAAATAGCTCCCTGGGAAAATTTTCCCCTCCGTGCAATGAGGTGTCTCCCTTCCTTAGAACGGTTACACGATTATTTTGGATGAAACGGACATTGCAATTGCAAACGAATATTTCTGACTCATCTTCCTAGTAGCATATGGATTGCATTCTGCACAAAAGAACCAATGTCGCTCAGATTGTGCAACTGTTTTTACCTTGCAAATATAAATTGATAACTTCGTTGCCCCTCTGACGCAAGGGCGTATCTCATTTCTTACGTGAGCCCTGTTTTACATGTAGGGCCATGCTCACTGAGGCTCATACGGAAATCGAGATACGCCCTAAGAGGATTACTTCAGAGGAGCGACGACTTAAACAAGTTTCATCTATACTCTCAATAAATTATAGATTCAGGATGAAAATTATCGCTGTAAATTTACTTTTTCGCACGATTTCAGTAATTTTATTGCATAGAATGTAAGGAGCACAATTCTGCTGTGCTAAGGAAGAACGCCGTATAAACATTTGAGAGTTTCCAAATCTCCCCAAATAAAACATGAATTTTTGACGAAATTTACGCATGTTTTTCCTTGAAATTCTTAGATATTTCACATTGAATTGCGAACAAAATATTCTGAAAAATGAGAAGAAAAATATTTACAATATTTCCAATAAATTCGTATTTCATCAGAGGAAATTTGGCAACGCCTGAAGGTTCATACGGCGTTTTTACTTAGCACGGCAGAATTTTAGCTACATCGGAATGCTGTTAGTTCCTTTTTGCGAAATGCAATCCATATGTGCATTTCGTTCCTCTATGACAACAGATGCTTTTGTGGATGAGCCAGAAACAGTCGTTCCTTATTGCAAAATGCAGTCAAAATATCCCTAAGAACCCCCCCCCCCCTCACCAAGGCAGTCATATCCATTGATTCCAGCTACGGATGAAGAGATGAGTATCAAAACGGAAACCATGACGACTAGGGGTGGCGTCGGCGTTGAGAACACGGCGGATCAGAGGTGACTTTTTTGCGCGGGGGCGGGCGCAGGCGAGAGTGGATCCAGCGGTGTCAATTTTAATCTAAAAAATTGATTTAATATGATGGGATTGTGTGGAGAGAACCCTGCGGAGGTCTCGTGCATTTTTTACCCGAGCGCGACGTTGCCAAAACTTTGCTTTCATACATCAGAGGTATACCAACGATTCATTTTGTTATAGGACCTGGGTTATATTGATATTTAATGATTTATTTTTTACAAAAGATACTTTATTCCACAAATACTTAAAATTAATTTGGTTATTGATATCTAGATTTAGTTGAAGCATATGGACGGTGCCACTCCTAAATAGTGCGGCGAGGCGTGCTTTGCGACATATCGATATTCCCCCATTTGATGCTATGGTAAAGCCAAAGCCCAAGCCCCTCAATTATTGAGGGTACACTGTACGCATTTTTCGCACTTAGCTATTAGTATTGTTAAACCACATTTGTTTACACTCTTTTCTTTTCATATAGGGCAGTTGGAATTAACTGGAGTACCTTTATAGGAAGAGTAAAGACAACTCATTTTATGTAGCTCTTAGGGCCCAAAAGGGCTGCACCGTGAAAAACGAAAATCACTAGAAAAGTGCCGCTACCAACCTATGCAGGGCCGGATTAAAGGGGTGGCCACATGGGCCGCGGCCCAGGGCGGCAATATTAGGGGGCAGCAAATTTTGCATTTTTTTTAAATGCAGGTACAGAAAAATCGGATTCAGAATAAAATTACAAACAAGAAAAGGTGACAAAATCTCTCATTTCCTGAGAGTTCATTAATTTCAAATTTTGTTGTATTTCGGTGATACAAAAGACTGCGCACCTTTAATTAGTTGAGTTAAGAGAGAAACCAAACACGTAATTTGGCGGCAAAAATTTGCAATTTTTTAAAGTGTAGGTATTAAAAAAAATCGGATTTATAAAAACAAAATTACAAACGAGAAAAGGCGGAAAATCTCTCATTTCCTGAGAGTACAGTAATTTCTAATTTTGTCGTCTCTTATTGATACAAGTGACAGCACCCTCAATAAGTCGAGTTACGAGAGAAACCAAATACGCAATTTGGCCTAGAATGGCGCGGTGCAGAGAGAAATGATGACGAGAACATGAGATGAAAAGTAGAAGCCCTCGGCGCGGCGGTCGGCATGTAACACATATTAGCGCCTGCGAGACTGCATGAATACTTCACGCATTGCGTCAAACACAGTACGGTCAACAGCAGCGGTCGGCGCGGCGTGAAACGCACAGTGCCTACAAGACTACATGAATACTTCACGCATTGCGCCAAACACAGTGTGGTCGGCGCTTCACGGCGGCGGAAGTTAAAATTATTAAACCACATTTATGTTCGTTCTTTCTTAATTTTTTAGTTCATTTCTTACAAATGAAAAGCCTTGTCCACACAGAGATAGGTTTACGGAACTGAACTTTCGCGCGAAGATCAGTGAACTTTTGCTAGTAGTGTTGACAGGGCTTACTCAAAAAATGTGTCCGACACGAGTGAACGCGTCTTATGCACCCTTCTTCCTCCGGCACGTTCACTTGATGGGTTTTATTAATGTCTCAAAATGAAGAGCGCGGCAAAATACAGGCGACCCATGGGCGGCAAGTAGGTAAATCCAATCCGGCCATGAACCTATGCATTTGAAGGATCAATCAATACGGCCATCAGCGCATTGTAAACAAGCGTTTTTAAGGAGGTGACTTTGAAACTGAGAAAATTTGTGCGAAATCAAAGTGTTATACGTGCTTTAATAATTTTTGATCAGTGTACCTACTCTTGGAGCTTAGATAGTACCACTGGATAATCCGAATTCACGGGTTGGCTGCCTTTTTGAGACCTAAGAGCTACATAACCTGATCAGACCTAGAGTCCCTTTATACTGAGAGTCAAGACAATAAGAACCCATTTCTGATTGGTTCCCGTATTTTAGGCCTTCACAGTGTCACAAACGAGAATAAAGATTACATTTGCACCAATTGCAAAGATTATAATCTGGAATAGACTAGGGAGTTACGGGTTCGGCAAGGAACAAACGGAATGAGAGTTGAATGAGAGAGGGGACGGAGAAAGGAATTTGAGAATGGGCCGATCAAAGATTACAAAAAACGTTCAATTTCTGCAATCTTTATTCCCGTTTGTGACTCCATGAGGGGGCGTTGTCTTGACTCTCAGTATGAAGGGACTCTAATCAGACCAAACCTTAAAATTTTCGAGTTGTTCATACTCTCCATATAAAGGTACTCTGGAATTATCTCCCAAACCGGCGGCGATGGACTGCATGCGGCGCGGTTTTTGACGCGTCGTGATCGCGACGCCTTGCTGACGTTCTCAGTGCAGTTTTCATCGGTCATAGGCGTCGGCGCAGGCGCACAGACAATGTGCATTGTGGTGGGTGCGGAGCATGCGCCGAGATCATCGTATTGATGCAATACTCCAGCCACGTCCAAGATGTGCGCATGCGCCCCTTCCCCCTCCTCTCCAGAGCTAAGGAAAAACGCCGTAGGAGCCCTCGGACATTGCCAAATTTCTCCCAAAAAAGTACGAATAAACTGAAAAACTAGCGATGTTTCCATTTGAAAATTTTAAATAATTTTATTTCAACGCAATCAGTGGCGTGGCGTGAATTGCGATGTATCGATGGTTATGCCATTTACACTTATGGTAAAGAATCGATTATTAAGGTGTTCGCTGCGAGCACCCTGTTTATCGGTCCTTTTCCATAGGTTTAAAAGGCATAACAATCGATAGTGGCGTGGCAAAGCACGCCACGCCACTGGACGCAATCACATAACTCGTTTGCGATGTTTGAAAATCTCCGCCTTTATGTTATTCTTTTAAAGGAGAACGAACTGACATCATTCCTTGAGGTTTTTGCAGAATTTTCTTCGCACAGACAAGAAAAATCGCGACAGTTTTAATGAATTGCCGTTGAGTAGTTTTCCGCTTAAAAAATAAAGAATGATAGGAAGTCTGCAACGTCACAAACCGAGTTAAGTGATTGCCGACTTACACCGTCGATTTCTGATTTAATCTAGTGAATCTGTAAATTTCAAAGAGGACTCCTCATAAATTTTTTCGATTGTTAATTTTTTTACCAAAAGAGATTTGGCGGCTTTCGGATGTTGATACATCGTTTCTTATAAGGACAGCAGTCCTGTTCTACCGCGCTAAGGAAGAACGCCGTATGAGTTCTCCGACGTTGCAAAGTTTCCTTCGCCAAAAACCGAATTTAATAGGAAAATTGTGAATATTTTTTGCCAAAATTTTCAAACAAGTTTTCACACAATTTAAGTTAAAACGTCTGAAAAATTCAATAAAAAATATGCGTGAATATCGTAAAAAATACATATTTTAACAAGGGAAATTTGGCAACTCTCGAATGTTCATACGGCGTTCTTCCTTGGTATGGCAGTGTTCGACTCCTTCGCTTTGAGAGGCAGTCACTTTGTTATACATTGTGTTGTCTTTCAATCGGCTTATGCTACACAACCAGCATCTAGCGTAAAATTTACCCGCTTTGCTCAACAAGGCCTCTAGTATTCAAAATGAGCTGTGATATTTTGTTTGGTGGTTCGTTTTTTAATAAAAATAAATCGAGGCTCATGAGATTATGCGTGAGTGAGTGCCCACACCGCGCCTTCATGTTGGAGATTATACTGCAATCTATTTTGCGTGTGGCAATAGTTATCTTCTCGAAGAACGCATGTTGCATCGTGTCCGTTGCCATCTTGGTAGCAAGTTACACCATCATTCAAACATACACACTATGCTTTACGACAAGGAGCAAGTATATATAGTATCGCATCTTTGATCGTGCAACTTTCATTAGCTCGCAAGAAAAACATACAGAAACTCGAATAGTTTCTATTTCTGCACCAATAAAATATTAATTAACTAATAAGTTTACTCTGAAAATTGCATATGTGCCACTAGTTAATTTGCAGCATGTAGCAGTTGCACATTCTGACAACAATGCAAAGCTAAAAGTTCCTAACTACAAAATGTAGTCCATTCTCTCTTGTTTTGAAGGCACTTACACAAATGGCGTTGAGTCATAAATTGAAAGTAATCATAATGATGTACGACTATTATGATTATGTCTGAAGTGAATTCCGTATGAAAATAATGTATGATTCCCGAATTTCAAAAAGGTCAACATACTTCCTGGGCATCTATGCAGAGCATAGAAGCCATCTGGATGAGGGAAAAAATTTTACTAAAACTTCCTAAAAAGGCCGAATTTTAAAGATCAAAACATCGCCGTGAAAATAAGAAAGAAATGGTTGGAATCGATTTCATGTGATCAATGGCGACCAAGAAAAAACAACCACCATTAATCGGCCGTATTCCCACATGATTTTGGTTAGTTCCCTTGCGTGAAAGGAGCATTCTATAATTTCAAAGAAAAGTGCTACTTGGTTTTCATTTTTCTTCAAGAAAATTGAAGTAAGCAGAAATTTTGAAACAACGCGATAATCCTCTCTTTTTTTAGTTTCCATGTCTTAATGCTTCAAAGTACAGCACTCATGTTTTCCTCTTGAGTTATCTAAATGATGAGGCTTCTTTGCCAGCCTTGGGCGACAGGCAGCCATCCATTCACTAAACTCGGGGAGCTTTTCCTCGAAGTATTTTCGCAATTGAAGCCGAGCCGAAACTAAGAAAACGGTGCGGCGATGAGCCACGACTACGTTACCCCATTTTCCCTCATAGTTTATCGTGCGAAGCCCCTTGAGCATAAAAACAATAACCTCTTTCAAAGTTCAAGAGAAGAGGGTAAGTTGTGCTCCTATTGTTCGAACCTTCTGCAAAGTCGATCCACTGATAAGTTACGGAGTCACCGTCTCGCCTTATTAACTCATTGACCCAGAACCGTATAACTTCCTATAGTTTTCCCCCGCCTACGTCACACAGTTGCCAAAAAAAGGACTTTATGAGGACAAAATCAGCGTAACCGTAGCTTAGCGTAACAGAACTTGCGATTGATGCATCCGAACTCTTTCAACCGTTCGGTTGCATGATCCGAGAGCACGCTAATTTGTTCAGAAAGATCGTTTCTACGAACCGGAAGGTCAGTTTTACAACAGGGCCGGATTTAGGGGGTGGCCACATGGGCCGCGGCTCAAGGCGGCAAATTTTGCCATTTTTTTAAATGTAGCTTTAAAGAAAAATCGGATTCAGAAAAAAATTACAAACGAGAAAAGGTCTCTCATTTCCTGAGAGTATATCTCTTAAATTGTCGTCTTTCTGTGATACAATAGACAGCACCTTTAATTAGTCGAGTTAAGACTAAGAGAGAAACCGAACACAGAATTTGGCCTGGAACGGCGCGGCACAGAGAGCAATGATGACGAGAACTTGGGATGAAAAGGAAAAACCCTCGGCGCAGCGCGGCGCGGCGGTCGGCATGTAACACATATTAGCGCCTGCAAGACTGCATGAATACTTCACGCATTGCGTCAAACACAGTGCGCGCAGCAGCGGTCGCCGTGTAACGATGTTACAATCTTATATACTCCCTCTTTTCGATTTTACTTGTTCGAATCTTCTGATCTCAGCAACAGGTTGAATTTTACGATTCAGAATTAAATGAGAGGAGAGACTTTATTCTTTTGCGTTTCTTTTTGTTCAATTTATTGTACCCTAATCGATACGAGACCGTTGAGACTGGATTGACCTTATGACAAGCTTTCCTCTTTGCGCCTTGCTTCATTAATTGCTCCATTTAATTTATTTTTTGCGGCTGTTAGCAAGTATTTATCTTCATTTGAATCTACGGTATTTAAAGTTTTGACCTATGCCCCAGGTTTTCACATTTATGCGTGATATAATTTTAATTTTCCACCCTGCCACTCTTGATAAAAAGTAAACATGGAATTCTCATCATCTCTCTTTATTGATTTAATATGTCAGGAGGCCCTTGGCCATATACCTCTATTCCCGATTTGTCGTTAATTTTTTCCCCTTTTTTTTATTCTGCGGTCTTCAATTTTTTCCATTCGTCATTTTCCTGGTGGATTAAAGAAATTTTAAATGGTTTTGCCACTGCTCGACAAAATCCAGTTTAATTTTCTAACTTTTCAATTTTTTTTTTGTGACAATGTCGAAATTTTGATTAACGTATGCACAACCGGTGCGGTGCGTCTAGTTGCCTTTTTTGCCTTCTTCCTGCAGGTGAATCGGGGACTCTCAAAAGAATTAAACAACCCAATGAGCAGAGTTCAGCTCTGGCACGCGCTTTGCTCGTAACTTTTTAACAACCCATCAAAGGAAATATTCGAGAGCTGTCTGTGGCTTCATGTCATCATGCCGTGATTTATAACTAGGCACACTTCCAGCGAAACTTTTGATTTTTCGAAACGCAAATTTTTCCGCAAATGTAACTTTATGTACCGAAATTAACTTTGTTCAAAGACATTACGACCGTTTGGCAAATCGCTAGGAACAGGTCTCGGGAGATTTCCCATTTCGGTTTGATACACAGCAGTCGTAAACGTGAGAGGAAAAAAATCATTCCGCGAGATTACTGTTTGATTGTAAAGATACCGGATTTGACTCGAGTCGATATTAGTTATTATTATTCTGCAAGCGGGATGTTTGAACTGACGAACACATCATAAAACATAACAACTCACTCATGTGTTGAATCCGTAAATTTCCAACATTCCTATCGTATCTTGCAAGGAATTATGAAGAATTGTCTTTCGTTCTGTTGAATTTTTAGTCAGCGCTGACTGTTTATTCAGTATTTTTTAAGTTTATTTTCAAAATAATCCAGAAATCCATTGTGCTCTTAGGAGTCCACATTTTTTGGACATCTTGCTGAAACTTGTCACTTCTTCAATACGTTCATTGTCATTCTACTATCATCCCTCAATCTCGTAAAGTATCAAAAAACTTGTTTTCTTGTACAGAGTTTTTCAATAATGAACGAAATTAGCTAGAATTTCTATCAATCAAGACAGCAAAGGTTGATCCGCACCGATTCTGTTTTTTAAACGGAGGACTGTCCTCTTCTACCAGTAAAACCCGAGTGAAATAGGGGTAAGTTTTCCTTGAAAACAAAATCTGTTTTTGCGATTCTTTTCAAATGACATAAAAATATGCCTGATTATAAATGATTATAAAATTATTTACAATTTTCTTAGAAAATTTGGTTTTTGTTGAAGGAAATACGGCAACGTCTGAAGGCTCATACGGCATTCTTCCTTCGGACAGCAGATTAGGTCTACTGCCGTGCTAAGGAAGAAAGCCGTGCGGACATCCGAGAGTTGCCCCTTGATAAAACATGTATTTTTGACGAAAATCATGCAAATTTTTCTTTGAGATTTTCAGATATTTTAGATTAAATTGCGTGCAAAATTGCCTAAAAATTTTGGAAAAAAATATTCACAACTATCTCAGTAAATTCGGTCTTCATGGAAGAAAACTTGGCAACGCCTGAAGGTTCATACGGCGTTTTTCCTCAGCACGGAAGTCTACAACTTTGCTCTTTTTGCAATTATCCGGCAGCCGGCCAGGTTGGCCTAGCAATCAGCGCGTCTGACTCTAGACCAATAGGTCCCGGGTTCGAATCCCGGCGGTGGCGACAAATTTTCACGGAACTGACGTGAGGATCTGCAGAAACAGTTTCTACTCGGCCTTAATCCCTGAAAATTTGAAAGCCGGAGCATGGATGTCCCTATCGCCCTGTTGTCTACGGACATTAAATCTCTCTCTATAGTTGGCTGTAGACCTCTGATAAGAGGTGTACGCCATTAAACCTGCAAAAAAAAAAAAAAAAAAAAATCATCCGGCAACTTCGGAGTTGCCCCGTGTGACGTCATTTAACTGCGTCTGAATCGGGATCTTAGATGCTGATACCCTATTAATGTCACTTTAGTGTCGCTCCCAGGCGGGTCCCTGTTCCCATGCAGGTCGGTGCGGAGCCCCACTAATCCGGTCTCCCGCTTCCAAGCGCGATCTTCCGTCGACGTTTGATTAAAAATCAATCTGAAACACCTACCGGGCTGGGCGCGTTTTATTTTCTGTGTCAACAGTAATCGCTGGGATGTATTTGTAACTCGAGGATTTGTTCCGGCCTTCCTCTTTTAATCTACCAAAGATGGAGCCTAAAATGGACAATCGTTGTCAATGGCTGTTTAATCCTTGATATCGATCTCTTCATCCCCTTGTTTACTTATCTCCTTTCCCCTGGCGCGTTTTTTCTCCCCCGGACCCCGGCCCCGTCTCTTCCCACCTTTCAACGCCGTGTCATTATCACTTCCTCCTTGCTGGGCGGTTGACAAAAGAGGCTTCTTGCCATCTTCCGCTCCTTTCGAATTTCACCCCTTTTTTTTAACGTGTACTTTTTTTATACATCGGGGCAGGGTTTAAATGTTGTCCTCAGTTCATGTAAATAAACAGACTTATCTCTCAGCCGCTAATAACTATCTCCGCCTCGGAGATTTTGAAGTCAGACACTGCAGTGATGTTACCTGACAGTTGAGACGAAGGTTAGGAATAGGATGGGAGGAAGGACTCGTGCCCTTAAATAATAGAATATTCGTATAATATTCAGATTTGTATGTAACTTTCATCATATGTATTTTTATTTTACCCATGCATGAAATGGTGTCATTTGGTTGACGCTGGCGACTCACTGTTTTGGTTTCTTATTTCAGACCGGGAAAAAATAAAAAAATAAAAAAAAAAATTGTGATTCCTTTTGAGGATAAGAAATAAAATTGAAAAGGTGGCCAGTGATTTGCGCGGAAGTATGACAATTCACAAAAGCAACCATACGTATAAAAAAGAAAAAAGAAGAAAGAAAGAGAGATTGTTTAATTTAGCTGGAGAAACGAATGGTTTCCCAATAATTGCCTTATTTTAATATCGTAAATGACTGATGACTAAAAAAATTAATATTTGATCAGAAGACTTCCCCACCATTGCCGCGGTTAAGTATATTTTAAAAGGATGAGGCTATTCGTCGGTACGGTACCGACGGATAAATGGCTATTCGTCGGTACCGTACCGATGAATAAATGGCTATTCGTCGGTACCGTACCGATGAATAAATGGCTATTCGTCGGTACCGCATCGGCGACATTAATTAATAAAAATGTGTTGTCAAGCCTTGGTCCGAATGGACAAGCAAACGCCATCTATGGTGCTCTGTTGTAATTACACGGAGATACTAAGTGCTACAAATGTACAACTATTGTCAGTTCATGGTAGCTGCTCCACGGCTTGCGAATCTTCAGTATCTGTCGCTGCCCCAACTAACAACGATCATAGTGCAGAGAGCTATTCCACCACCAGCGAATCTTCGGTTTCTGTTGCTGCCCCAACTAACAACGATCATAGTGCAGAGAGCTATTCCACCACTAGCGAATCTTCGGTTTCTGTTGCTGGTTGCATCTCCATCTGACGAAAATGTCAGTGCAGAGAGCTTCACGAAGCTAAAATTTAAGAGTAAAGTCATTTCACGAGGGCGACCTAAACTGCCAGCAAGACAATTTTGTTCCTTTAATCGCACCGTTGCCGACCGACAATCTGTGGAAAATCCCCCCGAAAAACGGAAACGAAAGAAAACACCTGCAAATGAAACTAAAGGCCCCACCACCCGAAAAAAGAAGCGTTCTTGATGATTCTTTTGACAGAGTAGTACATTTCAGTATTATGATGATTCATTTGACAGTGAAGTACTTTTCAGTATTATGATTATTTATTTGACAGAGTAGTACATTTCAGTATTAATTGAGAGTATTAAATACATAAATTAAATTTGGAGAATATTTCTTTACAACTCGTGTTGGGTTTTTTTTCCATCTTTCACCCAATTTTTAGCTCTTAACTTCCACCAAAATATTATTAAGAAATCATATCTTTAATATAATTTACGTACTAAAATCAAAGTACGGTACCGACGAATAGCTATTTATTCATCGGTACGGTACCGACGAATAGCTATTTATTCATCGGTACGGTACCGACGAATAGCCATTTATCCGTCGGTACCGTACCGACGAATAGCCACTTCGATTTTAAAAATCGGATTTTTTCATTACCCAATCCCCTATTCTTCCCTCCAGAAAGCAATGCTACCTCACCCCAATTAAGGTGGTTCTTCTTCCCAAGCAAAGCTCAATGTCAAAATAAATAAGAGGTAAAGAAGGATACGCATAAAAACCATACCGTTTCTTTTTAAAAAATCACGATCAGCTGCCGCCAATTTTTTCGTAAGAAAAAACCTCAGGCTCTGCATCCCTTCTCCTTAAATAGAAGAAAAAAAATATTTTTTTATTTGAAAACAGGGCACGGGGTCGTTGGATGATATGGACATTTCCAATTATTCGTGGCAGTACTAGTACCCCAACTAATTAGGCTACTAACCCAAATGTTGCGGAAGTACCCCGACTTGAGTAGCGGTACTACCACAATTAATTATTGGAAATGTCCATATACAATGTCCACATGTGGTTTCACCCCAACAAATTGGGGTGAAACCACAATTTTAAGGGGACAGCCCCTAACACCGTTTTTCCGTGAACACTCCAACAAGGGAGATCTATGGAACCCCTTCAGCTGTAAAGGGGAGTATTGGGCGTTTCTCTAACTCCAGAAAGGGTCTCGGGAGGCCCCCCTGGGAAAATTTTAAAACATTGAATCGTCTCGGGAGCAGGAAGAAAAAAAAAATCATTTTATTTATTTGGAAACAGTTTTATTTGTACGAGAACACGAGAGAGGACTTAAGATACGGATGACTTAGAGGTATACTTGTGAAATTTTCAAAGTGATAAATCGGCATCTCCCCTTCTTTAACCCCGTGTGCACAAACAAAAGGAAGTTGATACAAGCTTTTATTATACGGGTGCACGCGAGCTCCGTTCCTCTTTGTTAATGGTGTAGTCTATATGCCACGGCGCCATCGTTATCTCGATAGGGATTGTTGCAGGAGAAGCCATCAGCGAGGCTTCCGTAAATAGAGTGGAAAAATGGGCTACGGAGGGCGGCGACGCAGCGTAGGCGCGGGCACGGAGTGAATTGAGCCATAAAGAAAAACGGTCGGAAGGTTAGGAAGAAATAATAAGGCGAAAACGATTTGCGAAAAGGAGTAATATCCAATTGTGCGGAAACAGACATTGCCTACCTGCATCTTCCAAGATTTCATCTCCGCCCGGAATGAGCTGATGTAAGCATTCTCCTCCCCAACAGTTCCTGTTATACCTAGATCCTTTACTTTTACTCATTCTGCCGCGCTAAGTAAAAACGCCGTATAAGCCTTCAGACGTTGCCAAATATTTGTAGAAAAAACCCAAATTTCCCGGTGAACTTACTAGTATTTTTCTTCAAATTTTTTGGATAATTTTACCTGCAATTTCTCCTGAAGTTCCTGAAAATATAAAAAAAATACTTATATTTTCCCCTGAAAAATGGACATTTTCTTGGAGAAAATTTGGCAACTCTCGAATGTTCATACGACGTTTTTCCTTAGTTTGGCAGCTTTGCTGAGAGCCTTTTTGTATGATAACAGCATCTAGAGGGATCAACAGACGAGACATGGTACAATTTTCAGATGTGCTTCTACTACATTTTCCACGTAGATACAACGAATATAAACGTGCTTTATCTGTCTCATGCATACACAATGCTTTCTCGTTGTCAAAATCCATGCTTTCCTTGGATTCAGATACTTTAATTTTCTTTTCCCTTTGACATAGAGCAAAGTTCTATGAAGGCATCCGCTTATTCTTACATGCAAACCTAACAAAGGAGCAAACTATAAACAAATAATAATGTCAGTGGCTGTTTGTGTCGATGCACTAAGGTCAGAGCCCCGTCACAGAGCGAAAAATGAAAAAATAAACCAATAATGAGAGGAATTTGAGGTTGCCGCAAACGTCAGAAACCAGTGGCGTGGCGTGAATTGGGATATATCGATTGTTATGCCATTTAAACCTATGGTAAAGAATCGATTATTAAGGTGTTCGCTGCGAACACCCTGTTTATCGATCCTTTTCCATAGGTTTAAATGGCATAACGATCGATACATCGCAATTCACGCCACGCCACTGTCAGAAACTACCACCGTGTACCGGGCCCAGAGCTTGATTTTTCATCCCAACTGGTGTGTTTGGCACAGGCGCTTTGATGGGAAAAACCTAAAATTACAGCGGGCTGATTGTTGAAATTCATTGACAAAGCAATAGACAAAAAAGACATAGAGAGTATGGAGCGATTCTATTGGTTGAAATGGGTGGTTCCTCTTAAGTAAGGGAAAAAATGATGGACTATAGGGTCTAACTATGACTATAACGATAACTACTCGGGTTCTCTGCCACGCGAGGCACTGTCTCTATTGTGCCTCCACCTCCACATCCTTTGCTCCTTTGCGACATCTTCGTACTCTGATGAAACCATTTTGCGATGCAATTTTCTCTGTTTACTTTGATAATGATTCTTATTCGTCAATTCAAATCATCCGAAGGAAATGCGATCAGCCTGTATCTGCCGTCAAGATAACCTTTTGAGTGCTGCATCTTAGCGTCTGAATAACACTTTTTCGATTCGTGGGAGTGCGTTTTGCATATTCTACTAAATGAAGGCGAAATGACCACCTTTTTCGGTATGCGGAAAACTGTTGAAAGAAAGGTGGAATTTGGTCTGTGTTAACTGAGAAGGATATTTGCGCACAAATTCCTTGCCGTCGTATTACCGAGGAGCGACACGAGACGCGACGCCTCGCATTAGTGGCGTTGATGAAGAATGTGAGTCGACTTGCACTCTGCGACATGAGACAAACCAACGATTGTAAAACTAGGAAAACACGTGTCTTGGTTGCGCTGTCTAAATTTGTTGTTCTTGCGGTATAATTCCCAGGAGAGCTCATACTAAAATTCAAGCATGCACAAAATTTTCAGAGAGCATACCACCAGCTGGTTGCATAGTTGAATTGAGTTCAACGAAAAAGGATCGAGTTTTTCTTGAGGGAAGAGATGGTCTACCTATTGTAGAATTTCTTCTATATTTCTGATAGATACTGCGTGTCGGATTTTTAAATTTGATCAAGTGCAACAGCTCTGCTTGTTTATTTTCAACTGAAAAAACCGGATTTCCGCCAATTTTCTCCTTTTATTCCAAAAAATTTGTACCTAACTGTTAGCCAAAAAAATTGGGTTCCTTCCTGTTAAACTTAGTTCAGTTCCTCATGATGCAAGACGGTTGGTTTCCTTGTGCCTGCATGAACCGTTATAAGAAATTTGTAACGTCACAATCGTAAATTTCTACGTTCACCCTCAATTTTGTATTTGTCGTAGCACATCATAACTAGCATCTCTCCTAGCCTCAGTTTGACGGCGAGACTGCAAGAACAGCTATCTTACACTGAGAAAAAACTATGGTTTATAAACCTATTAGAGGTAAATATGGAACACCTATAATAGTCGTAAATAAACTAATGATTCTCGGTCTGTGAACCATACTAAGGTCTCTGTACCAAATTAAGGTACAGAGACCATAACTAAGGTATATGTGCTATTATTATATGTAGAGGTACTACTATTAGTGGTGTTCCATATTTACCTCTAATAGGTTTATAAGCCATAGTTTTTTCTCAGTGTAGTTTGCGACGCTGTAAACTTCCTCTCATAATTTATCTTTTAAATGGAAAAATACTCGACCCTATTTCTTTAGAACTGCCCTGCTTTTCCATTTCAAAGTGAGGGATTTTGTGTGACAATTTTAAGTAATATCGCTGTTTTTTCCTCCTTTCATACAATAAATGGGAGCGAAGACTTTGTAACACCGCAAACGAGATACAGGTTGCTGCAGTTCTGTCGTGCTAGGGATGAATCGCCGCACAATGGATCGAGTCAATTAGAGAGGTCGGACATGAAATGTTTGACTGAAATGGCACATTTTGATTAGAGTCCCTTTATACCCAGAGTTAAGACAACTCGATTATCAGCTGACTGGCAGCCGGCCTTGGCTGGCCATGGAGGCCGAAACGAGTGCACCCAAACGAACGATATTGAGGGACACAAGGATCAGGAATCCTGCGATGTCTGTCACACAAAAACAACAACATCAACAAATTGATCAATTAAAAAGAAAATGAGATTGGTTTGTGAATAATTTCTTAATCTATTTTCATTTTGGACCGATGGAAATAACAATTTACTCTTGATAAACCACAATGGGCCTGTTGCAAACTTTTGCTAGAGCAAAAATAAGAGTTGTTTCTTGTAGATAATGCCTCAAAAATCACGATGAGCGCATCGGCAAAGTCTGAAATGCACTCATAACTTCACAATCTGCGTAAGAAATTTGCGGTTTTTTAAGCTTCCCGCTTCAAAAACGATACTACGGCGTAGGTGAACATTTTGTTAGAGGAGTCGCTCCATCGTCGGCGATATTCATCATGGCCGACGCTTGCACGCAGTTCCGCGCGTAATTCAAGGAGAGTTCAAGGTCAATCCATTCGGGCGTGGAAAATATGAACGTTAACACACCGATTGTTATCTGGTCTATCCAGTTCAGGTGTTATCTCGTCCCATCAAACGTGTTTTGGCGGATTGGCGTCGGCTATGATGATTATTGCCGACGATGGAACGACTCCTCTTACAAAATGTTCACCTGTGCCGTAGTATCGTTTTTGAAGCGGGAAGCTCAAAAAACCGCAAATTTCTTACGCAGATTGTGAAGTTATGAGTGCATTTCAGAGTTTGCCGATGCGCTCATCGTGATTTTTGAGGCATTATCTATAAGAAACAACTCTTAGTTTTGCTCTAGCAAAAGTTTGCAACAGGCCCATTAGGTAATATTTTCATTATTCTTGTTGACACTCGAGGTACCGCCATCTTGGAGCACTCGTTTCGGCCTCCATGAGCGAGAACTAATCAGAATTGGATTTTTTTAGGCCACTTTCAGCCCAACCAAAAGTGAGTTGTCTTAACTCTGGGTATAAAGGGACTCTAATTTTGATGTTTATTTCGGCACATTATAAACTTTAATCGGTACTTTCAAAGAAAATTTCACCAGGAAACCAATGTAACTACGTTTAGAACCTCAAAGTTTTTATGTAAATAAAGTTATAAGCGTATAAAGTTTCCAAATTTTGTCCGACCTCTCATATTGACTCGACCAACTGTGCGCCGTAAGAGTCATGAGGCGTTGCCGAATTGCCATCGACAAATCATGAATTTTCAGGAATATTTGAGGAAAATTTTCCTTTCGATTTTTCAGAGGATTTTGTTTGTAATTTGATCTAAAATGTCTGAAAATTTAAACGAAAAATATCCATAACTTCCTTCAAGAATAAATATTTCTTGAGAAGAAATTCAGCAACATTCGAATGCTTATGCGGCACTTACACTCAACGCAGCAGAGTTTCACCGTCGAGTTGTCCTCGTGAGGCTGTGGGGCTGTGGCCACCATAAATAAATTCTTTTCCTTTTTCATAAATTTTGCAATTCAGCTAAAGAGTAAAGAAAACTGACGCGCGGCTTTTCAACACACATGCGTTCCCGGAAAACTTTAATTCATTTAACGTTTCAATTTTCAGTCCTTCACTTATTTAAATCACCTGTATTTGCACTAAGTTTCCTCACTGGAAGTGGTAGGTCGACCCATTTAGACGTTGCACGATCGGCGTTGATACTTCATTTTTTCACTTGTATTCATTTATGATTTTCTATGAAAGAGGCATGTTTTGAACGAAAAACTTAGGATGAGTTTTCGCCAAAGTGTGTATAGCCTTTCTTAAATGCGTATCTTCATTTCAGTGCACTATAGTAAAAAATAGTACACTGGAAAAAAAAATCTGGATCTAGAGTCCAGATTCTTGAAAACATTGAAAAGAAAAAATACTCTTGAT
This sequence comes from Bemisia tabaci, assembly GCF_918797505.1. NCBI lineage: Eukaryota > Metazoa > Arthropoda > Insecta > Hemiptera > Aleyrodidae > Bemisia > Bemisia tabaci. The sequence continues at coordinate 17,609,347 of NC_092797.1, read as the reverse complement.
TTGATCGGATTTTTGCTTGAATCAAAACGAAATCTGCTTAAATTAAGAGGCTTGGTTCTTGATTTAAGCTAGATTCTGATTGAATCAAAAGTACTTTTTCTTGTCGATGTTTTTAAGAGTCTGGACTCTAGATCCAATGTGTTTTTTTTAGTGTATTGCATTGATAAACCGCGCTGTTAGCGCCATGTTGGCCATGTGTCTCTCACCAGTGGCGAGGCGTGAAAGATCGATTATCGATTTTTCCTCACTAAAAGAAAGAATCTGTCATTAAGGTGTTCGTTGCGAACACCCTGTTTATCGATCCTTTTCCATAGGTTTAAATGACAGATCAATCGATAAATCGCAAAGCATGCTGCGACACTGCCTCTCACGAAGAATCGTGCAATGGCGCCAGTGGCGTGCGGTGCGCTTTGCGATCTATCGATTTATCTGTCGTTGAAACCTATAGAAAAGAATCGATGAGCAAAGTGTTCGCAACGGACACCTACCTTATGATCGATTCTTTACCACAGCTTCAAATGGATGAAAATCAATTGATATTCTGCGACATCGCACTAGAGTCGCACCACTTCTGTTTTTAATTTTCACATCACCGCTGTCAAAACCGGACGTCTGAGACATATAGGTGGATTTTTAAAACATCGCACGGTTCTTAGTCAGAAAATTACTCTCCACGGAGGCTGAGTCAAAACAATTTAAACGAACGACACGGAAAGCAGAGGAGAGCGATAACTTAGAGCTAAACTCGGCGTAGAATTAAAATGCAAACGGCTAGAAAATGAAGGCATGCCTCGTCAATTTCAGTGCGTTAACCTCGCATCAAATTATTTCATTCGGAGTTTTTCATCTCTTTCAGCAAGTCACCAGAGGGAGAAAACGCGTAAATTTGAATAAAATGTTCGTAAAGTAAATATGACACAAAGTGACAGGTTTTTTTTATCTCGCCACTTGGCCGTGTCTGGAAACGGTTCCACGAAAATTGTCTTGGTGAGTTGATCCGTCCTCGTTCTTCAGAATTTTACGGCTCTCTCGCGGTTGTCAGATCGGAGGAAAATTCGGGGATTTTTTGGCCGAGAAATCTCAGAAACTCGCACATTCCGGCAATACGGAGCCTCCTTCGACAGCGGCAACTGACTTCGTATACAGAAAAGATATCGGATAGAAAGACGGCGAAAGAGCAAAAAGAAATAAAACAGATCAGTGCCGACTCAATTTGTTATACAGGAGAGAGCCGTGTGATTTATTTTGTTCGATTCAAAGGTAAGAAAAATAAACACCTACTTCAGACCTCGGGCAGTTCAGCTCGCGAAGTCATTTCTACAGGTAGGCAAATAGTCCGGAAAGGTGGGAGGTGGGCCACCAGACGGATGAGGGAGGAGGGAGGGATGATGCACCAAGTTGGCGACTCGGGGATGATGTGAGTTACGGAGGGTAAACTTGAGAGAGCCCTCCCGCAAGCATTATAAAAAATGTTCCATTTACCCTTGATTCAATTATTTCACTTCTAAAATGCATCGATGAAAAGCCCCGGGTAAACTTAAAGAGGTAAACTTGGAAAAGTGGTAACTTTTCACCAAATAGCCCTGTGTCCACTCGTCAAAATGGCGTCAAAATGGAAGCTCAGATTGAACCGATAAATACGATTTGTTCGCGATTGTTGATCAAAAAAGAGTCGGGTCACTCTATTTTGAGTTGCAACACTCATCAATCGCATCGAGTCCCGACTTAGAGCCACTTATCGTTGAAATCAATTCACTTTTAGCTTCCATTTTGACGTCATTTTAACGAGTGGAGATAGTGCTACTAAGTCTAAAAATCGAACCTGCAAAACATTTGACCACAAAAACTCAATTTTCATCTACGTAACATCATCTGAAACTTTTTACGGGCCGCAATGCTCGATCAATGTTTAAAAAGCCCCGGCTTTCTGTGGTGCCAACTATTTATTCCGCATAAAAGTAGTGCTCGCTTTAAATTTTACATGCCTGTATGATGTCCGTTTGCAATATCAACTACATAGTCGCCTTAATGCTAACGCGGAAGTTTCCACTTAACATAACGATGAAGCTTGAAAATTGTCGTGAGGAAAATTCTCCCTGTTCGAGACTTTGTCGTGGCATAAGTCAGCATTCCAGCCGGTTTGAGGTATTAGGAAAAAGCCTTGCTGTGACCTTTTTCATTCCGAATAAATCACATTTTATTTCGCATATCTCATAACCTACGCTAGGACGCTAGGTAGAAGATCTACATTTTTTTCCAAACATGGCACCGTCATGGCGAGTTCCTCAAAACACTATCAATTTTTTTTTTTTTTTTTTTTTAAATAAACGTGAATTATAAGTCCTTTCCTGCCCTAGGGTACTTACAAATTTCAATTTTAAAGCATCAAAAAGTCAGTTTGAACTTCATTTCCGCCATAAGGTCCATGTAATTTTAAAAATTCAAACACATATTTCTCAAAATAACAAAAACCGCATTTATGCGCCTTAGCCTCGCCAAGCCCCTCAATTATTCTTTTTTCTTTCCACGAAGCTGAAATGTATTCATTTTGAAGTGTATGCCCATCCTCCTTTTGGTCCCATTGGCACGAGATTTGACAAATGCGTGATGGGAATGATGGCCGATGTTCGCATAAGCTTGGGCGATGGCACTTCGGACTTCGGAGCAAGGGCGCAGACGGGCAAGCTAGGCAGGGTTGCCATTTTCCAGTTGAAAGTCGCCCACTTTTCAGTGCAACCCCTGGAAAAGTTGGACAATCCTCCGCCAAAATGACAACAATGTGAAGAGGTTACAGAATTGAATCGTAGCAATCGAAGGATCGCCGCGACAATGTTCCTCTCCTCGGTGTGTCCACCAATTTCCAGCGGCGAGGCATGAATGATCGATAATCGATATTTCCCCATTTTAGGCTGTGGTAAAGAATCGATTATTAGGTTGTTCGTTGCAAACACCCTGTTAATCGATCCTTCTCCATTGGTCTAAATAACAGATCAATCGATGTATCGCGAGGCAAACCACGCCACTGCCAATTTCCATATTGATGGATCAACTAATGCAGTAGTGCGAGGTAGGTTGCGGCTATGACGAGCCAAGAGTCTCTCGTCGGCTGTAAGATGCATATTGATTCCACGACCACAGTCGTCTCGGGGGGTGAGGGGGGGGGAGGACAATTGCGAGGATAAATAATTGAAGACGTGGTTTCTGAGAAGCGAATTTTATGTACTGATCAGGCGAAAATTTTGTATCCACGTTGATAAAAGGGTCCCGACTGCTGGGTGGCGGTTTTCATGATGACGCAATCGGCGCACTGTTTCCCGTAAGATATTTGGGCGATTTTTTTTCCCTCGAATGTTTCTGCCCGCGAGAGAGGAAACAATAAAGCACGGAGAACATATTTCAAGAAGGCTTCTCATTTTCATTTTGGTTGTCCATTTCTGTTTCCAAGCATTTTTCAAAAAGGGTTTACAAGTCAAAATAATTCGAGCACTCAGGGAAATACATTCCTTAAACAGTGGCGTGGTGAGACAAAAAATAAAGGGGATGTTGTTGGAATCAGGCATTTTTTGGAACTTCCGCTAGCGTGAATTTATGAAATTAATGAATTAAGGGTATTAAAAACGGAAGATTTACATACGTTTAGAAAAAAACTGTCACTAATAAAAAACCATCCGTAGAACTTTATGGGTGAAATTCCAAAAGCGCGAATGAAGATCTAACATTGAGAAATTTTTCCTGCTTATTTTGGGTTTTGCCTCACCGGGTTCTGAACTGACCGTTGATTGGTGTATATTTCTGACTGGATTTCTTTCTAACTCTTCTGCAAAATCAAATATTTAGGGATACGAACTCGAAAAGTTTTTATTGAAGCAGTCTTAGGTCAGGAAGTGTAGGACCGCAGTCCAAATTTTAGAAGGGATAGTGTAATACATTTAAAAAAGGAAAGCATTTTTAAAAAAAACTGACAATTTTTCGATAAAATTCAGTCATGGTTTACTGCATCGGCGCAATAAGCAACCGAGTGATTAAGTTGAAGTGCGAACGAAACAAGCGAAGAATCAAACACCAAGCGAATTTTATTACAACGCCTGAATGCAACTAATCGAGCTCCACGGATGTCCGTGTTGCATACGCACAGAAGTTAAGGCGTTTTCAATCTGCTGGCACTCACCAAACACCACTTCACCTGCGGTGTTGCAGCGGATTATAAGTACACCCAAAACGGCAGAGCGCCTTCAATTCTTCATTTGTACTACAGAGACATCCTCCACGCACGAATATAAGTTATAGTTGCTCACTTGCGTATCGGACGTGAGTACCTTTCGAGCTTCATTTTTGACTTAGCGATGTGCTGAGTTCGATGTGTAGAATAACGATTCATGTCTTCGTAGTATGAACGCGTATGAAGAATTGAAGATACTCTGTCATTATGGATCCTCGCAGTTCAGCCCGTCGCCGGGTGTGGAACGGTAAGCGCCAGGCGCCAGGAGAGCCAAAACGCCTGCAATTCCGTGCGTATGCAACACGGACATCCGTGAAGCTCGAATAGTTGCATCCAGGAGTTGAAGTATAATATAGGATGAGTTTCAAAACTCACTCTTCGCGCTGTCGGGCTATGCATTTCTCATACTTTTGGGGTTTGCACTTTAAGGCACCGGCCACCTTATGACACTGATAAACTTCTAACATTGAGAAGCAAAAGTGAGCTCCAGAGCTCATTATTCTTCCCCATGGTAATCCTGGAGACTAGTTCAGACGAAATAACTAAAATTTCGATTTTTTCTGTGCCTCAATTCCTCCTCCTATACTATCTTCTACATTATGACGATTGCAAAATTAACTATCTCCTCGATAGTTTCGTCCATTTTGTTGAATTTCATCGATTGTTTTGAAGCCCTCAGACATTGGCGGATCCAGCAAATTGGCAACGTTGTTTTCCTCCATTTAAACCGATGGAAATGTATCGATTATTAGAGGGGTCAGGTGCCCCGACAAAAATCGATTATTTAACACAGGTTTAAATGGAGGAAATCCGGTGTTGCCAAATTGCTGGATCCGCCTCTGCCCTCGGAATATTCTACCGTTCGAAAACGGGGTTTTTTTACAACCCCTCGAGCGGCAACACGGCGCAGAATGATACGATCCGCGCCGGAGATAAATTTCATTTATGCAACCGGGACTCTTCAAATTGATTATGCATTCCGCGGAGCTCACTTTTGTTTTTGCGCGCCGCCGCCCGGCAACTCAAAATCCGCCGACAGCGTTGCCAATTTTCCGAAATTTCCTCCCGACGCACAGCGTGAAGCCGTGCGATCCCACGCAGCATCGGCAACGCCCTTTACCCTTACGACCGAACCGAGCGAACGCAGACGCAGAGAGCGATGGGGCGAACGGTCAGCGAGAAAAAAGGGCGATTATGCGCGCATTTGCGCCACCTACATTATTAAACGGTCCAAACTTGACCCCCTCCCCCTCCCCCTCCCACCACCGACATCTGGACCCTCCTCCCTCAGACGGGATTCCCGCCCCTCCTTCCCGGAGGCCTCGAATGATACGGGATGTGGGGGTCAGTTCTGCCGTGCTAAGGAAGAACGCCGTATGAGCCTTCAGACGTTGCCAGGTTGCCTCCGATAAAAACCGAATTTCCTGTGAAAATTGCGAATATTATTTTCCAAAATTTTTAGAGCATTGTGTACGCAATTGAATATAAAATATCTGAAAATTTCAAGGAAAAATATGCATGAATGTTCTCAAAAATACATATTTTATCAAGGGAAATTTGACAACTCTCGAAGGTTCATACGGCGCTCTTCCTTACCACGGCAGAGTGTGGGTTTAGACTTAGGTCTTAGATACAGTTGTGTCTATTATGCGTCGTTACGTTTGGAATCGGTGGCATCAATTTGGGAGTCGAACACGGAATGAAAAGACGAATTATTATAATAAGATGATCTTTCGGAGCCCGAAATCGGGGCGGATCCGTCTGGCCGTGGGTCCCCGGTCCCGGCTATGTACGCCCCGCGCAACATTAATCATCACTCCCAAAACCTTGAAGGTAATACTACATGCAAGTACTCATTATTCCATTTATCTCTCCGTCCTTCCTCACCATGCTACCATTCTAGCCCCCCTCCGCCTTATCTTCCTTTGAACGGGTCATTTTTCTAAGGGAGCGTGCCCGAATTCAGGTGAGCCCCCGCTCACATCTACTCGCAGGTAATTAAAGGGTCACGTTGAAATGGACATGATCCTTTTTGGAGAAGACCTCCGTCTGTTTCTGCTCGATCTGATCTCTCTTTTCTGTTTTTTATGTTCCACATTTATCTATTTCATTTGGCGGTGAATATTAAATGCATAAGTATTTCCGCTCTGCGTGGAGAACAGGAGAGGAAATGTTCGCGTTCCCCCTCCCCCTGCCCCCACCCCCACCCACAACCATTAAAATATTAAAATAAATTCCGCATATAGACAGGTACCAAGCTACCAGAAAAAATCCTCTTATGGGATTCGCTAGGCCCGTGACTGCCCGGTAGAGAAAGTTTGCGTGATTCCACGAAATTTTCAGTCATTGCGGCGAGGAGCCAGCTACATTATTTCGAACATACTCAGGAATGAATTGTTCACATCGGCATGCGGATGTGCGGGCTAGATGTTATCTCAATCAAACATTCTTCATGACGTTCTTTATTTTGTAAAATTATTCCTTGATTTGTTAGATTTCAAAAATAAGTTAATTGGGATAGATAAATAAGGCATGTTTTGAGATTAGGAGAGTATGAAAAAAAAGTCACGCATTTTACAAGTTGCAGGTTGATTTTCGAAAAAAATCAGAAAATGAGGATGGAAAAATTCATTGAAGACGTCAAATATATAACGCCAAGTAGGCGTTGTATATTTGTGATTTACACGTGAAAGGGACCCAAGTGGCAAATAACTCAACGTTGAATTAATAATTGTACCATATCACATACCCATAAAAATAATCCAAATAGCCTCAAAACGGGTTCTGAAGGTATCTGATTTTTAAAAGTTCCCGGGGGCACCCCCCTCCCAGTTTCTGAATCCTCGAAAGTTTCCTAGATCCGCGGCTGGAGGGGACCATTATTCAGATTCAAATAAGCTCTCAAATGGACTACAGTCTGTAAAAAGGAACTACTATTTCTAACTAAATTTAGAAACAACGTACTTACCATAGCTCCCCGATGCAGATACGAGCTTTTGTGTATGAGCTAGAAATATGCAGTTCCTAATTGAAACACTGGGTGCAGAAAGGGCATTCCTTGGTTGCGCTGTCTCAGAATCTCCGCCAACGATTCATCAATTATAATTAAAGGAAATTTTAAGGAATGCGTTGAAACTTTTACTGGATTTTCTTCATGATTTTACAAGGCTGAAAACAAAGAGTTTCAGAGAATTTTCCCAATTGTTTTCTTGCTAAGTGGAAGTTAAGAGTTTTAGGCACTGGAACCAAGAAATGCCCTTTCTACATCCATAGCCTCAATGACAAAATGCAGTCTACCCAGCCTCAAAACGAGTTCTGGAGGTGTCCGGTTTTTAGAAGTTTACGGGAACGACCCCCTTTCCCCCCAGCATCTAAATCCTCGAAAGTTTCCTGGATCCGCGGCTGAAAGGGAAGACTACGACAAACCTAAGACGTCGATACTGCCGTGCTGAGGAAAAACGCCGTATGAACATTCGAGAGTTTTCTTTAATAAAATGTTTATTTTTGAGGAAAGTTAGGAATATTTTTTATTGAAATTTTCAGACACTTCAGATCGAATTACGAACACAATTCTCTGAAAAATGCAAAGAAATTTATTCTCAGATTTCCCTGCAAATTCGTACTTTATCAGAGAAAATTTGCCAACTTCTAATGGCTCATACGCAGGCACGTTCAGGCACGTTCAGGCATGTATCCAGGATTTTTTTTCGAGGGGGCTTGGTCGGGTGAGTGAGGTCCCCCCCTTTCCGACTAAGGGGGGGGAGTTTGAGGGGTATGGAATACCTCCCAGTTCAGAAGGGGGTCCGGGCGGGAAAACTTTTGAAATTTTAAATCTATTTGGACGATTTGACAGACTTCCCATCGAATTCTGCGGAAAAATTAGGTTCCTCTTTCAACTTTTAGCCTAAAATACCTTCAAATTGTTGCATTCAATACATTTGGAAAATTTAAGGAATTTTTACTCTATTTGAGCGCATTTTGAAAGTTCAAACTGCCTCTTTTCTCGCCTCTTCTTATTTTCTATCTCTTCTGTTCTTCATTCTCTTCCTCATTTTTCTGCTTTCGGGGGGGGGGGGGGGGGGGGCTTTAACCCTCTAAGCCGCCTCCCCCTTCCGTTCCTCAGGACGGGCGGATAGTTGAGTGATGCCGGGCCGCGGAAGTTGTCGCTGATGGCTGCGTTGATGAAATCGGGCCGGAGATTGGCGGCGGGCCGAGCCCCCCCGAAGTGGATGTTCGCTCCTTGTCGCGGCACTAATGAAGGAACCCCCGCGACCCGCCCGCGTTGGGCGCGCAGCAGGGCACCACTCGCGACTCGCCCGCCGTAGCCGTCGCCGATGCCGTCCTCGTCCCCGCCGTGCAGCGCAACGGTGCAAATCAAAATGTGCAAGAGCCAACATCTCGACGGAAGACAATGCGGCGCGGCGGCAGACCGGATCGGGGGTTCCTCCGCCGTAATCGCTGCTTTTCACGGTGAATCAATAACCAATTACTTCACATGTCCCCTGTTGCCGCCTACGAGTTTCCCCGACTCTCATCAGCGGCCCTCAACGTCGCCAGGGATCGAGGGGGTGCTTTTTCTCTCTCCTTTGCGAGCCGTCCATAAATTTAATATTAGGTTAGGTAGGTTAGTTTTGGTAGGTTAGATTAGGTACGTTAGGTTTAGGTTCGGACAATTTTTCCGAACTGTGAACTCCAGCCCTCGGCGCGGCGATCAGCATGTGACACATATTGGCGCCCACAGGACTGCACGAATACTTCACGCATTGCATCAAACACAGTCAAACACAGGTCATTGCGGTCAGCCCGAAACGGATAGCGCCTACAAGAATGCATGCATACTTCACGCATTGCGCCAAACACAATGCGGTCAGCGTGAAACGCATAGCGCCTACAAGACTGCTTGAATGCTTCACGCATTGCGTCCAACACGGTGCGGTCTGCGCGGCGCAACGGCGGAAGTTAAAATCATTGAACCACATTTATGTTTGTTCTTTCATAATGCTTTCGTTCATTTCTTATGAATGGAAGGCCTTGTCCACACAGGGATAGGTTTACGGAACTTAACTTTCGCGCAAAGTTCCGTGAACTTTTACTAGTAGTGATGACAGGGCTTTCCTAAAAAATGTGTTCAACACGAGTAAACGCGTCTTATGCACCCCTCCCCCGCTGGCACGTTCATTTGATGGTTTTTATTGATGTTTCAAACCGAATGAGAAGGGGGCGGCAAAATACAGGCGGCCCATGGGCGGCAAGAAGGTAAATCCGGCCGTGAGTTCCTTTCTACTGAATTCTATCCCAATAATTGATTCACCTTCCATGCTTCACAGAGTATAGCCACCATGATGTTTTTCCAGACCTTGTCTCTTAGATTTCTTACTTTCTCACTCTCGGGTCTCATTCATATTTTTGCGCCACCTGCATTCCTATTACAGTGCCTAATTGAGACTTTACCGTCATATTAGCCGAACATTAAGCCGCTATTGCGTCATATTCAAACGGAGATCCCGCAGTGTCTTCAGATTCCTAATTGAACGGAGTCACTTCCGTGAGATTTCGTGAGAAACACGATGGCGCCACGCCGCCACGAGTTACGTCCAGAATTCACTCCGAAGCGTCCGAATCACTTTCTCGTCTAATTATCTAATTAAATCACGGAGGCATGCGACTGCCCCGCCGCGACGGCAGGGCCAAAGGTAAAAGTGAAACGGAGGTATACTCCGATTCCACAGTGCACCCAAAATAGACACGACGATTGGTTTTGTTCGCGTGAATTCTAGCTTAGCGCATCTCAGAAGGGAGAAAAAAAAAAAGATTCAGCACTCAAGGGAGGATAATGTCTTATCGGCGTTCGTAAAATTATTATTCCTATGGAAGCGACATATTAATGTCCAGAGCAAAGTGCAAAACCACGTATCTCCCTTGCGGTGTTTAAAATTTCCTCTCCTACACTGAAAAAAAAGTTCGGTCATATAAACCGAACGTCCGGTGTTCCACATCGCATCCCAACTATTCGGTATATAAAACTGAACTTTCGGTTCGTGTAACCAAACATTCGGTTCATATGAATGAACTTTGTTTGTCAGTTCAATTTACCATTAAAGTTCGGTTACACAAATCGAAAGTTCAGTTTGACGAACCGAAAATTTGGTTTGGCAAACCGAATTGGTTGGGATGACCTGGAACGCCGAACTTTGGTTCGTGTGACCAAACTTTTTTTTCAGTGTATTTTATTTTACGAAGTGGCTATTCGTCGGTACGGTACCGACGGATAAATGGCTATTCGTCGGTACCGTACCGATGAATAAATAGCTATTCGTCGGTACCGTACCGATGAATAAATAGCTATTCGTCGGTACCGTACTTTGATTTTAGTACGTAAATTATATTAAAGATATGATTTCTTAATAATATTTTGGTGGAAGTTAAGAGCTAAAAATTGGGTGAAAGATGGAAAAAAAACCCAACACGAGTTGTAAAGAAATATTCTCCAAATTTAATTTATGTATTTAATACTCTCAATTAATACTGAAATGTACTACTCTGTCAAATAAATAATCATAATACTGAAAAGTACTTCACTGTCAAATGAATCATCATAATACTGAAATGTACTACTCTGTCAAAAGAATCATCAAGAACGCTTCTTTTTTCGGGTGGTGGGGCCTTTAGTTTCATTTGCAGGTGTTTTCTTTCGTTTCCGTTTTTCGGGGGGATTTTCCACAGATTGTCGGTCGGCAACGGTGCGATTAAAGGAACAAAATTGTCTTGCTGGCAGTTTAGGTCGCCCTCGTGAAATGACTTTACTCTTAAATTTTAGCTTCGTGAAGCTCTCTGCACTGACATTTTCGTCAGATGGAGATGCAACCAGCAACAGAAACCGAAGATTCGCTAGTGGTGGAATAGCTCTCTGCACTATGATCGTTGTTAGTTGGGGCAGCAACAGAAACCGAAGATTCGCTGGTGGTGGAATAGCTCTCTGCACTATGATCGTTGTTAGTTGGGGCAGCGACAGATACTGAAGATTCGCAAGCCGTGGAGCAGCTACCATGAACTGACAATAGTTGTACATTTGTAGCACTTAGTATCTCCGTGTAATTACAACAGAGCACCATAGATGGCGTTTGCTTGTCCATTCGGACCAAGGCTTGACAACACATTTTTATTAATTAATGTCGCCGATGCGGTACCGACGAATAGCCATTTATTCATCGGTACGGTACCGACGAATAGCCATTTATTCATCGGTACGGTACCGACGAATAGCCATTTATCCGTCGGTACCGTACCGACGAATAGCCTCATCCTTTATTTTATTAACAAGCCAACTTTATAGCTTGAAATTTACACAGAATATTCTTCTGATAAAGAGGGAAAATCAAGGAAGTTCTCAAGAAATTATACCATAGCTAGTTTCTCAAAGAGGAAATATAGCACGATAGGAAGTCTGCAACGTCGCAAACGGAGGTAAGTGATTTCGCACTGTAGCCATGGATATGTGTGTATTTGCAGCCTCATGTCAAATCATGAATAATTGGCATTATATATCCTCGGTGAAAATAAGGCCAGGCATATACGAGCAGAGCCACCATTGTATGCGAAAACTCCCATTTGCTCGACTTATTGTTAGAATCTGGAGCACACCGCAAGGCGACTTCGTCCCTATAGTTTTTTTGAAGCCTTGCTCTTGCGAAATTTCAGTGGTTTTTATTTTGGAATTTGAGGCCATTAGAGCGATTGGTGAGCCTTAAATCCTCAGATCAGTGAAACTTTATTATGAATGACCCACAACAAGCTTCATTTAGATCATTCTGAAGAACGTTTTGTCAATGTGGGGAACGGAGACAAAACATTGAAACGGCCCGCATGAGTATATATACAGCCTCCTACGTTATAAATGGACGTATTTCTATCAAACGAAACTATGTGCATTAAGATATGTGCCCTGAGACCCATAAGAATACGTGCATAACAGGACTCACGTCATAATGCACATAGTTCCGTTTGACAGAAATGCGTTCAAATGCTACTCTGCCGTGCTAAGGAAGAACGCCGTATGAACATTCGGGAGTTGCAAAATTTCCTTCGATAAAATGTTTATTTTTTAGGAAAGTTATGAATATTTTCCCTTGAAATTTTCAGGAACTTTACGTGAAATTGCGAACAAAATTATCTGCAAAATTGGAAGAAAAATATGCATCACTTTATCAGGAGATTTTTGTTTGATCAAAGGAACTTTGGCAACGCCTGAAGGTTCATACGACGTTTTTCCTCAACACGGCAGTACTGTCGGGGATCATCACTGTTTGCTCCTAATCATGAATGATGAGTGACGTGTGGAACAATTTTTTCAGCATTTAAGTCGCACTCAGGAAAACTCTCATGGCTAACTGCACTTGCGCACCATCAGTCATCATCTGACATCTATGAATGTTGCTCCCCATGAGGAAATGTCCAGACCCCAGTGCAGACTTTTGTCTTATCATTCCAGTTTACATTTCTTTGAAGCGGGATTGCTTCAATATTAGGGCAAGTTTTAGCGGAAAGAAGCCAAGTGTCTTGGAAACATGGTGTCTGCGCTTAAGTTGGTTATCAGAATACTTTATAAGACATGAATTAACATGCGCTTGGTTCATGTACATGTATCTGCTTGATGATCTGACTGAAAAAAAGAGTAACTCAAAGTAACTTAGAGGAACCACGAGCACACATTTTTTTAACAACGTAACAAGTTACTTAGTTACTCATCAATCATTATTTGGCGGAAAATAGCGTTGATCCTCGAACTAAACTTTTGCCTCATTCAAATACGAGTACATTACTTGGATTTCTATTGCAGAATTTCCGAATCTTTGGCTACACCATCCTCGAGGGTCTCCTCCCGTGGACTCGCATCCGTCTTTCGCTCGTGTTGAAAGCAAGACTGCTGTGCTAAGGAAAAACGCCGTATGAGCCTTCAGGCGTTGCCAAATGTCCTTCAGTAAATCACCAATTCCCGAGAATTTTTTAAAGATTTTTCCTCCAATTTTTCCGATAGTTTTATTCTCAATTTTACCTAAAGTTCCTGAGAATTTCAAGGAGAAATATTTATAACTTTTTTTAAAAAATAACTATTTTCTGAGAGGAAATTTGGCAACTCTCGAAAGCTCGTACGGCGTTTCTCCTCAGCGCGGCAGAAGGAGGCGATGCGCGATACTCAAGATCATACTGCCGTGCTAAGGAAGAACGCCGTATGAGCCTTCAAACGTTGCCGAGTTTCCTTCGATAAAACCCGAATTTAGTGAGAAAATCGTGCATATTTTTTTCTTAAATTTTCAGACAATTCTGCACGCAATTCAATCTAAAATATCTGAAAATTTCAAGGACGAATATGCATAAATGTCGTCAAAAATACATGTTTTATCAAGTGAAATTTGGCAACTCTCGAATGTTCATACGGCGTTCTTCCTTAGCACGGCAGCACATAGCCGGAGCCTGCCTCAAACAGCCGGCAACTCGACTCGCTATCATAGAATAATAACAGTATCGAGGGCTGTCAATTTAGCTGGGCGCGGAATCTGAATGGCAACATCATAAAGTAATTGGAGAGAAAGCAGCTGAAATGCAGTCTTTTAATGCCCGCCCGAGACAAGAACGAACTGAGGGAGTATGCATTCACCAGTCGCGTCACTACAGCCGGTGGTGCCGAACTAGTTCGTATATTTTTTCCGGATCTAGCGAATTTTTCCTCATTTCCGGAGCTTGATTCTTGTCTGTCCATGAAAAAGCTACGCGTTTCAAAGCCCTGGAGCCAGTGTTCGAAACTCACCTTTGAGTTTTAGGAGCCATGTGGCGCACCAAGCCCGATTTTTAGGCGCCATTGAAGATTTTTTAAGTGACAAATTGACTTTTTGCCTACATATTAAGACGAATTTCGTGAAAAGTTAGACGCAAGATGTTTTCGTAACAGAACTAGTAAGTAGCTGTAGGAAGACAAAAGCACTGAGAATGAAATCGTGAAGAATATAGAAAAAGCAAGCTTTCACTTGTAGTGTTGAAAATTCTGAGTTTTTTCAATTCAGATAGATTTGCTTTTCTTCTATGTGTAACTTCCTGTGAGAATCCAAATTTTTAGGGGGCAATTTTCAGGGGCCACGTTGGCGCCTTCATTTTTTAGGCGCATTTGGCGCGTTGGCGCCTGTGAGTTTCGAACACTGCCTGGAGCCTAAATATTACAGGGATCTCGCCCACCAGGAAATCAAGAATGTGTTCATGCCACCATAATGAAGTTAAAAGTGGCGGCAATGAGGACATGCTGCCATAACCATTGATATCAACTTTAAGAAGATCCAAAAGTATTACCCGCAGGAACGTGATATGAAAAATTTCAGAGCAAGATTCGTGGATTTCCAGTCTTTGGAAACCACTGGGTTCGAGGTTTAATACTGTTTTAATAACTTCAAATTATATTTCAATCAATGGACTTAATTTCAGGGAGCTGGGCGGTAATTGTACATGACTGCTTCGTAATTGCATGGTTCTGATAATGAAACTTAACTTTCATCCGCAAAAATTAGGAAAAAAGTTCAACCAGGAGCTATGATCTAGCTCATGAGTGACACAATGAAAGGGAGGGCGATTGGAGGTGACGAGTTTTTTACATCAACCATATTTTAGCACTAATAAAATCCGATGTTGCATAGTTTACTCCCATCTCTCTGTTGAACCCTGGAATTAATCATAATCTTGACAACGTCGCTTTATGGCGACTCATACTGCGAGTCCTATTTCAATGTTGATAAGCACCTGCGTATAGCAGCCCCTTCCCCTTGTTAGCTAGTTCGCCAACACATCTCCTCGTCGGACCACGTTCTCTGTTTTCTTTCAATAAAATATGTAATTCATATTCCAATAATGACTACTCCGAAATATACCCAAAACACCTATCCTCATTAGGTTATGGGCCCAGGATTACGCGGAACGCGACGCGGTATTGTCGTCCTATGGATTAATGTGTTTTGTGGTTCCTGTGGAATAATGTGACTCGATGCTCGGAAAAGGACAGAAACTGAAAACTACTTTCATCATGTTGTGCACTGAATAATATAAACTAAAACCCCGTTCTTTGTGTCTAAAATTAAAAAAATTTAAAACCATCTTGTGAAGGGATGAAATAAAAATTAAAAATTAAAACCCCATTTGTGAAAAATAAAATTAAAATTAAAATTAAAAAATTAAAAAATTTGTGAAGAACTGAAGTGACGGTCGTTAATTCTGAACTTTGTGAAACCAGAAGTTCAGGAAAATTAAAATAACTTTGAATTTTTTAAAATACGGAACTCTTTGAACTTTTGAAAGATAAGAAAAATTAAAATCATTCTGAACTTTGTGAAATCTGAAAGACTAAAGTAAAACTTAAAAATGGATAACATCAAACGCGATGAACTTAAGAGACATTGAAAAACTGAAAGATACCAGCAATTTTCAGTTTTGGAAATTCCAAGTTACAATTGTTCTGAAAGCCGGAAATGCGTACGAGATACTGACGGGACAAAGTGTGAAACCTACAGCGGATGGAGAAGATGGAAAGAAGGATCAAAAACAACTCAAGGAATGGCAGAAAGGAGACGCTCTTGCACAAAAAGTGATCGTCCAAACGGTGGAGAGAAGTGTGATGATTCATCTCATGAACTGTGACAGCGCAAAAGCAATGTGGGATGTACTTTTGAAACTCTACGAACGAGATGACACCGAACAAAGATGCCAACTTCTGGAGGAATTTTTCAACGCTAAATATCAGAAAGGTACTTCCATCATGAGCCATGTGAGTACTCTGGAAAATCTCTACACAAGACTGAATGCTATTAAGGGAAACGTGTCTGAGCAAATGTTAATAACTAAAATTATAACAACCCTACCTAGTCATTACAGCTATTTTTCTGCAGCTTGGGAAGCCACAGCTACTGAGAGTAAAACTTTGGTAACTTTAAAATCACGACTTATGGCTGAGGAAAATCGTCACAAAAGCCAAAAGGCTGAACCTGAAGGCTTAGCTTTCAGAGCACAAGTGCAGAAATGTTACAATTGTAATCGAATAGGGCACCGTTTGAAAGAATGTAGGGATAAAATTGTCTGTAATCTATGTAACAAACCGAATCATGTTGCCAAATTTTGTAGAAATAAAAATGGCAGTGCGCGTGATAAAACTGATAACAAAAATAAAGGGTCTTATCCTCCTTGTGGAATTTGTAAGAAGACTAATCATCTAGAGGCACAATGTTTTTTTAGAGATAAGAATGAAAGTGATGAGAAAAATAAGAGAAATAAGAATGGTAAACCTGTGCTTATGGCAAACAATTTGTCCGATGGTGACGTCAAAACATGGGTCATTGACTCCGGTGCTACGTCACATATCTGTCGTTCTAGAGAATATTTCACTGAATTCGTTAAGTGTAATCACAAAATTGGTGTTGCCAAAGAGGGCGAATTTTTGATCGCCAGAGGAATAGGAGTGATTCATTTTGATCGATTTATTTTACGTGATGTGTATTATATCCCTGAAGCGTCTAGAAATCTAATTTCCATAAGTGTAATAACCCAGCAGGATGGTCAGGTATTCTTTGATAAAAATGAAGTAACAATTAAAAAAGATGGTAAGTTTGTATTTAAAGGTACTCAGGATGAATCAGGTCTCTTTATTGCAAATGCAGAGGTTTGTGAACCAAGTGAAATTAAAGACGAGGATATGAAAGGTAACGCTCTCCTCACTAGCCCTGCATTAGATTGGCACGCAAAAATGGGGCATTTGGGTAAAAACAACATGTTAAAACTGGTAAAAATGGCCGAAGGCATTAATTTAACTGAAAAGGACATTCTGAGCATGTGTGACAAAGAAGATAATTGTGATGTTTGTTTGCGAGCAAAACTAACTCGAACCCGATTCGGAAAGGAAAGAGAAAGAGCAAAACGGAAATTAGAAATAATACATACAGACTTGTGTGGCCCTATTGAGCCTGATACATGGGACAATAAGCGTTATATTGCAACTTTTACTGATGGATTTTCAGGATTTCTGATGGTCTCTCTGCTGACATATAAGAGTGAACTTTTTGAGAACTTAAGAGACTACGTAACACAAGCTGAGATAAAATTTAATCTAAAAGTAAGTAAAATAAGATGTGACCGTGGTGGAGAATATATGAGTGCAGATTTAAAAGACTGGTGCCGAGAAAAGGGAATAATTTTGGACTATAGCCCCCCGGCAACTCCCCAATTGAACTCGACAGCAGAGAGAACAAACAGAGTGCTCCTGGAACGTGCTAGAGCACTCATTTTTGAAGGGAATGTTGATAAGAAATTATGGGGTGAGGCAGTTTACACTGCAACACACCTTCTAAACCGTAGCCCTAAGTCTTGGTTAAATTGTACACCATATGAAAAATGGTATGATAAAACTCCAAATCTTAAGTATCTGCAAATATTTGGTTCTATGGCTTACGCCAAAAATTTAAAACATTTGAAAAAGCTCGACGAAAGGTGTCAAAAGTATACTCTAGTTGGTTACGCAAGTAATGCATATAGACTTTGGGACGCAAAAGACGAAAAAATAATAGTATCAAGAGACGTTGCATTTATAAAACCAAGTAACAATAAACTTTTGGATGCAGAAAATGTGTGTGATCCATTTGAGGATCTGTTTAAAAGAGAGGAGAGTGAATCAGAAAAATCAGACGAGAATCTCAGTGAGAATGAGGTGGAAATGCATCAAGATGAGACAGAGGAAGAGATTCATCAAAATAATGCAAACGAGACGGAGGGAGAGCCTCTTCAAAACATTCAAAATGAGACAGAGGAAGAAAATCTTCAAAAGGAACAAAACGAAGTCGCAACACGTGCTGGACGAGTTACAAAACAAACTCAATTCTATGGAGATCCAGTACCGAGTAGTTGTATCCTTTTGACATTTTCCGACGCAGTAACTGGACCAGATGGTCGCAAATGGAAAACTGCTATCGAAGACGAAATAAATTCGTTGGCAGAAAACGAAGTCTACAAATTAGTGGACGAAAAAGAAGCAAAAGGGGCAAAAGTACTGTCTAATAGATGGGTATTTAGAATTAAAGATAATGGTCAATACAAAGCTCGTTTATGCGTTCGGGGAAATGAGCAAAAAGAAGACGACTTCGACTATGAAGAAATTTTTAGTCCCGTAACGAACGAAAGTTCAATAAAAATTATGTTTGCTTTAGCTCTCCAATACAATTATAAAATACTGAAATTTGATGTAAAATGTGCTTTCTTGTATGGAAATTTAGAGGAGAATGTTTTCATGAAAATACCCGAAGGTTATACTAAGTGTAAGAATAAAATTTTCAAACTTCTGAAAGCACTTTATGGGCTCAAACAGTCGCCTTTACAATGGTTTAAAAGATTGACTGACTTTCTTGCGAAATGTGGATTAAAACAGCTTAAATCTGATAGGTGTGTTTTCAGAAATACTAAGGGTACACTTTGGCTCGCCATTCATGTTGACGATGGTCTGGTTGTGTATAAAAATGTTGATGAGAAAAATCATTTAGTAAAAGCCATGCAGAGAGAATTTAAGCTTACATTGGAGGAGAACCCTACGTGTTACTTAAACATAAAAATCGAGGCCAAGGGCGATACATTAAAATTGTCACAGGAAGCGTATGCGAACTCAATCATAAATTCCTTTAACATGAGTGACTGTAAACCTGTTTCAACGCCGATGGAGCCCGGTCAGATGATAGAGAGAACCGGAAACTCCGCCGACGATTTCCCATACAGGCAAGCCGTTGGAAGTTTGCTTTATCTCAGTAACAAGACGCGTCCTGACATTTCTTTTGCTGTCAGCTACGCAAGTCGTCACATGGAGAAGCCTGAGAAAAATGATATTGATATCATAAAACGAATACTGAGATACTTAAGGGGCACCACTGGGGATGGTGTCATGTTTGAACGGTCAACCGAATCTGAGTTAACTTTATCAGCATTCTGCGACGCCAGCTACGCTGATGATTTAATCACCCGGCGAAGCACCTCGGGATATATGGTACTTTTGAACGACAACCCAGTCAGCTGGGCATCCCGAAGGCAACCAATAGTTGCCACGTCAACCACAGAGAGTGAGTATATTGCGTTGGCGGATACTTTGAAAAATCTATTGTTTTTAAAATCCTTCATAGAAGAATTAACGGACAAACAAGTTCGATGTATCTTGAAAGAAGATAACCAAGGGACTATAAGAGTTGTAAAAAAGGGTCAATTCAATAGACGATCCAAGCACATAGATGTGCGTTACCATTACGTGCATGAAAAATTTTCGGAGGGTTTTTTCAAAATTCAATACTGTCCATCGAGCGAACAACTTGCCGATATGCTCACCAAACCCCTCCCGAAACTAAAATTCATATCTCTCAGAGATAGGGTTGTGAAATAATTTCTGAAATAATTCTATTTACTATGCTTTTCATTATTTCTTTTTTTTCAGTGTCTTTTTCAAATACTCTCTGAAATCTTAACATAATTCTATGTTTTCTTTTCTATGTTTACATAACACTATTAAAAATTTATTTACTTGTAATAATATTAAGTTTCTTTTTGTAACGATGAGGAGTAGAGTTCTTCCGTAAGAAGGACACATAGGTTTTGATGTATCCCCCATACTATAATAAGCGTTTTTATTAGAGAAATGTCAAGATTAAGGGGGAGTGTTGAACCCTGGAATTAATCATAATCTTGACAACGTCGCTTTATGGCGACTCATACTGCGAGTCCTATTTCAATGTTGATAAGCACCTGCGTATAGCAGCCCCTTCCCCTTGTTAGCTAGTTCGCCAACACATCTCCTCGTCGGACCACGTTCTCTGTTTTCTTTCAATAAAATATGTAATTCATATTCCAATAATGACTACTCCGAAATATACCCAAAACACCTATCCTCATTACTCTCAAATGAAACTCTGAAATTTGAAATGTTTTTTGGGACTCGCTCCTCAATCGTTGGACCTTTTTGGTGACGGACGATGTGAGGCAAATTGTTGAGAAGGGTAGTATACTAATACAGTTGGGTTAATATTTCTCCACGTTAAACAATTATTCAATGATATCCTCACCCTGGAGAGCTCGGCATGTGTATCTGAGATTTTCGGTCCCGGCTGCTGAAATCCGAATGAGCTGTCGAGAGCTTAAAGCTTTATTTTTGAAAAATCCTTTGCAAAAGTTGAATGGAATACAATTTTAAAAATTTCCGCATTCATTTGCACTTAAAAATTAGAGACGCGTTTCGGAGTAGGTAACTACGGCTCCATCTACAGCCGCCAGCAAACACTTCGCTCATGGCTAAATTTTTTTTTAAAATTCAGCACATTTTTTTAAAATTGTATCTGAAACATTACTCTGAATTTTCGACAATATCACCGAATTTTGGCAGCTGGAACCGGGAATCTTGACTCCAGCTGTCGACCATTCCGGGGTGTACAGATCGCAAAAATTATATCTATCGCGCACCCTCAGTACCCTTTCCCCTATACACTGAAAAAAAGGATGGTAACATCTATTATAATTCTACTTAATTTCTTACACAGTGGCACTGTTTCGTGAAAATAACCAGAACTACAGTATTATGGACCAGAGCTCTGGTAACACCACCTATCCCCTAGAAGCACTGCCCACCTACACCCTCTGGAACTCACCTACAATAGTATGGTAAATGCTACCATAAGGCGTCGGGTTTTATCACCATACTCAGATCAATGTGTCAGAGTATGATAAAATCTACCATATTTTTCCGCTGGGATAACTGCGTCACGTTTTTCCCCACGAAGAGTGGAGAAATCATCGGGGACAAATATTCTTTTGAAAAGTTGTTGAGCCGCATGTTGCATCTATATAATTATGAGTGATAAAAACGTGAGCCAAAGATGCATACTGTTTTTTTACAATTTTATTTTCATGCTATTATCATTATCATTTCCCAGAAATCTGTACGTTTCCATTTGTATCTTGTTTCAATTATGCTGCAATTTTTATCAATATCCTGTTTGGCCGTACCCCCAGTTTGTCTCTTGTTATGTACGCCTATTATATTGTCTAATATGTAACTTAGCAATGTATCTTTAGGTCATGCTCTGATGATGGAACTGAGTCCTGAAATGCATTGGCTCTCTACAGTGCTCCCATTTCCCGGAAATAGTTCCGAATTTCGGAGCTATTGAGATTTTCCTGAATTTTTCCTTGAATTTTTGAAATTCCCAAAATGTTCCGGATCTTTCATATTTTCCGGAACTTCCTCGAAACATGCATTTGAAAAAATCTGAAAAGAAACCCAAAACTTTTGACGGTAATGGGATGGGAGAAATTGGAGCAAAAAAGTTCCGAATCCCGGAACTTTTGTCGGACATAGAATGGGAGCAGTGGCCCACTGAAAAATAAAATTGTAAAAAAAATTATGCATCTTCGGCTGACGTTTTTATCACTCAAAATAATCATTTCCTTCTCGGCGACTGTAATTGGCAACCTCTATCGTCTGTTGAAAGCCAGGATGGAGGCACACTTGGAACTGCCAACCCCAACGCCGCCAGCCCTTCGCCTTCCTGTTATGGTTCAGCTTCAGTCATGCAGCCTTCAGTCCACCGGTTTCGGTGTACACACTCCTCCGAGCTATAATTTGCATTTCCATCGATATAGTCCCCAATCCTCCGCCCTTGCCTCCTCCTCTTCCTCCGTGTAGTCATAATATCGTTTCGGCAATCACGATGCAACGGCGGTAATCTTGTGTTCATGCACCACTTGCCAGAAACAGCGTCGAATGAAGTGATGAAGTTCCTCTCTTTTCCCCGCCCGAGTCCCGGTCCCGATCTCTCTCCACTCGAACGTCGCACAGTGGATCGAGTGGATGGAAGGGGTCGAAGAGGATTTGGAAACTTTAAAAGCTCATAACTCCGTTCATTCAGAAATTTGAGGTTTTAAAAGTGGTTCCAATGGTTTCCTCGTAAAATTTCCTTCCATAGCCACCACTTAAAATGGAGATGTTGCATGTGTGAGGGATTTGCGATTTGACCAGTGATTCTTAGGTAAAAGTTCGCGAGAAACACGATGGTGCCACTGGTTTTCTCTGAAATCATCTCCCAAGCTCAAAAAAAAGCTCTCAAAGTGAGGCTAACATGGAGGGGATATCCCACCCTACCCTGAGAGTCCACCTCTACATCAAAACAAACTCTCCATGCAAAAATAGGGAGCAAATACATTAGCAGTGATGCCGTGTTTTCAGTTTTGGAGTCCCCAAATAAAGTGGCAACCCTGCTAATGTATTTGCTCCCTATCTTTGCATGGAGAGTTTGTTTTGATGTAGAGGTGGACTCTCAGGGTAGGGTGGGATATCCCCTCCATTTTAGCCTCAACTTGAGAGCTTTTTTTGAGCTTGGGAGATGATTTCAGAGAAAACCAGTGGCACCATCGTGTTTCTCGCAAACTTTTACCTAAGAAACAATGGTCAAATCGCGAATCCCTCGCACACGCAACATCTCCATTTAAAATGTGACGAATTAAACATTAAAATTTGCAGTTCTAGTCGGAAGTTCCATGTCCGCCCTCTTTGATTGGCTCGATCCACTGTGCGTCGGAGAAATACCATATTTCGCCCCCTTTTCTGTGCCGCCTGCGCCTTCCAAGTTCGAATCGGCGCATTTCACGGGCTTGCGGATAATGGGCCAGCTACACGTGCCGCAGGATCGCTGAAATGAAATCCATCGAATCATTCAGATTAGCAGAATTCACAACGAATCTATTTCTGGATCAAAGGGCGTAGTCTCTCGTACTTTTGGACTTGCGAGGGCGTGCGGACGCTCGGACGGATCTTATTCTTTTTTGCTAATCTGTTCAATTAAACGATTAAAATTCAATTCTGCTGCACTCATGCAGTCAGCCCAAATTGTAATTGCTTGTCGAGTTGATTGAATACTGCATTGGAAAATTTTTGAGGAAATTTTTTTTAGGGTAAGGGTGTCTTAGATTTGGTGGTGTCAAAAATCAGTTTGCTCATACCCCAATCCATCGGGGTCTAAAATACACCCCACAGCAAAACACGCGAGAAAGCGGAAAAAGAAAGATGGAAGAGATAAGTTTTGGGGGAGGTAAGTTTTAAAAAATTATAATTTTTTCTCCATTGAGAGGTAATGAAACTGTACCGAAGTCTTAGTTCACAGTCAAGACATCAGTGGTGTATAGCCAGACATTTTTTATAGAGGGAAGACCTGCGGTAGAAATTTATTTTATTTTAGGCTCACAATCGCAAATGCCTGAATATTGATTATTCATTTCGTAGTTATTCGATGCTTAGTAATAGGAAAACGGTAGAGAATTTTTCGCAGTATATGCATAAAGACTAGCTTTACTTGAAATTATTAATATCTCAATTTTTTCAAAACCTGCACTTGTGTGCCTGGTCCTCCAAGCCCCTAATTTTAAATCCCTCCGAAATACTGAAGAGCTAATTAATTGATTTTAAACATTTGTGCATGTTTTTTTGAACACTCTTGAATTGCGATGAAAAAAAATTTTCATCGAAATACATTTCAATTATTGTTCAATACTTGCATATTTCGAATTATCACGGTCGTGATAACATCGATTTAATCGGACGCGAGACCATCAAAAGGTATAAAAATTATTTTAGGACATCGTGTTACCGGGAGCGGGAGAATTTATTGAATCTGCTGCGACATATTTCAAGCCTGAGAGAGCTCTTTCCTCCACGCAGCGATGGCCTGGGCGAAAGCAGGAACATTCCCATTAATCTGTAATTAGTTTGTAATTGGAATTTCCAGAAGCGAACAAACGTATCCAGCTGTCATACGCGTTTGAATGTCTGCCTATGTCTCGCTCTAGTTAATATCCCTTTAGCCCTTGCGCTTCTGAATATGTTGAATAATTCGGAAAATTAGTTTTGCATATAAGCCTCTGCGCTCAATTTGTGCATATTCCCATGATTCATTTTAGATTTTTTCTCTCTTCGGAAATTTACATGACCCTACCTTGTCCGCCTGGTTGCTCGATACATCAAAACTCGTTGTTTTCCGCACGAAGGAACGTAACTCCATTCCGGCGTTGCAACATCGACTCAAAGAATTCATTTTTTTTTTTAACAAAAATGTATTCCTGACCGATTTTGGTTCAAAATGTTACTGATTTTCGCATGAGACCGAAGAAAAATTACACAACTTTTCAAAAAGAAATACTCAAGATTCTCCTGGTAAAAATACAATCAGCGAGGGGAAATTTGGCAACATTGAAATATAGTTATGTCCTTTCGCAAGGGAAACGAGGAGTTGTTTAATTGAGAAAACTCAGTCTCTTAATTGACGGCACAAAATCGAATTAAACCGATGGCGCCAAAAAGACTTATTCTTACAAGCTACTAAGACTATCACATTCCTATTCTTACAAGCAAGAACGAACAGTCTGAGATAAGTTTTGTTGAGATTTGAAAGGAGCGAAAAGTATCATAATGAAAATGGGATTGAGAGGCATGACATATAATTTACTCGTTACGACTGCTTAAAATATCTCATGAAATGAGTTGAAATGTAAGAAATAGCTTGTACATGTAAGGTTAAAATGATTTTTTTTCAATAAATAAACACACTCTGCTGTATTTTTTCGTGCATTTAAGGGTAAAAAACAAATAAAAGTATGAATAATTATGTCAAGATAACTAAGAAAGAGGTAGTCTCCGTTCCGGAAAAATATTACAAAATGTTTTTGAGCTCAAACTATATCACGCGGTTTTCTCTGTCCAAAATCTGAGTAAAATAAATATTAAAAAAATAACTAGAGAAAAAAGGATTTAGGACTTATTTTCCACATTTTTTCTGATAAAGGAATAGCTCAAATCCCTCTAGTTCGACTCAATTCTATGCTGATTCTTGTTTGCAGTCTTAATTCATCTTTTTCCTTCTTTGTTCCTCTATTGTTTGATAAACTTTTTAAAAAATAGACTTTTTACTATAAAAGCAACCACGAGTTCTAGGTTTACACTGTATACGTATGTTTCTGCTTTAATAAAAAAAAAAATTACATCTGAACAGGTATAAAAACCATGAGAGAACTCTCACTTGGTAGTGCCATTCAATGTAAAATTAAATTCTTTATTTTATATGTTTCTTTATGCAGAGTATGAAATAAAAAAAAAATAAAAATAAAAAAAAATAAATAAAAAACGAGGGTCGCGTGTGCGACCGTTGCCAATTAGCTCTTTGAGATAATCACCCTGCAACACCCTCCAGGCAATATTAGACGTTATTTATACTAATGATACTGCATGAATGGTGACGAATCATTTTCGTCGTTGGGTCCCCGCCCCTCGAGTGTATATGCACAGGGTGTTTAAAAATGTTGTACTCTCTGTAGGTGAACATCCGCAGCAGCTAATGTTACATCCTGAGAACGCTGATTTAACTGTTATGGAGGTTTTGATTCAGCATCTCGAAAGTTGCTTGACCTTTCTCAACAAGTAGGGTGATGAATCAACGTTTTTTATCATTTCCAAAAATATCCCAAAATTTTTACGGCTGAAGATTGCAATTACATGATTTTTTGCTGACAAAATATGACTGGGTCTGTGAAAAAGGACCGAGAGAAAATTCTCCTTGACTTTTTAAAAACACCACTTTCTTTTACAACCTAGGAATCTTTGTCTTGTACCCCAGGACTCATATCCCCTTTAATTGTTGAGTTTTTAGAGTCAAACGTGCGCCAAAAGTTCTACATTTTCTTTCCCCGCGCTTTGGGAAAAGGTTTAAGGAAATTTTTCTCACAGAAGCTAAAATTCCTTTCCAAAGATTTGGTCGCTTATGATAATCTTGGAACCTCAATATAAAATGCAACTTGCAATTATTCTAGTAAATAGTGATTACTAACACTCCTAAAATAGACATGACGTACTGAAAATTCTAAATAATCGGAAATACCCTTGAATAGCGAAGGTCTATTAATATCCCGACCATTGGCGTGGCATGCTTGCGATGTATCGATTAATCTGCCATTTAAACCTATAGAGAAGAATCAATAAACGGGGTGTTGGCAACGAACACTTGAATAATGGACTCTTTACCATAGCTTCAAATTGGGAAAAATCGATTATCGAAAAATAGTAACACACTGAGGCGAGTTACTCTTAACGGGTCGCTCCGGCAATCCCCCCCCCCACCCTCCCCCGTCATCTTGCAATTATTCTAGTTACTAATGATTGTTATACCAGTTATTTACACTCCTAAAAAAGACATGACTAACTTTAAATTTGAAATAACATCCCGACCCGGGATTTCCGGCCCATCAGCAGAAATTGCCGCTAAATTTCAATGGATCACTGGAAAAAGAAGTCGCTTGGATCTAGAGTCCAGACTCTTAAGAACATTGACAAGAGACAATACTCTTGATTTTTCCTCGCATCGAAGAGCCGAGCCCTCTTGATTTAAGCGGATTTCCTTTTGATTCTAGTAAAAATTCCATTGAATCAAGAGTATCTTTTCTTGTCAATGTTTTTAAAGGTCTGGACTCTAGATCCAAGCGACTTTTTTCCAATGGTCAAAAATAGCAACACACCAAGGCGGGTCACTCTTGGTGTCTTCCATATCACCCCGTATGTGATGATAAAGTGACAGGGAGACAGCAACGCTAGAAAAAAAAATCCGACAATAAATGTAGCGTCTCTCCCCTCTTGCGGTATATAGACGTTATTTTACATATGTATATATAATATGCATGTGTGTTATGTACCGGGGGCGGTAGTTTGATCCAACCGGAAACAGGCGCGTGCGGCGGCCTTTGACGCAAAAAGCCCACTTATTAAAAACGGAGCAGCCTCCGTTCTCACGCTGCCAGGAAAAGACCCGAGCAAATCGGCAGATATTTCGTGCTTTTTCATTCAAATGCACTTCCACTCGGGCGCGGGAAGTCGTGTTTGCAAACCGTTCATCGCCGCGGCAAAAGTGAATTATTGTTTTCAGCAGCTGATAAAATATCGCCCGTCACTTTCCGGTGATATCGGCGAAAAAAAAAGAAATAAAATCCAGTGTTCATCGGAAATGGTCGAACGTTTTTTCCAGGGCGGATTTTATTGCGCGAATTGTTGTGGGGGTATTCCTCTGGTACCCTTTTTTTTAAATAGTTGGAAACAAAAAGTTCCGGCCTAAAATTTTGTGTTTGTTTTTATCTATTCTGCCGTGTTACGGAATAATGACGCATGAGCCTTCATGTCGTTTCCATTTTTTTTTTTTTTTTTTTTTTTTTTTTTTTTTTTTTGATGATGCTGTTTAAATACGAGGAAATTTGGGAATATTTTCCTCTAGTTTTTTCGAAGAATGTTATTTGTATTGTGACCTAAATTACCTGAAAATTTCAAGGGGAAATATTTATAACTTTCACTATAAATTAAAACTTAGTCGGAGGAAATTTGGCTACGTTTAAATGTTCATAATGCGTTCTTCCTTAACAACGGCAGTATTTCCCTTTCTCATTGCAGTAAAAATCGAAATTGAACATTTTCTGGCATTAATTATTTACGGGTATATTATTGTCCACGGATATTACTGAATACTCATTTTTCAAATCCGAAAGTAAAATTGTTATTTCATATGCTGTTAGTCCGGCTACGCGGACTGGTGGAATAAGGCCCAGATGGCGTGCACTTCTAGGGGCCCCACACCGGGTTGGGGGAGGACTGGGGGCCCAAAGAAAATATTAGTCCGAGAACCCCTTGACTAATTTTTTAAAATCTTCAACCAGTAGACCAAAGATCTGTCAAAAAACACGAGAAAAATTATAGCATCTAGAAACCCTAAAAAACCGAGAATCATCAGAAAATCTTTTGTGGCATCAGGTAAAACCCTGAAAAACGTATTGGATCTTACTATAGCTCATTGTCAGTTTGTCTTCAATTTTAAGTGTAGACAACCCTAGCTTCCATGTGGTCGAATCATCACTCTCAGGTACTACGATTTCTCGAGGAAGAAAGGAGGAATAATTCACCGAGGGAGCTGTGTGGAGCGGCAAATTTTATACACCGTCAATTTGTCTACAGTTTTCAGTGTAGGCAAACTGAGCACCCAAGTGGCTGGATACTGATATCATGCTCAGATGTCACCAGCTCTCTAGGAAGGGAGCAAGAATAATTCACCGAGCGCGGTTTGCGGAGTGATCAGCAGTTTGCCTATTCAGTTTCCAGTGTATGCAACCCCAGCTCCCACGTGGCCGAATAGTGGTATCACTCACAGGTGCCACGATTGATCGAGGAAGAAAACAGGAAAATTCACCAAAGCCAACCAGGACGTTCGACAAGCAGTGTGACTTTACCTCGTATTTTTACTTTCTCGCTCCCCTAGGGTAGAGAGGAAGTATTGTCATCCTCCAAGAAAAAAAAAGTTGAAATTTCATCATTTTTTTTTTATCCAGTTATGTCAAAATGGTTGTGAAATACTCCTATAGCGTGACAAATCACCAGGTATCCCAAATGTAAGATGTCCCGTATGGAGACTCCTTTTTCTGTGAACGGTCACACAGTTTTACTCGGAGCTTTTCATAAGTTTTCAGAGCCAGAGACAAGCAGCTTTATGAGTAAAAAGATGTAATTTTTTGTTTTTTGTTTTTTTAAACTGTAAAAAAAGAGGTAATTAAAGGAGTAGAAAAAATACATACCAACCAAAATATCGATAGTGAAACTGCGGAAATGCGTATGTCGGTATACGGCGTTGCAGACTTCCGTCATACTTTATTTTCCACATGGAAAACTATATTGTTTTTCGAAAATTTCAGTGACTTTCCTTCTCTTCCTAAAGAATATTCTGTGAAAACTTCAAGCCATGATGTTGGTTCAGTCTCCTTTTTTTTCAAAAAAATAGGAGCGGAGATTTCGAAACACCACAGCCGAGATAGGCATTTTTTCAATTTCACCGTCGAAATGCCCCTTTTAAATGAGTTTTTTTGATATTCTCAATTTCTGCGCGACCGGTGATAACCCACCCTACTTTGGTTAATTAAATTTCACTTGCCATCTACTTCCGCCGGTGAAATATCTCCGCTCTACACTGCCGCGTCAAGGAAGAACGCCGTATGAGCCTTTAGACGTTGCCAAGTATCCTCCGATGAAAACCGAATTTACTGGGAAAATTGTGAATATTTTCCCCCAAAATTTTCTGATGATTTTGTACGCAATTTAGTCCAAAATATCCGACTATTTCAAGGAAAAATATGCATAAATTTTGTCAAGTATACATGTTTTATCAAGGGAAATTTGGCAACTCTCGAATGTTCATATGTCGTTCTTACTCAGCACTGCAGTACAGCTGTCTCAAAACTAAAAACTTCAGCGATCCCTGATAACGCACGCTGCGACCGAGCACGGAGCGAAGTAACAGGAAGCCGCGAGCGGCCGGCAAACTTCATGGCAAACAATGGGAAATTTAATAAAAACTGAAGCACAGGCGAGCGCCAGACCAGTGAATTTTTCTCGTGATAATACAGATAAGTGCCCAGATCAATGCAGGCAGAATACAAGTTGCACGTAATTTCTGCCGTTTTATGATCCTCGACCCACATCTGCCGGTTCTGTTACGTGCTCCTCTTCTGCTCGAGGGCTCGGGATGCAACCAGCCTTGCAACATCTCGAAAATTTTAGTTCCTTCTAATTACGCTCGGGCTGCAGCGTCGGTTGTGAGGGTATTATCCTGGGGCGCTCACGACGCCCTGGGTGGTTGCCTCCACTCTGCCCAGTGCCTATCCTCAAAACTGGGCTGGCTAAATGCTTTTCGCGAGTACGTGCAAAATGACCGTATGTGCAACGGATGTTAAGGTGATTCGACGGACGCCATTTTTTTGTGTCAGAGGGATGTGCGATATATCGCATCGATTCGTTCCATAATTTCAGCTACTTGTCATATTTTCTAACTTCGCCTAGTTGTTTTCCTCTAGCTGGTCCCAAGCCCAAGAAAAGGAAGAGGGAATGTGTGTAAGGCTAGCGACCCTAACACGTAAAAGCACCCAAGCTACGAAAGCCAAGACGAAGTCTCGGTACCTGGACAAGCATGAATTGCGATATATCGATTTTTACGTAATTTAAACCTATGGTAAAGAATCGATGAATAAGGTGTTCGCTGCGCACCCTGTTAATCGATCCTTTTCCATGCTTTAAATGGTGTAACAATCGATAGATCGCAATTCACGCCACTCCACTGCAAACAACCTACGGATAAAGCGACCTAAACGCGTCGTCTTGGAGGCCAAAGCCCACCCCGGGCTGTAGCATCATTAGTAAGTAAGTAAGTAGCGTAAGTAAACTTAGTAAGTAAGTAAGTAAGATTAGGTAGCGCGTGATTTTAGACGAAAGTTAGACGTAAAAAGAGCGCGTGGGAGTTCTAAACTTATGACCGGAATACGGCCAATTTTCATTCATTTTTCCGCTCTTGTTGTAAATATTTTTCTGTAAAAACTGATGAGCAATAGAATTCACACGTTGTTATGCAGATTTTATTTAAAATGTCTTATATTTTTTGCAATTGGCACATACCAAGTGGCAGGAAGTCATCAAACTGAAAAGAAGTAAGTTTTTAGGAAAGTTTTTGAGGTATAAAAATAAACGGGTATAGATTTGAGTCATGGATATGATAGGCCTGGCCGTTAAGTCATAAAACATGACCAATTTGATTTTTTAATAAATGAAACAATAAATCGACATGGTCAAGAATTTATGATTTGAAAATGAGAGTTTTTTGATCAAATTTTCCATCTTGCCCAGGGCGGATCCTCCAGTGAGCTTTTACAATGCGACCTGTCAAGCCTGCATGAAACTGAGCGCAGGTATAGCATCAACATTGCCGTTGCGGTGCACTCAGCTATTTTCCACGGGGAGTTAGGATTTTCTGCCAGCCAATATAATGCAAAGGGTTAATGAAAACAGTAAAGACGTCATCGGGGTGGGCGAAGTTGTCAGATCATTCATAATTAATTGACAAAAGAGCTCGAGCTTTTCAGTGGAGCTTCGGAGGCTGAAATGTCGGTAAAAGCAACTTGGCAACGTAAATTTCCTCGTTTACGACAGAACTCCTTCAAACATTGGAATATGCAAAATTAGCTGTACCTGAAGTAACAAAAAACCCATGCACTCTGCAAAGGTTTTCTCGTCCGTCCGATGCCATTCTGCCGTCCCTACCACTCAAAAACTATTACAATTTTGTACACGACCGGCATATCCAACAGAATATCCAATGCAAACTTTGGCCGGCAGGAGACTGCCCCCCCTCCCCCCCATAAAAAATTCCTCTTTGTGCCTCCTGGTTAGATCCACACAAATTTACTTGAAATTAAACCTTAGGAATCAGGATGAGCCAACATTATTAGGCAATCTGTAAGAAACTAGGAAGCCTCCCTGACCACTACGCAGCCCAACATATAGAAGGCGCTTCGCGCCCTCTGAGGCCTACTTAGCGAGTCCGGGCTCATCTGAGGGATGTCTCCTCTCGATAGCTGCAAAAATCATGAAAATTGAATCGATAGATCTTTAAAACTGTGACAAAGATTGAAAATTTAAATGGGAGAGTAAAGCCGTCATCAGCGTTTAGTGATGAATTTTGGATGAGATATTAAAAGCTGGCATTGATTTTTCAAACCAGATTTGGATAGACGATTAGATAATTTAGATAGATTTTCCTGGGCACTGTTAGAAATCCTGGAGGGAAATCTAGAGTGCAGTTGACGCCGGAGAGACGCTTACATTTAGGTAATTATTCATGACGAAATTCACCCAGACTGCATATCAGGGCCGGATTCACCTACTTGCCGCCCATGGGCCGCCTATATTTTGCCGCTCCCTTCTCATTCGTTTTGAAACTCGATAAAAACCATCAAATGAACGTACCACCGGGGGAGGGGTGCATAAGACGCATTTACTCGTGTTGAACTCATTTTTTGGGAAAGCCCTATCAACACTACTAGCAAAAGTTGAAAGTTCACGAAACTTTGAGCGAAAGTTAAGTTCCGTAAACCTATCTCTGTGTGGACAAGGCCTTCCATTCGTAAGAAATGAACGAAAAAATTATGAAAGAACAAACATAAATGTGGTTCAATGATTTTAACCTCCGCTGCCGCGCCGCGCAAACAGCACCGTGTTGGACGCAATGCGTGCAGTATTCACGCAGTTTTGTAGGCGCTATGCGTTTCGGGGTGACCTCACTGTGTTTGCCGCAATGCGTGAAGTATTCATGCATGCTTGTAGGCGCTATCCGTTTCACGCTGACCGCAATGACCGCACTGTGTTTGATGCAATACGTGAAGTATTCGTGCAGTCTTCTAGGCGCTAATATGTGTTACATGCCGATCGTCGCGCCGAGGGCTTCTCCTTTTCATCTCAAGTCCTTGTTATCATTTCTCTCTAATTCGCGCCGTTCCAGGCCAAATTGAGAGTTTGGTCTCTTTCTTAACTCGACTTATTGAAGGTGCTGTCTCTTGGATCACTAAGAGACGACAAAATTAGAAAGTACTATACTCTCAGGAAATGAGACATTTTGTCGCCTTTTCTCGTTTTTAATTTTGTTTTTATAAATCCGATTTTTTTATACCTACACTTTAAAAAATTGCAAATTTTTGCCGCCCCCTGGATTTGCCGCCGGGCCGCGGCCCATATGGCCACCCCTTAATCCGGCCCTGCTACATATTAGATTCTTCAAAAATTCAAAAAATTTCTGGGGGAAGCCTCCAGACCCCCTTATGCCTCCCCCCGTTTGAGGTACCTGGATTTGCCTGACTCTAGTCAACCCTCTATGGAATGAATTAATTTTGTATCTCAGATTCCGGGGGACACTAATATATTTTGTAGCTTACATAAAAAACATACAGCACCAAATTTATTTTTCAAAATTTTAGATTTTAGGGAATCTGTAATTCAAAAACAGAAAAATCTAAAGAAAATTTGCAAAAATCATGCCACAGAGGAAATATTCAATATTTAAAAATCCCAAAAATTCGTTGTTACGAATTCGTCACGCTATGCCATGGTTAAGGGTAGGTCTTGAAAAAGTATTTTCTTTTGGAATATTTTCTCCAGGACTGAGTTTTGAATGTAATATTTGAGCATGAAAAACTGGATTTTTTTGAAAAATTGAATTTTTTTTCAAAATTTTAGATTTTAGGGAATCTGTAATTCAATAAAAGCAAAAACTAATGAAAATTTGCATAAATCATGCCACAGAGGAAGGATTCAATTTTTAAAAATCCCAAAAATTTATCACGCTATGCCATAGAGGTTAGAGGGTGGGTCTTGAAAAAGAATTTTCTTTTGGAATATTTTCTCCAGGACTGAGTTTTAAGTGTAATATTTGAGCATGAAAAACTGGATTCGAGCGGGACGGAGCGAATCCCAAAAATACGTTGTTACTAATTCGTCACGCTATGCCATGGTTAAGGGTAGGTCTTGAAAAAGTGTTTTCTTTTGGAATATTTTCACTAGGACTGAGTTTTGAATGTAATATTTGAGCATGAAAAACTGGATTCGAGCGGGACGGAGCGAATATGCTTACGAGCGTTTCAGACGGTGCTCGGCTGAAACGCGTACCCGAGCTCGGTGCACCCGTAGCGTGAAATCAAGATCGTTGGCATTTTAATTCTGCCATTTCATCAGCATTCTTGAGATGCGTTGGCACGGGATTAACTCGCGCCATTCGCATCCCCGCCTGACGCGCTGCTCACTTCTCCGTCTCTCCACTCTGGTGATTTTCTCCGCCAATTTCTTTCCATTTCCCACCCCTACCCTTCTTTAATCAGCATGATGTGTTTGTTCTGTGTAATTTTTGATGCGGTTATAGCATGATTCTGAGACAGTATTGAAAACCACTGACTTCTGAAGTATAAGGGTGCGGGTTCGAATAAGCTCGGAAAATTTTGTCTCATTGAACTATCTGAGTTTCGAGTAGAACAGGGACACTTTTTGCCTATTCACGGTAATATTCCCGAATCACTCATATAAAACGGCAAAAAGAGGTAGAGGTCGCTGGATAATACGGGAAGTTCCGACTAATTGTGATATATAACCCCAGTTAATTGTGCTAATACCCTAATAAATAAGGTTTCTACGACCCAAATGCGTATTACCACAAGTTAGGTTGCGGCACCACCACAATGAATTGGAAATGCCCATTTAAGTGCCACCCCGGCAAAATTATCGCGCAATCCCAACAATACTACTGTCTGATTTTGGCACCAGCTATAAGAGTTGCTGCAACAGCCAGAGTTACGGTTGAGTGTGGTAGTGGAGTATACGGAAACTGTGGTTGGATCAACCGTTCAGTGTGGCTGGTGTCCTCACAGTCAGCCATGATCAACCACCCCTTTGGCTGATGACTTCATACTTCTGGTTGGCACAATGATGCTTGAGGCTGGCGTCAAAATCAGCTAGGAGTATGTAGTTGAGGTTGTGATACTTTTTTTCTGTGCATTTGAAAGACGTCCAAACTGTGAATTTCAGTTCTTTTAAAAAGTTAACATTTTTCATGTTTCAGTATTGTGGTAGAAATTATATTAAGGACCAATTTATTATGAAAAGCTGAATAAGATGGTTGAAGAATAATGAGAGGAAGGAGAAGTAGAAGAAGAAAAAGAAGAATATGATATGCCTCGTGATGGAGAATTTGCAGGTGTCTTAAATTTTGTATATTTCATCTTTAAAATGGTAATACTAGGAAAACTGAGCACGAGCATATCCTTGGTTTCTAAATTGGACAATTATCAGAGAAAATATCACAAAATAACCTAATCTTCTAAAATATATGTGTTTAAATGGAAAATGCCGCTAGATGACGTCACAAGGCGGCACATTTTCTCACTTTTAAACCTGTTTTCCTCCAATTTCCCATGACCGAAAAAAATTATGCAAAATACTGCGAACTCAGATCAGTAGGGACTCTTAGATAAAGCAAAACATTATGTGTGCAAATTCTCCATTGTATTATACACCACTCGAAAAACGTTCAAACTGTGAATAACAATTCCTCTTAAAGGGATTATTGTAATACCGACCAGAAAATTTAGAACGTAAAAGTGAAAAGTCATTTGATCTTGTCCCGCAGACGAATTGTTATGCGATCCAAGGATAGACAATCACTCGATACGGGGTATAAAGTAGCTCCTCAAAGAGCGCGAGGCATTTTCCGGGGGTTGGGTCGCATAGTGATGGGGGGGGGGGGTCTCCCTTCTATTCAAGTGTCGGCAGACGTGCTTTCGGATTCTCGTGCGAAATTCTTCCAAGCGTAACGTAAGAAATACGCAGTCCTGTGGTTTCGGCAAATATGTGACACGGCTGTGAGGGGGGCTGCCGCTATGTCACTCACGTCACCTCGTGACCTGCCGGAAACACCAGACATACGAAGTGTGCTTGCCACCGTACATGCCTCTTGACACAAAAAAACATCGCGGGTCTCCACAGTATTGCCACACAGGGTAGAATATTTAAAGGAGGAGCACAAAGAATTAACGAATTAATAAAAAAAAAAAAAAAAAAAAAATAAACAATAAGCACAGAGGGAAAAATAAAGAACGTCTCTACAGAGGATTGTGCACTCACACTTAGCCCTCTAATTGTATTATATTAAAAGGTCATACATTAAAATTAAATTCATAGTTCAAAATATTCACACTGAAACAATAAACAATTTATGAAAATATTTATATTATCAAATTCCATCTGAGAGGGATTAAAATAGTTACATTATATAAGATTGATATATATTTTTATTAAAAATGCCATGATTATTATGAGCTCCAATTTTCTTTTTGCAACTTATCGTTAGTGAAAATCGCATTTCCGAATAAAACTCGAAAATAAAGTATTTTTACCGTGCGCTAAATTTGAGTAAGTAATAATAAATTTTAATACCAGCGGATCGACGCTGAAAATAAAAGCGATTTCAAATAAAAAGTGTGAGGGTCTGTAATAACTTGGTACATTCACAAGAAAAGTAGATCGGCCCAGAAAATATCGAGACCTCTCCAGAGAGCTCTCAAGAAAAAAACTTTGGTGCCGTGGGTTCAGCATGTCTCTCTCTTTATTAAGACACTTCTGGAAATACTCGAACCATTCGGAAAAGTCTGCTTTTGAGGTGACCCCTCTCGTTCAATGTCCTTTTCTCTTTATTTTAAGATCTTAATGGGGACTATTTTGGGGTAGCTGCTTCTCTACTCAAATTATTTCACCTTGCATGCAAGGTAGATTTACACAGGTATGGACAGAACTAAACAACTGGCCTCTGATTGGCTCTCCAGCGGCCCCTTAACGTCAGCCATTTTGGATGTTTTGATTATTTTGATTTATTATGTTCGGTTTATCGTTTGTCAAAATTTTGTGGGATTTTTTGCACAATTTTGGTTATACGATATTAATTTTAGCGTTTAAACGCACAAACGTTTGAATGTTAATTTGATTGTAATTTAATTAAAAAACGGGCCCCTTAACCTAAGTCACGAGGTCATGTGACACGTACTGAGGCTCATGGGAAATTTTCAACTTTTCCATACCTGTGTAAATCTACCTTGCCTTGCATGTAAGAGAAATTTAATGAATAAGGAATCGCTCCATAATTTACTGCAAAATTGTTCTCAACTTTTAAAAATTACCCAGGGGATGTCTCTTAGATACCTCTTGTCCAAGAGCGCGGTTGTCGGCGGAGTCCTCTACATGTCTGACTTGCAAGTGCGCCCAACTATTTAGCAGCTAATTAAGGGCTGTAAAAAGCTAATTGTGGGGGAGGAGCATTTCTCGGCCAGTTTACCACTCTGCAGAGTTAAAACCTTACGCAATGCCTTATTTTATGAAAAAGTAATGGTTATTTAAGATGCGGCACATGATAGTAAAAATCAAATTGGAGTGATGCACAAACACACATTAATATCAAAATATACAAAATAAATAGTTTTCACAATTTGGACGGTTGAAAAAATACAAGGAGCATTTTGAAACGGGAGATGAAATGGACTGCATTTTGTAATTAGGAGTTATAAATTCCGGCCCAGTTTAAAAACAACGTATGTGCCATTGGTTTACCACATGCACATAAGTGTTTTTTCAGATGAGGTGGAATTTATAGTTCCAAATTGCAAAATGCAGTCCAAATGATAGTCTGTACTTTTATGAATTTTTACCCTTAAAAAATTCGAAATTCGAGAGGTCTTAGTGACTACGTAAGACACCTCGTAAACTCTGAAAATTTGACTGTCTGCCTTGGCATTTGATAAAATGGCCGATTTGACTATTTGTTTGCAACATACCTATTGCAAACGGATCTTTTTCTTGTTAGTCTTATGTTATTTTCCACCGAAATACAATACACTTAAAAAGAAAAAGGCGTTTAGAGGAGGCAATAGCGCAATGCGCGCCACTCGACTGCTCGGCGGCTTAAGTCCCCAGATTGCCTAGTTTTGAGGGCTGAACATAATGAGATCAAGGGCTGCAATTAAGCCCATAGAGCTTCATAGACGCTTGTGTTGGTGCTTCGAAAGACTTTCGCCGGAATCCGGTCTCCTCTTGCTCTCGCCGGGATGGCGGGGCACTCGTTCAATGCTCATTTCGTTACACTAGAGCACTTTTCTATGTCCCTGGTTTTTCTAATTCGAGCTTTTATCAGTTCTTAACCGGTTCACAAGTGCCCAACAAAAAGCAATCGTGAGTCGCAATTCAACCGATGAGTTCCGGGCTTGCCCGTGATTCAGCGGAGAAGGGAGGGAAAAGGTTTGGCTACAGAAGGCTCCGTTGCCCCGTTTTCCTGCAGTTAGGAATAAAAAATTCTCTGCATTCTTGTAAATTTTTCAATACAACCACGCTGGGTTAATTTGTTGAAGACTGTCTCGTTATTCTGCAGTCAGTTAGGAATAAAAAAATCTCTGCATTCTTGTAAATTTTTGAACACAACCACGCTGGGTTAATTGGATTGCATTTTGCAAAAAGGAACCAAAAGCATTGCATTGTTGCTGAAATTGTGCAAACCCTTTCGTCCTGGGAGAAAAACCTGATCATCCATAACAATTTTCTATTTAACACGCGAAAAACTGTAAATTTAAGACACAAATTACCATGTAAATTCCATGTATTTGCATGATTACAGTGGTTTTATTTTTAAGGGCGGAGTTGCACAATCTTAGCAACATGGTAATGCTCTTGGTCTCTTTTTGCAAAATGCAATCCAATTTGTTAAAGACTGTCCCGTTTTCCTGCAGTCAGTTGAATTTTTTTTTTTTTAAGCAGTCAGTTTAATTACATTTTGCAATAAGGAACGACTATCTCAGGCTATCCCATAAATTCACATATCTGTATAGGGAAACCAATGGCATGTATGTTGTTTCGAAATGGGCCAGAAATAGTGGTTCCTTATTGAAAACTGTAGTCCGATTAGGAATAAGACTTCTACATTCTTATAAATTGCAAACTGATTGCAGTAGCCGCACAAGTTTAGACACAAGTCTAGACGGAAAAAAATGGTGACGTAGCCAACCCGAAACACGTCTGCAGCTGTCTTCCTGAATGGTCGAGACCAGTGTTGTACCGAAAAGCATATCTCTTCGGAGGAAAATTGTGCCCATGTGAGCTTTTTCCCTCTGTATTGAGATTTTTAACTTTATGCTGATTTTTAACGCACGTTATGGCTACGTCATCAACTTTTTTTGGTCTAAATTCTCGTGAATTATGAAGTATATAATTATTATGTATGCATATGTGCTTAAGAATAAGAGAATTTATAGTAGCCTGATTTATAACCAACACAAGAACGCGAACATGATGGTGAAAAAGGCTAAAATTGACAATGAAAAACTGAGACGTTTCGCCCAAACTCTTGGACATTTTCAATCGAAGAATCAAAATAAAGTTAAAATGTAAAAACGTTCACCTCTCAGACCGGCGTAGGCGTTGGGCTGTCGGCAACACTGTTAACACTCCATTTACGAGTAAATCCATTGAATATATCGATTCTATGTGAACCAGGCTGTCTCGCCCAGAATCGATTGTTAAACACACATTTAAGTGCAAAAAAAACAGTGTTGCCAACTTGAGAGAATCACCACTGACTTTAAGTCACCTCCCCTAACGGTGTTATGCGTGCACCACGTTGTGCGGAGCCAGAAAAAAAAGGGTAAAAAATGAGAATCAAGAGGAGATAATGTTGACATAGAGCGCACAGTCAAATTAAAGCACTTAAACGAGCTAATTGTAAGGACGGATTCAGCAGACTCATTTTTTCAATCGTCTAAGCTCGGTAGCTGATTGGCCGACGTCTTCATCGCGGACAATGGTGTGAAAGCCTTTTCACGAACCGAGACCGGGGCTTCCTTTTCAACCACTGCGATTGTTTGTGCTTCATTAGCCCAACAAAAGGAAAACATCTGTTTGGTGGGCAAAAAATAAAAAATAATAAATCAGATAGCCGCGGAGGGGAGAGAACTTTGGAGGCAACGATATAAAAAAAAACGCAAAAGTAAATAATCTAGCCGGAAAAAAAAGTTTTGCGATGCCCATGACATTCACACCCGTGTAAACGAGGCCTCGTCAACAATAGACACGGCGGTGGCAACCAGGGGAGTAAACTCTATTAATTCTTTTCAAAAGGCGAATTTGTGGGTTTTCCCCTTTCTCTTTTTCCCTTTCTTCTAATGAGAGTGCGTGCATAATTAATTACCTTGTTCGCGAGGGATTGAAGAGGGTCGCGATTTACCAAGACGCGTCTCCGTTGTTGCCAACTTTACGACTGCGATTAGTAAATATTCATTTTTTAGAGCAAGAAAACGCACGTGAAACCTCATGCACAATAATTTAAATAATTCAAAATATTCATTGCGTTTCGGCGATGAGAGTGAGCCATTTTCTGTTTTTTTTTTTACATTTTTTTTTTATTTTCTGTTTTTGTTGTAATATATTTTATGATAAAATATAAATATTAATATAACAGATGATAAGTAAATAATACTTAATACGATTAATAATGAAATTAATGAAAAAAACTATTTTCAGTTTTCAAAACTTGAAATTTCAATCGAATATGTGTTACATATCATATTATCTTTACTATACTTACTTTTGTAAGAAATGCATTAGGAAGCGTGTCAGGGCAAAAATAAATTTAAGACGAGAAAATAGCTCTCGTGATTTATTTTTATGTTTTGATATATTTGACCCTGAAATGATATTCACAGAATTGGCGTTACTTTTTTTGTGGTTCTTTTCTTCTGTTCTCGTTTTATAAAAAAGTCATTTTAATTCCGTTATTCAAGATGCTCTCAGATTGCACCGATAATATATATCAGCTGAGGGACCACATCCGAAAATGGTGTTTTTGACCATTTATTGATAGAATTTGATTTAATGGAGGCAGGCTTAAAATATTCGAGCTCATCAAGTATTTCTGTATTTTAATGTGCTACATTATGTAATGTAATTAGGAACTACCATATCCATCTCATCCGTAAAAGCGCGTATCTGCAAGGGACAATTAATGGCACAACAGTCGCTTTCCTGGCGTAAGGGCGTATCTCAATTTTCGCGTGAGCTCTGGAGAGCATGAAACTATATGGGCAATAGGGATCAACTCAAGAAACAAATACGCCATTACGTCAAAGAAGAGAAGAGACAATATATTTTGTCTAAAATGTGTTAGAGGTAGTTGCTCCTTAATGCAAAATTAGTACCTTATTATATCTGCACACTGAATCGTTAATTTGAACCTTTGAGCCACTGACAAATCTCAAAAATTTAAGTGTTCGTGGATGAGAATTAAGGGGTGGGGAGGAAGTTTCTGAAAAAATTGACATGTTAATGATTTCAAGGGAAAATAGTCTCAATGCATACCCTGGAAAAGTTCGCTCCCAAATTCCCATTTTTAAGCATCGAAAAGTCAGTTTGAACTTTCTTTCCGCCATAAGGATTCATGCAATTTCGACACTTCACACAAATATATTTCTCGAAATAGCAAAAACTACACTTATGCGTCTTGTCCTCTAGGTCCTTCAATTAGCGTGATTCTCAACGGCTCTTTGAGCGTATTTCGATTGGACTTTAGATAGTATATTTTCCTGAGGAAAGAGGAACGACGGCTCTCCGAGGGACTCAAAATTAACTGCAGTGGCGTGGCGTGCTTTGCGATATATCGATTGGTATGTCATTTAAACCTATGGAAAAGGATTGATAATCAGATTGTTCGCAGCGAACACTTTGGTAATCGATTCTTAACTATAGGTTTAAATGGCAGAACAGCGATATATCGCAAAGCACGCCACGCCACTGATTAACTGGTATACTGTCCCTCAACTGAAGAAAAAGCTCCTTTTAAACCCAGGGACTTTCGAACTTATTCGAATGCCAATCTGACATCCATGGAAGCGCACATGTCTTAGCTGTCATCGCTTCGCTTGAGCGCAGCCACTTTTAACTAAAGCTTCACTGTCGATAGATGCAACTACACGATACTTAATTTAACTGAGCACATTGATCTATGAGCAATGCCAAAATCAGTTCGTTTTGTACCGCCTCATTACAAGTACTTGATAGAAATGTTCTTTTTATCATTACGTGATGTGAGTGGAAGGAGAGAAACTTGAGTGTCACACTGTCACATGCAGCCTGTTTTGAATTTAATTGTGCTCACTTGTTTAGAACTTTAACAAAAAAGGGAACACAGCCCAAATTTAGAGCTACGATATTTAAACTATAAGAACAGTGTCTTAGATATTGGAATACGTTTTTGATCGTAGAGAAGCTGTAAAGATAGTTTTATGTCGCTGAAAGTTTTAGAATGTGGCCAACTTAAGAGACTGCTTCTGAAAATTAATTTAATTAGTTTTATCATCATTACTTTTTCCGAACAAATTCTCGAATGAATTTTCGATCAAAATTTGGCGATGCTAATTTTGTAATATTATTGCAATCTTGCATTTTTGTTATTTTTAATGATTACTCAAAATTTTCTTTCTTTTTCTTGGGTAAAATTTTGCAACTTAATACTACAAACATGGAACTTTAAAACGTTAATTTAACGCTTTAGATAAATGGCATTCTTGAAAAAACAATAGGCCCTGGAAAATTAAAATTAACTTGTTTCCGAATAAACTTGGCAAAAAGGTGTACCTCGGAACTTCACTTTTCCGCCTGGCAGCACCAGTTTACTCTTTTAACGAGTCATAAGCCTCCATGTAAATTTTAAATTTAACGCATGTTTCTCTCGAGATAAAAAAATGTTACGTACCTTTTTCACTCTCCCAGGAGCTTCAGTATCTTTCCCCTATATTCTCTGTTATCAAGGGACGAGATGAGGCTACTTATTCTTTGACTGCAAAAAGTGACAACACCGATCTGGGGGTGACAAAATGCCAAGGAGATGAAAGAACAACATGTTGGAATGAAAGAGCACAATGATATTTGAGCCTTCGGTGAGGATAGGGGGAGAGGGTGCAACAGGGGTGAAACACTGAGACCCCAGCCTCCCCTCGTAGGTCGCGGGGCGCGGATCCGTGCGTCGCGGGTCGCGCGTCGCGCGTCGCGCTAGCAAGATTATCCGTCTTAGAGGCGGGTTCACACCGGCGCCGTGCTGACGACGAGGGCGGAATGTGTAAAAATGAACTTTTTGGAAAATAGAATACCTTTATAAGGCGAGTATGGACAACTCAAAAATTTGGAGGTTATAGCGCGTCTGACTCTAGGTCAATAGGTCCCGGGTTCGAATCCCGGTGGTGGCGACAAATTTTCATGGAACTGACGAGTGGATCTGTAAGCAGAATTCGCTCGGCCTTAATCCGTGAAAATTTGTAAGCCCGAGCATGGATGTCTACCAAACTCCCTCATGTCTTCGGACAATAAATAGTGCCTATAGATGGCTGTAGATTCCTAAAGGAATAGAAGCCACTAAACTCTCAAAAAAAAAAAAAAAAAAAAAAAAAAAAAAAAAAAAAAATTGGAGGTTAGATTTGATCAGGTGTTGTAGCTCTTAGGGCCCAAAAAGGCAGCCAACCTGTAAACTCGAATTATCCAATGGAACAAATTCAAACTCCGAGAGTAGGTACACTAATCAAAACTTATAAAAGCATGTACACAACTTTGATTTTGCATGGTCTCTGATTCAAAGTCTTAATCCTTAAAAACAAATGTTTACAATGCGCTGTCGGCCCTATTGATTAATCTTTCAAATGCATAGGTTGGCAGCGGAACTTTACTAGTGATTTTCGTTTTTCACGTTGTCGCCCTTTTGGGCCCTAAGAGCTACATAAATCGGGTTGTCCATACTCTCCCTATAAAGGTACTCAATTGAAAAAATGTACTGTTCGGCATTATTCCGGTGGATAATTTTAACGAGACATAACTTTTTCTCCACTTTTTCAAGCATCTATTGCTTTCATAGCAGCCGTGTTTTAGGCTTTCCATTTTACATTAGTCTCACGGAGATTTGCGCTCAGTTGACGCTTGTGATGATTTCGCCGAAAGGTGACGATATCAGTTTGCTTCATGTCAGTTCGCCTTCAATTTTCGGTTTAGGCAATACAAGCTCCCACGTGTGCGAATAGTGGTATCTTCCACCCTATAATAGTCAGACTGTCCCCGACGGCGAATTTGTCGTTGGCACGATAATAAAAGAGACGTATGAAAAGAGGAAGGTGAAGGAGAGGGAGAGGAGATAAAAGGAGGAAAGAGGGAGTCTTGTCGGTGCATGAGAACTGGCATTAAATCCATCGCGGTTTGCTATAATTATTTCTGATACTATTTTATAGAATATTGACGCTTGAAATACTTTGGCCGGATTTTAAAAATTTACAAATCTAGAACGAATTTGTTTTCCCTGATTTGAACTGCAGTACTCGGCTCGGCTTAGTATTAAGCGTTTGTGTGAACGCACCTTTGAACCATTGACTTATTGCCAGTTGGGACCAGTCGTTGCATTCTCAATAGCTACGTACTCTTCCCTTTCTAAAAACATATAAATAGGACATATAACATGAAAATTGGCAACGTTTTCCGGTAGCGAATCCTTTTACCGCTTCACCCTTATTTGATCC
The DNA here is from genome assembly GCF_918797505.1 of Bemisia tabaci. Taxonomy (NCBI): domain Eukaryota; kingdom Metazoa; phylum Arthropoda; class Insecta; order Hemiptera; family Aleyrodidae; genus Bemisia; species Bemisia tabaci. Next base: position 17,565,069 of record NC_092797.1, on the reverse strand, counting down.
GAGCCCCGGCTGCTGAACAACGGTGGCGTCGTCGCTCCGATCCGACACCTCGCTGTATGGAATTGATACGACAACGCTCCTCGTCTAAATTTCGTTGAGAATATGACGTTTTTGTCTCAGTTACCAGGTTTTTAGGGCATCACAGGTTCATGAAAGTCTGGTGAGACGAACAATTAATTAGCTGATTAGCCACGTATTAAGGTCAAACGCTAGGATTCAGGGCCTGATTTACTTATTTGCCGCCCATGAGCCGCCTGTATTTTGCCTCCCCCTTCTCATTCGTTTTAAAACATCAATTAAAACCCTCAAAAGAACGTGCCGGAGAGGGAGAGGCGTATAAAACGCGTTTACTCGTGTCGGTCACATTTTTTCCGAAGCCCTGTCAACACTACTAGCAAAAGTTCACGGAACTTGGCGCGAAAGTTAAGTTCCGTAAACCTATCTCTGTATGGACAAGGCCCTCCATTCATAAGAAATGAACCAAAAAATTATGAAAGAACAAACATAAATGTGGTTTAATAATTTTAACTCCCGCCGTCGCGCCGCGCTGACCGCACTGTGTTTGGCGCAATGCGTGAAGTATTCATGCAGTCCTGTAGGCGCTATGCGTTTCACGCTGCCCGCTGCTGACCGCAGCAACCGCACTGTCTTTGGCGCAATGCGTGAAGTATTCATGCAGTCTTGTAGGCGCTAATATGTGTTACATGCCGACCGCCGCGCCGAGGGTTTCTCCTTTTCATCTCACGTTCTCGTCATCATTGCTCTCTGTGCCGCGCCGTTCCAGGCCAAATTTGTGTTCGGTTTCTCTCTTATTCTTAACTCGACTATTTAAAGGTGCTGTCTATTGTATCACAGAGGGACGACTAAATTAGAGATATACTCTCAAGAAATGAGAGATTTTGTCACCTTTTCTCGTTCGTAATTTCATTTTTCTGAATCCGATTTTTCTTTATAGCTACATTAAAAGAAATTGAACGCCCCCTAAACTTGCCGCCATGGGCCGCGGCCTATGTGGCCACCCCCTTAATCTGGCCCTGCTAGGATTTCGACGTAAAGGATTGGATTTTGCCTCACTTTTTAAATGAAGGCTAGCTGTACTATACACTTTGCTTCAAATCAGAAATGCATATCATGAACCTACACCTCAGAGTTTTTTCCGCCCTAATTTCATCGGTCAGGCAAAAAATAATTACTATCGTTTGATGAAATCTCGTCCTTAATAATCGACATGTAAGCATCACGGACTTACAAAGAGTTCCTCTGCTGAGAACACCTCAATGTGACTGCAAATTTTAGGGTAAAATATTTGTAATCTAGTGTTAGGTATGGTCATGAGTCAGGTCATAAGTAAGGTGTATACTTTTCCAACTCAAAGCGTCCTTCTCGCTAAATGTTGGATTGCAAATATCCTCCTCCCTATCTTTGTTGCAGGTTCAGAATGCTGATGAGTGATCGCAAAACGAAATTTTACACTCGTGTAATTTCTGGAGTTTCATTCAACTAGGGAGGTAACGCTACCTCGGTCCGACCCCATAAAGTGCTTCGCGCTTCAGGTTATGCGTTACTTATGTGGTTTACATATTAAAGAGTATAATTTGAGCATTCACATATTCCAGAGAAATCGCGTTGTTTAAGATAGATAACTGACTAGAAACGACTAGTTTTTAAAAGAATGTACTGACCATTGAATGTACACAATCATAAACATGTGGCTCTTGTCAAGAAAGTGACTCTCCTCGTGTTTAAAAAAAAAAAAAAAAGAGGAAGAAAATGAATGTCACCCTCTCTTCCGCGGAAGTAAAATGATGAGTTTGAGAATTTGTAAGCATCAAACTAACACAACGGATACACGTGCTTTGAATGTTGAGGACTAATTGGTATGGCATGTCACAAAACGTCGTAACATCTGGTGGGTGAGTCTTCGAGTCTCTATGACACACAATCGATGCTCCACCGGGAACAGGACCCGAAAATTAGTGCGTACCCGTACCACCCCGGTGCGGTACGCATATTAACACTCTTTTCAGTCAACATTGTGTCCGCGTGTATAAATATTTTAGGTATCCCCCGGTGACAAAAAAGTCAAGGGTGCCGCGAAGAACAGCGCCGTCGTCTGTTCTGCAATCGCAGGACAGCGAGACCTTCCGATCAATCTTGCCCCGGCCGACCATTCCAAAATACCGTGGTTAATTCATGATAAATAAAATATAGGGTTCAAATCCCGAATCCTGAATGGGTAGAGAGCAGGTTGCCCTACGCCCATAAAAAAAATACACGTTACAGCTCACATTATTAAAAGCCTTTGTAATCATATGTTCGATGCACGCTCGGGGAGGGGGGGGGGGCGGAGGGGTTCACCGAACCTCCTTTCACCAATACTACCCAAGACAGCATTTGAGATTATTCCGGCTTGTCATATTTATTTCAGAGGAATGATGAATACAAGGGTGGCGGGACAAAGGTAGGAATACCCGTCTCTGTTCCAACCTCCTCCGTGCCCCCCTTCCCCTCCCACTCCACCGCTCCGCGCCGGACCCTGCGCTCCCCGCAACTCAATCGCAAGGCGTCCCTTTTTTGTTACGTATTCTTTTGTGCTTTTACTCCAGCCAGGAATACTGCCCATAACTCATCCTTTTTTTTTCCTCCTCGCTACATCTTTCCTCTTAATGACTGTGAATGCAACTTCGCTCTGCCTTAATTGTTAATTACGGCTTTAAAACACGGCTATCAAAACACTTCCTTTCCCTTTTTCCAGCTCGTGTCTCGTTTCGCCGTCTCGTCCGGGAATAATTTTCCTTTACTGCTCACTCTAGTGCACAAACGGGCGGGGCGAGCCTGCATTTTCCGAGTGCTTCCCGAAAAATGTCTCGTTTACAGCGCAACCGGCTACTTAGCTTATTACTCCTTTTGTTTGAAGGGTAGCTCATAGTGGCGTGGCGGGTTTTGCGATACATCGACTGTTCTGCCATTTAAACCTATGGTAAAGAATCGATCATTAAGGTGTTCGCTGCGAACATCCTGTTTCTCGATCCTTTTCCATAGGTTTAAATGGTTTAAAAATCGATATATCGCAAAGCACGCCACGCCACTGGTAGCTCACGCCGGAGAGCTCTCGTGTCGGCAGGATTCAAGGAGCTCGGAAAACCATTTCTCAACTTCTTCTGTCTTCAAGTTGTCATGATATCAGTTCTGCCGAGCTGGGGAAAAACGCCGTATGATCATTCGAGTGGTGCCACATTTCTTCTCGGAAAATATTAGTTCTTGAGAAGAGGCGTGAATAATTTTTTTTTGAAACTTTCAAGCAGTTTAGATCAATTTACAAGCAAAATTCTCTAAAAAATGTAAAAAAAAAACTTTCAAGAATTTCGAGAGGTCCGAAAAATTGGTCACTCTTCGTCGTAAAATTAGCTTTGAAGCATATTGAAAATTTTTCCCGATTATAGTTTTCGAAAAGGGGATGATGGGCGTCATTGAGTGAGGAAATCGAACTGGCTCTCGAACTTTTGTCAAGTGTCAAAATACCTAAACATAAAATTTCTAAGATCGGTAAAAATTCTTTCCTTCGAAACTTATATCACCTTTTTGGTAACGTAGAGACGCTTCATCACCCCCCCCCCTTCCTAATCCGCGATGTGTCACCCTCCCAGAGGAGGTAGTGCAGTCAATTTTAAAGACGTGCGCCCTTTTGGTCGCTTGAGAGACCTCTAACATTTTTTTCTTTTCAAAATGATAATAGATTATATTAGGACACATTCTATTTTCGGCTGTGTTGCTCACGTAGCCCTTGAAGCACCACTAAAAATCAGACAACGAAACTAACACAATATGCGAATGGAGCAAATGGAAAGACGGGCGCAGAGATACAACTATTCGTGATTGATGGATGTTGTGTTGCATCTGCAAAATTGAAGGCGCGATGGCGCGAGCTGTGAATCCGCAATATGAAGCTCCGCTTTATGCTGCCAATGAGGTGTCGTGAGAAAAGTTGAAGCACGAGGCACGATTATTACGGCTATCCTATTTACGGCTGTTTTGCTCATACAGTCTTTAAAGCACCGCTAAAAATACAAATAAGACAAACTGAAACAAACACATTATGGAAATAGAGCAAGGTAAAATGGGGCGCACTGATGACGGCGCAGAGATACAACTATTCGTACATGATGGATGTCCGAGTTGCATCTGCAAAATTGAAGGCGCGATGGCGCTATGCGTGAACTCGCAATGCTCCTTTCTATGCTGCCAGTGAGGTGTCGTTCAGATTCGAGAGAAAAATTTAAAATGCCCGATCACGTCTCGACTCAGTTGTTCCTCAATTTTTCTTCTTTTTTCAATTTGAGGTTTGATTCTTTTTTTAATGCATAAATATTTACAGACCTGCATCTATGGCTCGTATGTACCGCGGTCCCTCACAACTCGCGTGGCTACAGTTTTTTAAACAAGTCTCCTGTCAATTTGACCGGGCTTCAGCATCTAAGGGTTAGTGAAAATATCATTAAAATATGACTGCACCTTGTCCGCCAAAAACTCTGGACTCAAGAGGGGAGCCAAAATAAGCCGTTCACAATCAGTCAGTGAATTTTAATAAAATTTAGTTATGTTTATCTTGCAAAATTAGGCTTCAAATATTCGGTGACGTCCCAAAATATTGTCATTACCAACTAAATGATTGTCGAATGGGACCTCCTGCAGCCTGCTTTAGATATCTGGTGAATTTAATATACATGTATTCCTATCTCTTTATTTTTACCTTTCTTACTGAACACCTTGTCTCTCCTTCAAAATTCCACCATGTACTTTCTAGATTGAATGTTTCATTTTTCGATGACCATTTTTGCGATTACCTTATAAACTTCGAACCTTAAAATAGCGTAAAATTGTGCTGATTTGCCAGAAATTTCTGAAGTCCGACCCTACATGCATCGGCAATGAATCACTAAAAGTATTAAAGATTGGTTCATGGTACAAATGATAGACACTTCCAAAGGACGTGCGAGAAAAAAAAAACTGCTTTTGCGTGTTAACACGTCCTGAAATGCTACAGCTCCCTGGTAAACTGATTTTGCTTTGGAAGAAAAATAGAAAAACGCTCCCTTCAAATAATTAAAGCCTCACCTACGCTGGAATGATGCGGCTTTTGAGCTCAAGGATGAAGTAGGGAAGGGGCCGCGAGAGTTGGTTCAAGTACAAAGGCCAGCGTTTGGTATTTGCAAGCAATTTCAAGCCGGGATAAATAGAAAGATTAAAAGTTCCCGAACAATTACGGGGGCAGAATAATTCATTTCGGAAACGTGAGCGCGAAACATTAAATACTAATAAACGTGTGATAAAACAATTTCGTCGGTGTAAAATTTTCGCGATAACTTTCGGGGGCGGCCAGCAGAGGCTCAAGTCCCGTATATCTAATTCGGTCATCCGCTGTTGCCCAATCTCCGTGATCTGTTTTGAGTGCTTTAATTCGTTGATTGGTCGCCTTCCTTACAAAAGGACGTACGTACTGTTTGCGATGAATCAAGGTTGCCTGGTTATGCCATTATTAAATGTGGATATTACACATGGGCTCAAATGGAGAAAACTGCTGATTTGTCAGCACAATATGGCATCAGTGGAGTGAATTCTGTCGTTCATGTAACTTATTGCTTTCACTATGGTTCACCTCAAAGTGTAGTTACGCCCTTTTTTCAGCCAGGTGACGAATTGAAGAGTGAAAGTTCAAGACGTGGCATCAGGTATCGCATGGATTGTGCAACTGTTTCTCTCTTTTAATGAAAATCTATCGATCTGATAATAAAAATTCTTAAAATGAAAGTGTGACTAAAATTTAGAGGAAATTTTGCTTTAAATAGTCCATGAAGTGAAGACACTTAGGTTCTTTTACATTGAAGAATCATGCATAATCTCAGGGGCGGTCCGTAAATTACGTATCGCTCCGGAGGGTGGGTCTTCATAATTTTGTGACCGAGCGTGTCTAGGGGTGAGGAATGGGGGTGTCAATGTCAACGTGCTGTACGTACCGTACCAGCATATATAGTGGATCCCAAATTTTTCTTTCTATTTTTCTCATTATTTAAAAGTTTTATATGCTAATGTCTTGTCTCAGTTTTCCTTGTTTCTTGGAACATAGAGCCTTCTAATTAACAGAGGCTACGCTCTTCCCCTTTTAAAGTGAGAAACTTTTTGCCGAGTTTTTTTTTTTTTTTTTTTTTTTTTTTTTTTGTAAAGAGGGGGTGGATGTCGAGACAAATGTTAAATAATTATTTTGGGGTTGTCTAGACCAGCGTTACGATCGCGTTACAAAGGGTGGGTGAGTGTTAAATAATCGGCAAAATCTTTTTGACTCTTCAAATTGTTGTTCCCCAGACAAAAGAACGTAACTACAATTCAACGTTGCAAAGTTTATACTAAGAACATATATTTTAAAAGGAAACTGTTGGATATTTTCAACTGAAAATTTTACATGTTTTTCTTCTGATCACACGCAAAACTTGTCATTTGGACAGAAATTGCACAACCTTGCCTCCGTGAAAAGTTGAACTATCGAGTCCATTGCAGTTACGTTCTTTCGTCTGGAGACGACAAACGGCGCTCTTTGAATCGTCTCCACCCGACTTAAGGCTCCTTGTCTTTCCATATTAATACTTGACCCAGCCCTTGAGGGACACTTCGCACCCTCAAAGACCGCCTCGCGAAAAAGAATGGTCATGGCATACTTCAAAATTTTGAGACCAGCGGGTCCATTTACAGCTTCTCAAGACAAGAAAAAATCATGAAAAACAGTCTCGTAAATCCGTATGGTCGCACCAGGGAAAAACATCGTATGGACCTTAAAATTAACAGAGATTATAGTGATGAAAAATTGTAATATGCAGATATCTCCCCTAGTTTCATACACATAAATTCTGTTAAAAGAGGCTGCGACAAAACTTTAACCTCCTTGAACAGATACGGTGAGACCTGAAAATCGTTGAGGACATGTTGAGAAAGCTTGTTGAATCGGGGTAGAACGTACCCCGGGGACACTTTTTGATTACAGTCTGCCTCTTAAAGGCATGAGAAAATATTCAAATTCTACTTTTGTAACATTTAAAAATTATTTGTATCCTATGTTATTCCTGTCCGTCATTCTTGATTCTTAGCAGCCGACTTGTCAAAATAGGAGCAAGTCCATTGCCAGGCGGTGGTATGTAGTTGGTCACTTCTTGAGTAAGGAGGGAAAGTTTAAAACGTTTTGAAAAATGCGAGAATTTGCCCAATTGGAAAAGGAGTCTTCTGATAGGAGAATCCTGCGATTTTGGCCAGGCTCTCAGGAATCCTATTGGCTATTATGACTCTGACACATTGTCTCTCCTCTGACGTACGTTGCCGTGCTAAGGAAAAACGTCCTATGAACACTCGAGGGTTGCCAAATTTCCTTCGATAAAATGTTTATTTTTGAGAAAGTTATGAATATTTTTCCTTGAAATTTTCAGACTTTTTAGATCAAATTTCGAACAAAATCCTCCGAAAAATCGGAGGAGAAATGTTCACAAATTTTCCTGAAAATTCGTTGTTTTCCGAGGGAAATTTCGCAACGCCTAAAAATTCATACGGCGTTTTTCCTCAGCACGGCCGTACAGGCGTTACTCGATTTTCGCATGAGCCTCAGAAAACATGAATTTGTATGTAAAACAGGGCTCACGTGGAGACTAAGATATGTTCTTACGTCAGAAGGACGATTACATGAGCCCATGTCGCTGGTGTGCATTTAAAGGCTTAGTCGAAAATTAGCGAGTCCTCTTTGAACCGACGCACTTAGGTTCTTTGAACAGGTAAGTAGAAAGGCGTCATGCAGCGGACCGAATCGGCAACGTTAGTGACTGCTGCAAAGGCAAACGGCTGGACGAAGCGAGCTTAAAAAGGTATCATGGAGTTGACACTTTAATCCGGCACATCCTGTCGCTCATTTTTGGAGGATTACGGGATTCACGTCAGGCCCTCTCTTCACCCCCGCTGCCCTCCAACTTGGGTGGAACTACCCCCTCCTTCTCTCCGTGCCATACGAAACACAGGGATGGCAATGTATCCGCTCGCGAATGACCGAGACGGACTCCATCAACACTTGCACATCGGTGCCGTGAGTACCCGAGGATCTCTTTAATTTTCACTTTTCTCATGAATTGAATCGGTCAGTTACAAAAGGGCTCAAGCGCCAGATATAAAAATACGAAAAAAAAAACAGTAGAAACTCTATGTACCAACCACATTTAAATTGCAAATTAATTAATAATGTGATAAATTAATTCATCGCCTTCATATTTTAGGGCTTTGAGATTTAGAAGAGGTCAATTAGGAGGGAAAGGGGTGCATAATAAGACGCGTTTAATCGTGTTGGACACTTATTTTGCGAAAGCCCTATCAACACTACTAGCTAAAGTTCACGGAACTTTGCGCAAAAATTAAGTTCCGTAAACCTATCTCTGTGTGGACAATGCCTTGCATTTATAAGAAATGAACGAAAACATTGTGAAAGAACAAACAATAATGGGGGTTAATAATTTCAACTTTCACTTCCGCGTCGCGCTAACTGCACTGTGTTTGGCGCAATGCGTGAGGTATTCATGCAGTCTTGTAAGCGCTATGTGTTTCACGCCGACCGCACTGTGTTCGACGCAATGCGTGAAGTATTCACGCAGTTTTGTAGGCGCTACTAGGTATGTGTTTCATGCCGACCGCCGCGCCGCGCCGAGGGATTCTTTTTATCTCAAGTCCTCGTCATCATTGCTCTCTGCGCCGCGCCGCGCCGCGCTGTCTCTTGTATCACCGAAAGACGACAAAAAGAAATGACTGCACTCTCAGGAAAAAGAGATTTTGTCACCTCTTCTCGTTTGTAATTTTTTTTCTGAATTCGATTTTTTTTAATACCGATGTTGAAAAAAAAATGCAAAATTTGCCGCCCCCTAAATTTGCCGCCATTGGCCGCGGCCCATGTGGCCACCCCCTAAATCCGGCCCTGTACGGAACATGAGTATTTTCGTGCAACCCATAAGTTCTTGGGTTGCCATTGGTTGTTTCCTTATCTTCCTTTTTCTCTTTTGTCCCCGTTCTTCTCTATCTCGCTCCCCTCCATTTTTCTCTCTGTTCCTGCTTTTTTTCTGCGTATTTTTTTTTATTTTACACTGAAAAAAGAGTATCTTGGATTTAGAGTTCAGACTTTTAAAAATTTGACAAGAAAAAATACTCTTGATCCAATCGGATTTTTGCTATAATCAACAGCCGAACCTCTTAATTTAGGCGGTTTTCTTCTTGGTTCAAGCAAAAATCCGATAAAATGAAGAGAATTTTCTCTCGTCAAATGTTGAAGGAGTCTACACTGGAAAAAAAACACATTGGATCTAGAGTCCAGACTCTTGACAAAAAAAAATACTCTTGATTCAATCAGATTTTTGCTTAGATCGAAAGGAAATCCGCTCAAATTAAGAGGCTTGGTTCTTGATTTAAGCAAAAACCCAATTGAATCAAGAATATTTTTTCTTGTCGATATTTTCAAAAGTCTGGACTCTAGATCCGATGTCTTTTTTTTCCAGTGTAGATTCTGGATCCAAGAGACTTTTTTTCCAGTGTATATCTAAAAACTTGCCAGAAAAAGAGGAATTTCCGCCCACAGTCGACAACAGTGTGGTAAATGATATTCTAAAGTTGATCTCTCCGGGGTCCTCGTCACGTAGACGGATCCTCATGCATCTCATGCCCCCAGTCAATTTTCAAAATCACTATCATTTAGGTCCCGATCTGACACCCCTTTTTAATTTCAGTATTTGCTTTATCACCGCCACGCTCACGCCGGCCGCGCCGTTCCGCCGCGCCGTACCCTCTGAATTATTAATTTGGTTTTTTCCCTATTTTCGGGGCCGCCTGCCACGCTTCGTGCTTTGTTTCAACGTTAATCTCAAGTTTAGATTGGACACAGCTTTTCCAGGCTTTGCGTGTACTGAGTTTTAGCTGGAAATTGACTCCGGCAAGGGTTGTGAGAATTCATGGACTTGAATTCACAAATAGCATGAGAAGTGTTATGTATGCAAACGAGACTGATTTATTTTTCTGGGGAAAGTGCCTGGACGCAATGGATGCTATATCAGACTTAATCACCTCGTCCTTAGTAAACTGGGGGCTTACACTGGAAGAAAAAAAAAAAAAAAAAAAAAAAAAAAAACCACACATTGGATCTAGAGTCCAGACTCTTAAAAACATCGACAAGAAAAAGTACTCTTGATTCAATCAGAATCTAGCTTAAATCAAGAACCAAGCCTCTTAATTTAAGCGGATTTCGTTTTGATTCAAGCAAAAATCCGATTGAATGTGAATCAAGAGTATTTTTTCTTGTCAATATTTTCAAGAGTCTGGACTCTAGACCCAATGTGTTTTTTTTCCCAGTGTAGACAAAGGAAACGTAGGGGACGATCGATGACATGGAGAACGAGACATGGAGCGTTTCTATTGGTTGAAACGGGTGGTTGTACACGGAGATCTATGGCCGCAACTAACATTTTTGGGAAAATCGAGCTATTAAAATTTGCGTGTAAGTTTAGAAGGGATCGCTTGTGAGTGAAACTATTCTGTGCCCGTCAGACGTGAGATACGAAACTTCAAAAATTTCAAACCGTATGCGCAGAAATGGGTCTTTCTTCATCAAGAATTCAGTAATTGTAGCTTTTACGGTGAAAATGGAGGCGAACTTCAGATGAACGATTACCTGAAAAAGTTTACATAAACCGAATATTACGGCCGATTTTGAAAACCCAACTTTCGGTTCACATGAACGAACATTTTTTTCGGTGTGAAGATTCTACTATCATTACTTTTGGCAAAAAGAGGGCGGGAAATATTTACTATAGAATCAAACCGTACATGATTTGCCCCCTACCCCCGTCTCCGCATAGACTAAGTTAGCTAATTTAGAAAGTTCGCCCATAAGTTGGGTCTATAGGGTCATTTCATCTTAGAATACGAAATTAAATCGAAGAAAACGGTTCCTGTGGATTTGAATATGGATTTTCGCCTTACTCAGCAACACATCGCTATCCATGAGCAATTTTACAGCTTGTCGACCAGATACACTGCAGCTCATAGGAGTTAGTGAAATCACTATTTTCGAGCTTGGGCGAACTTCTCACCGCTTCTGACTATCGAGTAACTGAAGGCGTTCGAACTAATTTTGCATGGTTCTGAAACGTTCTTAAGAGCCGCTCCAGTTTTCAACCGATCAACAGATGTGTGCACAGCTTACTCGCTGTTGCCGGTTTGCTACAGGTATTAAAAAGTTTATAACGTAAGAAACAACGTGCTAATCAATACCAGTTGATTTTTTTAAGTTAATTTTTTGCGTCCGGGCTCTACTTGTAAATTTAGGATCTAGAACAGTCCCTCAACATTTCAAATCAGAATTTTGCCTATATTTTTATTCATCAAGGCAATTTCATGTCGTATGACTGCATTAATTTGTACGACAAAAATCTCTCGAAAAAATGGTTTTACTTACACAAAATCAATGAGAACTAAAACTTAAAATTGTCAACGCGCTCATGAACTTCTGTTTCTGATTACATTACGCGTGTACATATCCGAGTCACTAATTTAACTGGTTTTAATTCTTTTAAGCTTAAAATTTACATATTTTACATTAGAATTCCTGAAATTTTGAACGGTTTAAAACGAGCCATGGTCCGTTCCATGCATGCGATCACACGCACACGTTTATTACTTACACAGAAAAAAAAAATTGTTTAAAGCAACTCGTGTAGCCCTGCAAACTACATAAACCCTGGTTGTTTGGAAATAACCGCATCGCAGGCGATGAAAGTGATCAAACAGATACAAATTTATTATGGATGAGGCTATTCGTCGGTACGGTACCAACGGATAAATGGCTATTCGTCGGTACCGTACCGATGAATAAATGGCTATTCGTCGGTACCGTACCGATGAATAAATGGCTATTCGTCGGTACCGTACCGATGAATAAACGGCTATTCGTCGGTACCGCATCGGCGACATTAATTAATAAAAATGTGTTGTCAAGCCTTGGTCCGAATGGACAAGCAAACGCCATCTATGGTGCTCTGTTGGTAATTACCCGGAGATACTAAGTGCTACAAATGTACAACTATTGTCAGTTCATGGTAGCTGCTCCACGGCTTGCGAATCTTCAGTATCTATCGCTGCCCCCAACTAACAACGATCATAGTGCAGAGAGCTATTCTACCACCAGCGAATCTTCGGTTTCTGTTGCTGCCCCAACTAACAATGATCATAGTGCAGAGAGCTATTCCACCACTAGCGAATCTTCGGTTTCTGTTGCTGCTCCATCTGACGAAAATGTCAGTGCAGAGAGCTTCACGAAGCTAAAATTTAAGAGTAAAGTCATTTCACGAGGGCGACCTAAACTGCCAGCAAGACAACTTTGTTCCTTTAATCGCACCGTTGCCGACCGACAATCTGTGGAAAATCCCCCCGAAAAACGAAAACGAAAACGAAAGAAAACACCTGCAAATGAAACTAAAGGCCCCACCACCCGAAAAAAGAAGCGTTCTTGATGATTCTTTTGACAGAGTAGTACATTTCAGTATTATGATGATTCATTTGACAGTGAAGTACTTTTCAGTAAGTATTATGATTATTTATTTGACAGAGTAGTACATTTCAGTATTATGTGAGAGTATTAAATACATAAATTAAATTTGGAGAATATTTCTTTACAACTCGTGTTGGGTTTTTTTTCCATCTTTCACCCAATTTTTAGCTCTTAACTTCCACCAAAATATTATTAAGAAATCATATCTTTAATATAATTTACGTACTAAAATCAAAGTACGGTACCGACGAATAGCAATTTATTCATCGGTACGGTACCGACGAATAGCTATTTATTCAGCGGTACGGTACCGACGAATAGCCATTTATCCGTCGGTACCGTGCCGACGAATAGCCACTTCGATTTATTATATCGATAAAATGTGTCTTCATTAGAACCCATGATCGTCAAAAATTAAAACGCACAACACATTTTTTGACAAATTTCAAATCAAATTATCATAAGTGTTCATAGGGATAAATATTCGACAACTCGATAAATCCTCTAATATCGATGACCAAACTTGCCGTCGCTAACAAAAAGGTCACGATACTTGTTTTAACCGAAGTTTTCCCCCCTAATTCTTGCAGTTCGAGAAGACCTGCAACGCCCGGCAACAGGGCAACCCGCTACGCAGCTCCTGAGATCGCGCATGCTCATTACCAGCGATTAGCCTAATCTCCTTCAATTTAATTTTCAATCAGAAATCTGAAATTTTCGATCAAATTTTTCGCGCTTGCCGGAAATTGCAGCGCTGAGCGGCGGGTGTCGGAGCACGTCACTTACCTACCTCGTTATTAGTTGCGTTCCTGCTTCCCGTTTGCCGAGCCATTAACCCGGATTCTGAAAGGGTAACACGAACTTCTCGCCGTTGTTCCAGATCAAATTCACTTATTTTACGAGATAGGCATCGACCACGGATCCGCTGACCACCATCAAAAGGCCCCGAAGAGCTTCGGGAGCTTAGGTTTCCCTCAGTTTCAGCTGTTTTTGCCGGTTTTCTTCGTGTAAAGACTTCACGAACAGCTGGATACATTGATGATCAAGGTGTCATGAACAAGTTTTCTCATTATATTTTACAAATGAGAGAGATTAGAAAGAAAAAAAATTAAAAATGGAGGAAAGAAGAAGAAGAAGATGATGATGATGAAAAAGAAGAAGTGTAGAAGAAGAAGAAGAAGAAGAAGTGGCCCGAACTGCATGTAGTGAGGTGGAGAAATGTTGCTGGGTCCACTCCTTTTCGCGGGGGAGACGCAGCCAAAAAGTTCCGAAAATTGCAATTTTCAACTTTTGGAACTTATTGGCTTTGTTTTCCCCGCGAAATGGTGTGAACCCAGCGCCATTTCTCCATCTCGTTAAACTCAACATGAAGCACGTAAATTGTAAAAAATTAATAGATGATTCCATTACTAATATTATTCTTATCCATTGATTTTTTCTTTTTCTTCTTTTTTTCTTTCTCTCTGAAAAAGTGATTTTATCTAATTTATGGCGAAAAAACTTGGTTCTTATTGAACACCAAAGTTTAGGTAACCGACATTTTCGATCATGAAACCAAACCTCGGTCCAGCTGACAGAAATTCGATTTCTAAGATCGAATACTTCGGTTGCCTTAACCGGAAAATATCGGTGTTCAATTTAAATCTAAATAAAATCCGTCACCGAGGTTCCTTTTTCGAGTGACATGAATCCCTGTTTGACATAAACAATCGTCTCTCTTGCTTAAGGCTGTATCTCTCTTTTCACATGAGCCCCGGAAGCACGAAGTCATATGGAGAACAGGACTCAGGTGAACATTGAGATACGCCCTTGCGTCAGAGGGACGACGATATGTTATACAAGAGTCCTAGGGTAATGTGCCTGCGTTTTTCAAAACCATTTGCAAAAAGTTATGATCCTGGTGCTTTCAAGTTAGAGAAAATTGAGTCTGAAAACTGTTGTCTATCATGCTAGGGTTGAACCATTGCGCTTATTTCTACTCCGTTATTCCGTGTCGGAAATTTTGAAGGAGAGCCCTCAAAAATTCTCCAGCAGTATTATCCCAAAAATCCCTTGAATGCGAGGGAGAGGTTAACAGGTTTCTTGTATACGCTTGTTGCTTCGTCGAGCAGGAAGACTTTATTTGACAAGTAAAATCTGCGCGTCATATTTTCTCCTTCAGAGCTCATCACCTCTCTCTTTTCCCGCCGTTCATACTGTCGCGCCGTTCAGACTGAGGAAATTCTGTTCGTGAGAGAATCTCCGACTCAAGCACCGTGTGAGTCCCGAAGTTACACTGCAGTTTTGAGAGAGAGAAAAAAGAAAACAGTATAAACAAAATAAATATGCAACCGGCGTGTATTCCGTGTGCAAACTGCGCTCTTCTGCTTTCCTCTCCTGGAATTTGGCAGCTAGCAACTGTTGAGAAGTTTGAAACGGACTCCTTGAAGGAAATAATGAATGCCTTGTTTGCGAATGCTAATGAGTTTTCAGTTTGCTCCCTAAAAAACAGTTCATAAAGTAGGAACTAGTCCCAAATTCACCATCAAACTGAGCATTTACAGTTGATCCTGTTACGATATAAAGGAGCAAAATGAGAATAAGAAGAAGGAAAAAAACTGAGAGCAAGACTAGATAACAAGGAAAACAAAATTAATTGAAAAATTAATTAAAAGGAGTCTAAATTCTGAGCGAAAAGTACTTTGCTTGAAAAAGGCTGGAAATTCATGTGAAACTCACTCCTTTTCTGCACTTTGAAATGAGCTCAGTGACCTCGAACTTATTTTTTCCGAGCATCCTTCCTTCTCCTCCCAGAGCCTCCGTTATTTACTTTTAAAGAAAAGGCTAGTTACTTTGTGCAGCAGCATTTTGATTATGAAAGTCAATATGCACAATTTCCATGGCAGCGTTTCAAATCTGCCGTTTACATCTAGTACTTCAACAAAGGAAAACAACGCGCACCATTTTAGTACGAACTGCTCTCCGGTGAAAAAATAAATACTTAACTGATGAAGAAGGATCAGAAATTCGTAAGCAAACAAAAGGCATGAATTCATGATGTCACCAACCGAGATACGTAAGGTATGAAAACAGTAAAGTATAATGCATCTCTAAATGATAAGTCATCAAGTCCAATACTGGTGAACTAGACACATTTATGCTGGATGGAACTATGTACAAATACATTTTTTACTTTCTCGCTCTCCTGGCGGTTAGAGGAATTGTTGTCATCGTCCAAAAAAAATAGAAAAAAAAAGTTGAAATTTCCTCATTTCTATGCGTTTTAAGGTGCCTAGAGTGAAAAAAAACATGTTTGAAAGAAGGTGTGTCCGTCCGTCGGGCGTACCCATTTTCTGTGTATGGTCATTATCTGAAAATCTACCTGTTCAATTTCATCCAAAATTTGCATGGAGGATCAGACCACATCTATGATCCTATTATGCACGTCAAGTGATTTTTCTGCAACAGGAGCTATGTACCCAGTGTTCATGTCCTTCTTAGTTCCTTTTCCGTTTAATTAATTTGTACATACATTTTTTAAAAATAAGTCTAATTCTTCCCAAGGATTATAAATGCAACCCTTTCGTGCTTATCAGGGTTGTTGCCAAAATATTCAAAACCGAAGATAATTTAACTTTTAAAAACTATGATTCTCGAAACAGTGGCAACGATGAAACATGACTATAGTTGCAGATACGTAGCTTTTTGTCCATATCTGTTGCCCAGGTCAATAAAAGACAGAGTGAGATCCCGTGCTCTCGTGATAGCGATTGGTGATCCTTTTTCATCCTGCGAGTCTCATGATACCGAGAGTGAGACGGGAATATGTTGAGGCCCTCTTATGTCTGCCCGCGACCGGCGATGAAGAAACTTTTTATTAAAAAAGTTACTGCATTCTGTTCTTGATTTGTTACATCAAACAACGGGGAAGCTATCAGCTTCCTGATGGTTTCGATGTCTTTGGAAACAGGAGCTTTTATCTCCTCACTCACTCGCCTAACTTTTCCCGGTCCTCCTGTCTGCGCTTATGGTCTCATTCCGTTTACTCCCTGCTGCCCATCGCTTTTTCTTTCATTTTCACTCCGTCTTTCATATTTCCCCGCTGTGAATTAACGCGAGTGTTGCACTATTTTGATGACTTTTTACTTTTTCAACTCTCACCTGAAACAGCAACCATCTTGCAAAAACCGTGGGTCCTTAAAAAATTAGAGAATCGTGGACCTTACAGAGCTCCATGAAAGCTCTCGGTGGATTTTCTTCTACCTTTTTTCTGATCGTAACTACGGAGAATTTGCACATAAAAATTTTATTGCTTCATCTGAGAGTGCATAATGAGCTGAGTTCGCATTATTTCTCATAATTTTTTTCTGACGTGGGAAATTGGCAAAAAATAGATTTAAAAGTGAGAAAATTTGCCGCCTTGTGATGTCATCTGGCGGCATTTTCCTCTTAAACACTTGTATTTTAGCAGATTAGGCTATTTTGTCATATTATCTCCAATAATAGAGATGTTGCATGTGTGAGAAATATACGATTTGACTGGTGATTCTTATGTAAAAGCTCCTGAGAATATGAAATATTTTAGATGCGGTATTTTACTTACTTTTTTTTTAAAAAAAAAAGAAGAAAAAAAATCTGCTAAATTACTTTGAAAAATGCTACACATAATAACGGGTCCACTTGTGCCGATCCGGCTATTACTCTTGCCAACTGCCAAAATCTTACGGTACGGCTTGAAAAAATTAGAATATTACCGCAAGATGACAGTAGCATGGTCAGAGCTGCCATTATTTGTATAAATCGCTTTTCACTCAATTGGGTGTAACGGAAAAATCAGCGCGATCCTCGGCAACTTTGCAACGATGGCGTGGTGCGGACGCAGGAATGAGGGATTCGAACAAATTTTCATAAATATCCTCATCGGCTTTTACGATCATTCAGTATCGAGAGGTGTGGATGTTCCGGAGAAAGAGTTTGATAAATCGACGTAAATTGCATGCTGCGGGTAGGAAGAAATTAAATTTCGGGTGTATAACAGATAGGTCGTTTGACAGCTAATAAAACAGATCGATCAAACGTCCGCACACTTTAAAGGTGCCATTAATTCAAGTATCCTTATCGTTCTCCTGTGCGCCCCCGTTTCGCTTCCTCCTTCTCTCACCCTTTTTTCCGTCCATCTTTCTCCTTGCACAAGAAATATTCCGTCTGTTACTGCATTTTCTCACCTCATTTTCACTCGCTTTTCGAACGATTTCTCTATGAGATGTGATGTAACAATAATTATTCATTGTTTTCAAGATCGCGTCGCACTGTGGATCGAATCAATAGGAGAAGTCGGATAAAATTTTGGAAACTTGAAACGCTTCTAACTCTGTTCATACAAGAATTTGAGGTTCCAAAAGTGGTTCCAATGGTTTTCTCGTGAAATTTTCATCTGAAAGCGCTCTTTGAATTTAAAATATGACGAAATAAATATCAAAATTCGCAATTTTAGTCAAAAATTGCATGTCCGGCCTCTCTAAATGACTCGATCCATTGTGCGTCGTGGGTATTTTAAAGACTCACAATTTAACAGAGTCTTAATAAAACGCATTTGAATAAAAGAATCCTATCTAAATCAGGCATAAATGACCTAAGCACAGTAGTAAGGATTGGTACACGGTAAGATAAAGTAACCTTTAAATTTTGTGTTCTCCAGCCA